>NW_027175954.1:4462500-5125000 GCF_023055335.1 Clinocottus analis | reverse complement strand
TTTACATTTTTTAAATGTAGGTGCGGGCTACAAACTGTGTGCATGTGTGTGTGTGTGTTCGAGAGAGAGCAGCATAGAGAGAAAGAGAAGGTTCAATTGTGGACTACAGCACACAATGTTCCTGTATCTTATTTAGAATTTAAATAAGAACATTTGTCACTGCCCCCCCTCTATCCGGGACACCTTAAAACAAGCAAAAACCTGTTCAGCATTGATTGTTAATTTAGAATTTGAATGTCAAAATGATGTATTCGGAACAGCCCTACTGTCGAACACCTCTCAGCTTTTAATACCTCGGCTTGCTAGTTAATGAAATAATTTGTAAAAGAAGATATTTTTTTTTCATTTTAGTGCACATCATGAATCCACTAATACATATCATACAAATATTATGTTGTGGCAAACCACTCTCTCTTTAATGTTTCAACAAGAGCACTGTTTTTCGATTGTATTGCACAAAGTAATTAGGCCACAGACCACGACCTTTCACGTCCACCGTCCGGATGACTACGCCCAGCGACCGCTGGACACGACACTTCTGCTGAAGGAGAAACTCGTTTCTGAGCTCTTGTGCTTCCCCCAAGCACCGAAGGGGACCACGATAATTGTGCTGTTGTCCTCTGCGCCGTACTGAAGGGACTGAAAGTGAAAATAAAACAACATGAAAGAAAATCTAACTTCAGCAGGCCTTTTGTTTTAGCCTGCTTTGAATGGCGGGGCAGTAAGAGATGTTGATTGGTGCAACTAGTATTAATAGAAGTGTTTATTTTTAATGACCGTAAACAATTATGTGCACCGTTTTAATGTTTTTAATCCAAAGATGTGAACATTAAGCAAGGCTTTCGACAGGGAAGTGGGGGAAAGTAACCAGCTAGAAGGGTCAAACTTTGACCCTAAATGTTGATCAGCTACTCTCATTTTAGTGACAAGATGCTTCCCAGTTTTTAGTGGAGCCAAAGTGCGACACCTTGTGGAGAATAATAAACAATCTCCTTTAGTAACTTGGAATAAGGATTTAAAACCACGGCCATTCAAATCACAAGGGTCTCAAACTTTAAAGAAAATATGGGGTTTCACTCTTGGCATATTAAAAGCAAAGTATAAACGTCCTACCTGGTCGGATATTCTCTGAGCGGCCTCCTTAGGATCGTGGCACTGATTGATGACATTGCAGATCTCCTGACTGTTCATGATGAAGTTGATGCCGTCTGTGGTCAGCGCCAGAAACGAGTCGTGGGCATGGTGCAACTAAAGAAAGGCCAGGCAATATTCAGAAACATTTCTACCTTTTTGAAACTATTGTCCTCGCATGTGCTGCATAATTATGGCTGCAGTTTTTTAAAGAAAGGAAAAACACATAGGGGTGAACCTGAGAACAAAAATAAAATCCTAAACTTACCTAATAAACAATACCTAATTAATATTGTGCAATATTTATTGTATTATGTGTCATCATATTTAAGATTGAGGTAAAATGCGCATATTAATGTTAAGAGATGCAGCTTGTAATAATTACACTGCGCATATTTGTGCTACAAATCTTTGTTGCCATTATGTTATTGTACCTCCATTATTGACTATAATGTGTTGAAAAGCTGAATTTGTCACTGGACCATCTCTTAAGTGCTGTGGGCACAAAATTACAACTCACTTGACTTTTAGAAAAACGTACCAATATTCTCTTGGTTTCAGGCTCAGCGATGACCCCCGTGCTCTTCAGGTCAAAGTCTCCGATGCTGCGAGTCATCGCCAACCTGCCGTTGACGTTTGGCTGCCCCAGACTATTCCAGGTGATAAAACCCCCACTTCTCTTTACCCTTAAGGTAAATAAAGGATTGCTTCAGTTGACAGAAATGTTTTTACATGAAAGTGACCACATCCTTCTCATTACTGCAGATGCAACTCCTCAAGCACTGCACTTTTCAGATTTAAACAATTACCAGAGTATACAAACAAAATAAAGCCTGAATACTTTATTTTGTTGTGGCATCACCCACAACAACTTTGTACCTCTCTTTCTCGTCCTTCCTCTCGGGGGTGTGGTCAACAGTGAGTTTTAAGGCCTTGCCCTTGCGACACAGCATGGCGCGGCTATCGCCCACACTGGCCACCACCAGCTCGATGCCATCCCTCAGCAGCGCCACAGTGGAGGTGCTTCCTGAATTCACCCCGGGTACTACAGAGACATAAAAGGAAACATCAGCGCTGGATCGAGCAATAAAAAGTCCACACAAAAATTCCCTGTTCACAACAACAACAACAACAACCAAAGTGCATCTCACACTCTTGCATCCACACAGTAAAACATTAACACAAGGGTGGAAGTCATCTAGTGGATTTACAGAAAACTAGAGGTTACAGCAGTAAACGATGGAGGAAGTTACACATGCAGGTTGGACTGTTTCAGCAGAGTTGATGTCCAGAGCTAGTTTTACAGCAGAGTTAGGTTGAAGGCTAAAACTAAAAAGAATCAGTCGTAACTGACAAAAATGTTTATCAGTGTCCAGAACTGATCTTGAAATTCAAAAAACAACACACAGACACCTAAAAAAAAAAAAAATTCTACCTTTCTTATTACTTCCTGAGAGGGTTGGTTTCTTTTACTTCTATGTTTTGCACGTATTTATGTAGTGTTAGGAATGTGAAAAATTCACAACTAAATCAGGACTAATAAAAGGCAAGTGATAGTAAAAAATATTGACGTGATAATAATCATTTCTAACAATTCTTATTAATGCAGGTCACCAGTAAGATATTTATTTAACATTAAACTCTGCAACATGGTTCCAGTCAACTTTGAGTGTGGCAAACATTTAACTACACATAAACACTGAACTTGACTTTATTAAAGGGATGACAAATTTGATAAAACAGCATCAAATGTCATTACCTGGATTTATCCACTGGCATTTAGAGACAAAAGTCTGCATTAGACCTTTTCCTTCTCCGGTGAAATAAATGATTATAAGACGTGCGTTTTAGTCTAATCGGCACTTTAAACATGCTGCATTTCATGGACTAGATATGTCAGTGACAACATACAACTCATACAACTTTTCAAACGGAAGCACTCTCTCACAAGAAGCTTTGCATACACTTGGTGAGAGAAGAAAGGGAAGAGAGACAGAAAGAGTGGAGTGAGAGAAAGATAGGGAACCTTCCAGTAGTCCAGGATTTAGGACCCGCTGGACTCTCCTTCAATATCTAGCCTCTCGTCATCCACATTGGTGCCAAGGGCCTCCAGCTCTTAGCTGGGTCAGCAGCTGCCGTAGATAACATGCACACACACACACAGGCATATTGGGACATTTCACACAGCGTGGCCGATGTACGGCCACATAAGGTATACTAGCTTTTCTATTAACAGATAACCGTAATCAAGAAAAGTCAACCTCACTGGAAAAGTTTCTATAAAACAAGAGCAAACAAGTAGGCCACGTGGCTTATTGAGAGAAATGTTTTTCATTCCATCAGTGGTGCCTAAATTACCCCTTATGTCACTGTTAATACCAATAAACACAGACATTGCAGACTGACAAATATCAACAGACGGGTGACAAATTAAAGGAAAAACGACTTTAGGTGACTTTGTAAAGTGTCAGATCACAACAAGACTCTAGAGCAGTTTCAGCATTTGTTTGTTTAGAATATTAAAGTCCCTGTTCTCACTGTGAAACACGCCAATCCACAATCTCACACTGGTGTTAAACTGGGTTGAGATCTGGTGACTATCAAAACCATAACATATGATTCAGATAAGTTTTATACTCATCAGGCAAAAAAATAAAATCAGTGACCCCCTCATGCTCTCTTATGGAAAGATCCATATTCATTATGGTTATCCACACCACAGACGGATGACATGACAGTCAAAACATCTGGATCGTCCATCTGGTGACCGGCTGCAGTATGGGTCATAAATCCACCCCCTCGATGTTAGTGGATGGGACAGGAGATAAACAACAAACTCAAACTCGAGATTTATATCTCCAAGACCATAGATGGCTTCTGCTTATCATACCAATGTATGCTGGTGTGTTTATTAAGTGTGGCTTCAGCCGCATGGGGTCATAGACCCCATGCTGGAAGCACACTTCATGTTCTCCTGCGGGCTTATTATTATTATTATTATTCTTCTTATAGTCAAACCACTACTCCTCCCAGAGCGTTGCCAGCACATGCGCAAAAATTACATCGAAACGTGCGGTTTGCGCGGGAATCGTGAGGTATGACTTTTCTAAGAGATTCGCCCGTACGTTTTCCCGAAAAATGCAAAAAACATAAAAAAAATTTCACGAAATGTTCGTAGAGGGTGGCGCGCCAATTAACAGAGTGAGAAGAAGCGACAGAAACTGTTAAAAAAATAAAACGTATTTTGTCTTTACTCCCACAATGTTCACTCTTCATGCACCATTGTTGGATAGAAACGTTGGAAATCTTGTCTTCTGTCATAAACTGCGGTCGATAGGAATCCAACGGACTCAGACGTCTTGAAATCGGACTGAATGTGAGAGCAAGTCCACCTCGCTCTGCCATCCGCCGCCATGTTAAATCTCCCTCCAAAGCCACGTCTCCCTTGAAGCTCGTACCTGATTTGTAAATCGCCCGTACAGACACATGTTTTATCGTACAGACTCGCCAGTCACAGTATCTGTTCATCAGGTCTTCCTAACGCTCAATATGCGATATCGAAGCAATAGTGGCTTTTAAAGTACCATTTTTTTTAAATAGTTTGAAAGGAGTTCCACAGTATTTAGGTCTATTAAGCTCAGCGTAAGGAAGTCCCTTTGAAGTCATCACCATGGCAACCTTTGATCTAACGACCCACAGGTGTTCTCGTTAGGGCAGTTTAACAGACACACAGACACTTACACACGCACACACAACACAGATGACTTCTGTCTCTCTGTCTGTTTGTCTCACACACACAGACACACACACAAACAAACAAACACATACACAAACAAACAAACACACACACACACAAACAGACACACAAACACACACACACACAAACAGACACATACACACACACACAGACACACACAAAGACGTTTACGTGTGTTTTATATTGTGTAGTTGTCAACACTGTGATCATTAATAAGGTCATATGATATTTCATATACGTTTGCGTGTGTTCAGGACGTTCAGTAGTTTATTTCCTTAAGTCCACAGTCCAGTCTGCCTCTAATCAGTCTGCTGGCGCTCACTTGGTCACCATGACGACGGCAGCACACAGGTGCTTCATATCAGCCAATCAGTTTAACACACAAACCAACTCAAGTGCTTTGGAGGAGGGACGGGCGTCAGAAACAAAAGCTATATATTGCGAGGTCTTACGGCAGTAGTAGCCACACTTTCAAAATTTCTTGCGAAATTTTCTAGTTTATTTTTCTGTCACATCAGCTAGGAGGTGCTCGTACAGACAAACGAGACCTCGATATTACGACCACGCAGGCTCTGACTCTAAATGACGTCAACAGCACAAGGCGGCAGCTCCCGTGTCCAGGTATTTTGGCTTTACTTTTGTACAGTGGGAGAAGGGGAGAAACATCCACCAACTATGTATATATTGTCTATGATCCACACATGTTCTCAGGTTTTTCCTTTTATTTGTTGCCTTTCTGTTTGTGTTAATGTGTAATGAAGCTGTTAAGCGCTGGCGTTTGCTCTACTTGTAGCTGGGTTATTGTTACATCAGTTATTGAGTGTTATTAGAGTTAAATGACAGACCTCTAACCAAAGTGTTCGGGTCATGACAGTTTGTAAAATCCAAGGCTTCAAAGCTAAAGTTGGTTAAGTAAGTATGGTTTTAAAGAGAGAAGAAAAAAATTGTCATTACATAAATTCATGCGTGTATATATTATACAAGTAAATTTATGTGCATGTAACATGAAAGGCTACCAACCTACCCTTTGGAAAGAAGTGAAAGTGTCTTGCAAGAGCTTTGTCTATTTCAAGGAAGGCCTTCGACAAAACTACTTCCAGATTAGACTCCTTCGGCAAAAGGTCCCTGAAACAACGACCAAAATATTAAATTGTTACAACATCCGAATATCAGCTACAATAACAAGTACGTTTTTGTTGTTGTGATCATCAAAATATTTATAATTTTTATGTTTATATAAAGAACTCCTTACTTGATGAATTTCTCCATGTATTTTTCACAAAAGTCAGCTGCTTCTGGCCCGCCGTGCCCATCAAACACAGCAAAATAAAGGATGCTGTCGGTCATTTGGGAGACCTGGAAACGGTCTTCGTTGTCCTTACGTTGACCGATGAGTGAGGAACAGCCTACCCTGGATAAGCTGACTTTAGGAATAGGTTTGCCGTAGCGAATACTGGAAGGCAGCAAAATGGGCTCATCAATACGATCGTCCCAGATGCCAAATGAATCCCATGTCGTGGGGCAGCCACTACTGTCTGCATCAAAGCGTGTGTTGCTGGCCAGTTTTCCTGAAGGGCTGTAAAGTTGTCTCTGGAAGATTGTGAACTGGGGGTGGCTGACCTGCTGGAATGGGACTAGGGCCATCTTTAAAAGACCACGACATCCCACATGGGGACCACTGCACCTTGCCAGGCGCCCAAGACAGGCTGCTGACATCACCTTGATAGCACAATCACTGGAGAAGTCCTGGATGCAGAGGTAGAGGGATTTGCTGTCCGAAGAAACTGAGGGGGAAAAATTGGTTAGTAAGAAAATATGCAGAATTCTAGTGAACATTACAAAACATGTTGTTTGTTCAGGAGGGCCCCATAACACCAGAAAATCTAAAATGCGTCAGCTTTTTCAACAATTCTTCAAACTAAAAATCATAAGGCAAAAACTTTAGTTTCCCTAATCTCTAAAAAAGGTAGAAACGAGTGATATACAAACAAATAAAATAGCCTATAGGTCTTGCGTTCACATCTTTCAAACCTGACCAATGTTTTTTTTTAACTATGGAAAATAAATCAATCAATTTAGCATAATTCAAATCATATTATGAAATAAACCTAGTTTAATTAATGTATTACAAACAATGTTAAATGTATAAATGACATTTAAATACAATCGAAAATGAATGACTATAATAATCAGCACACAACCTTTCCAACAAACAGTACTCACAAAAATGAGCAATTACAAGATTAGGATGTATTTTAAAGTAAGAATAACTTTGACGTGACATAAAAGATGATGCAACTCTTCAGTCATAAACCTGCTCGCGCTAACGACACAACAATATCCAGATAAATATAAACAAAAGGGTTTCCGCAAGAACACTTAGAATCATCTTACATAACAAATAGTTACTGGACACAAGATACAAGTTGTGAGCTTTTTGTTTGGACGGCATTCACGTTGACTAATGTTCGCTAACTAGTGTTAGGTCAAAAGCTAACAAGCTAGCCAACTACCACAACGATAGTTAGCTTTAGCTGACTAGCTAGCTGACGAACATTAGCTAGAAGTTTACACTACATTACCGGGACAATCCCGTTGACCTTCGGGTGGTGTGTTGACTAAAAATCGTACCTTTGATGTTTTAGTATTCTTAGCACGCTTCAGACCTCTGCTAGTTATATGAAAAGACCCCGCGAATAACTGCCTGAAGACCACCGCCCTCGTCTCGTCCTGCTGTTTCTGTTTTGACTCCTCAATGTTATCAAACACACAACCCCGGTGACGTCACCGCGCCAATCAGCAGCCGAGAAGCTTCGACGCCCACCTTAACGCCCACGGGCCGTTTGGTGACGCCCACAGCCCCGTGAACATTGCCGGTGATTGGTTAACCGGCCTATTAATGACGTCTGAAGCCGCCATTCAGAAATCGGTAACTTTCATCTCCCGCTGCAAGCCAGAGAAGCATTTTTTTTTAATATAAATCATTTGAGGTCAGCAAATTTCTGCGGTAAAGCTCTGGATTTTCGGATGACTATCTCAAATCCGTGACAATAACAACCATACTCTTTTCTTTGTTTAATACGTTTTTTGCATAATCATTTTTACAGAACACATTTTTACTTGATTCAGTGTTAAATGACTCAGTGACAACAAATTATGGACATTATGTACTTTAGTGCTTCTTAAATTTTAAATGTACCCCTACATTTATACACATCTCCTAGTTCAGGTACAGATGAACCTGCAGAGTAATACTTGTTTAGTGGCATCATGAGTATTTTGTTCAGTCCATTCCATATTATGTCATTTAATTCACTGAAATGTTGTTCAGGCATGAAGAGTGTGTTTTGAATTTGAAAGAAGTCAGAGTATAATGTATATTGTGATTATATATATATATATATATATATATATATATATATATATATATATATATATATATATATATATATATATATATATACATATATATACATATATATATATATATATATATATATATATATATACATATATATACATATATATATATATATATATATATATATATATATATATATATATATATATATATATATATATATATATATATATACATATATATATATATATATATATATATATACATACATGCATTCTATTGTGTACTGTTCACTTTATTATCATGGCTAGTACTCCAAAAATGTATATGCATATTTCATAACCTATGCTACGTGAACAACTCTACATTCACAGGCCTCAATCTTATATTTATCTTATAATATTTAATATTAATATTTAACTTCCTCCATGCCGCAAAAAAAAAATCCCGTTTAGAAGCCGTTATCCCTTTAATTATACAACATTTTGATAAAATGTCCTTAATTAAACGGAAATGCAAAATCATAGGCTGTTCTTGCCTTTGTATGGTTCAATTAGCTTAATCTGTTATCATTAATTTAGTGGTAAAATAGTAATATACCCACATGCTTTAATACACGTGCTAAATTTGATCAGTTGTGCTGATCAAAATCTTTCTTTTAACGTCTTAGCCGTTTACAAGTTAATACAAAAAAATAGTCCATTGAAGTGAGCGGCGATAACGTGACTCTCAATAAATAGCTCTGGTTGTAATCAGGGATGTAACACCAGCACTTCCGGATTGCCTGACCAATCGCTGCCCTCCGGACTTTAACATTCAGTGACGTAGGCAGCTGTGGTACTTCAGACTTCCTCGTTTGTTTTTAGAGCCGAACCGAAACCGTACGCCCAAATTCAGAATGCATCTATCCAGGTAAATATCTCTTTGGATTTGGATCAACGTGCTGTATTACAACACTGCTTGTACAATCGGGACATCGGTTAACCAACCGGATTTCTTTGAATTTGCTATCACACTGACAGCCAGCGTTGCTATAGCTTGCTAAGGTTAAACAGCTAACTATGAATTAATACGGCTTGTGTTCGTCATCAATACGTCTGATTTGGTTCCGTTAATTTACCGCTTAGTCAGATAATGTCATTTCGATATTTTAGGATGTTTAGCTAAGCCTGTATATTGTGATTAGTCTTCACAACGTAGGCCACTCCTCTTCACTCTCTTCCCAACAGCAAGCTAACGTAACTTAGCTTAACTTAAATATACTTAACGTAACTTAAATATACGTCAGAACAGATCCTGGACCTGTGGACCTTCTAAGTTAACACAGCGAGCTAACGAGATTTACATTGAGCTCATTGGGATTGCAACGTCATAATAATAATTAGAGGAAGAAGAAGAACATAGTCAAAAAGGCCACATCTTAGAGCTCAATTTGTCATCTTTACAGTCTACAACTTAAAGATGTGAGATAAGTATATTATATTTAGAAGAACTAAGAAATCCAGCAATTATTCATGTCAGAGAAGTCAGAACCAGTGAACGTTTATTTATTTTTGATTTTATTTTTTATATTGTTTTATGTTATATTATATCATAATTGATTAATCTATTTATCATTGCAAATGTGATTAAAACTTTATTTTTATTATTACTATATTACAGGATTTATTGCAGGGCTTTTGCATATGACGCCATTAATGTTTGCTCGGTGTAATAAAAAAATTACAATCGAATGGAGGTAGTACCATGACATTTCAATTCCTAATCAGTGGAAACAAACCACACACAACTTCATCAGGGGACAGAACCTTGAGTTAATTTTCATGCTGCGTTCACCCGTTGTCGTCTTTCTGTCTCCTAATTAACAGCACGTTTGTTTCGTCTTATTCTTTTTGTCTCATTCCCATTTGTTTATTTCCCATGGCACACTCAGTCAGTAACATGCATGTATTGCATTGCATGTGCACTGACAGTGAGACAAGACTGCATGGAGCTGCTTAAGCAGGGATTACACAGAGTTTATTTAAACACACTGTCCTGTTCTCCTGTCATGCAGCTTACACCATTCTCACCCACAGCCACATCTCTAAACCCATGGATGTATTCTTTAAAAAAACATTAATGTCTCACACATGGAGCACAGTGATCAGCATGTGCTCCTAATGAAGACAGACGACAGATTTGCAATCTTTTTGTTTCTTCCAGGGTTGGACTTTACATGAAGAGGAGAAAGCGGGGCTGCTCTAAAGTCTGAACATTTTCTTGTCTTCCTCCATCCGGCCGTCACTCTCTCTGCCTCTTCAGATTGGCGTTTGTCCCCTCTTCTCTCGCCAACATGCTTTGTTGGGGAAATGCAAAAGACGGACAGCTGGGTAATGGTATTGAGAGGAACCCCATGTTTGAGCCGAGGAACTGTCAAGTGTTCAGTGGCAGGGGACTGAAAGAAGTAGCTTGTGGAGGGCAGCACTCAATGTTCCTGCTGCATGATGGCAGTGTGTACACATGTGGTTCTAACAGCTGTGGACAGCTGGGCCACAGCAAACCAGGGACTTCCCCAGGTAAAATTTCATCCTGACCTTTTGATGAATCATTACACACTTTAGGCTGTTGCACTACGCTGCTGCACTGCTTTCAGGAGGTGCGAGTGGAAAGTTATCCAGAATGTGAGTGAGCATGTCAATGTGTGTCTAAAACAGGCGCTAAATACAGAGCATGTTAATATTAGCATGCTAACATGCCAGTACAAGATAGTGAACATGGCAAACATTGTGACTGCTAAATAATGAGCATAGTAGCATTGTCATGGTTAGCAATAAACTAAAAGCGACAACATACTTCACATTAAAGTCAGAAATTACTTTAAAAAATGCAAATCTTCAATACATAAGTGACCTGAAGATATTCATTTTTAAAAGGTTTTACATAACAGGTGCAACTGGACTTTCTGTAGTAGTTAACACCCTTGAGTTAGAATGTTGTCATTCCAACATTATGGTTTTTCTAGATAACCCCATCTTTGTGTAAAACTGATGACGGTTTCTGAAAATGCATTGAAATCTCTTGCAGGTCAGAGCAAGTTTATTTTGTTTGAAAGATTCTAGATTTCAGTTTTTACACGTAAGTGCCTCAAGTTCTGAGACGATTCATTACCATTTCTAGGAGATGTGAAACACTCTCCTGGCTTGTGAAGTGATTGCAGACAGTGGTGGGACTGTGTTGGTGTCATGTGGGAGGACGTTTGTGTTACTTTGTGTTGACATGTGGGTAAAGTTTTACCAACAATAAATAAATGTTGGAATTATTGGAACTTATATCTAAAGGTTCTTGCATAGGTAACAAAAACAAAAAAACTTGAATAATATGTCACATATCGACATATTGTATAAGCACTTGTAATACTTGATCATGTTACGGGCCTTCCTCAGACACATTTATTTACTTATAATATATCTTTTTAATAAGCCTACAAGCTGTTGATTACTGGTTAAATGTTTTAAAATAACATTGTAGCATAAACTCAATTGAAACCATAGTACCAGAGTCATTGGGTATTTGTAATTATTATAGGCAATTGTAGCTTTGAACCGAGTTAACCTTCTATAAACAGTTCTATAACAGGAAACCACACAGAAAAGTAGTACACCAATCTGCACCAAACTATGTCCTGCACACATTTGCTTCCTGCTGCATTTCTCTATTTTCTGTGGTGTGACACAAAGTACTTCATGGAGAAAGATCACTATCCTAAATTTGTATTAGATACCAGTTTGATTCTGTAGCTTGCTAAGTGAAAGGCAAGGTGGTTTAGTTTTGATAAGAAAAATGTAGTTTCTATGAACCAGTTAATGCTTAATTCATGAGTTTGTAGCTTGATAAATGAAAAATCTGTACATTTACATCTAACTTCATACTAAGTTTCTGTTTTGGTCATGAAGCTGCTGACATCTTCCTCCTCCTCTCCTCAGAGCTTGTAGGAGCTCTGGACACTCAGACGATAACAATGGTGTCGAGTGGTCAATCCCATTCAATTGCGGTGAATGAGCAGGGTCAAGTGTTTGCGTGGGGAGCTGGTGAAGGGGGCCAGCTCGGCCTGGGGACCGCAGAGGCGGCTGTTCGAATCCCAAGGTGAGTGAGTAGAGTCGACCATCAAAGAGGAATTCAAGCTTTTAAACTGACAAGAGAAAAAACACTCCAAGAAAATTGTGTTGAAGGGATTGGAGGTTTTAACATAAGGATTAATGCTGGGGTCAATTTGTAGCAACTCATACCCGTGAAATAACTATTGTGATGCAGTGAACTGCAGTGAATTACCTGCTTTAGTATTCTATTCTACGATAGTGAAACCTTTAGACAGGGAAGTAGTTTCCTGACAGGTTAGCTCAGACTCGTACATTACTGACATATCTTACTCCTGGACATGTCACTATGGTAGCGTTGTAATATGACTGGTTTTATTGTTTGACTAACAGATGCTTTGTTTTTTTTCAACTTAGGTTGGTCAAAAGGCTGTGTGAGCAGCGGATCTCTCAAGTAATGTGTGGGAATCAGCACTGCATTGCACTTTCTAGAGGTATGCAAGACCCAACATCTTCACAGCACATCAGCACTGTTTGTGTTCATAATTCTTTTATCCACTTCCTGTTTGGTTCTCTATATTTTGGATTTCTCTGTAGCAGACTTTGACCACTGGATGAGTTAGGGTTTGTGTGTAAGGCTGTCAGTTGAGCAAACATGCCCCCAAAAATACTGTAGACACTGTAATTGGTTCATAATTAAATGAAAATATTACTATACCACATCAGCTGTTGAAAAGCTTATTTTTTTCCTTCAAATATTTGATTAATCTCGGAATACTTACACTGAATTCAAATGGTAGAAATGAAATGTAGGGCACCAAATAGTTCATTTAAATTGGGACACAGCTATTGACTTAGCTTGGAGAAAGGATTTCAGGGTTTTACAACATTTTTTCCTTCATTTGTAATTTTCTTATGGCCATTTTTTGGCATCTTTCCTTTATTTGACATTGACACAGAGGAAAAGAAAGGGGTACGTGAGAGATGTTGCCGATTCATGTTGTGCATCTTAGCAAAGACATAGTCCCACATTACCAAACAAATGTATATTTGCCTGTACTGATAGTAATTGGTGGAGATGAACAGTAACCTACTTTTGCTTTTCTGTCCTTTTCCCGCTCAGATGGCCAGCTGTTCACGTGGGGCCAGAATACCAGCGGCCAGCTCGGTCTCGGGAAAGGAGAGCCCAGCAAGCTGTTCCCTCATCCCCTGAAGTCTCTGTTGGGTATTCCGTTGGCACAGATAACCGCCGGGGGAGACCACAGCTTCGCGCTCTCCTTGTCCGGAGCTGTATTTGGTTGGGGCAAGAACAGAGCTGGACAACTAGGCCTCAATGATAAACAAGGTAATGATGAGCTGGATAGAAAGAAGCCACCAGAGTCAAATGCAGAAGTCGCCATGTTCCTCTCAATCGTACTAAATACATCAAACACTGTAGAACAGTGTGACCTTTGCTTGTTTATGTTCCCTTTCTCAGATCGAGCTGTCCCGTGCCACATCAAATTTTTGAGATCTCAAAAAGTTTGTTACATCAGCTGTGGAAATGAGCATACAGCAGCCCTCACTAAGGTATATAGATAAACCCCCACCAGCGCTTCTCAGTGAAACAATTCACACAATATGAGAGTATTTTACCACCAAATGTTACATAGGCCAGTTTTGTGAGTTGCTGTTTAGTCAGCTGTCTTTTTAGTCTACTTGTTGCATGTGACCTTTTATTGCATAGAAAAAAAATCGAAATCGTATTCCAGCTGGATTGCCGAGATCTAACTAATCTTAATCCAGCATCGTCCTGGAAAAAAAACCTATATTTTAATTTGAATATCTGCATTGCTTTGCACATAATCTCTGTACCCAACAACAACCGCACAATTCATTCTGCATTGTGTCTCTGTCAGGATGGCGGCTTGTTTACGTTCGGTGAAGGCTCGTGGGGTCAGCTGGGTCATGGCTCCTCCAACAATGAACTTTTACCCAGACGAGTGCTGGAGCTCATGGGCACTGAAGTGTCCCAGATCACCTGTGGCAGGTATCGTCTCTTTTAAAACCTGCTCAGCGGTTCTCTCGGTACACCTGTACAATCTGATGCATCTTGAGGTGTTGATTAAGCTTTGTGGAAAAATACTACTGGTTACTGGTGGTGTTTTGTGGTTCTGCTTTCAAAGTTAAACACCTTTTGTGAAACAGTATCAACACAAACTAAAGATCAGAAAATCACAAAAGAATTGCAGGATGACTAGATTGTCTCAAAATTAAAGTGTATCTCATAAACTATGTGAATTAGAGGCTGGTTCTGTCCAAATGCATCCTAAATGTGGCTTTTTCGCCCCTCCTTTTGTCAGGCACCACACGCTGGCCTTTGTGCCTTCCTCTGATGTGGTGTATGCATTTGGTTGCAACAGCCACGGCCAGCTGGGCACAGGACTACTGGGGGACGCCAGGAGCCCGCTTCCTGTGAAGGCCAGTTTCCTGACTGGAAATCCACACAGAACAGGTCAGCAGGAGACTTTGTGCTCGCTTTGCAGGATACAGAAACGTGGCTGAAATAGCTTCTTTTTTTTAATCACTCAGGTCGTAGATTGTCACTTGGGTTGTGTGAATAAACGGTACTTATGAAATACACCGTAGTTTGTTGTGTTTGCATTATCAAAGTTCAGCTAGTAGTATTAATGTATTTGTTGATAATGTTATCTAGTGGACATCTGTCACAGTGGAGTCTTTTTCAGGCTGGAAGATGAATATGACTCATTGTCATGTTTGTATAAGCATAATTTCATACATATGCAGTTGAAAATGCTTGACTATAGAGTAAAATAAAGGAACAAACACTATTCTCTGTAACTATTTATTTGATTGTTTGTAAATGTTGGCCAGGTGACTGTTTCTCTGTTTAATCTTTCAATTCTTTTTAAGGATCAAACAAATATACAGTGACCAAAATTATCTGTGGAGGAGACCATAGCTTCTTATTGTACTCCAATGACCAGGTATGTCCTTTAATTAAGGTTTTTGTACCCTTCTCTCACTCGCAAGTTTGTTACCTGAATAATTTATATTGTTGTATTTTTCATTGACTTCAAATCGGTCAAAGACAAGTTTGACTTTTAGTCCTGTTGATTGCTATCACAGTAATTTATAAACATAATTCAAAGTCTAAATATCACAATATCATAATTTTTGAAGCATTGCAATTCATTATCATCATTTGGCATTTCACTGCACACATATTGTATTAACTTATATACATGCTGAAATGTGTCACGCAAAATTAAGTGTCACGTGTAGTTAAACTGTAAAAATTATTGCGGTTAAGACACAGCTGCAGTCCACTCAATATTTTCAGCACTAAACCCTCAATACAAACCGTAATCTAATCATAAAACAAACTATTTGAAAATATGCAGCTTAATAATCATTTTTAAAAAATCGCCCCACATTTCTATGAAATCAGTTCCAGTGTTTCATCACAGGGTGGCATTAATGTGTAATCTTCCAGCGTTCTTTAGAAATGGGCAGTACTGTAAATGGGGCAAGTGTCTGCCATGAATATCCAGTGAAATGTCAGGACCGTGACATAAAGACATAACACACATTCAGCCTCTCCTGCGAAATATTTAGACTGCAGGTGTGTGCCTTATTTGTTTTATCTTTAAGCAGGAAAGAGACACAACGGACCGAAGCCCAAACGCAAACAATCTGCCAAATGTTTGAACTGATATTTGGTGTTTCCTCATCTTCCTCTCTGCAGAGTTCGGTCCCCTCAGAAGACTTCAGAGTGATTAATGTCAGTAAATCAATCTCCCCCATCAATTATGAAAGATTAAATTCATGGAGGTTAAAGCTGATGTACAGCACAGATTCCAGTGTCACAAAGTAAGTAAAATAATGAAAGTTATTATTTTATATGTATTGGAATGAATGCTATATTATAATACATATAAAAGGTATACATTCTCTTGTTGATATTTCATATAAATAGTGGTTTTACTTGGATGTCTTTTCACACGTGAGACTTGATTATGTTCAATCGATTATTTTTTAATGGTCTCTGCTTCATGTTTTTGTGCTCAGTGACATTTTAATCCAACTCTCCTCTACGGCTTGTTGGAACGCCAGCTTTTTGGACCAAAGGTGAGTAAACGCCATGTTTACAAAAGTAATTAAACACTCAACTCAAGTGATGTATTAAATCCAATTTAGAAGTGCTTGTATTTTACTTTTCAGATCAAGATGTTCTTTTTCTGTTACTTTAATCCTCTACTCCTCGACATTTCAGTGGGAAACATTGCACTGTTTTCCCACCTCACATCAACAGCTACGGTTAATTACTTTTCGGGTCTTATAAAATCCAACGCAAATCTTTCCCTACGATTTATCTGGTGACCCTTTGGAGGCAACCCACTCTTCGGTTGGAAACCACTTGAGTGAACTACCTCACCACGTGTAGAGTTGTAGCTCTACCTCAACTAGCTATAAAACTAACAGCTATGTTAACAATATATTATTAAAAACAATTCTACCGAAATCTAACAAGAATAGCAGACACAAAAAGGTTTTCTCAGGGGTCCACAAAAAAAACTTGTATGAAAAGCTAGACTCCTGGGAGCTGAACCAGCATTACAGGGTCCACTTAGTGCCATGTCCAGTTATCCACCAAAACATGCCGAGTGGAGAAAGATGCAATCTCTTTGCTCGCTGACGGGTTTCTCTGACCCTCCCTGCGTGTGAAGGTATGTTGACTCATCAGCAGATAGGTATCGTGTCCAGGGAATGAACCATGGTTGGAGTGCAAAGGCATTATAAATGCAGACATAAAACGGTACGACAAGCCTTCAAACATGGTCAGCAAAAAATAGGAAGGGTGCTTAATCTGTAGTTTGGGACCTAAAACTTGTTTTTTTGTCTGAAGTGTCGTCATTTTCATTGCATTTTTGTTACGCTTTGGTCCCAGAATTGTTCCTCTTGTTCATTAAGCTCACAGAATTCCCCAAATAAAGTGGGTCAGCGCTCATACTCGGTGTTCTATCTGCACCAGTGTGTTTTGTTTGGCAAACAGTCTTCACAAGATCAGATCTGATGTATTTGTGTTATGACTAAATATATCCTGTGCTATAAGAATACGAAGGCTTACACTGTAAAACATACAGAGGGGTTTTGTTGGCTTTTCGCATCGGTCTGCACTCTATCCTCGGGCTCCATCAGGCTGAAGAGAAGATCTGCTTAGGGATTGACTTAAATACCTCGAGCCTGTGTGTTCATCTCACCGTCGGCGTTTAAACCAAAGTAACATGAGCCTTTAACATCGAGGCTTCGCCTCAATGTCCCTGAATCATAGCTCTGACCTATTTTTGGCCCGTTAGTAGACATCATAGATATTTAACACATAATCATGTTTGTTTGTTCTCTCAGTAATGATACCCACTTCAAAACCAACCCAAAGATCCCAGGCATCGATCTCAACTCTGTCAGGAAACTATTTGAGGCGCTCAGCAAACCGGCTTTCTCTGGACTTCTGGAACAGGTATTGACTACATGTGTGTTTAAGCACTGCATGTGTACAAAAGGGATGATTATTGTCTGCTCTTCTAAGCCAAAACTTGACATCAAGTTTGTTATTCGCAAATACTCGTTTGTTATAAGCAAATACTCGTTCGTTATTGAGCAAATACTTAAACTAGCTTTCTGTTTGGGTTTCAGTCACCATAATGCAGCCGTTAAAGGAGGAAATATGGGATTGTCACAGTACTGGATTAGTAATTTGTTGTAACAAGAACATATTTATAAGTGAATATTGGGTTTGTTTTGAAAGTACATCAAGTTCTGCTGCTTGCTCAAGGAGTCAAAACCTCTAACATCAGCTCAGTAATGATAGGTTTAGGTTCATGATGCTCGTCAGCCCAACATGAGACCGAGGCCACATTTCAAACCACTCAAAGCCTCTCCCAAACTTTAATGAGGGGATATTTTTGATTCAAGCTGTTTTGGAATAAAAAAAAATACCCCATATATTGCTCTATTTTATTTATAGATATGTGTAGCTTTCATTTCAACGCATCATAATATAGTACATTTCAACTAATTTCCCTCTGTAACAGTAAATATTATTCCTTGTATCTGTGTAATTAAAAGTAAATATGTACACAATCTGTGAAACACGTCCCCACCCCCACCCCCTCTGTGTCTGACTCTCTGTTTTAGGCCACCAAGAGTTTTGAGAGTCTAGTGATCCCCCAGCTGCAGCGCTCCCCTCCGGACGTCGAGGCCATGAGGATCTACCTCATCTTGTCTGAATACCCGGCGCTGTTTGACTCCAAGAACTACATACGCCTCACTATCCCCCTGGCAATGGCCATCCTCCGGCTTGACGCCAACCCCAGCAAAGTATTGGGTATCATACTTGCAAGTTTCTTTTGTCTTTTTTTATACCGACTGGTCTTTGCGAGCTGATAACACAGATCACGTGATGTCAACAACCTGCGGCACCATCACACCGCTTGACTTCTCTTCTCCAGCACGTCTGCGTCATGATCCACATCCACGTCACCTCTGCTGAGCCTGTTATCACGCTATTTAAGACGCACCTCCAAACGAGAAAATGCTCCGAGAAATACACAAAACTGACGTGATTAAGGATTTTTGTGGATGATATTGCTATTTGGGAAGATAAGAAGTCCTCAAAAAGCAGATGATGTAAAGTTGGTTGCCGGGGAATAGCCGTCGCTTCAGATGCTGTTCGAACGTCCTCCGAGAATCTTGTTCCTTCAGCATATTGATACCTGTAAATACATATTACAAACAGTATATTGACCCCGCTTGTGCTCCAACACAAACACATTTACATTAAGAAACGCTTAAAAACACTGACGGATCAACCGAGAAATTCTTAGTAAAATACCGTCAAGTTTTGTTTGAGGTACTTGCTGTGTAGTTTGATTTAAACTTTGTTCTCCATCTCTGCAGACAACTGGTGGTGTTTTGTGGACGGCGCCGTGTTCAC
Organism: Clinocottus analis; assembly: GCF_023055335.1. Lineage (NCBI taxonomy): Eukaryota > Metazoa > Chordata > Actinopteri > Perciformes > Cottidae > Clinocottus > Clinocottus analis. The sequence continues at coordinate 5,105,678 of NW_027175954.1, read as the reverse complement.
CAGAATGGTCGACATGTACAAAAGCATCGTTGTGTTCATGCTCACGGGAGGAAAGACGCTGCTCGTGCCGGTTTTCTACGAGAACTACTTTGTTGCCACTCTGAGGCTGCTGGAGAAACTCCACAAGGTATCCACACAGCTCACCTGCTGCTTTTGACAAGCCACCAACTGTCGCTCAACACAGTCTGAGGGGGCTACCGTTGGGCAGCTGTTGAGAGAAATCGTTCACTACTGTGTTGAAGCATGTGTTTGTTCCATGTCACCAGGTAAACTTAAAGGCCCACCATGTGGAGTACAACCGCTTTTATATCCCTGACATCACCAGCCTGGTGGACATCCAGGAAGACTACCTCAAATGGTTTCTGAGTAAAGCTGACATTGTAAGTCCTGACATTCCCTGACAATGTTTCACTTCCTTGTTACTTGACACCCGCTGAGGCTACACAAACACACGCGCACACTAACACGCACGGACTCTTAACGGACGTCATTCCTGGTGTTTGCAAAGGAATGAGGAATTTTATCGTATCGCTGTTTGTCGGTTCTTGCCGTCCAATATGTGTCTTAGTTTACAGACAAGCCCTTTTAACTACTTTAACAATGGATGGATTTAGTTTTATCTTCTAAAAGTTGCTGCTCTTGATATTTCTTCACCTCAAGTCATATCAAATGACTTTGTTTTCTCTCATTTTGTGTTCCAGAAACAATCATCCTCCCCTTCACAGGTACCTGATTCAAAGATTGGACGTGAACATCTAAAATGACATACTCTATACATTTTCTTCATGTTTTGAGAGTTGTAAGCATATTTCCTAATTTTCCTTGCAGGGTGACTTCCCCTCAGTGAACCTATGTGCCTACCCATTCATACTGAACGCTCAAGCCAAGACAACCATGTTGCAAACAGACGCTGAGCTGCAAATGCAGGTGCGTGCTGCTAATGATCATCAGTGATCTTGTGGTTTCACACAGTCGATCACCGAGGTTTCATTTGATTGTTCTCAGTAAATGTCTCTCTAGCATCTATTTGAAATGGACTCTTTTCTTGCCTTTTCCCACCTCAACCTGTGAACCAGATGGCAGTAAGCGGTGCAAACCTCCACAACGTCTTCATGCTGCTCACGCTGGAGCCCCATCTTGCGAGGAACCCTTACTTGGTGCTGCATGTGCGCAGGGACCATTTAGTAAGCGACACACTACGAGAGCTCACCATGTACTCGGATGTGGACCTCAAGAAACCACTCAAGGTGAGAGCGGCGTACAAGCTTTTAAAGGTCATTTATAGTTCTGGGATTTTGAGGAAAACTAACTGTTGTATTTTTTATGATCTCCTTATTCCCCCTTCTCTCCATCCAGGTGATCTTTGACGGAGAGGAGGCCGTGGATGCAGGTGGAGTAACTAAAGAGTTCTTCCTGCTGCTGTTGAAGGAGCTGCTGGACCCTGTGTATGGGATGTTCTCTCAATACAAAGAGTCCAACCTCCTGTGGTTCTCAGACAAAGTAAGTTTACACTGTATTCACATATATGTTATGTGAATACAGTATGTATGTTAATGACGTGAACAAACAAATACAAATTAATAACTGCAAATATTCAAAACATAAAAGGTAGTGCAGTCAAAAACAACCTCGGGATGCAGAGGAGATGATCTTTTATCATCGAGCAGAAGTGTTTTTTTTGTCGTTTTTTTTTTTTTTTTTTCTATTAACAAGCAATTGCCAAGTTCAGTAAAACGGTTGTCGAGACTTTAGGGGGTGAAACAGTAGTTAGACAAATAAATATGAACCTCCTCTGACTGCGTTTTTCTGTAGCTTTGAATCAATCTTCTCGCAGTCTGTTTTTAGTTATGTTATTATTAGTATGGTAACATTAGTAGTAATACGTGTCCTTGTGAGATTGTGTGAACAGTGCTCTCCACAGTTAATTATTAAATGAACATGATCATTGTAATTGAGTCCATGGCTATTTATAAAGCCTATTTCGTAGTAAGTGTGGTTTTATTATGATTAGATACACTGATACACTTTCAGCACATTAACTTTAATGTAGAGCCAAACAGTAATTTCCCTGCTGGGAAAGGAGGGTAGTGATTTTGTCACGCTGTCTTTTGTACACTCCTAGAAATACAGAGTTTGGTTTGTTCGATTCCTCCATCACTCTGTGGATGAGAGGCAGTGACGGTTCATTAGAGTTAGTCAGAGCAGAGTTGGAGATAATGCGCTTGAAAGATTGATCAAAAGCTTAAAATGCAGTTTTGAGACAACGTTTGAGGCAATGTTTTCCTTTTTGTTTGGTTGAGAACTTTTCCATCATGCTTTTTATGTTTTGACTTTGTGCTTTCGAGAAAGAGCTTCTGCTCCTGTCATTAGTGATGATATTACGTCAGTGGGAACATTCAGGTTGACAAAACACTCACCTCGATGAGGCAACATGTCCCTGAACTTTAAGAAATACTGGTTACTTCAGTCAAATGAAAGTGACGCACGAATAAACCAGAATTATTAACATTTCCTTTTTTTTCTGTCTGAGCAACTTCAAACTGCTTTTTTTATAACCTCACATGCATTACTTTTTACCTCAACACATACATCGTTTTTACTCAGGAACAGAGTTTTCCGAGGAGAGTTTGAAGAGAAATACACATTTAAAATGTGTATTTATGCATATTAACCCTGGAACTCAATGGAATCAAACATGAGCATGTTAAATGGAAATAATTATCATCCAGGTCTGATAATCAAACTCATGGTGATTCTCTGAGCTCGATGATAATTATTATATTATTTTTAAAGGTCTGTTCTTCAACCAAAACGTTTTAGTAAAATATTACCAGTAATCCAAGTTTATTTTGGGACAATAAAAATTGTGAATTTATCTTGCTGGTATATCTTCGTCTCTTAAGTTTTAAAGATGTCATGTTAAAGTACACTCTGACATTTATTTTGTTCGATCTGAGGCCGCTACAGAAAGGCAATCCTCAAATGATTTCCTTTTGTGTCTCCAGTGTTTTGTCGAGCAGAACTGGTTTCACCTGATCGGGATCATCTGCGGTCTGGCCATCTACAACTCCACAGTGGTGGACCTCCACTTCCCTCTGGTTCTCTACAAAAAGCTGCTCAATGTGTCGCCAACGCTGGAGGACTTCAAGGAGCTGTCTCCCACCGAGGCCCGGTAGGTCCTGAGCTTTAAACGTGAGGCGGCGCCCTGCAGGACATTTCGACATTGTGTTTTCTAAGATATTGCACTTGCTGCACACCACCTTTCTTGCCTGTGTCCACATTTGAGGCAGGCCAAATGGTATGTATACAACTGGGAAGTTGTTGGGGCATTTGTTTTGTTGATTTTTAATCAGAATCAAAAAGTGTGTCACTCACATCCATTACCTGAGTGTTATTTTAAGGAGCAGTAACATTGACTGCTACTGGGATCTGCTTCTTCCTTGAACTCAGCAGGAAGGGTCAGCATTTCCTTTGTGCCTGGTTGTTTTCAGTTGACAATTGATTTCAAAATAGGACTTCTGAAAGCTACAAGACTGTAGTGTTGCTTTTAGAGACAACTTTACCTTTTTAAATATGCTACTTTTTTGTTTTTACTGTCTTGAAAGTGCGAGCAGTGCAGGTTTGACAGAATAAAGCCAGCTCACACTGAGGAAAAAAGATATAACATATTTAACTGTATCACTGAGATTCAACCAATTTGTCTTTTCAGTGAAATATAATACAAATTGTAAAGCAATGATATTTAATTCTCTTTCAATGATTATCATTTCTTTTGCCAGCTACACTTCCTCTTTCCATGTTTCCTGTGTTTTGGTGGTAAATATCAAGCATGTTGTTTGCAGGAGAACTAACACAACACTCTCTCTGAGTCACTTCCTGTGGCGTCATAAGCTAATATGTCGCCACTTCACTTTTAATCCAACAGACACTTTCGTTTTGATCCATGTAGCTGCAGGACAGGAACAGCTTATCCCTGGTTTTCATTTTAAAAGTCAAACAGGGACATATTTAGACGTCAAGGCAAACGTAATGAACTGATAAGGTAGAAAAAACATATTTATAAAGAAAAGATTACAACTATCTACACAGTCCTTGGCTAAGCATGATGGTGATATGCATGAAGGAGACATTTCTTCATATGAAGTGTACTACTGTAATGAGTTTCTTCATGGCGTAGAGAACTGTTTTAATGATGGCGAGTCTGGCCTTCGCCTTTTCATTTGTTTATTTATTTTTAATCACTAATATGATTATTAGCATGTGTTTGTCCTCCACTGACGCAACGGTGTGTTAAAATTGGTGTTCTTCCCTCTAGACGTTAACTTCTTCTGTTTCTTCTTCTACAGGAGTCTCCAACAGCTTCTGGACTATGACGGAGGAGATGTGGAGGAGACGTTTCTTCTCAACTTTGCTGTAAGCGGGACCTTTCACCTGTTTCACCATCGGGCCTTTCAGGATAAGGCTTTTTTAGTTCTTAACAGATCAAGTGATTCAGTGTTATTGTTGCTTTTGATCCTATTGATATCAATACAATACTTAGTATCGGTAGTACCCATGCTTTAGGTATTCATTTTCTATTTGTTGTATGTGGGATCTACGGTGTGTTTGTTCATCATAATGAAGAAAAATGTCACCAATGTAGCTCACTACTGTGGTTTTAATTGTGTTTTGAGAACAGTGACGGTCTATGGTGCAGAGAAACAGGATGTATCAGACACTACTTCTTAGTAAACAATTATTGTTGGTTTTGGCCTTTTTATGGGATTCTTTGACCATATGGAAAGAATATTTATTTTCTACAATCTGAGACTATTTGTTGTGTTCACACCTCAGATCACCAGGGAGAACTACGGGATGACAGAAGTCAAGGAGCTGGTTCCTGGAGGAGAAAGCATCAGTGTGGATAAAAATAATAGGTGAGGCAGCTTTATATGTCATATTAAGGCCACAATGTCAACAGCTCTTCTTCACTTGATGTCCCATTTTCAATGACCTTGTTTCATGAATATTTTTTAATACTCTGCACGCTGTTCTTTCTAAAAGACAAACAGATGACGCCGAGATTTTTAAATATATTGTTTTTTCCAGCACTGAGATTATCATGTCGCTCACACAGCTGGCAGCTCATGTCCTATTGTTCCAACTGAAGGTCATGTTCTGTGTTGAAAACATAGAAATCAAAGAATTCTGTATTTTGATCGTCAGTCAATGTTTTTTTTCCACATCATCACCGCCCTGTTTCTGCAGCTCGTCCTTGTGCCAGCGGCATTGATTACAGTGTTATGTGGAGGAGTCTGCAGAGAGTTGTGGGGTTGGCGGTGTCAACATGTCTGGCTGCTGGCGCTAAACAGATGGCGATAGCAGCAGTGACCCAAGTCGCTTCTGCAAAATCCCCTCGACACTCAGACGTGGAACTGTAATAATAGAATTAATAGAGAAAACTGTTGTTGTCGCTGTGGTGTAAAACATCTGAATCAGATACAGAAGCAGACATGTTGATTTAGTCTGGCTGCTATATCACCGTGCAGCCCCAAACAAAGCCATCTTTTCCTCCAGTAGGAAATGAACCAGAATGCCTGGAATGGTGACAGCTACTCCATAGAGCAGCGGTCCTCAAATGGGGGTACTAGTAAATATTTAATAATACAAGTGTAAGTTCTTAAACTGAATTCTATATCTTCTATATTAAATCAGACATTGATGACACAGCGCTGTGTATTACATGGTTTTCTCAACCAAATATGCTTTGGAGATAGTTGGCTGAAAGAAAAGTCCATCACTTAAAAAAGGTTGAGAACCACTGCCATAGAGGACTCTTTAAACTCAGCAAAACACTATTTTTGAAACATCTTTCTGACTCATTTTCATGCTTTTCCTGCTTTAACAGGATGCTGTGGTGGCATGTCAAAACAGCAAGTCATCATTTTGTTAGGGAGAGCTATATTTTGTGAGGTTCGTGTAAGTGTTCAAAAACCTGTGATGGATTTGTTTTATTGGACTTTTACAATAAATGGAAGTTAACACGAATCATCCATGAGTAAAAACTGGATTAGGAAGATTGCCCTTCAATACTTTGCATCATAGTATGAATTAAAAAGGCTTATTACAGAACGCCTCAATCCATTAGATTTGTAATAAAAAAGAAAATTCAGTGTATTTCTATTTAATAAAATTCAAATGAATATATATCATTCATTGCATTTCTTATGTTAGTGATATTGCATGATGTCTTTAAAGCGACACGTTTTTGTACACACAGTATTTTTTGTATATGCACGCATTATATGCACCGTGTGTATTTGTCATGATGGAAGAGATGATTCATTTCATCTGAGCGTAAGACCTCCCCGAGATGAAAACAGACTCAGGCTGGATGATGAATCTGCTGTTGAACTCCAGTGGGCCTGAAAAAATAGTTCTGAAAGTGTATGAAATTATAATCAAGATAACAAGCGGGTCCATAAACAATGGAGGAGGAAGCAAGTGTTTACAGTCACACCTTGAAGTCTGGATGAATTATTTCCTTATAATCTGAGTTGTGAGGATGCAGCAGCAGTGTTTACTTAACGTGTGTGTGCATGTGCGTGTTTCAGGAAGGAGTTTGTGGAGGCCTACCTGCGCTACGTGTTCTCGGATTCTGTTAGCGAGCAGTACTCAGCCTTCTCCTCTGGCTTCCTGAAAGTGTGCGGTGGGGAGATCCTGCCGCTGTTCCAGCCGTCTGAGCTGATGGCCATGGTGGTCGGCAACAACAACTACAACTGGGAGGAGATGGAGAAGGTCTGTGTGTGGTTTTAACATCTGGATGTGCAATGTTTGTAGTAAGAAGTCCAACAATTCTGAATTTCCGTCCCGTCAGCAGAAATGTCAAACCCTTTCCTGTTCCTGTTCAGTGAACACGTGTAAAAACTCAGAGCGGGATTGGAACGACTGTAAGAAGAAAACCTCAATGCCTAGTTATGCAAGAGTTTTCAAGCTGACAGTTGTGGTGGATGTGACGATTATCATGTTGGACAGAGCTGGAAATTTGACATCCTCAATATCTGGCAAGTGAGTCACAAAGCTCACAGTGTAACTGAGGAAATAGGAAGTGTTTTCTACTAACGCAGTGCTGAGCAGTAACGCGTGAGGAAGATTTGCGAGAGTCTCTTGGTCAGGGACAGAGCCGTGATCCGGAGGATTGAGCGTATCTAGGCAGGAGAACCAGATTGTGAGGGGAGAGTCTTTGGTCCAGAGTGTGAGCTAACAGAAAAACAGTGGGACGGAGGCAAGATTCTGGTCAAGGCAGCTGCACGCACAAGAGGAAAAAAAGGATATGGTTTATTAAACTAGAGAATATACAGGCTGGAATGAGACTAACTCAGTAGCTGAGTCTGGTGGACACACTCACACACTTCAAATTTTGCACAAATGTCCACTTAGACGTAAGAATGAACTGATTGTATTTTAGTGGTTAAAGTTAAAGGTCACTTCGAGAATTATCTGTGAATTATGTCAATCTCACACAAATGTCTAATCGGATAAAAATTGGATACAAAAAAAAGACATTTTGGACAGACATGGATGTAAACTACAACTTGACTGGTCGGCAGAGGCTTACGAATAAGATTAGCTCTGAACTGTCACAAAGAACATCTGAGGCTGAAAAGTCTTGAATGAATAAAAAGTTGGACCTGATGACGCTAAAGGCAAAAAAAAAAGGCACATTTTATATTGCTCGTGTTGAAAAGGCAGCGTGAAACAATATATTCACACAAATGCCAATTAGTATCAAATATTTTTTACATGCGATAACCCTCTGGTCCTTGTTCGGATCACAACATAAGATCAGTGTATTGTTATGTGAGATAAATCCAAAATGTTATTTTACTGTTTGATAGTGTGTCGGACTTGATGCAAGAGAGGAAATGTGTACGTGATGCTAAAACGAGGAGAGCTTTCCATCACCACGTCGTTTCTCTTTGCAGAATGCTGTGTACAAAGGGGAATACACAGCCACTCATCCAACGGTCCGATTGTTCTGGGAGGTTTTCCACGAGTTCCCTCTGGAAACCAAGAAGCAGTTCTTATGTAAGTATTTAATTGCTCCAGTGCTCAATGTGCATGACAGTTTAATTCTTACTCTCAATATCTCATAAATTGATGTGCAGTTTGTTCATGCATGACAATATACTGTGTGCGTGTGTGTGTGCGTGTGTGTGTGAATGAGCAGCAGATTTTTAAGATTTCTTTATAACAACGCTATATAACTGCAGCCGTGTCTCATATGGATGGATGGATTTCCGGGTGGATATGTACTTTTTTTTTAATCCTCAAGGGGAAATGTGTTGTCATAGTAGCATGGCCAACACTTTACAGACACCAAATGGAATAAATAAAAATAATAAAACAAAATAATAAAATTATACACACACACACACAAAATTGAATACAAATAACTGCAGTGTATTAAGGAAATTAAATTAAATGTAAACAGAGTGTGTAAAATATATATACACAATATTTTTATGCATATATGAAGTGTAAATCAACATAAATGTAAATATAGATGTGAATGTGTAAAGTGAAAGATAGTCCACAGAGGATCTGGCCAATTTATGCAGCCACATGTGGCGAGTGGAACCGTTCTCGATAGTCGTTTTCTATAGTCTATGTTCTCACTCGTTCCTCCGTGTCTCCTGCCCACAGTGTTCCTGACCGGCAGTGACCGGATCCCCATCCACGGTATGGAGAGCCTGCGTATCGCCATCCAGTCCACCACGGCGGAGGAGCACTACCTACCGGTGGCCCACACCTGCTACAACCTGCTGGACATGCCCCGCTACCAGACCAAAGAGATCCTGCGCCGCCGTCTCACTCGCGCTGTGGAGCAGTACGAGGGCTTTAGCCTGGTCTGAGCAGGAGGAGACATGCAACCGTTTTAATGCACTTTAACAGCAATACAACCCCATGCCCGTGTGGAAGGAGTGCGATGGGGGACTTCAGGACAGGAAGGTTAATCTCTTCATATGCTCTCACAAGATTGTTAAACATCTTGAATCTGAAAGGTCTATCTATGTACATGCAAAGTATTATTGTTTTTATGGCAACGGCCAAAGTTTCTCAACCTTTTGGGATCATTTGGAATATATTTTTTATGTATTGATATTTATTTGAAATGTATCACAGCCCTGAAATACAAGTCTAAATATTATTGAAGTCGCACAGAAGGATTCACAAATGTACGTTATGTTTTCAATGAACACAAAAGAAGTTATCATTATATAAAAGTATACTAATGCCTTGGCCTGCAACGTCAATATTACAATTCCCTATTTTATCAGAGAAAACCTGTATTATTTTACATATTTACATGCCACTTGGGTAATGCTCGCTAGCCATGAAAGTTAACTATGTTTTTCTCGGCTGATGTTTGTGACTTTGACCATGAGTGCTATAGTGCTGCTACCCTCCACTTTGACTACAAACAAGACAACAATGTTATGTACAGTGTGCCAGACTCATTCAGCTGAACACAAAAACATCACCTGGCAAACAAACATATACCGTTAGCTAAACTATCGTAAGCCAATGTTCGCTAATGCATATATATAAATCACAACATACATTTATGAATCCTTCTGTGTGCATTTATTATTATTCAGTCTGATTTCACTCCATATACAAACTCCATACTTAAATTAAATTGACAACCTAATTATACATGTCTTTTGTGACCAAACATCAAAGGCCGGAGAAGGTTGAGAAACTCTGTCTTTGGGTGTTCGTGTAGTTTCATTTTTGTCGTCTTTTTTTTTTCACAGTTGTGTATTTTCTATTCCTCCTTAAATTCTATTTTTTACCTTTTAAAGAATTATGTTATTACCTTGAGACAATATATCTGCTTTTTGTTACTTTTAATTTAATAAATAGAGTGGCTATTTTTCAACAAATTTAAAATGTGTGTGTATATATGTATGTAAATAGTACTTTGAATATAATCTTCACCTTTGAAATTGGGAGTATTTGTCCCACGGATCTTGTGAATGGGAGAATATTCAGCAAACAAAAGGGTGCCGGATGTAACACGGTGAATATTATTTGCAATCCCTTGTTTTATTTTGAGCTGTGGATCACAGAGCAGCGGACTTGGTCTTTAATCTGCATTCAACAGTGTTGCCTTCTACTGCAAAACCTACATGAAAAGATGACTTTTAAAGTTAATTTTTTGTAGTGGTTGTTGTTGTGCATGTCCTTGAGTGAAAGCAAACACCTGGCAATGATTTAAAAAATGTGACACTTTAGGAAATACGCTTAATAGCTTCCTGGCAGAGAGTTTGATGAGAAGATTGTTACCATTTTCCAGATGTATCTGTTATATATTGAGGCAACTAGCTGCCATGTAGGTTAGCTTAGCACAAAGACTGGCGATGTGGTGAAACAGCTAGCCTGATTATCCCAACTGTAAAAAATAAACATCCAGCAGCTCCACTAAAACGCACTAACTTATGGATTATGGCTTGAAAAAAAATAAGATTTTGACCTATTCAATGTAGTTATTGACCAAAGTATTTCTTGACTGTGACCCATGAGCTTCTGTGATCTGGTTAGAAAAGCAATGTTAGGCCTATGTTCACGCTGCATACATTTATTATTAATTTATTAGAATGTATTGCATGCCTCTCATATTTCATATCCAGGCCACTAATAACAGTGTTACGCTGTACACGTTTCTGGAGTCCCCACTAAAAACTTCATCAGAGCCAGGAAATATTCGGGCACATGAAACATCTTTTACATATTTTACACTTTGCTTTGAACAACTTAGATACGTGTAAATTGTCGTGCTTTAGACATGCTAGTTGGCAGATTTTATAACCAGTGGACAAAGCCAGACCACTGTTTCCAGAATTTCCGGCCTTTTTTTTTTTCAAGACTAAGCTAGCTGACCGTTAGCTGAAGCTTCGTATTTAGCTTGCAGAGCTAAGCTGATGTTAACTCTCAATCAGAAAGCAAATGAACGTATGTCCGGAAAGGTCCCTTAATACTACATATATAATCATTAGAATACAACATATAAATTGTGATTAGTTGGTTGCAAATAATTAAATTGTGGTATTTGTGCAGGATGACACAATATTTAAAAGGTGTGGGCAGTTAACTTATTAAAGACTTTATCGTCAGTTGATGAACTGTATCTATCACATCACTTGTTCTAAAACTTGCCCTGATGCTGAATTCATTCTTACAGTCGAACCTTTTATTCCAAACGGATGTTTAATGAGGTTGAATTGGTGTGAAGTTTGTGAACTGGTCTTGCATATACATATATTTTTTGTATTATTCATGGTGTCAAAGTGGCTTCAGACAAAAGACTTTTTGTGTCCTGACTATCAGGTCACGCTGACGTCTGTTTAGCAATAACGAGAAACAGCCCAGTGATGTTGTGAACGCTCTCTGGGTTTTCCTCCTAAAGGTCTAAACACTGAACTCTTCTGAGATGTTTTCTCCGGACACTTCAACTTCTTGCTTTGCTCTTTACTGCATGTACACACATGTTACTCAGTATTTGTCTAATTAAAGCTAATTTCTCCTACAGAGTTTAGTCCTATGCAAAGGTTTATGTGGCCCTTTACTTTGTTGCACCTTTTAATGTGCTACTGAAAATGTGATTTTTATTTTTGTGTTAAATATTTCTCTGAAATCTACACAATTCTTTCTGTTTCAGCCAACCTTTTTTTAAAATATACATTAAAACAATACAGTGCTCGTCCTTGATTGCATTATTGGACATAAATATGTTAAACACAGCTTAGTAGCTCATTGTGTTTACTTTGTTTTGGGTTACCTTTTTGATCAGCTTCATCAATAAATCAATCTTTTGTAAATAATTGATGGTTTAAATATTTTTTCTAATTACATTTTTAAATTGTAAATCAAATATATATATATATATATATTTATATATATATATATATACACACACACATATACACACACATATATATATGCATACATTTATTATTAAATGTATATGTATATACACAGACACACACACACACTTTTTTCACCTCAATCACCTCTTGAAGAAAATCCACAGCCAAAAAACTCTTTAAAAATATGATTTCATTCATATTATATACAAAATACAAATACAATTTATGTACTAAAATGTACACACTCAAAATTCATTAAGCCTCGCCAGTGTTTACATTCAGTAAAAACGAAATTCACACTGATAAATCATCCATTTTGGAGAAAGAAAGGAAAAATGTACTCGCTCACAGAAATGTAAACATACACCAGTGATCCATATTTACAAAAGAACCAAACCGGCTCTGAAGAGGACGAGAAGGAAACGAACACCGCTGTAAAAACCAAAGCTTTTAGCTGTGCTCCAGAGTCGCCTCACAAATGTTCGTCTATGCCTATCAATGTGAGCAAAAACATAACGGGTTTCAAGATGAGAAATAGCTTATTTGCCAGGAAGTAAATGGGGGGGGAAGCATGTCAATGCATGAAATATACAGTCAAATGCTTAAATAGATACCAGTGATCACAAAAATAATTTGTAAGTATGAAAAAGTAGATGTTTTAAACTGTTTTGGTTTGTAGTTTTTGTACTCTTGAGTCACTGTCTTTGGGTTGTATTACAATTTCAAAAACACTTCTTTTAGTGAGCAAATACTCTAGAGAAGAAACAAAGATTATTTCAGATATTATCTAACAGTCAGAACGGAAACAGAGAAAGCTATTAATTTACTGAATACTGTTAAGCTGATTGAAGTTATACAAAGACTAAAGTCTCCCTTACAAAAATACACAAACATCTTGATCGCAAAAATCCTTCTTTCAAAATAGCAATAATTTTCATATCCATTATTTTACTTTCAAAGTTTTTCTATAAGACTTCTAAAGCAAAGCGTCAGAAAAATAACTTTTCCGTTCCGATAAAAACATTCAAAAGGATAGAAATAAATTATTAGCACGGAAAGTGTGATTCTCAATATTTGTGTGCGTCTCGAGAAGCGTCCTCATGTGAAGGTGAGCCGTTTGGCGGAAAGGGAATTTCTCAGGTGACGCTTCGAATCAGTCGCGAGTCGGCGACACTCCGCGGGCTCCGGAGGGAAAATCCAGCTGAGCTCGACCGAACGAATTTCCAGGCGGACAGTTTCCTCTGAGCCGCGAACGCGAGCAGCACAGATGGCAGCGTGGAGGAAAATCTGATATTTTCTCCGCCTGTGTGAGATGTGTTTACTGTTCCTCTGAAGTCCTTTTAGAGTCTTTTTGCTTTTTCTTCAGAGTAACTTCGTCGAGTCTCTTTTGCTGATGAGGACTTCCAGCAGCCGCAGTTTGGCCTTAACGTGCTTGTATTCGTTGTACTCGACTGCCAAAGGGGAGCGATCCTCCTTCTGCACATTTCTATGGGAACGAGACAACAAACATTCAGAAACGAGGACGGTTCAGCAGCGGAGAGCAGATGAAGTGAACGTCCGTTCTTTATGCCCGTTCTTATTGTTTACCTTCCGTTTTGTCGAAAGAACTGTTCCTCAAACTCTTTCAGGTCTTTGCGGAGTCTCTTCTTCTCCTCTCGGGTCTCTTGAAGTTGCTCCACGAGCTCCTCTCTGTAAAAAAAGAAGAAACTAAATGAATATTCAAATATCTCAGACAAGAACATTTCTATTTGTTGAAGCAGTGGTGGAAGACGTGATCAGATCCTTCGCTCATGTAGAAATACTTGATTACGAATTTAAAAAACAACAACAAACATTATGTTTTGCTTCTTCTTACTATCAAAACATATACCTACAGGTGGTATTTAAGACAGTAATAGATTGTCAATACTGACACAATGTGTAAGCAGTGTTTTACTCTGGGAGCTACTGGGGGAGGAGCTAGTTTTACTCATTTATATACAATTAGGTCAATTTTATTGGTTCTCAGCTTAGTGGTCAAGTCTCCTGAAGAGATTACAACATAAATCTGCAGTCATGAGATGATTAATATGGTAGAGAAAATGGAATAGCAACATCCTGCTATCAAACTGTCATCATTTTTGGATTTTCTTTTTTTTAAGCTCTGCTTTTTTTGTGTGAAATTATAAATTGAGCAATTTTTTTAAACTGTAAAATCTTAGAAAAGTAAGCGTTAACTACGGAGTTCAAATAAATGTAGTGGGATAAAAAAAAAGTACAATGTTTGCCTAGAAATGTCATGTGTAACTGTGCCTCCTTTGTTATGTGAGAACACTCTTGGTTGTCTTTTTCCCCCCCACTAACTTACGTGGTGGCGGAGTGCAGGTTGGACAGCCTCATGTCCGACATGTTCTTCGAGGGTGAGAGTTCGTCCACGGGTGAAATGAAACCGTCCCCTTCCTCCTCCATGTGGTCCAGAAAGCCCAGCACACTGAGCTCCGGTCGGACGGTCACGGTGAACTGTGTCTTTGAGTCTCCTTCGTCCTCTGAGCCGTCCTCCTCCTCCTGCAGAAATAGAAAGAGGTCAATTGGTGGCCGGGGGACATAAAGGCCACGAAGGGCTGTGGCGTTTAAAACGACGCTATTGGCCGGCTTCCAGACTCAAACACCCACAGTGCATGAGGGTCGTGCAGTGTTAGTCACCAGTACTCGTCACGGTACAGCAGCACAATGCACTCCCATGGTCCTCGTGTGTGATCCATGTCAATACCCATTAGTGTGTGTGGATGGAGTTAATGAAGGCGGTCAACTGGAAGACACACGGTCCACCGAAAAACCAACTTAAAGTCCTGAAACAACTACAGCCGGCAAAATACACAGAGCACAATGATTAAGTTCTTGATTACGGTTTTCTACTAAAAACACATCGAAAAGGAATCATTGTGCTTTCTTACAAGGTGGGTCTTATTTTTGTAGCTTTTACCATTATTTCTTATGGTTATCAGAACATTTTAGTCATTACTGAGGACATCTCAACGAGTAGTTTCCATCTTTTTAACTTATTGCATGTTACTTAACAGTATTAGTAATAGAAGATTGAATATTTTTGCAATGTTTTTGCATGTAGTTTATGTTGGGGACACGTAGCAGCTGTGTCCCGTGCAGGAGTAAGCTGCTCGCTCACTGGTTATTGTGACAATAAATATACGGCACCACTTTGTTTGTTTTCCGTACAAACACAAATATGTGTGTGTATCTTTTTTTCAAATCATAATTTTTCCAAATTAGTCAAACAATATTCCCATGTAATCACCGAAAAAAGAATATAAAAAATGGTTTATGAACCCTCATTGTAGAACAGAGCAGTTCTCTGGAAACAGGCGTCAGACTTCTGGTTACACACAATAGTTTCAGAGACTAACTTCAGCTGCAGCTAAATTGCGAGGTACAACAATATTATTACTAGTAGAAATGATGGCCAAAACTGCAAAAATAAACCACCCAGAGTTGTAATAAACCAGAATAATCCTTTAAAACACAACATGTACTACTCAAAAATCACAGAGCGGTTCAAACATCAGTTCCAGGCAGCTACTGATTCAACGTCTCTACAGGAGCTAGTGACAGGAAACAGGCAGCCGCCCAATCAACAGGCAGCAATCAGGTTCATTAGAGGGAGGGTGGTAGTTAAATGAGGGTTGGGGTCGGAGGGAGGCGGGGCATTGGAGCTGGACTGATTGTTCAAGCAGCAGCAGCAGCTCTTCACCTTGATATCATCGAAGAAGAGTGCGGTTTCGCCCTCGATAATGGGCTGAAGGAGGGGACCTCTGCGCTTGCTGGAAGGAGAGCCCTGTGGTGGCGGTCAACAAGGAGGCGTTAACCACGCTGAGGCAATCACGCTGGTGAGCAAGGCCATGAGCCTCACTTCCTTTTTATTTTTACCGAATTTCACCAAGTCACCACTTTATTTTCCATCGGAGGTCCATGTGTGACAGTAATTCTGATTGGTCCAAACTAACAGCGCCTTGAATACGTCCCAAGATTCACTGGGAGTTCATTTGTTTAGGGTTGCAACCACTTCAAGCCCCACGGTCCTCTGTGTGAACCAAGTTAAGATATAAATATAGCAACAGCTGCTTGTTTCTTGTGTGGCGGAGGTGTGTACAAAACAGATCGGTAAAATAAAATGAGCAAAAATGTTGTTTTTTTTTAATGTGCCGGGAGAAATTCATTTTATCCCTGTTTGTACCTCTGTCGATTACATTTTTGAGAGTGAACTCCAGTTATTTTTCTGTTTTAAAGAATTTATCTTTGGTCAAAAAAGAGCTTGTGGGGTTAAAAGCTGTTAAAATGTTGCATTATAAAATAAATGCGTCACTATGTGTCAGTGATCCCAATTTCCATGATGGGGATTAAAGATAATGCATTATATAACGGTTATGTATACTTAAAATCATATCTTACATAATGTAAATGGTTATTAAATAGTTAAACAACACTCGTATATATTTTGTGCAACTATTAAGGCAACAAAGTAGCATCAACAGCACAAAGCAAACAAGTCCTCATATAGTAAAGTTGAATATTTGTTCAGTGTCCAACCCTCTCCTGCACTTGTCCATGATGTCATTTCCTGTGGACTCAATCTGCCACCTGTGAGCTGCTTTAGGACCGAGGGATTCACTGATCTGCCAAAGCTGGACTTAGAAGGTGGATAACGCGTCTGTAGCACGGCTGCCACATGAGCTGGGATTAAGTGTCTGCAGATGCATCGACAATGTGCTGATCTTTGCCGCTCGCCCGTCAAAGAGCGGCGGCACAAATGGGCAGCTGTGGAGAAAAAAAAAGAAAAAAAAAGAAATGAAAGGGAGCTGAAGAAGCGATACTTACAATGACGGGGATGGTCGAGGCTCTGCACAGGATCTGCTTCACCAGGCGATATCTGTCGTACAGCGGCTTCATGATTTGCCGCTCGCTCTTGGTGACCTGAAGTAGCAAAAGGAGAGGGACACAAAGACACCTTGTTAGCCCAGCGCTTGCTTCTTTCTGTGCTACTCTGACTAACTAGCTACAGCATTACTATAACACAAAATGACAGCTAACCCAGAGGGTGAACTACTCCCCGGCCTGTTCTCAGAGCGTTAAGGTCGTTAACGACGAACCACCGAGGAACACAGCGTGAGGGGGGTGACAGAAAGGTCAGCCGCTCTTCCTGATATACAACGACACGAGCAGGAATTAGACGGCGCAATTAATGCAACTGGATTTGGGTCCGACATTTTAAAAAAAACGCGCGTCAGCTCTTTTACAGTTTTGTTGTCCTTTTGAAACGTGGTTGAAGCAAAGGCTCCGTTTCCTAGTAACACGAGTTGTGACTCAAAGATATGAAGGAAATAGATAGAAGAACCCCTTTTTCAAACTTTCATTGACAGCAAACAGACACACACTGTGGAAGCTAACCACGGTGCACACGCTCTGGCTCATTATTCACCCTTGACTTGCAATCTGGGTCACAGTGAAGTGATAAACAAGATCTTCTCATGGTTGGGCCAACATGGCTGGCAGGAGGCTTGACATACAGGCAGGTTTGGCCTTTGGTGTGTATCTGTGCGTCCTTGTTTGTTTATTTAAAGCAGGACTTACGGGTCGACCGTGTATGCTCTCGTAGTAGAGAAGAGCTTTCTGCAGGGCGACTTTCTCCGCTCCGATCTGCTCCCGTGTCATATCCTGTCAGCCGGGGACGAGAAGTGAAACATCAGAACCGTTCAGAAACGAACCGAGTTCACTCTGTGTCTGCCTGCTTTTAAATAGTTGGAAATGCGTATTTTTCTTTGGCCTTGTGAGACTGTGGCACGGTCACAGTCTTACCTTGATGTCCTCCGGACGGTTCACTTCCTCTCTCTTCTCCAGCAGCTTCTTTTGAATCGTCTCCAGGCTGCTTTCCACCGGAGGCTTCGGCGCTTTCTCCTGCTGGGGTTTCTTCTCCAGCTGCGAGCCGAAGCTTTTGGGCAGCGTGTTGCTGCGCTGGCGGGTCAGAGGCAGCAGGTCTTCCTCAGACTTCATCAGCTTGTTTTCTGATGAGGGGCAGGACAATATTAATGAGCTCTGATTTTAGTTTAATCTCACTCCAGTCTTTCGCTTTCGTCTTACCTTTTAGCTCTTTACGAAGCTTCGACAGTTCATTAAGCCATCTCAGCACCTCTGGGTTTCCAGCTTTATCACTGTGGGAGGGCTGGATGAAGATAAAAGCAGAAGAACTGATAAGAAAAGATTCTCTTTCACAATGAAGCAGCAGCAGCTATAATTATTGCTCAAGTGACGAGACTATATCGATCATTAATCTCAAGTAGAGCTCTGAGTGTGATTGTCAGCCTTTTTATGAGGCAATTGACCTTTATTCTCCATTTATAACAACTCAACAAATCACAGGAGCCTCCTCAGATAGTCAATAACCTTGTTATTGGTTTGTATAAATTACTTTTTAGTCTTTTTAATGTGGTTATTAAAACACTTGTACCTACCCTGTATTTACGCTCCTCTTCAAACTTTTCCTCAAACCTGTGGATCTTCTTCCTGAGCACATGGATCCTCTTTGTGAGCTGAGCAGACGTCAACTCCTCTTTCTCGTCGTCGCAGGAGCCGAGAGACGAACTCCGTCTGCGACTGCAGAGGTACAATAATGACGTCAATTTCCCCGACAGCTCCTGCCTACTTGCCTCTGCATGAACAAACCTGTGGTAACTGTTTACCTGACAAAAGAGTGTGCGTTTGGCGGTGAGGGAGGCACTTCAGTGTCGTCTAGGTACTGCTGGCAGTGTCCGTAGGCATAGAAGCGAGGTGACAGCATCGGGTCGCTGTCCTCCTCCACGAGCTGGCGGATCAGACGGCCCCCGGCGTGCGGAGACAGTCGGGCTTCCTCGCGGTCCATGCTCTCCCGCTGCATCTGCGGGTGCGCTGGGGTCGGCTCTGAGGAACACAGAAACACACTCTGTGGTCAAAACGGGCCCTTTTGACTGCGCTGCTGTCAAAGAGAGGATGCGGACACAGCATACTTGACACAATGCCAAGAGAGGACAGGTTAGTCTGGAGAATATGGAAATGTGGTGCGTGCTGGCCAGCAGACAAACACAAAGCAGAGTTACCATAGTATGTCCAAAAGCTCTGTAGCTACAGAATAATAGATTAAAACACAGTCTAAAACGCAGTTTATGAATTCAAAGTCAAGTATCGTATCTGCTTATTGAATCAGAGTCCTTTTACATCCTTTATAACTATAACTAAAACCCCGACGGTTGAGCTACAACAACAAAAAAAACTGCCTAATAGATCATGTATTAGCTGAGTAATGACCAGGATTCTGAATATAGGCTGCAGAGAACATATTATTATCCATTATTGATTCAAAACCATTATTGATTACAGTTCAAGTGAAAAAACAGATACTTTATTCATCTCCAGGGGTATATTTGTTTGAAGGAGCAGTAAACAAGTTACACAATAAACAGAACATACAAATATTAAGTATGAAAATACTCAATATAAATGGCTTGGTTTGTCTAAAACCCAAAGCTAAACAAGTAGAAAACTAATGAATGGAATAGTTGCAGATTAACCTGCATTTACTTTCTGTTTTTAGGACTAAGTAACATGCACGATGGCTCAAAATGTTTTGAGAAGGTCCAACAACATGTTAATTTTCCAACGATCAGCACTTATTCCCTTCCAATACATTCCACGTTCATTTTTTTCCCTGCTAACCTCTTTTTTTTTTTATCCTATCTGGCGACGTGAAAGTCACTGGACATCACGAAGCTGCTCTCTCTAAAACCGTTGTGGGACCAAAAAAAACTTCCGCTGGGGCTTGGCGTTCACAGATGTTGTTTTGAAACCGCGGGTGAGACCCGCCCGCCCTCCCTCTGTTCGTGCCCTGGTCACAGTCTTCACCCTGGTAGTAATTATGTCTGGTGAAAATAGCCATGCCGATACCCCTGACAATCCCTCAGCTATTAATAATGCCTGACTCTCCGTGGGATAATGTCAGGATGCTAACCCCTGTTGAGAGGTACAGTGATGAGTTTGTGTTTTAGTTTCCACTGCATGGTGAGAGATGAACCCAGTCAGCGTCTGTCCAAGCATGTGTGCATGAGAGAAAGACTAGACTGGGAGAATAGCAGAGCTCCCTGTGATAATAAAGAAAAAAAAAACTCTGTGGAAACTATATCAAAACATAAAAAAAGCAGCAGGGACAATAAAGTAGATTTCATGAAAAAGGTGGGAACTTTAACATCAGGTGTCAAGAAACTCTAGAAATATACAGAGGAGTTGTTACACCGGGGAGGAGAGATAGACTGAAAGAAAACAAGCTGTGAGGGAAACCAACCATTAGCGTAAACATTCAAAGTGTCAGAAAACACACGAGAAAATATGTTACATATATTTAACTTGTCTTAGCTTGGAAGAGTTGGGCCGAATGAGAAGCAACTTAGCTTAAATTCCAGCTGTGGGCCTGCGGGTCCTCCTGTACTTTTAGATACACGTGCAGTTTATGAAGCGGCAGCTCTCTGGCAAGTTGGTGCTCACTCACAGCGGCAGGTGAAACTCTAAATTGCACCGAATGTCTTCGTTTGAGGTCTATTATCTCGCTCAGGGTGCAGAGCGGTGCCGCTGGCCACTGAGGCTCCTTGGCATTTGAAATGAATCCTTTAAATCAACCGCTCACAGGATTAACTAGACTAATGAAACAAAAAACATGCCAGTTTGCCATTTCACTAAAAGGTTGCTGTGTGTGTGTGTGTGTGTGTGTGTGTGTGTGTGTGTGTGTGTGAGTGAGAGAGACGCTCGCCACAATGTTCCAGATCATTCAAGCATGTTGCCATGCCCTGGAAAAGGTCACTCAGACAGCGTTTTTCCTTTCTCTCTCTCTCTCTCTCTCTGAAGGTGATGTAACATAACACTTACCATCACAACAACTTGAATGAAAAATGGTTTTGAAATCAAGGAAAGGGGCGTTAAAGAATGGAGAATCTAGAGGAAGAAAAGAAGAAAAGAGGGGAGAGGTAAAGGACAAGATGATGGAATGAAAGCCAAGAACGGGCCAGCATGCACCCTTCTTGTCACAGTAAATATGGGAAATCAAAACAACAAGCCTCTCCCTAAACCTTAATTAACGAGGCATATGAGCTCCAGACTCTTGTCTCTTCCTGTTGAACGGCCTGTTAATGTCTTTCCACCATCGCTGGCAGACAGACAAGGACAGAGCAGCGGTAAATATCAGGTCATCATGACAGGCGCTGGCAGAAAATGTACCGGTACACAAAGGCCTCACACCACTGCCCCTCACCGCCCATTTCTACTGTATTATACGGGTCTGTAGAGTAGGCACGCAACCCGTAACAGCACCATCGCACAGCTTTATTCTCTTCGGTTCTCCTTTGTGAAGAACAGACCCTGCCAGCAACACCGGCGAAAACAAAACAAAAAAACTCAGACGTTCAACTTTGCACAATGCGTTAACACAATTGCAGTTTGTGCAATAGCAAGTCCTCATGCTTCGAAAGGGCCTGATCCGTTTGCCATCTTATGCAAATAAAGGAGAAACTGGATGTATGAACTGCCTGTCACAACCAATCATGCAGGCGCACTGTGGCGTCCACGCTGCCACAAACTCAGTTATGTATTCAGGACAGAATGTACAGGAAGGAAATTCAACAAGAGACAAAAAGACAAGACTAAAAACCCAACAGGCAAGTGATCTTCTGTAAAATAGACTCAGTGCAAAATACAGCCATCTGGATTGTGAACTTCCTGAACAATCTGCACAAAGCTACTACCCTTTACTACGCCCTCCTTCAAGCAATTTGTATTTTTCATTACAAGTAAGCACAACACTGTGTGCAGACTCACAGAGCTTAACCGCGCCTTTGGACGGTATACAGACTAAACAGTTGGTTGGCTCAGGCACAATATTGAATTACTTGACATGCTCGTGCTGCAAATGCTACACAGCAACAACAACAACCTCTCACAACAGACCTCTGTTGTTTTTCCCCCCCCGTTTCAAATTTGGCCACCAGAGAGCTCCACAAAACATGCAATGCCTCGCTTCAGCTCCAACCATGGGGTTGTTAAAGTTGAGAGATTTATTGCATGGAATACATTTGCTCTGCTACATCAAACAGGAAACAGTGGAGGTGGTTGTGAGTAGAGACCAACATTTTCAGCCGAGGGGTGTCAAAACATGTGCAAACATGCCCTCTACCATGTGACTGTAAAAAAAAATAATTCCAGTGAACAGTTCAACAAAACGCTTGGCTTTTGCTGATCAACGCAGATATACCTCCTCCCACCATCTCCCCTGTGTTGCAACGTCCGAGCAAAACAATCACAGTGCATTGTAATTTTGCCTGATTTACTTTCACCACTGCATGAATAAACACCATAACAACAACAACAACAACAACAACAACATCAAAATAGGGCTGACTGCGAAATGCAGTGCTTGGGACTATTTCTGCAAACTCTGCGTTCGAAATAACAGCGGCCAGGAGGTGTATTTAAAGTTGATCATTTGCAAAGCTGCTGTGGAATGCAATGATCGCCATCGCAATCCCTGGAGTGACAGAACAAATACACTCAACGTCAAATTTAAAACAGATTTGTTTGTGTCATTTTAAATGGATGAAGGGGTTTTAATTCAAATGTTGTTACATGTTTTACTTGGATTATCAAACTCTCCGAATGCAAGCCAGCTTTCTGCAGCCAACCAACTGGTACATTGTTATCACAGGTCAACCTCCCATTTAACGATTGATTTCGAAATGGGAATTACAGCAGCAATTACAGCAGCAGCAGCATCTATAAACATTTCTGTGCACGCAATACCTAAGGAAGTAACTTAGACATCTTGGTAAAACTAAACAAAAAAACGGAAGAGGAGGAGCTCTAAACCTCGCTACAACTTAATATATTTCTCTTGAAAGATGAATTAAAGATGCAAGGCCCCCATGTGGTCTAATTCAACAGCAACAAAACAACAAACTGACTGCAGTACTTCCTTATCTTCCCAGCCATGCAAACAACCACGTCTTTTTAAGATTTAGGTGGCTCGAGAACTCAAGAGGATCTTTTACAATTAAATCAAGCAGGAGAGACATCAGGAGGAGGAGCAGGAGGAGGAGGAGGAGAGGCAGCAGAAGGTGTGCAGCTGCTACCCAGACATGTGCAGAGCTGGGTGTAGGGCAGCGAGTGGGTTGTCCGGGCATGTTTGTGTTAAGGGGTGTGTGTCGCAAACAGCACCGGGCCGTTTTGGAAGTGAAGTAGCGCATGCAAGAGAACAATCTGAGCACACAAACAACAAGTGGGTGGCCTGAAGCGTGAATTACCTCCCCAGTTGTTTTCCTCAGTAAGCGCTGTCAGGTCCAGCCGGGGCACGTCCTCGCAGCCCTCGCGGTCCGGGTCCGAGCCTCCGACGACCCTCCCCGTGTCACAAGTGACGGGCGACTCCTGGATCTTCATCCTGAACGTCTGCACAACCATGAGAGGGAAAGAAAAAGAGCGCTCAGCGACGATGACCAGCGCGTGAAACACACTCTTTAAGTTGAGCTGCACACTCCCACCGAGCGGCCCAGCCCCGAGAGAGGGGGCTGCTCCCTGCCGCCGATTGGCTGCCTCTGTGGTCAAAACATCCGCCCATCTGTCTCTGGCCGCGTGTGTGCGCGTGCGTGCGTGCGTGCGCGCGCGCGTTTGTGTGTTTGAGAGAGAGAGAGAGAGAGAGAGAGAGAGAGAGAGAGAGAGAGAGAGAGAGAGAGAGAGAGAGAGAGAGAGAGAGAGAGAGAGAGAGAGAGAGAGAGAGCGCTCGCGCAGGGAGGGTTTGGCTCCGCCTTGTCTTCCACCCATTGGAATCCCTCGCCCCTCCCTCCCCTCCCTTGTTTTCTGTCTCTACAGTAGTCCTCCATGCTTTCTCTCCTCCCCAGACATGTATGTATTCCCCACCCCTCACGCGGCTCTGTACTTGTTTGTTTCAC
The DNA here is from genome assembly GCF_023055335.1 of Clinocottus analis. NCBI lineage: Eukaryota > Metazoa > Chordata > Actinopteri > Perciformes > Cottidae > Clinocottus > Clinocottus analis. The sequence goes on along the minus strand of NW_027175954.1, from coordinate 5,081,764 downwards.
GGCAGCAAGAGCAGAAGGGAGGGGTGGAAGGGTGTTGGAGAGGGACGGAGGAAGGGAGGGGAGGACAAAACACAAAAAAAACAAAAGCAAGCTGATCGTGAGCCAGCACACGTAGGCTGACAGGGTGATTACAAAAAATATATATCCTTTTTCTGTCTCTCCCTGCAGACCATACACCCATCTTAAAGCACGTGGGCTTTGTGTGAGCCTCCTTCTTTGGCACCTCATGACTTCCTCCTCCTGTCCTGTTCACCCATTATCATCATCCATCAGCAGCTTCTCCTCTCGGCCCTTCCCTCTCAAACTTTCTCAAACTCCACGTTGCTTCCCCTCAAAGTAGTGCATATGAATTCTAGCGTAATGGTAAAATACAACTACACTCAGCAGCTCATATATTAAGAACGTGTCCACGGATCACTTAGCATTAAGCCTACCAGGTCCCATTTCCTCTGCCTGGGCGTGGGACCAAGCTATTTTTAGGAAAAAACAGATCAAGACGCACAGTTACTAGACCTCATAAATGCCACAGATGGCTTACTGGAAGGGGTGCGCTTGAATCTGGCCACAACAGACCTTGTTTGTGTTTTTGTTTTTTTTGTTCATGATACTAAGTCGTTGTTGTTGTTTTTGGCAGTTCCATGTGAGATTAGTGTGCAGCAGCATAATTAGTCTCAGGTGTGTGTGCTCCTGTGCAGAAGTGAGGCCCAAAACAGGAGGAGTTATCACATCTCCTCGTCTGTAACAGGAGAAATAACTTTGATGGAGAAATTATTGATTTGAGTATTTTTTTGGGGGGGGGATAAACTACTGTTTTTCAAGATTTATAAAGATCCTTCATGCTCAAGTCGTGAACTCACAGGTGTGTTATTTAGCCAATTAGCACCTTGTTGAATCAAGATCGATTCACATCGGTGAATAACAGCGTGATGTAGGCAGACTCGTAGATATTTATAGACTTTGAATTACATCCTGGTTTATTAACATAACAGCAGTCTGTTCTCAAGTAACTTGTACTAATCAAAAAGTATGTGATCAAAGAAGAACTCTGGTGTTAATTGGCTGTTTGTGTCTGCTCTGTTCTGAGCCTGTACCTTGTTAAACTAATGTACTTCATGTGGCTTCTTGTTAAGTGCTTCAATCACGCATTTAAAGTATGGACTCATTTGGCTTTGAAGCAGAAGAGACCACCGGGTGAATGTTATGTTCTTGTGTCAGAGGTATAAGAACGGTTGACAGTGAATAACATCTCGTCACGTCACACGTCCACAATAATGTTGTCTTCCTTTGATACTTCAAAGGGAAAGGTTTCTTCAGCAAGCTGCACTTTGCTGTCAAATCCCTTTTATATGCAAATGACATTGGCCGTGTTTATCGGACAGCAAACTAAATATGACTTAATTGTGACGAAACACATCAGTGCTGGTGTTAATTTCTTTCTTACAAAATTCTTACGAATGTGCATTTAATGGTTGAAAATGTTTTAACTCAGTTTTGACTGTTTTAAATCAGCTCTAATTGTGCAAAGCCTATTCTGAGATAAGAGCCGACCGTTTGGCTCTATTCAACATCTTTTTTTTGGAGCATATTACAAAATCTGGTTAATCTTTGTTAAAGATTGATTATCTAGAAATAGCAAAGTGCTTTCCTACTCTGTGACAAAAGCCATTCACTTTTCTCATTTAGCGAATGGCTAGTTAGCTAGTTAACATTACCTGGCTAACTCCGCCACGTCTTTATGCTAACGTTACACTAGTATAGCAACTCTTGTCCTATTGGCTGTCAGATACACAGAAAATTAATCAATAACAGCGTTCCATACCTTTTTTATTTTGTGTTTTTCAAAGTCATGCAGTGGGTGCACTTGGGCTTAGACTTGGGGGAGAAGTTACACTTTAAAAGCAGCTTGATAAAATACTTGGATTTTTGTTTTGTTTTTTAATTGACGATTAAAATATCCTCTTGTTTGAACTAATGTATCAATCTCTGAATCACTAGCATCAGTGAAGAGAGAGAGTACAATAAAATCCTCCTCGAGATGTTTTGAGGAGTAACGCTGCGGATTAACAGCAGCACACATGTTACAGGTCAGCATGATCCCACTGTGTTCAAATATTATTCAGATGCACGTTCCCTGGGACCCCTTCACGGTGTTCGCTGACACACACTGGAGCCACGATTACATCACCATGAGAGGTCCAGCTGGTGCAAAGGAGGGCTGAGATAGACAGCACTACTGTGTCTCTCTCTGTGTGTGTGTGTGTGTGACAATGATTAAGCTGTTTGAGGGGGCTTAAGCACAGTGTACATAGAGAGGAATTTAAGGAGCATTTTATGGAGACGGCATGTCACGCACGTAACACAGCATATAACCTTGGACACACACAAACACACGCAATGTTGAGGATTTGGCCTGACATAAGCGTCCTGTCGAATATCTTTGTTTTCTTTTTGCTCTCCCATACCGTCTACGTGTGGTCGAGCTCTCGCCACACACTCATTTTAAAACACATACACTCACTCACATTTTCTGAGGTGAGCTACCTTTCAACACAAAGTCACTCAAGTAAAAGATCATATCAGCTGCAACATAAAATCTACTCTAATGTTTCTGTTAGCATACAAGTGCTCTGTCAGTGTTACAGTCATCTTTAAAGACAGCCAACCTAACCTGCACATGTGAGCTGCTTGAAAACTCTGCAGCTCACATTAGAAACATCAGAACAACATGTTCTGAAGGTGTGTGTGTGTGTGTACGGGGACGAAGGCTTCAACGAGACACAGACTGACATACTAAACATGCAACATAACAGCACACTCAGATAAAGGTGTTGTGTGTTTCAGGTTTCAAATACTTGCGAAACAGAGGTTAAATAAAATATTTGTTAACAACTCAGATTACATCATCCATTCATTCATCCATTATTGTCACACAAAATGTGTCTAATTAGTTAAAGGTGATTTTGTTTTATTAACTGTTCAAAAAACAAATATTTTCAACTATATATGGAATGTGTAAGGAAATAAACGAAGCAGCGAACTCTCATTCACATTTCAGAAGATGCAACAAATGTTCTGCATTTTTGCTTGAAAAATTACCGTAATAGTTATAAAACATTTGTTAAATGATAGTCTGTCAATCTAGCAATTAGTTAAACAGTAAAAAAAAAAACAGACCTCATAATATCTTTAAGATCACTAAAATACTATTTGTATAAATTAACAGCATTTACATACTCAGGGTATGTAATTAAAAAACATTCTTTTGAATAAGCCTCAAGTGAAGAGCTCAAAAGCAGTAAACAGACTCATTCTATTAATTAATCTAACTAACTGCAGCTTAACGGAAGACAAAGATGGTGTGATGGTAATACCCATGTCTATGTGATAACCCCGGACTTCAGTGACGAGCTGAGCGGCTGTTGGACCGGCGTCCTCTCAGAGCGGCGCCATGCCGGCTCCAGATGGCCGCTCAGAGGCAAAGTGTGCTGGTGGTGGCCGAGCTGCAGCCCGAGCTGCTACTGAAACCCATCTGGGCTTCTCAGAAAGGGCTCCGCCATATTTGTATTGGCTGCATGATTCTGTTCAGTGGTGTTGGTCCAGATTTAAACTGGAGACGAGCAGATGGAGAAGGTGACTTGTTTCTTTGTGTCCTCACAGACAGCAACACCAAACCTCCCGTAGTAGAAACTGTACGTAATGTTTTAATCAGTTGGCTGAGGAACAATCGTATTATCTGTGTAATAATAATTGTCGTAAAATCCCTTTTGCAGCAACTCTGAAACCTGCCTTTGTCAAAAATCTAATTGTATGTTGTACGAAACTGCAGTTAAGTTTCTGTTCAACAAATCAGTTGCGGAAGTGTCACAAAACACTGACCAGCACAAGAGCAACGAGATGTGGTGAAGGTTAGTACCCGTCTGGTCCCAACAAACATTAGTGGTGAGAGCTTTTCCACGTACTAACCCATTTTGTTTTAAATCTGGCCTGTGGGTATTTATTGATCTTGTCTAAAAAAAAATTAAAAAATTGCTTTTTGATTTCAATTTAGATTATTTTAGCTAAACAAGAGAAAAACTTTCCCGAAATAGGCCAGCCCAAAACTTGCAAAAGTATCATTTGAACAAGTCGGTGCAAACTTTTGATACGATGGCAACCTTTGGAGAGCTCGTAAGTTTTGGAAACTCGGTGCTGCCGACGCATTTCAGTCAGCACCAAAACAGTATGGAAATTAAATATTCAATATCCAGACCTTCCTTTTCTTTCACATCCGTCTCCCCAAAAATTGGAGACTCAATTTTTCTCCAGTGGTAGATGCATGAACATAGCAAAAAGAAGAAGAGGGAGCAGAACTGAAACAAACTGTATAACCTGTCAGACAAGGGGAGGCTCATCGGAAAGGAATCATGAACTTGAACTTACCTGTCGAGGAGAAGGAAAACCATCTTTTCTTGAAATGTCATTCCTGAAAATCAAACAGAGAAACCACTTTAGCAAAATAATCTTTGACTGATCACAGCAACCCAACATAGTGAAACATCCTGACAGTGTACACATACACATACTGTCTGTATATCTTGGCTGCTTGTCTTTATCAGATAAAGTGTATGCTTTAAAAATCACAGTAACAGGTCCCTTTTGATAATGGCAGCCAGTAGCTTATCAATGCAAAACAAACAATCAGATAAGTGATGACTAAAAAGCTATTTCACTTTAATGACTTTATTAAAATGTCTCAAAGGGATCAAGTTACGGGTTTAAAGAGCTTACTTGCTGTCCAATGTCTCCATGTGGTTCGCTCCAGGTCTCTCACCAGCACATTCCTTGTACTGGAAAAAGACACAATTTAAACATTAATTAAACGAGGATTACATGCAGAACATGTGACAGTGTTATGTTGTGTCAGCACATCCAATGAAAAACAGTGTTAGCTTTTATGAACCTTTCTGGATTTTCATATTCATTAATTGTGAGAAGTGACTGGTGTTATTCATAAATACACATTCAATAGTTGTTGAGGACTTTCACTCAAAACCACAAATATGAACCTCGAAGATAGAGAAAAACTCCGACACAGAGACCAGTGTGAAATAGTGCAATACAACCATAACGTTGATGTAACTATTCAATACTGAGGTAGATGTCCTCATCAAGAAGAGCAGATAAAAACAATGCTGCATATAGTGCATAATTCTGTGCTGCTGTGCAATAAAGCGCAGCATAAATAACACGCCAGACACTTTCAGAGCTCCTAACTCCTCTCAGTGGCTCTTGACATAACAAGGTCACATGCTCTGTTCACACCGACGGAGACGCAGACACTCGCCGGCATCGAACCACTCAGCATCGCAGTCGCCTGGCCAATCAGGAGCGTGTCAGCTATCACCTATAGAATGCAAGTGTGCCGAAGCATCGAAAGTCATCTGCCCCGTTACATAAATTGTTGGCACGAGGGCTCAGCTGAGTGTATGGCAGAGTGCTGAACTTTAATTTAGCACAAACGAATTATGAGCCAAGTGTGAATAATAATCTGTCTTGCTTTCATGCAGCTGCAGTGTAAGAAGAGTCTACGAAGACTGGGTCACGTTACTGAAGCAACAAGGTTCACACCGTGTCCTCCTCGAGCTTTCACACACTCCTCGTATAGACGCTACGATACAACTGTTGGCTGTGACTCACTGCATCGTGGTTGGCAGGCGGGAGGGAGCTGAGCAAGTATTTCATCATCTACTGGTACTCTCTGATGTAGGTACTAGCGCAGTACCTGATATAGGTACTAGTGAAACTAGGGTTGCAACAAAGGATTATTATCATTGATTATTCTAATGATTATTGATGTTAAAATCTCAGAATAGTAAAATATTAGTACCGGTACTTGAGTTTTTCTGTTTATTTCAATTTTACATTTTCCGTTCAAAGAAAAATAGTCCAAAAAAGTACAAATCTCATGTCAGCTTTCGCTGCTTTACAGCTGGCGGTATTAGGTGCTATGGACCCATTAAGTTCAGTCGGCCCTATAAACCGAATCAAAGTATATATGACAAATTTGTTGAAATTCAATTTAGAAACTGTGTATAAAATAAAATAACCAGAAGGTATTGTCTGTCGTTTTGAAAATAATGAGCGCAGCATCTCAACCTGTTGAGAAGTTTCTCATACTTCAGGACGGAAACTGAAGACAATGAAACGTTCAGAGGCTTCAAAAAATAAGCCAAATATCAAAGTAGCATTCATTACCAAAGTGTTTACGCGTATTTCAATCATTTCCCTTTTACATGATACAAATACTGAGCACTCAAGGCTGTCGAGTGCCCGCAGGACCACAGTTGACAGGTCGCTCTCTGGTGCATCATCATCTTCAGAGGAAAAAAGACGCAGCTAATTGCGCACTCGTAAGTGGCCCTTACACTTGCACTGCTTGTGGAAAAAGTGCTTTACAATGAGAACGGCAGGGAGCCATTAGGCAGCTGCATCTTGCTTCCTCTCATCTTCCGACTCGCCGCTGTCCACATGGAGTGATTCTTGTTAACTGCAACTGACAATTATTTGCAGTGAGTCAGAAATAAGGACGATGGAGAGGTTGAGCTGATTAATTGAACAACCTATCTGCATCGCGGGTGCATTCGGGGAGATGATCGGCGGTGATGCTTTTGATGCTGTTGTTGGTGCGCCGAATTTGCAGCAATTACAAACTTCACTACAATCTAAAGTAGCCATGATGTTGGGTCAAACAACTGAAAAAAACACACAAGGTTTTGAGGTTATCCTCTGACCCACACCAACTGACCTGTCACAGGGAGAGACAGGATGAAAACAACAGAGAAAGAGAGCTGTCAAGAAACACAAGTGGGGGAGATGCTGTCAAGATGGTGACAAATCACAACGATAGGAAGAAACGAGGAGAAAAGACGCGATGACTCACTGCGTGGGCGCCCTGGTTGTGTGCGAGCTGCACCAGTGTCGGGTTGTGTTTCCACTTCCAGTGTTTGGGGGTTCGCTCGGCGCGACCACTCTGGCCTCCCTGTGAGTCTGCGCTGCCGCCTGTGTCCTCCTCCACGCTGCCCGAGCTGCTCTCACTGCTCAAGGGGATGTTCTCCTTGTTGGTGTCTGCTCGGACGGACGCAGCTCTGCTCTCAGACGAAAAAGAGGACGGTGAGGAAATGAGATGGCTGTCCATCTCACTCTCTGTGCTGCACACGTCTTTATCAGCTTGACATTGGGTGAAATGCTTCAGGAAACTTAATGCCAGATAACTCATTTACATGCGCTGTTTAGCTTTCATGCTAATTCTATTTACTGTCCACGGTCTTGACATTTTTTGCCGTCTTTGGACGGAGGGACTCCTCTAATCCACGTCTCACGCTCAGACTCTAGCATTTCTCCATCAACAAGGATTAGCGTCTGACTGCGATGACTCCAGTTGTTATGACTCTGCCGTGTCTCAGTGGAAGAGCTTCCCCGCACAACATGAAACCTTAAGTGTTTACGGTCAACAAAAAATGCCAACTGGAAGTAGTGGCAGTGCAGTGAGAAACCGAGGCCAGGCTTTACTGATGAACGACATCTTACTGTCCTTTACCGGCACAGTATTAGTAAAAAAAAGTATTCATCTCAGCCGTTTCTGTCTTTTTATTTCCCATATTTTGGACTTTTGCAGTGAACTTCAGTGTTGCAACTACCATCAACCGCCATCAATCTCATGCTGGTGCTCTCAACTGCCAACATCATGACAACTCCTTGTACCTGTTTCTTTCTCTGTGTCTTTGCCCCTCCTCCTGTTGCGCTCTCTGGCGTCGACGTCTCTGTCGAGCTGAAGGCGTCCCCCTTGGAGATGGTGGACGTAGTAACCACTCACAGTCCTCTGAACTTTGATCCCCTAAAGGGCTTTCATCGAAGAGGTGCTGCTCCACCGCTGAACGAATCGTCCTGTCCAGATAACTGAAGGGCCAAGGGGAAAAAAATCACGGACTTTAATAACAATTTCGGAGGGAGTACAACATAGGAAATTCTCTCAAATTAAACTATGGGGACAGTAATACAGTTGACTTACTTTCCCACATCTGGTCTGAAGTGAACCGGAGAGAGGTGATTACTGAAAGAAACACAAGAGGGGAAGAAGAGTAAGAACTAGGGTAACAGGTGGTCATAACAGGTCACTGAGCATTGCTGAAAATCCCCCAGGCTTTGGTTCTGGCCCTCTGTGATCGAGGCATCTCATCTGCATGAGTGAGTGTTGACTTCAGCTGTGTTCAGAGCATAAGTAGGTCCTCTGAGAGCTAAGTGGCCGGCTTCTATGACTACCCGTCTAAGTCTGACAGTGGAGGATGTGGTCAACACTCTTCATGCTGATCTCTGGCTTCATCGATTTCTTTCTTTTTTATCGATCACACGCCATGTTATCTGCAGTCATAAACAATGGTTGTGCTATTTGGAAGTGCCTATATCTAACTGTGTGTAAAGATATGCGGCAACATCAAACAGTTTACGGTTTGGCAGCTGTTCTTTTTCTCTTCTATTACAGTCGAGGACTTTTCTTATCAGAACTCTTAGGAGCCAAAGTACCATTGTCAGGGATTCGGTTTCCATTTGTTTAACGATAGACAAGGTTTTTTGTCCCACTGGTTTCTCACTGATTCCATATTTTAAGCCAAATGAGTAGAAAATACAGTAAATCTGAGCACTTTGTCAGTAAAGCTAACCTGTATAAAGCTGTATAAGGGTGACCTCAGGAAATATTCCATAAACAGTGGTGTTGACAGTCACAGCACAGCTGATAAAGGGAGAGATAACAGAGTGATGTTACGCTGTGAAGGTGACTGTGAGGAACAATGCCGTGGACATGCACTGACATTATGTAAGCAGAGAAGGTGTACCACGTAAAAGAAGTGGCACACCCAAACCGTGTCATAACCAGATGATCGTTTTGATGAGCTTAACAAATCAAAATCATAAACATGGGTCTGTAAATGTTTTAACTGTTTTTTTTATTTTTCATATATATCTGTGCTTATTGACTAGCGAGATCCCTCACTTTCAGTACAGTACAGGCTCACAGGTGCTCAAGAGGCAGCGAGCAGACGAAACCGCTCGATTATCTCCGAGCACAGCAGGGAAAACATTAGCCCGCCACCTAATAATAGACTTGGCACTAAATGCAACAGGTTAAAGCAACAGAAAAACGCTTTAATAGCTTACTAATGTTGTCTCTTTCCGTGCACAGTAATGCCTGCAAATGTCAAAGGCATGAAACCATCAAGTTCCTCGGATACAGTAAGCCCTGAAATATGACAGAAGGTTCAAGATAAATTAAATATGTGTCCATATGTGTTCTGTACTGTAGAAGACTTTCCTGACACTCTGAAGTACACAAACTCTGTTTAGGTACAAATTTGCTAACCATGTTGGTCTGCAATGTGAAATCTGCTTTCTCATCTTTCTCATTCTCATATTTGTTAATTAAATATCCTGAGGCAGCTATCATGGTTACAAATTGTCTGCGGGTTCGTTGTCTATACTGTAGACGTTACATTGACATTGACTCTCATGAGTGACAAGATCAACTGTGTTTGTGAAGTTAAAATGAAACATCAATGTTGTGGCCAAAACAAACAACGCAATCCAATGTTTCTAAAGTGAAAGTGAAACACAACGTTGTGAACACGAACAACACCCTGTTTGTTTCACATGGGACACAAACTGCAGTCTCTTGGATCTTGGATTTGTTGGATTTATTCACCTTCCCTGTTTGTGGTCTCCACACGTCATCACACACACAGATCATCTACTAATGTCTAACAACGCTGATCTGTTTCCATGCGAGTTACTTGAACGCCTGGTCTGTCTCATACAGACAATCAATAGCGCCTTATGCGTCAGTACCAGACGCTGAGGTGCAGGGTTGAGAAGTTGGCGAGTAAACCAAATAGATTTTGCACCACCGACTGATATTAACTGAAGATGCAAATGTGTGAAACCACTCAAACATCAGACAGTATTGTCGCCTGGTGTGCATAAATGAGTCTGAGTCAGAAACTACTTGCAAATGAGACCGTAAGACAGGCGGGATGAGCCATGGCAACCAGAAGTCTGAAGAAGAGTACCTCTTCCTGTACGTCTCTGTGTTGTTAGTGCAGCGCCAGTCTATATGGGAATTCACTGCCTTTCTATGTTCATTGTTTCACTAAAACAGAAGTTTTATCTTAAAACAAATAAACATGATAATAAATAAGTTGCTTGTAAGTATAAAATGTGTCTGGTCATGGTCCAATTTATAAAAGATATTGCGCTAACGATATTAGAGTGCAAATACGGCCATAGAGGTTTTTTGCGTCTGATTCTTATCCATGTGGCAAATTAGAAATGTTGCCTTTGCTCCATCAACACAGCAGGCAGGACAGCGTAGAGAAAAAAAAAAGTCAGACAAATCTGTTAGCGACAAATCCTGACCGACGAGGTGCAGACACTACATATTTACAGACTACCTCATCTAGATGTGCAAAAAGCACAGGAGCGCTAAGCTTTGCAGAAGCTTTGAGAATTACATAATTTCTTTATGTCCTATAAATTTGACAGCCACAAAAAAGATTGTGAAATCCTATTCGTAATTTGCCCCTCAGATTCATGATCCACACATGTGTTCTTCAAATAAGCTTAAAACCAAAAAGTCTGACCCAGTTTTACAGTCATTCGGGTATGATATCGCGGTCCACCATTTCGAATGCTGCAGATCCAACTCTTCCAAATCTGATATTTCTTCCAATATGTGTGTTAATGTAGATGTCATTGAAACCTCAACAAGACAATTGTTTAGGGTCAAGAAGCCATTACGCTGTTAAAAAAACTGCCTTTTTTTTAAGGTCTATAATCATTCATTAGTGGGTTGTCTAGACTTTAGATTATTCTATGTTAATAGCGGCTTAAAAACGTCACTTTTCAAGGCCTGTGGGAAACAGCTGGAGAGAAGAGAACTATACAAGTGTTGATTTTCAGAATCTGATGCCATGTGGTTAAAAACCTTTTTGCTCCTGTAAGATAGCAAGGCCGCAGGAAGAGGCCTTCTCTTTCAATTACCAGTGTGGTATTTCTTCCTTGGGCAATGCCATCAATGCCATGTACTGTATATTAGCTCAAAAGTATCTACAATATCAGAAAATACAAGGTCCAGAAGAAAAGCTTGGGAAGTGGTAGGACTCTGATGAGGAAAACTTTTGGCGACCTCGCTGTCCGGGGGAGGAGAAATGTTGAGTGTAATTCTGATGAACTAACTCACCAGCACACTCACCACGCTTGCCGTCATCATGAGGTTTCGAAAGAACCAACAGAGATTTCAGAAAGTCAACCGCATCTGGCTTTCGTCTGGCCCATAACCCCTCATAAAACCACAAATGGCTCACCGTCTCCCTTTCTTCAGCCTTTATGCTTTATTCAGATAGGTGGCACTTCTGCTGGCAGCATACTCATATTGAACTGGGTGGTATTGATCTTTTCATCTGACTTTTGGCAGGTAAATAAATAATAGAAGATTAAACAAATATTTCCCAAAATGTTGAACAATTCCTTTTAGAAATAAAATGGATCCAAAATTAGAATTGTTGAATTAGTGTAATTTTACCAGTCAGCAGCATTTTGGGGGGTTTTCAGTTGTATGGTGTCAGTAAGGTTTACTGAGCTCTTAAGACAGGTCTGTAATGAAATGATAGGTCTGAATGTCAAACTGTGTTATTTTTGTTTTGCAGAGTGTGATTTTAAAAAGCCAGCAGTGCAAGTCTTTGTTTTACAAGAGCTTAAAGTTTGCTACATATAATTGCTTCATTCAGGACCTTCTAACTAAGAAAATTGCTTTGAAAATAATAGTAAGAACAAAATAATATGTTTCCGCAGTTGTGTCTGTGCTGGGGTTCTGAAATCAAGTGTTTTTAAGGCATAAAAATCAAGGAGGAAACAACTCAAAGCCTCTAAAGCAGAAGCTTATAGCAGTTAAATCCCCCCAGCGTCCATTCAGGTAATCCAGTTTTACACCACAGTCACATACTGGCCTGCGCCTTCAGTCTATGGTCAACACCCTCAAGAAAATTATGATCCATTTGGATTGAGCTCCTCTGTGGTTTCCTGAGTATGTGCAAGAATGCAAATTGACTTCAGCAGAGAGAAGGAGCGTATGTGTTGTGCGTAACGAAGTACAAGCAGGCCATGGAGTAAGTCATCAATCGACATGAGCGAGAGAGACGGAGAAGGGAAAGGGAAAGTATCACAAACATTAGTCTTCGTCATTCAGAGATGACACAGGCTAGTGCTGCAACAAATGACTTTATTAGCAAACGATCCATACAATTGATTAACCTTTTAGTTTTCTGCATGAAAGAGCAGAAGACAAGATCTTCAAAGAGCTTATTTTGCCCAACAAATAGTCCAAAACTTACAGATGTGATGATATTTGTACAGAATTCCCTGGCATTTGCTCTAGTGACACCATAAGGTTGACATTTTAGTTTTTTTTATGAAATCTGGATGGATCATGAACTTTGAAAAACATTAATGACCTCCTGAGGATTAATTGTAATCATTTTGGGGATCCCCTTGTCGTCTACCACCGCCATCAGGTCAACATTTAAATTAGTTTGGTTTATGAACACGTAAATGCAAAATGTAAAACCTTCCTATCTGTTGAATTGCATGCAGCTTTACCAAATACACATGTATGCACACCTGTGTCTGTACATGTCATATAATTAGTTTTAGAGACCTGTGAAAAGTTTAAAATGGACTGTCGCTGTGAGCAGTTATGTAATATGTCGTCGGCATGTTTACTGGGAGAGTACACCGAGAACAGTGATTATGCAATGCATATAATCCCATTCCACAGTTAAACAGGTTATTGTTATGTATTATATACTACACATACTGTACATAGCTGACTTCATGACTGCCCAGGACTTGGATTAGTGCACTAATTCGGACCTTTCACTTTCCATCATGGATGAAACCTGTTGTGTTTTATTACATCGTAACCAAGAGACATGTTCCAGTCAAAGTTCATTATTATTTGTTACTTTCACTATTGTCCTGTGAAGCTTTCGTCCTGCGTCTATTCTTTTTGAGGAAATAACAATAAAAGGCTTCATCACACAAACAGTCGCACTGGTCTGGAGCATTATCAGCTCTAAGGTCATATATCAGCAGAAACACTCCAGTCAAATGTGCCAACTCCAAATGATTAACTAAGGAACCAGCCGTTAACACTCGCACGACAAGCTGTTGAGATTTCAAGACTTTAGTTCAATATAAACTGAAGGCAAAATGGAAAACGATGACAGTAGGGTCAATGGTGATAAACAGGCGATTACCACGCAGGTGTAGGTGTGGCCGAGCTGTACTAAAACCAAATCAGTCGCACATGCTAAAACATGAGGTTCACTGAATGTATTCACTTCTAATGGGTTCATTTTTAACCATGGTGCTAATGAAAAATATCAAGACAAAAAATTATATTAAAATATAACACATGTTGAAGTGACTGGTGCAGCTAACAATTATTTTCAAATTTGTCATTAGTCTACAAAAATGGCAAAAAAAAAACAAAAACACCCAAATATATTCTGTTCATAATAATCGCAAATATTTCAGAAAATCCTCTCAAATATTTGGCAATATTTCACTGTCTATGTTTGAAAAATGATAGAAATGATCGATTGAACTTAATGTATTATCATTCCAACAACATTCAACGATCTTAAACCATAAAGTAATTATGCGTCTGCACCCAGAGGTGTCATCCAGGTGTCAGCTTTCTAACGCAGGGCAAGAAGGCCTACCTCAAGTAGAAAGGAGATATTGGCCTATCTTCTTCTTGGGAGCTGAAATATGAAATCAAAAGCACGTAATTAATCAGCGTGCAGGATGTGGCTATAAAGTGCTGTGACATATAATCAGGAAGCCCCCGACCCTTCATGTCCTTGGGGCTGAGAATAGGGCATAAGACTGTCTTTTGTCTGCAGAATAATGGCCATGCAGTGCAACAGATCAGCCTTTGTGAGCGTGTCTCTGGTAATTATTAGGAACCAAGAGAGAAATGGGTGCTGCTCTAAAATATAGGCTGGTTGGTGCCACTGGAGAAACGCCAGCGACACATGATGAAATTATGCAACGATAAGAGGAACTCAGCGTTGGCACTGAATGTTGAGGTTGCTTAACATTTTCATATCCTGGCACTTACAGGCTGAAAATTTCACAATCACCTTTAGTCTTGTTTGCCTAAGCAGAGCTGAATACACTATTATCTTCTCCAAAGTCAAAGCAGGAAGAAAAACACTGCAACCAAACCTGAACTGTAAGACTGCGTCAACACATGCAGTAAATGACTGTTAACCTCGGCGGTCTTTTGTTATGATCCATTTATTTACTGTTAAATTCATGGATGTTTTGCAACAATGTCACTTTGTGACTTCATAGTTATTATTTGACATGTCACAGAGAAAAAGCACAGGTGTAAATCATGACAACAATGGTGGCTGTCATGGTTTACCTGGACACGTGAAAAGAACAGTCATCGTTTATGTTATTAATAACACCTCTGTCAACATGTCTGATGAAAAAGTCCTATTTCTATCTGTAATAGACATAGGTAAGTAATATAATCATAATTGTATATAATTATAGTAATATTAGAATAGAAAATGCCAAAATACAGCTGTTCCACCTTCTTATTAAGATAAAATAGTTGTAAACTGGTGGTATCATCTTGAGCTGTTGAAAATTGGGATGGGTGTTTTTCACATCTTTCAGACCTTTTTAAAGAACAATTTATTCATAAAATCCTCATAAACTGCAGCTCTACTTATTAATAGCGTGGCTTGTATGCAATCATCTAAATAATGACTAAGAGTAATAAACAGCTCAATCTGGATTCATTTTCTGCAATAAGTTTCTTGTACTTTATACTATTTACAGGAGCACACAATATTGCTCAAATAAAGCAGCAACAATATTCTGTTTCATTGGTTTGGAGCTAAAGAGGCACAGAAAGTAGACTTGATCAAATTGGAACAATTTCAATAATGCAATAACTCTGCCTACCGTGCCAGTAAACAATAGCTTGCAGAATAAAGAGTTGTTATTGAGTGGACCATTCCGTGGATGTTTGGTTCTCGGGTGTGTTTTGGTACGTGACGTGCCGTCATGTGGCTTACTGTAAGGAGGGGGGTGTACCGAGGTGAGGGGAAAACACTTTGGCCATCAGCACCTCAACAAGTTCAAAACAAAGGATTTAGGTTTCAAGTCAGACCGGAATCAAAATGGGCCAAAGTTTGTTAAACTTCAAAAATCTTCTCAAATGACACAATGTGCAGGAATTGTACACATGTTCCTCCGGCGTTGTTTTAGGGGCAGGCGTGGTTCACAACACGCACCTCGACATTCTTTTAGAGACTCAGAGGTTGATGTTTTTTCTCCCCACACCCATGTTCTTAACTGGTGTTACACAGTCTGGCAAGCGTATTAAAGTAATGTGCCGTCACTGCCGCCGTGAATTGCAAAAGCGGAAATCCTGCTTACCCACTACCGTACCGGGGGGATAATAAAAAGCTTTGTAGAGGCATCCGGAAAAGGCCTGATCCCTCTGGGGTCAACGGAAAACTACCAATGACAAGTTGGTCCTTCTCCACAATTAAAAAAACTAAAATGAAGTCTAGTTTAGCGGATGCCAGTCCCTCGAGTAATCCAACAACACTCAACAACATCAGCTGAAGTCAGATGAAAGTTTTCCAACACACAATTTTAATGTTGCCCTCATAAAGTCTTTGACCCGTTGCTGCCAATCCTAGTTGTGAACTTGTGATGAGTTGTTCGATAATCAATTTGAACACCGTATTTGCTCAAAAGAAAAGGTTAAGTGGAGCTGTTATTTGAGCTGGTGGTGCAAAACGAAAAGAGGAAAATAGTTTGGCACATTTCTTTGCCATTTACTGCATTAAATAATAAAGATGAGGATCTGGGACCTGTGCAGCCAGAGTTCCCTTGTGTCTCAGCTCCTCGGTTCAGCCTCTGGTCCCTTCAGGACCCCCAAACCATCAGCTTTGAGACGGGTGCTGGACATTCTTTGAATACCAAAGAGCCCAAACTGCGTGGCGGTCAAGACCTAAAGTATTTGTTGGATAAGCCCGGCTAAGCTACGCTTGGTATATGCTCATTGTATCAGAGAACAAGACGTCAGAGCATCACAGAGCCACCATGCTTCAAGTTTTAAACTGAGGCTGCAGGCGGATGTGACAATGTACAGATGAAATATGATCAGCTCTCACATGCATTGTGTTTTATGTCAAGTCGCTTTATCATGAGCATTACCTTCACTGCACCTTATTGATGTTGAAAGAACCAACTTGCTTTATACCAAAAGAACTGATGCTGTATAGTAGTCATGCATGACAAAAGTTAATGATGGCAAAATAATTACACATATTTCTATATAATAATAATAATAATACTAATATAAACAAATATGAACATTTAGGCTTGAAATGCAAAACCACCTTGTTAAACCATCCTCAGAATAGTTGCAGAAAAAAAATGTATGTCGGACAACTAATCGAGTAATAACCTTGTGTTTTCAGCACCAGCATTAATACGGGGATGATTTTGACTCCTGAGTTTACAACACCTGTTGTCACGCTTGCTTGGCTTTGAATGAGTGATTTAAGATATCCTGTGACCCGGTTGACTCTTTATGGACCAAACATCTTGGTAAGATCTTGGTATGACGAGGGGTCAATGCTGGCATCGTCACTGTGGATGAAGACACTGCACCAAACCATCCTGAGCACGAGCAAGATGGCTTCCTGTGTGTTGACTGGGAAAACTTGTATTTTCTTAGAGGGGATGTCATTCACGTGGCTTATCAGTCGTTGTATATCAGTTATTTGCACCTTAATCTGCTTCCCTTTTTTAAAAAACATTTTATTCTGAAGTGATATGTGATTTGCTGTCTCTCTGTAGTGACAGATGAGTGTGTGAGAAGCATTTCCTCCAGGCTCCGAGCTCACTTTCAAGACGGCTGCAAAACAGTATTTAATGATTTTAATTAATTAATTTAAACACAAGCTTCCGATATGACTTTCTCATATTTTATTTTGAAGACAATCATTTTAGAAGGCGTCCCGACGTCATTTAGCCAAATGGGTTACAGCGACCGCCAAAGTTAATGAGTGATTGCGTTTTCTGCTCATTAGTTAACCTATTTTAGGACCAGTGGCGGCTGGTGACATTTTTTGGGGGGCGCAGTTGGGCGGTGCAGTTTAAATAGCACTCCGCAATGAGAAGAAAAGAGGTTTTGAGTAGAAAAATCTAAAAAACAAAACTCTATTTCAAGAAAAACACAGTGCTCAATCAGGACTTAATACCAAGCAACTCTTCAAAAAAAAAAAAAAAAAAAGATTATTTCTATTTAATATAGATGAAATGTAAATAACAGGAGCAAAACAAAAAAACGAAAAGTTGCAGTTTCATCCAAAAACGTTTTTTTTTCAGCACTTTTTCACAGTAAGTCATTTTGACTTGTCGTAGCGTCACAAATAACATCAACGATGGCTCAAGCGGGATGTGACAGTGTGACAAGATTCAATACAACAAAAGACTTCACGAGAACCCAAACTAGTTTTTAGCAGTGAACAAACAAGTTCATGCAAATATTAGATGATATTCGAAGAAAAAGAAGGCACCAACATCTAAAGTGCAAGAAAACCAGTTAGATCCAGCCTGGATCTAAGCCTGCTGTAAAGATGTGCTGTCAGGCTTCGGGGCTGATGGATGAGACTTCCTGAAAGGCGTCCAACAATGCTGTTATACCCACAGGGAACCTGCACTCACACCACACTGCAACGTTCCTCACTCCCACCTATTTCCAATGGGCTTCTAAGAAACCTAATGGTTACATCACAAGATTTAGTGAACCATGGCAACGCCACACAAAAGCCAGTATGCATCCCCCACGAGCTACTACGCAACGCTGAGAGCGGAATAAGTTCACATGACGCTGCTATGTTGGCTCATGTGACCTGTGTGGTGGTGAATGAGGCTGGTGTCATATTTTAGGTACAGGTGAGAGCATTGTGGCGTACACAATTACCGGATTCATGCGTTCGACAACGAGGACGCAAAGTGTCACATGTTGAGCGCGGTAAGACAGTACAGCGGTCGCCAGGCGGACGCACAGGGAGATCGGATAGTGGAGATTCTGCTCTGCCTTAAAAGCTGCTTTGACTCCCAGCGTGTGCTGAATGTGACCTGGGGCTGGAGATGTTCCTGGAAAGGATGGGGCATGTGTGAAATTGAATACACACGTCATTAGATACATTTAAATTGCTTCTTTACCGCCAACAAGGTGTGAACACAAGTCCTAAATTCTTATTGCATATCCTATAAATGATAAATAATGAGGAGTAAAAATGTATACAACCACAATGTTTGAATATATATATATATATATATAACAACTATTCAACTAAAGTTCTGGATATGTTTTGTGACCCGGTTGGCTGTGTGGCTGGTTGCGCTCGCACACTGCTGACACAGATCTGTCTGACACATACCTATGGAAAGTGAGAGCAAGCTGACAAGTTAAGATGAGAGCAGCGAAAACACAGATGAATCCACTTATGGAAAATTATCATATATTTGTTCTGGCTTTATGCGTCTCAGTTGCCTACAATTCAGTCTTTTTGAATAAAAACTTATTTAACTTTCTCCTCATCCTTAAACATTCAAAAAGCGCCAGAGTCTCAAGTTTGGGAAACACTATCGGTGAGTATCAAAAGTATAGTTTTACATGAAAGATGGTACAATAACTTTAGACCGTCAGCAAGTTGCATGACTCAAGGAGTTTTTTTTAAATTAAATGCCAGTCAGACAGTTTGAAGTTGAGACCTTTCACACTGTCCGTACATCAGTCACCCAATGCGACCTGACGAGAAGGATTTCAGAGTCTGAGGGGAAATCCACCAGGAGATTTACTGGCATGCTGACATGATGCGGAAAGCTGTTGCCACCTTTTATTTGCCACTTCAAGAGGACAGCAATGTCTGCTCTACAAAGAGATGATGGTTGGTGTTGTTGATTTAACACTT
Source organism: Clinocottus analis (assembly GCF_023055335.1). Taxonomy (NCBI): domain Eukaryota; kingdom Metazoa; phylum Chordata; class Actinopteri; order Perciformes; family Cottidae; genus Clinocottus; species Clinocottus analis. The sequence goes on along the minus strand of NW_027175954.1, from coordinate 5,062,655 downwards.
TGTAGGTTCATTATCTTGAGGATGGAAAGCAAAAATGTTGACTTAGATATTTGACAGTGAATGTAAACCTGTTAACCTTTTAGAACATTACTTACATTTTTTTAGGATGATGACGCAAAATATTATTGCTAATAAAAGAAAAAAAATACTTTATATTCTAAGATAAAAAGAAAATCCATTCCACAAACTGTTATGCAAATTATACCCTTATATTTTACTAAATATATTTCAACATTTAATGTTATTTATTGATTGAATTATCTATCTTTTTTAATTGTACTTTTGTAATTTGGCGCTGTGCTCTTTTATGTAACGTGTTAATGGATCTGGTGCTGACAGGGTGTTAAACTCTGATTAATGTCATAATAAAGGTCAGTGGTGTGTCCGCCAAGCCGTAGTGAAGCCAAAACAGCGTCATCATTTCTCATCTTAGTGCTTCAACATCACACTCTTGCTTTGCTGCACATTATACCACCCCGAGGTCTGAGGTCTGTTTCTGGATTTTCTACGTTTTTTTCCAGCCAAACAGTGCAGATGCTATCGCAGGCAAAGTTAAAGCTAGTTTAAAACCCCTGGTCAAGAGCCCCAACAACAGACACAACTGTAGCCTTGCTATTCCAGGGCTGGGGACACTCAACACCGAGCGGTTCCAGTTTCAACTTCTTATAATAGGCTTGTTTGCGTGCCAAAGGCACATTGCCACGGGGATGGGGCTTTAGATCCTTGATCGCCGTCAAGATTCTTCATCCTCGCCCTCAACTGATAGCACATCACTTATGCAAACAGTAGTCATAACCTTTTTACCACTCCTAGAGTCGCCACCCCCTCGAATTCCACATTGGAATTGGACGTTACGAGACAAAAATAGACGTTTAATTGTTTGATCTTATGTACGTTTGAGTGAAGTTTTATTTTGTGTTATATGATTGTAAGCTTTATTTTACAGCTGTCATAAAGGATCATGCTTACAAATAAGACAGTGATACTCGTGAAATCTTAAAACTGCAAGAGAAACTGACTGGATTTCACAGACTAAGTGAATTCTGTTTTTGGCTCACAAATGATACGTACATCACATGAAGTTCACATTAAGCACCCATACATATATCATATCAACCTCTCTGACTATGCTCTTCATATGCTGCATAAAATGTCAGTTTGACTCCATAAATGTATGAACATCTATCATTAGAACAACTCAAAGCTATATTTTAAAAACCAAAACGGGTTGTAAAACTATTATTATCTCAATATTCTGCAACTTGCAAGCCATATTGTGAATTTGACATTTTCGCAGACACAGGTGCATGCTCTTTGACCGGACTCACTGACCTGCTGATGGCCTCCATGTTGCCAGAGCGGCTGACATCGAGGTGGCTGAGTGGCGAGGCACTATCTGGGGTTTCTTGGCGAGCTGTCTCCATTGGCTCTGGAGTGTGGCTTCTAAGCTCTGAGGTCAGCGGTAAAATGATTGGTATGGAGAGGGACCTTGGGGCGTGGGGCGACCCTGCAGAGCGGCTTGTGTCAGGGATGACTCGAGTCGTGCCGTCACTCGTCCCTTTCCTCATCTATTTTACAGAGAGAGAGAGAGAGAGGAAGAGAGGGAGAGAGGTATGCCAATAACAGGTAAGTCTTGTCACAGGAAATATGAGACGGCACAGAGGTAATTGATACATCTACAACTCTGAACATTTATGCACGAGGCCGGTTACTACAAACATACAGCTGAGGATCTTCTGAGGTAAAAAAGAGAGAGCAATAAAAGGACCAGAAAGCTGAAAGAGGTTTAAAAAAGAGGTTAATCTGGATGTTTGTCTTACCGTGCTGACCCTGAGTGGGTATAAACAGCATGAGCCGCCAACTGCAGTGTAGGAGAAGAACCGTAACCGAATGACGGCCACATTGTGAGTACTATTCTGCATTTTTACTGAGTTCCAACCAAGGAAGCTGACTATGGTAAAAGGCGTATGAAATGGGTCTGACGCCAGCCGCTTAAGTATTGCTAATGGTCAAAATCACCCACTGCTAAAAGAGGCTTAGCTCTATTGATAAACGCCTGGCGGCTGAATTAGAAGGCCTGCTTTTTTTTCTTCACACCAATTATCAGCGGAACATTTCCATTTGGAGTTGAACCTAATGGCTTGTTGTAAAATCTATGGACGCTGCTTCCATTTAGTCATTGGTGCATTTAATGGGGAAATCTTTGGGAACATAATTAGCACTACAAGCGTCTTTGCTCGACCAGGTATGGATTTAGCCCCTCGGAGCTTTGTAATGGATTTAGCTAAATTTGTCATTCACAGAAAACCACAGAGAAAGAAAAAGCTGCTGCTGCTGCTCGTCTCGTAGCACTGGAGTACAGCTCTTTCCTCTGGCTGAAAGGCTCCTCAATTCATGCGCCAAACTCCACCAGAACTTGCATTTTGTTGTGCAACAAATGTAGTAAAATGACAATAAATGAATCCCAAATGAATTATACTATGTGTATATACTGACCGTATTCTACACAGTGAATGATTTCAGACGCAGTCATAGAAACTTCAAGCAGACAAAGCTAAAAATCTAACTGCAGGTCAGTTTCTATTGTGTTAACTACTGACCCGTCATGCTGCCTCCATTCCTGAGCTGAATGGGTCAGATGGCAAAGAACCCCAACAGACCAAAATAAGGATATGATTTGGTTTATAAACCATGGATTTACTAATAACTAGAAATGTTGTACCTTAAAAGGAAAGCCAAATAAATATATTTGGCGATCAAAACTGTACTTTTTCTTAAATAATCTGATACAATGAACGCAATGAATGCACTCCACCTTAAAACAAGAAATTATTCTGTTAACTAACTGACAGTGTTGACAGATCATTTCAGATGTCTAGTTTAAAAAAAGTGCACTTGCAACATAATGCATTCCTGTTCTTGCTTGCACTTCCACCACAACTGCTGTTTCAAGATGGTGGTTGCTTGTACAGTTAGTATATGCCGTTTTGCTCAAAGCGAGAAAAGCTGACGTTAAGAAAAGGCTATTCAAATGTTTTTTGTCATACCATAACAACAGATGGCTTTCTTGCAATACTGTATTTATTCAACAAGAAGGCATTAGTAATACTCTGCCAGTGATAACTGTGCCCCTTTTGGAGTCCAAAGCTCATCTGTGAATATACACGTCTCTATGTGGACAATAAAACACAAATCCCCATCATAAATCAGTTACAACAGGCATGCTCTCTAATTGAAGTGTGTGGGTGTTTGTTTGTTGGCCTGAGGCTAATAAATACTTACTTATTTCCCTTTAGTCTTGCATTGCCACAGCATCAAACCTACTGTAGCTCTGCTGGGATGTGTGAGTGGTGATCATGTCAAGACTTGTAACTGTATCTTTAGTAAATGGTAAATGGGCCTGCACTTGTACAACACTTTTCTAGTCTTCCAACTACTTAAAGTGCTTTCACACTACCTATCATCATTCACCCATACACCCATGCAAAAGGTGCCACCTAGCCATAAGGAGTAGCTGACATTCACACACACATTTATACACCGTAGGCACAGCTTCATTTTGGGGTTGAAGGCCTTGCCCAAGGACACATTGATGTGGGCTAATGGAGCCAGGGATCGAACAGAGTTACTTGGTCGGCCTCCTCTTCATCTTTTACTTTTTCCCCCCCTGGCTCCACCAAATCCATCACACCCACCACCCACTCCACCATCACCAACTGCCTCACAGATAAAAAGACCTGGACGCAAGCAAACTTCCTCAAACTCAACAGCGACCGATCTGAAATCCTCATAATCGGCCCCAAATCTCGAAACAAATCCTATAACTTCTCAGTCTCCATCGATTGCACCTCTGTTCCTGCTTCCACACACATCTGTAACCTTGGTGTTATCTTCGACCCAACCCTCCACTTTGAACAAGTGTGAGTCAATCACATCCCAGCTTCTTCGATCTTAAAAACATCAACCGTCTACGCCCCTCCCTCTCAGCCGCCCAAACACTCATCCACGCCTCCATCCCCTCTCGACTGGACTACTGCAACAGCATCCTGTACGGCGCATCCACCAAAAGTCATCAACAAACTATAAAACATCCAGAACTCAGTTGCCCGTCCCCTCTCCAATTCCCACACCAGAGACCATATCACCCCAGTCCTCTAAAACCTCCACTGGCTGCGCATACTGCAAATAATCCAGTTTAAGATTCTCCTCATCACCTACAAAGCCCTTCACAACCTTGCCCCTCATTCCTTTCTGCCCTCCGGCACCGACACATTCCCACCCACAACCATAGATCCACCGACGACAACCTCCTTATACTGTGTCTAAGCCTGGGCCCTGGGGGGATGGGGCCTCCTCCACCGCACCTCACACATTCTCCGTCATTCTCTATTTTCAAAACTGAACTTAAAACTCATTGATTTTAAATCTGCTTTGAACCCGTGATGCTGGTTAAGTATGTTTTTGTTTTGTTCCTTGCTGTTATGTCATCGCTCTTGTTTACATTGATATTACTTTGATTCTTTTTTTTTAACCATAGAAAGTGCCTTTGAGTACCTTTTAAAAAGAACAAATACAATGAATTATTATTATTTATTAAAATGAAAATATTCAAGTTATTACTTTAGTTAAATACTGAATTGAATTACTGTTGGGCTGACTGTTAAATATTCATTATTTTTGTACCTTTTCTCTTGTGGTCACTATGTGTATAATTACTAGATACAGTACTGCACTTACATGAGAACTTAATGTTGATCTTTCAGTGCTGATACTTCTAACATAAATCTCAATGTATGTTGTTTGAGAGCAGTCTATATTTTTGTGGATCCAGTTGCCTTTTTACTGTACTTGTTACTTTACACCTTCTTAAGTAAGGTTGAGTAACTTCAGGCATGTCAAAATATTCTGAAGCTTAAGTTACATGCAGCTCCGCTAAAAGTAGAAGACTTTTCAAGAACTACTTACTAGTGAAAGCATTCATCAGCAGATGTTTTTACCCTCCTGATTTTGCTGCTATTTCCTTTATCTTGACAGTGACACTGGTCTTGATATCTGTATTACACATATGGTATGAGATCTTTGTTTCAAACGCCCACAGCGAGTCCGTCTTTGTTGTTAAACTGAAGCCTCTCATTTGATTACATGTACAATTATAAACGTTCATATATTGACCTTGAAAAAATAAATGAAGCCAAAGCTCTACACAAACAGGAGATTTCTAAGCCTTAATTATAATCAAATGTATGACCAAATGCAGCTTTTGTGCCAGGGTTCATCTGTAACAACACAGTTGGAACGGCACACCGCAACATATGTGTGTGTGTGTGTGTTTTTTCCTACAGCTGATTGCCTTTATCAAACCCCGTCATGTGACCGAGCAGCGAGGCCACATGCATCAGAAGTTGTCTGAGAGATGACCTGAGGCTAATCAGCACCAAGGCAATGCAGCAGATAAGAAAGCAGGAAGTATGTATTGAAAACGTGACAAATAGACTGTAGTAAACCATGAGGCCAAACCTCTTAAACAAGAACAATTGATCACAACTTATCTTAACGTACCGTCTTTTTCCTCTGCCGCGCCTGAGGAACGTCAGTGGAGGATTTGTTCAGAAGTTCTGCATCTTGTGAAGGTTTCTTTTGTCCTCTCTTGAAACATGTATTCAGAGAAAATAAAAAATAAAGATATTATGATTTAAAATGCAGCAAATAAACAGTTAAATGTACAAATGTATTTACTAAGACAACTGATAGCTTTTTTTTTAAACTGGCCAAATGATGCAAGATAATATTAATTAATTGCTTGGATGTAATGTAATGATAATCACAAATTAATATTACCTAAAGCAAATACTTTGTTACATTTTTTCTTGGTACAGTACAGTTAGTTCTTGCTACAAGAAATGCTCCACAAAAAAATACCAATACTCCTGCTGTGCAGGTGATGTCTAAAGACTCCAATCCTGAGAAGAAATGATAACCTATCAGGAATCTCACTGACATGACCTGATTACCATTGTAGGCAGTATGCACAAGTCAGCTGACCCTGATAACATCTTTAAAGCTCATAGAAACCTAAACAGACGCATGCAGAATTGGCTTTTATGCTGGAAAACCACTTTTCCAAAACATGGCTGTGTTATGTTAATCACGTCACACAAATCACATGGTTGGTGTTAAAAGAGCCTGTGTAAGGGAATTTGAAGGGTTATTCAAGGTTGATCTGGGAAAGTCACGCATCAACATCAACGCTGCATTTCACAGCAGACAGATAAAGACTTCCATATCAGGTACACCGAGGAGCATAAATGTATAAACAAAGACGCACACATGCTGGCGTGCTGCTGTGAAGATGGTCACACGCCTTCGTTCTGGGAATTGGTGTCAATGGGTTTGCGTTGAGGTGACTGGGTGACTTCTTTGTGTCTGCATCCGTCATGTGGACCTCCTGGGACCAGACAGAGGTCATGATCAGTCACAGTTGTGATGTACGTACATCATACTGTACAATTCATACATTAGCAACAGATCACGCTTAACTGTAACTTCATCACTACAGCACATAGGATCTATGTCTTCAGGGACTCGTTTAATAAAACCCCTGGGTATGTGTGTTCTTCTTTTGCTTTTCTTCTTTGAGCCTCAACAACATGGTTCAGAATAGACTTTCGCAGGTTGACAATCTGCTAACGTCTCGCGTACACTCATAAACACCTGCATGCACACCTCCAAACACGTGTGCTGCGAAGGAACGTCAGCAGCCGCGGGGCCCTAGCCAGCCCCGTGTGACTGTGCATATGTGTTAGTGTTTATGTGTGCATGTTTGCGTGTAAGACAATCTCATTCTGACTGAAGGGTTTCCCACAGGTCAGCAGAGTCTCATGTGGCTGAGGAGAGGTACCCTGAGAGAGGGGAGGGGAGGCCAGACACAGGGAGCTAAATCTGACTGGCATCAGGTGGCCCACGTCACACTGCATGCCAATAACAGTCGTCAATCAACAATCAGACACTTACTATGACAGTGAAGAAGTTCTTTTCAAAAGTGCCAACGTTTTGCCATTCAAATTGTGATATGTTTTAAAGATATTCACACTGCAGCTTTTGGAGCAGTAGATATTCTTCTAATCTCGCCTTCTCTAGTGGATTAGGACAAACTTTAGTTTATTGTAAAGATATCAAATATGCAATCCTATCTGAGATGGTCAGTGGCATTAAGCACACAACTTGGATTGTCTGCCCTTTCTGTGCTGACTTGTGCTGTTTTCTTTATGTTCTTCATGTTCACACTGGGTCACTCTGGGTGAATGTTTGAGTGAAAGTTATTTTACAGGGCAGTAAATACCTCCAAAGACGCTGACGTCACATTGATCATTTGTCACGGGACTTGGAGGGATCGGGGATTCTATATTGATGGATTACGTATAGGCTAAGCCAGTATTTATTTCTGATACAGTCCCTTTTAACTACTTTAGAAAAATAAATACGAGTAAATGATTACATAAATTTAAGATTCATTAATTCCCCACTAGAATTGTATGTTGTGTGAAGAGTCACTGTCCAGGACAAACCATGTATTTCATGTTTAGGGATGTGGAATGTTAAGATACATTTAACGATTATGTTGTTATATGGACTGAAAATAAAACCAGAATCTGCCAACGGTTGACTTAAATCTCTTTAAACGGATGATTCGCTGCCGTGTTGTGCTTGGTTTGTTTCTTGCTGCCACTGTTTCACCAGATAGCTACAGATGCAGCATCGAGATGCCGCCAGGAAAACCGATCAATGAAGACATCAGCCATCGAAGCAGCAAATGTAAATCAACAAGCAGAGACTCAAACCAGCCACCCGAGACGATCCTGCGAGGCTTTGATATAAGATCAATTTTATCTCGGTATCATGCACGCCTATTCTATTTTTATAAACTATCACGCTTCTGGGCGGATGGGCCGAGGGGGAGGTCACGGTCCAGAGAGGAACTCATACTGTTGAAAGTGCATTGGCACAATAGGTGACACACAGTTATTTGTTCAGCTGCACTGCATTGTACTGACAACCATCACAGATCTATTTCATATAAACATGAGCTTCTGGTGTCCCTGTGAGTGTACAACACCTTGACAATAATAAGTGTTGACGGTTCTCCTGTGCAGCCTTCTCCAGTTCCGGCGATCTCAAATATATTGCTGTAGTTCTGGATGAACTTCAACATTATCTTGTTACAGATATTCTGGTCCTTAATTGCTTCGTATCCAGGGGCCACGCTGGAAAAGAGGGACAAGAAAGGAAAAAGAAAGATGAAATCAAACTGATGTGAATTCATTAAGTTCTTTAAACATGGCAGCAGTAGTAAAAAAAAACATATTTCTTTCCAAAAAAATTGGAAATAAATCCTTCTTTTTTTTTCTTACTTTACAGCGTTTAACAAATTCAAGTTGAAAGTTAGTCTTTAGCTCATCTTCTTGATGAACGAAGATAATAATAATTCAGCCGTCCCAGTGAATATGATGTGTGATGCTACGGAACAGCTGTTTGAGATGTACACTGGGCTGTCGGCCTAATTATATAACTTAAACACAAACACGCACACACACACACACACACACACACACATACACACACACACACACACACACACACACACACACACACACACACACACACACACACACACCTCTAATAAAGAGAACAGTGTGTACAGTATGAAGGACTACCCGCTCCAGTTTCTTCTTCTCTATTCCTTCCATTGAGGTCCAAATGAGGTCCTCATTGTTTTTAGGCCACTTTATTACTGGAAGATGCCCACGAGTCACCAGATTGGAAAACAGAAGCCGACGGTCAAAATGTATGAGTCTGATTTGAAACTCGCTGCCCGGTAAGCCCGTCATAAATAGACCAGTGAAAACAGAGGTACTTAGTTCAGCAGCTGCATGGAGGCATATGAGGCGACTGATGCATCATTTATTTATGAACATCTTAGTAACAGTTGAAAACATAATGACACCATAGAAGAGTTTATTCTATATGTGTCAAATATCGGATGCAGTATAGTTTAAATACAGGTATCTGACAAAATGTTAAGAAGTGTATTAATGGATTGAAGGATTATTTATTGCCATTCATGAGCAAGAAGTAAGTGTCACTAAAAAATCTTTACAGTCATCTTCTTGAATAAGCCACAGCACCACCTGCTGGCCAAATGCTACATAGCGAGACCAGTATTTAGAGGATTTTCAGCAGCCATGTTCTCAATATGTATTCTAATTTTTCCGTTCATGCTTTCAGACTCATTTGTGTTTTTAAGTATACATTAGCCAGTTTTTTCTTTATTACTCCACATAGTTGTCACAGTGCAGCATAGTATTGGCTGCACTGTGAAGTCTAAGATTATCTTCCATTCTGAAATAGAAAAAAAAAACATATCGAAAAAGACATCTTCAAAGTCTGTGGGTGAGACTTGACTGGTTCTCTATCTCACTAAATATGTATTGCATGTTTTAAGATTGTAATCATTCTACCCATCCTACTGTTCTGACATATGAAACCAATGTTTAATTTCTGACTCACTAAACAGAAATAGGGGAAAGGTGATTGATCACTCAGCTTTAGCCCCCAGGACTATCTGATAACTTGTTTTTCCTGGAAGTTATTTAGAGACTGCAACAAACATGTTTTGGAAAGGTCACAGTAAAAACACCAAACATGCCAAAACTTTCAGGAATGTCAGATATGTTCTTAGGCCTGTGAACATGAATGCAAATGCGGATGAATACGTATCATTGTGTTCAGTCAAGTTGTCTCCCATGGCATTGGATGTGAACCATTAAAACTAATGTGAGGCTGAGGCATTCATTTAAATTAATTAATTGGAACTTGGATTGTAGGTATGATAATGATGCAAGTATAAAGTGCTTCTACCGCCTGGAAGACCTTAAACATGTTTAACTTGCCAGTACAACAAGTACAGTAAAAAGGCAACAGTTTTCTGAGAAAATAACATATTCTATGTATGTTCTATGAAACATTGACTGTACTCTACATGCTCGGCGCCAGATGGCAGACAGACAGCTCTGTATCTGTTTATAGACATGTGTTTTCTAACATGTTCATTCTAACATTATCAATCCTATGATATGTTGATATAGTATCAACATATCATAGGATTGATAATCTGTCAATGATATGTTTACTGTGGAGCCCCAAAGGGGTAAAATATTTATAAATGCAAGTAGAAAGTAATTAAAGTTTCAATGAAGCTGTTTGTTAAACATTGTAATATGATACAAGACCAAAAGAGGATTCTGGAGTGATGGTGAGATTGGACCATGGATGTTTATTTTGACACCTTGCACACATGGACCCTAAAAATAGGTTAAACTTACTGGAAGACACTGGGTCCAAACACAGTGGCGAGGTTGATGGCAGTCATACGGTTCTCTTTGTGGTTGCACTCCACCAGGGTGAGGAAGTGGCAAAGGTAGCGGAGGAGGCTGTAGTGGACGTCTGGGAGCTGCTGGAGCAGGTCTCTCATGTCTGACCAAGACACATCATCGCCGCACTCTGTAGGCAGCAGATGTCGGTAAAGATCAAAGGTTGGGTTCATGCTCCATTTCATTTTTTACACTGTTTTTTTTCTGCTCAGAAAAAGTGAAACTTTTAGTACATGAATGACCAAAATCAAATGATGAGTGACACAACCCACTTGGTTTACTTTGGAGCAGGAAAGTGTCAAACATAGACAGACATTGAGTGAGACCCGTTCACATCCTTAGTTTAGTAAATAGGTTTCCAGCTGGTCTCCAGCAGGCAGTGATAGCTCCATCCCCCTGCTCTCTGTAATGTCTAATCTTGAGTTGTGGTAAATACGTGAGCATTAGAGCAAAAAGCCTGAAAGTATGTTGATGCTATTACTCCGGGCACATAATTAGGTCAGAGTTGGATAAACGGATATGGCTTCTGATCCCGAATGAATGAGTGACGCAAGCGTGCGTGCGCCTACGTGTGTGTGTGCATGCATATAAAAGCAAGCATGTGTGTCCGTCTGTCTGAGTAATTAGAGCGTGATGGGGGGAATAATGCTTAGAGCGATCACAACTACTATTGTTGCCGCTGAGTGAAGTGTGGGCACAAGTGTGCAAAGTACATGCTGGTTTTTGCAGGTTACTACTTTAGACAAACACACATTCAGCATTGAAAAAAAAACAAAAAAAAAAACTTCAAGCAATGTAGAGAATGCACATTAACAGCTACAGCAACGTAAAGCCAGACAATCAAAGGACCAAATGGCTGCAGAGAATGACAACGATGTGATGGACATTGAGACAGAACGATATCCTTAAATTTAAGGTGAGAAATGGCACATTTTAGCTTAACTGGTAAATTATTTGAGATATAAAATACCCCCAAAATAAGGACAACTATCCATCACGATTGCCAGGGTTCAATGTGTCGTCTATAACTGGCTGATTTTAACCCTCACAGGTATTGCATTTGCATTTTTTTCATTTAAAACATTCAATTGAGAAATGTAGGAATCCTTACATTCAACACGCCGAAAGCTGGAAATGTTTGCAATTTTAACTGGGTAAATTACACAAAAAATAGTAATTGATTATCAAAATAGTAACTGAATAATAGTATGAAGCTTGATTAAATGTTGGTTAACTTATTCAATTCAAGGAAAGGCTGGCAAGGAAGCCAAACTGATTTTACAAAGTACAGTCAAATAATTTCGGAGTCTAGATATGGCCAAGTCTTGCACCAAAGAGATGTTATATAATGCAGCGTTTGGCCAAGGGCCCTGAGAAATAGGCCGATATTTATGGGGCCTGTGATGGAATACGAACACTGCAGCTGAAATGTGGGCTCTCCTCCCATTAAACAAGATTGAACCCAGTGATGGAAGAGAGCAGAGAGTGAGCAGACACTTCACCTGTCACGAATCACTCACTTGACCTTTTACGACCTCCAAGATTATTGCCAGAAAAATAAGGTCCATCACTGGTATTATTCCTCCCTCCCCCTCAAACCTCCCAACACACACACACACACACACACACACACGCACACGCACTCACACACACACACACACACACACACACACACACACACACACACACACACACACACACACACACACACACACTCACACACACACTTACAGTAACTCTGCAGTGCCTTTATATCCCCTGCCTGTTGCAGATGACTGCAGTACTAATAGTACAATCCAGCAGCTAAAGATAACTTTGCTCATCATCCAATCAGATTCATGTCCCAGATATTCACTGCACTTGTGTGGGGTGTTAATGTCACTGTGTGGATTTGGGAAGTTGTTCGGAAAAGGTATCACATGATGTCGAAACATGTAAAAGCTAATCAGCTTGAGGCACATAAGACAGGATTGGAGCAGCAACAACTACTTTCTGTTACCTTGGTGGTGCTGTATCAGCACCCGTTGGACGGTGCAGTCGACCAGACCCATTGGCAGATCCCTCAGGTACCGTTTGAGCAAGCTGGCCACCGTACATGAATCAGATTCAGAGAGAAGGTCCACATCCTCTCCACTCTCCAGCCGCTGTTTCAGGCTTTCCACAGCACGGACATTCCCATTCACTCTAAACAGACCCTCCTGATGCAAAGCTGGAGAGAAATCAGAGAAACATACAGTAATTCATGCCATGAAGAGACAGCCTCACTATCAACTATTCAAAAAGAGAGCTAACTAGGGGTGGAATTAAGTTAGCTTGTCTCCCAAATGTTGATATTATTGTCATGTTTTCCACAAAAAATGGAATTTCTGTATGATTCCAATCAATTCAAGCATTTTTATAATCAAAGTCATTGAGTGCATGCCTTTTGCTTTCTCATTGTTTGTCACCACTGTACTATTTGAAGACACTTTTACTATACGTCCTTTTTTTTCCACATAGAATAGTTATGTCACGTACGTGTAGAACATACTGTGTATTTAGTCTTGCTGTTTGACATAAACCTCAGTAAAAAAGCAGAGGGGAGGCAAACAGTACCTCTGCCTCAATAAAGGGGGAGAACCGGTGGGTTTGTTTATGCTTGTATTGTCGTTGCTCTTCTTCTACACTTTTTAAACTAAAAGAAGATCAGGAGAACTTTTATAATAAAGTCACAGGGATTTTTATCCAGAATGATAAACGAATGGACTTCATTTACAAGTAAAGGTAGGACCATGCATACACTGTATCAGGCTATACAACCTTTTTGTATTAATTAAGTATAATTGTGGAGCTGTCTTATAACAGAGCAGTCAACCCTTGTTAAAGTATTTTTCCATAGCTGAGTTATGACAGATTAAGTCAAATGTCATACAACAAGAGGCCTGTAGTTTCAGTCGCCATGAGGAAGAAGCGCCACTTCCTTGTACTGACATCTAGTGGTGAAACTGAAGAACTACGGAATATAAAAAACTAGGTCAACACCAAGTACCAATCCAGTGCGTTTTCAAGTTTGAGCTTTTTAAGTACCACTTTTGTATACCTTACTATTTTGGATCGACAAAATTATATATATATATATATATATATATATATATATATATATATATATATATATATATATATATATATATATATATATATATATAATATTTTTGACACCTAGCCAGTCAGCAATGTAATTCATCATACTGAGCATCAAGTCTGCATATTGTTTTGCTTTATTATCACCATCTAGGCTAAAAGCACATTTATGACATTGAATCTCTTGATGGTATTGATAATATTCTACTTTTATGTATTGTGCTGTTGTGTTTCTTTAGATTTGAATTGTGTTGTTTTTCTCCAGTATTGCCTTGGGTCTTCTTTTCTCTTTGAAATTTGCCAAGCCTTTTTTCCACTCTGTCTAATCCGTCTAAGAGAACCACTTTGTATCTGGGTTGACGTCTCCTTCTTCTGTGTTTGCGTTTCCGTGGGATGGTTGATATGATCTCTCTGACTATTGCATAGCAGGAACTGAAATGGGAATACATCCTCTGTATTTATATCAGGGTATTTGTGAGATCAGTTAATGGTTTAAACAATTTTAGATTCTTAAAATATTGATTTATTTTGAGGAAGTCACTACTTCCCAAACTGAAAATATGTCTTTATACATTTCTATTATATATTATATGTGTGAAATTCAGAATGAGGCACTTAATACACATACTCATCAAAAACAAAAAAGCTAATTTAGATTTTGATGATCATTACACTACATATCTGTCTCTCTTCTATTCCATTGTTTTTTTTTTCTTACCATGCATACGGAGGTGCTCAACCATCCTCCTGAACACCAGAGGCACACCATCCTCCATCAGGCCCTTCTCCTGCAGCTCAAACAGGGAGACTCCAAACAACTTGGTGTACTTGGCTGTCCCCGTCATGGTTCGCAGTATGGGTATCTGGACCATCTTCTTCATGTCTTCTTTAACCTGCACCGCTGTCTTGCTGTGCTGCAGAAGATAGAGCAGAAAGCAGCAGTCAGCCACTGATGCTATGAGCTCAGAGTGCATCAATGGAGCCTGCATCAGCTCAGATACCACAGAGATACCTGTCCTGGAGGAGGGAGGCTATCTCTGCTCCATGAACTAAAAGGTCTGTGTGTGTGTGTGTGTGTGTGTGTGTGTGTGTGTGTGTGTGTGTGTGTGTGTGTGTGTGTGTGTGTGTCCCTGTGGAGTCCGTACATGCACTATCATACCCGTCATGCATTTAGAGGACAGAGTGTTCTTAAAGCTGGGAGGAAAAGGGAGGGCCGGCCGAGCATATGTTGCTACGACAAATATCAGGTTACCACGCAACGTCTTTGGTCAAAGGTATTGTCAGAGTGTCACACACACCTGCACAAAGAGGCATACTGTATGTGCACACGTATAACTGATGGACAGCTGCAATATCCATGAAAAATAATTTGAATGGATATTGTGCAGTGTGTTGAGAGCTGGAAGGATTATTGGACCAGTTCATACTGAGAAAACAACATTGTGTGTTTACTGAGAGGGAAGCGTACAAAAGTTGGCTTTTTAAACAGAAAGATCTTTTAATCTAGTGAAATGTATGCGTGACTGTGTCCAGTGGTGGAAGAAGTATCCTTTACTGAAGTAAAAGTATGGAAGTATTCAAAGCATATATATGCAGACAATTTCACCTGTATGTAATATATTATGTAATTATATTGTTATTACTTTATTGGATTGTTATTATTGATATATTACTGTGAAACTGTTTATTAATGTAGTAGCTGGTTAAGGTGGAGCTGATTTAACATGGTATGTACTATTAATATGGATCATACAAGACATTTTATACAAAAATAATAATAATTCTAAAGTAACTAATTAACGTAGCAGTCACGTTTAATGCAGTAAAAAGTCATTTGCACCCTAAAATGTAGTGGATGAATTGTAAATACCAAAATAAAGTACAAGCATCTCAAAATTGTACTAAAGTGCAGTAGTTGAGTTAATGTACTTAGTTACTTTCCACCACTGCTGTGCTCTAATGGCCCATATGAAGCCATTCCCCAAAGAAGACAGACCTTATAAACCAGAGCCAACGCATGTTTTTAGTGTTAATTCACCAGCTGTTGAGTATTTCTTATCTCATAACTTGTCAAGGCAAACAGTGCCACATGCTGTTTCTGTCACGGATGCACACACTACAACACACACTCGTATTGTCTCTGGGTAATGATTAATGATTAATTAATCACGTAATGCACTTTTAACTTCAGCATAATCCCTTCCTGCCTTTGTTTAATTAGCACTAGAACCAAGAGAGTTAAGACACACAAACCAGAAGCACAAGTTGGACACTTGGCGAAGAGGAAAAGACTTCCTGCCCATCAGAACGACACAGTGTAGCTCGTGTATCCATAGCTACGACTGCACCATGTGACATGCTTGTACCAGAGTTCACTGCTTCAAACGGGTGAACTGACCCACACATTGACACGAGAGGCCCGGCTATGATTTTGTCACAATGAGATCCACAGCGGCACAGTAGGATTCGACGATGTCGGGAAGGTAGGTTGTCGAAGAGGCCGCATCACTAAATCTATTTCCCATGTGGCCAATTGTTTAGACAGAATGGATACAAGCACGTGTCACACTCAGATCAGCTGATTAAAAACCCACCTCAAAGATGGTGCTCAGATAACTCGGGAGATGAAACGGTTTGCATGGCAGATGCTCTGGCAGCGTTAATACTACGTGTCTGTCAAGCTTGTGCAGAACATGTGTTTAATGGTGTTCAATCATCCACTCCTTTGGAACAGTGGCATACTGCTATGCCAATTGTATCTTCTCAATTAATGTTAAATGGTTATGAAGTACACTTAAATATTAATTCTGAATGCTTCACGCTTGGATTTCTACCTGAAAAGGGACACTACTTCCATGCTATCTGCACTGACATGCCGTATTTTAATAACATGCATACTGGCGAGGTCTTCAGGTGTTGGAGGATGTTATTGGTCTGTATAAATCAGAAGTTTGGGTAAGTAGGAATAAGAAAGCAGAAATTGTATCAAGCACAACGGGGCCATAATTATTTGAACTATTTGGACGGAGAAAGATAAACATAAAATCTGTGCATGTAACTTTTAAATCTGATAGATAGATAGATAGATAAATACTTTATTCATCCCCAGGGGAAAATGTGTTAATAGTAGTACTACTAATAGTAGTACTACTATAGTAGTACTACTAATAGTAGTACTACTACCGCTACTACTCATGCAGGTGTTAAGCCGGTCTGAGCTAGGTCTGAACTGAGCAGATGTCCCTTAAATCTGTCTCTACACACGCACACACAGGCACGCACACACACACACACACACACACACACACACACACACACACACACGCGCATGCACACGCACACGGCTCATTCTCTCTCTAAAGTACAAAGTGTGGAAATATTGCACGTGAACGCATCTATAGAGAAGATTAATTTAGAATGGTAAGAAACGCTTTGGTTTAATATTAAAGTGGACATCCAAAACACAATATAAGAAAAACTTGCAAAAAGTAAAAAAGAAATGAATTTTGGAGAGACAAAACAAACCACACGGCTCCAAGTAAACCACATGTATTCAGTAATTTACCATTGGATCTTTTTCTTTTTACATTTTACAATATTGCTTACAAAACATTAATTTAAATGAATTTGCAGAGAGTATTTGTAATCTCCGTTACCACCTTAGCACCAAAGCTGAGCTGAGGTGTTGCACCACATGTAAAACCTCGGCTGTGAGCAGGTTCCCTTGCAAATACATACGTACTTCTGCTTTAGTCAGTACTTGAGGGTGAGAGTACTGAGCAAACTTCACCCTCCTCCCTCAGTGCTGTCTCTCTGTCAAGCGCTGTCAGAATTTAGGTGTCAACGGTTCATTTCAAGGTTGTTGTTTTTAAGGTGTTCCTGGCTTTACAACAAAAACAGCTATAGAGTTGAAGTGAAATAAAACAGTCAACAATGAAAAGAAACACTTCCTGTTGGTACCCATCTTCCTCTATTGTTTACCAGGACAGTCTGCTGTGATTAGCCTAATAATCCTCTTCCTCTCCCCTTCCCCCCTCCCCTAAAAATGTTCACACAACTTCCAACAGTGAGAAAGAAATATATTGTCAAGGACCTATAAAGAGACTCTGTAGGCAAATGACAGTTGAACGTTTGCTCTATACTCTCGAGAAGTCTAGTACAGTAGTTAAAGTAGTTATTTTCAGACTTTCACACACAAAACCATCCAGCAGGCAAGGCAATCTCCTGTGCCTTTAAACGTCTTCATGAAGAGGATAGCAAGCCCAAACATGTGCCCTTCTTCCCCTCCACCCTCCCCCTCTTCTCTCCCTCTGTGGGTGGTCTTTGGAGCAACTGGTAGCTAAAGCACCACCAGCCCCAGAAGAAACAGCTGCTCAACTCCAAGAAACTTTACTGCTAAGAACATGCCGTTTTAAAAACATGACACTAAAAGTGACAGAGGTTCTTGTAAAAAAAACAACAACAAAAAAAACCACTAGT
Organism: Clinocottus analis; assembly: GCF_023055335.1. Taxonomy (NCBI): domain Eukaryota; kingdom Metazoa; phylum Chordata; class Actinopteri; order Perciformes; family Cottidae; genus Clinocottus; species Clinocottus analis. The sequence continues at coordinate 5,044,629 of NW_027175954.1, read as the reverse complement.
TCCAGTAAGGAAACTTTGTGGAAAGTGACCTCATTGAGGCAGTGAATCACTGCTAGGAAGAAATGACAGGTATGGGCAGGAAACATGAAGCTTACTGTGTGTATGTGTCCTTTATTCTTTTCCCCACGCTGTTATATTGTTGCACAAGGATGGCTGACTTGCAGTAGTCTTGGCTGACAAGGAAGCTGCTTTGTTTGGACTGCCAGCAAAAGTATTCATCTGCAGCAGTCAGGTATTCAGTGAGCAAAGTTTAACTTGAGGAGGGAACACATGCCGAGGAGGAAAGATTTGTCCCTACATGACTCTTTTTTTTTTTTTTTTTAAAGCCATTTGTTTCTACTGGTACATTAAACACCATCACAAAATAATGTGCGCACTGACTCAGAACACCGCCGTCCCGTTTTGCTTTCTTTAGCCCTTAATCACAGGTTGAAGTCTTTGAGCCAACTCATGCTTTGTAGTTTCTACTCACACAGATGGCCAGAGCTCCTGCCCCCATTCTCCCACAGAAGAAACGCCTGCAAAGGCAAAGATGAGGGGGGGAAAACTTGCTGCTATCCTCCCTCCTCCTCTTCTCACTCTGTTCCAGGACAAACTCTTGGACTTTTCCCAGTGGGAATCCTTTTTACTTTAAAAGGGGCCATCGTTGTATTCCAAAAACGCAACACAAACAATCCACGGCAGGAGAGAGTGTAAAGAAGTTGCTGTCAAAACCGGCGGACTGACCCATGAGGACAGATTAATGCTTGCCTCTTTCTCTTCCTCCCTTTTTTATTACCCTCTCTCCTCCTCGCCTGAAATCTGAGCCGAGCGCACCCATTGGCCGAGAGCTCTGATCATGTGATTCAGGGGTTAAACCCCAAAACTTTAAATCTGTGCCTGCAGGATATGTCTGTCTGCAAAGGTGGAAGCTTGTAATTACTGAGATGTCGACTTGAAGACGACAAAGTCATGCTGTTGATAAATGTAGCAGCAAAATATTCCATTTTTAAGACTAAAACATGGCTGTAATGTTTACTATTACTTAATAACTTGGGAAATTATTCCATATTCACCTGGAGTTTTTGTAATTTGCACAACACCAAACATTATTATTTGTAATTTACAATAATGTAAAGCCCTAAAAATCATACACATTATCAGTTATTAGTACAACGTATTGCTCTATTTGCCTAAACAGCTCTCTGAGTGTAGAGAAAAATGTATTATTTGTCTTTTTTTTTAAGTTGGGCACATTGTTTTTTTTGTTGTTATTTATGTGAAAAAGTATGACACATTATTATAAAAACAGTGCAATATATAGTATTAAAGAGCAGTTGTTCTGATACAGTATTCTCACTACTTAATGGTGAACCCTAAATAAAAAGCTCCGATGACTTTGAACAGATAGAATATCAATCTTTATTTCAAGATATGAGCTTTATTTGGTTTTGCCACTTTCATATATAAACTTCTTCATGTTGTCGTTGATCCAATCACTGAAGGCCGAGACGCGGGTGAAAACCGAGGGTTTCTTGTCTTTGATGCAGCCCTTAGCTCCAAAGCTGACGATGCCGTGCACCTCCCAGGCTGTGCTCGTTCCACCCACCGCACAAGCAAACGGACCTCCGGAGTCACCCTGAGGGAGAGCAGCAGGAGTAAGTCACCAACGAGGTAGCGCGCTGGTCAGAAGATGCATTAGTGAACATTTGAGTTTGTCAGCTCACTATAAATCATCTCCGTGCCCCGGAATCTGTAAAGGTCAATATTTTACGAAAATGTGACCGTTTTCTTCAGAGAGGCAAATGGCAGGGTTGTGTTTTATAAAACACTGTTGAACATGAAAATCCTTCAGCACTGTTCTGAAGTGTTTTAGTGAATTATAATCTCCCCGTGTGCCTGCTTGCGCATTCCCTCATTATAGCAAACAAATAATATTTGTATGTTCTTTTGTCCAATTATGGATGAAAACAGGGCAGCCATTTGCGATCAAGGCTGACTGACCACAAACAAAAAATGTAAAGGGTGTTACATAACGAGTGGCCAGGGCACTGACATAATGTTGGAGAAGAATTTGACGAGAATGTCAACAACCGAGTACCATCCTCGCATGGAAAATCTCAGTCTATCCATTCAAACAGTTGTGAATGTGTCCTCTCACCTGGCAGGCTGACTTGAGCTCATCTGGGGACTCATAACCAGCACAGATCATAGAGGGTCTGAGGGTGTCCCACCAGTAAGCAGGCTTACTGCAGGTCTGGAAGTCAACAATAGGAAGCGCTGCCTGGTTTAGCTTCTCAGACACTTTGGGGAACAGGTTACCTGAGATAAAAGTGAAAGGTAAAAGTTGATGTCGTGTAGAAGAGAAAAACCCATTTACCTAGAATCTCTTTATCTTTATCAATCAAGACAGGGCCTTGGCAAAAATAGAGCATTATCGTGAACATTATACCAAGACCATTTCTGCTGCTGGATGCAGCAGAAAGAACAACAAACAGCAACTTCTCAAGTCACAATACTCATCATGGAGAACACCTAGCACATGAGAAATAATGCAAGTTTACAATTTCAATGACTCCAACTGCAGTGATCTCTTGTTCCTGGAGTATTAAAGCTACAAGAAACAAAAACGCATGATCACTTCTACCTTTCTCGTCTCCCCAGCCGGTGACAAAGCACGGCGTCCCAGCAGGCATCACATGTCCACGTGTGGGCAGACAGATGGGGCTGATCTCCCTTGTCATGTTGACAGGCTTGGCCAAATGCACCAGGGCTATGTCATTGGTGATGTCAGTGCGATCTTGCTCGTAGACGAACCCCTCGTGGCGGACGATACCATCCACCTTGTAGCATTCCTCTGCTGAGGGAACATCCATGGAGGAGTTCATGTGGTGCTTCCCCAAACACATGCGCCAGAAGGAAGGATTATTTAGAGGCCTGGAAAGCAGGTAAAGGAATGAAGATGAACATTTGACCTTCACTTTGCACTTGGCTATTTTCTAAAATGGTAGCAAAGATAGAACTAAAAAAAAGGTATGTGTTTATTGTCATGTGGTTTTCAGATTGTCATTGTCTTGTAAACATAATGCTCATAGCTGCTTTTGTAATGCCGTGTACTAGAGGTGTTTCTGTAGTTGCATCTTACATCATGAAACAGTGAGCAGCAGTTAGGACCCAATCTTCATGAATCAAAGAACCTCCACAACCATGCATGTAAGGTATGGGAAAAAATGGTGAAGCCTGGGAAAGACGAATGTGCATTAGTACAAAATATCAGCTGTCCACTATGACTATGTTATTTATGCACACAGAGAAACAGGAGTGGACATTACCTGCATGGAGACTTGCCAGGGCCAGGAGTGGGGGATGGCCTCCACCCCATTGACGACCCTCAGGGTGGCTGTGCTGGGTGTCACTGCTGGGTTTCCACAATCTGTTGGCCACCCTGGGAAGACAAAATATATACTCTCAAATGATCTGAAAATAAGCTTTCATTTGAAACAATTCATTCGACCTGTATTCATACAGATATAGTCAATGACAGACCCAATTAAAACGTTGAAATTTGGTGATCCAGTTTTTTTGGAGAGGGGAGCAAATACATTTTTATTTATTTTTCACTAAGCTCCATTTTGAAATGAGATCCCAACACACCCGTCAGAATCAGGTCTTCTATGAGCTTGAGTAGGCTGACACTTACCAATAGTGATGTTGTCCCATGGGTTTGGAGGTGGAGGAGGCAAAGTTGGGATAACACCGGTATCAGTGGTCCAGTAACCACGAAAACCGCTCTGTTGATTGGCACCGTTACTAAGGAAGCGAATGACGACTGAGTTGCTTGGGATGGTGATGGTGGCTGGAAGGGCAAAGCCACAGAATCGACCTGCAGAAGAGACAAAAAAATGTACATTAACCGTTACAGGAAATATATATCTTTTTTTAAACAAACAAAAAATGGACACGAGAACCTGTAGTACAATTACCAACCTAGTGATGTCATGCTTTCACCATTGAATATCTCAATGTAGTCGACACAGTCCCCTAACATGTTTGCAGCTTGCAGCTCAAAGTGGGTGAAGGCTACGTGCACACTTTTTGCTGATGCTATGCTGATGCGCCACGTGCATACAGACTGGGCTTGGTAGTCGCTGGGCCAATTAGGAGAGGTGATTTCACCCTGAGCACTGCTGAAGCTCCCTCCACAAGGAGCTGTGTTTGAAGCGAAAGGGAAAAGGAGAAAAGAGGAGACGCATTAGTCCTGTCGAAAGACGATTCCCTCTGTCTTGTCAGCTACACTTTTCTCCTGTCTTACCCTCTGTCGGGTCCACTGCCTTCCAGGTGGCAGTGAAACCCATGTCCACCACCTTGTCGTTGGATGAGAAGCTGATGTGAAGTGTGTCTCCATCACTCACCAGGTCTGGAGGGGCTACATGGCTGCAGTGTGTGCCTGAAGAGAAATGAACATGAAGAACTGTCAGACGGACTTCTTCCAGGAACCTCTGGCCTAAGAGCTTGTGCATGATATCTTTATTTGATATCATACATGCACACATGTCACTTTACTGTGTACTAAAAAACTGAAGGGAATCACACAACTATCATAGAATGATTTATTTCAACTTCCTAGAGAGGTAATCTACACAGAACTAACAGGCATATCTTTGCTACGTTTTAGCCATGTTGGCTGCATGGTTTCATGGATGGCAACGTAGGCCGGTCCACCACTTTGGTCCAAACTGAAATATCTCTATCAGATTGATTACTACTCAATTTTGTAAATATGTTTATGGTCCCCAGAGGATGAATGCTTTAAAGTATTAGTTTGTCTCTGATTTGATCTGACCACTATGAGGTTGAAATGAGTAGCTCAGAGTAAAATAAAACAACTGTGGCATAAAATCAATGACGCATACTAATAAACTGCGGCGTAACAGAGCAAAGTAATCATGTCGATAAATGACTCAACACATTTATCTAAAGCTGTGGAGTAAAAAGGAAGCAGATATTCACCTAGACTTCCTATTCTGTCTCTGAGGCTGACTTTATCATTAATGCACAACTGACTCTCCTCCAGGGAGAAATTGTGGAAATGGAAGTGGACCAATTTGCCCAGTGGCACCCGTATGTCCCACTGGCAGCGGGCTTTGTTGTCGTAGCTGCCATGGTGACCCATAGAGGACACGGTGCCTCCTATGCCAGTCAGGTTCTTTGGCCCGCCACAACCAGATGCTATAAAGGGAGGACAGAAGGTAAAAACCAGCAATACGATCTGTCTTTCTATCATATTTAATTTGTGAGCGAAGTGGGTCAGAGTGGACTCGCTGTATACGTACTGTGCACATTGTAAAGGTCTCTGCGGATGACATTGTTGATCCAGGGAATGTAGGCAGAGGAGCGGGTGAACACAGAGGGCTTCTTATTCATAACACATCCAATGGGACCAAAGCTTGTTATACCATGAACTTCCCAAACACCACCGGGTGTATCCTGACACACCAGAGGGCCACCTGAATCTCCCTGTCAAAAGCCACAAAACAAACATCCAAAACACCATCAGCTTTTTAGATGTAAAGTTAGAAAACTTGCATCATTATTGATCATCAGACTGGTGTATAACTATGAGTCCTGTCGCCTTGAAGGATTTGTTTACCTGACAGACAGACTGGAGCTCATCCGGTAGGGTATAACCACAGCAGATCATGGAGGTCTTGACCTGGAACCACCAGTAATCCATCCTCTTGCAGGTGTCATATGGCACAACAGGCAGGGCAACCTGGTTAAGGCCCTCTGAAACACTAGCATTCATGGAATTGCCTGATGATCATAGAAAAATGCAAACTGTCATAAAAAAAACCATGATACCCTGAGGAGGTATTTGCACATTAGGTCCAGCAGAAATGAAGAAATGAATGTTTGCAGAAATTATTGTTTGCCTATGCAATACTTAATGTTTAACTTCTGAGGGGTGTGTCTCCTGAGGTGCTATATTATTGTATTACTTCAGGGAATAAAATAGGAATTTTAAACATGAAGCAGAAACAGCACCAGTCTCGTCTCCCCAGCCGGTGGCGTAGCACTTCTTGCCCCCAGGTAGGACTTCCTCCTTTGACGGAAGGCAGGCGTATGAGATCTCATTACTGGGCTCCACATCCCCGTCCAACCTGACCAGGGCAATGTCAAACTCCACCGTGGGTACTGTGGGATACTTGAAGGCCTCATGGCGATAGATCCCCGACACATTGAAGCAGCGTTCACTCGACTCTGTGTAGGTCAGGTTGTGTTTGCCAAGGCACATGCGCCAACGCTGCAGCTCATCAGCGTATCTGGGTAGGGAATCAGAAGATGAATCGAGATACATGTCACTGTCAGTGCACCATTATATGCTGAGTTTTCCAAAAACATGCATTGTACAATACACATAATATTCTCATGAACTTGTATTTTCTTTCTCTCAGCAGAAATCGATATAAAAAAAAACAACAGTGCACGAGCACTCTCTCTACTGTAGACCATTAGCCAAAGCAGAGGCATCCCTACCGAGGCATTGCTTTAGAAGTATAAGAAGCCTGAGGTAAAAGCACAGACACAAACATCTGCCCTCAAATGGCGTTTCAGGAAGTTTGAGAAAATGCTGCAGAACAAAATATAGTTAAATGGCTGTAAAAAAGAGAACTGTAAGCTCTTGGTTTTGAAACAGATGACTATTGCATTTTAACTTGAATATTTCTCACAAAAAATGTACATGTATTGTAATGAGACGGAACATTTACCTCATGAAGCAGTGGGCTGCTGTAAGTACCCAGTTCTTATGAATAAGAGTACCACCACACGTATGGAAGAACGTGGGCTCTGGACGACTGTCCGGCCAGACCTGAAACCAAGCAGAGAAGAAGTCAATAAAGAGCTAATTGACTGATAATAGTTTTTAAAAGCATCCACATCAATGCAATCAGTCATTTATCAACATAAGATATAACAAGGACAGAGGAGGATAGGACGACTCTTTGATATCACGTTACGATTAAACGTACCCACTGTCCTGGAATTTGCCCCTTTAATCACTGATATTCTACGCTGTAAATTCTGATGTAATTAAACTTTATGTGAATGCTTTCAATGTATTAGTGGTCGTCGCTCACCTGCATGGACACTTGCCAGGGCCAGGAGTGAGGAGTGGCTGCCTCTCCGTTCACAATGCGTGCCACAATAGCCGGTGGAATGGCAGGTTTTCCACATGTACTGGGCCAGTCTAGGAAACAAGAATAATAAAAAACGTTGTAAATGATCCTTTGTCTGGGTGTCTGTGCATGTGTTCATACGCTTGTGGTTTTGTTTGTGTATAAACAAAGCTTGAACATACAGTACATGTCTGCAGCTAACAGATAAGCCATTGTGTTGCAGGGAAGTGGCTTTCAATCACTGGCACTTTTGCTCTCCTTTATATATTTTTTAATAATTGACCAATTACACCAGGTTGACACTGCTGTCCCTCACTACTACTTTTAGCTTTCACCAATCTATTAGTCTGTATTTACCTATTTTTCAGTGTATCTTCATGCAAACATAATACCAAGCTCCTGCTGCAAACTAACAAGTAGACTGAAATCACCATTTCCAGGCTATATTAACACATCAGTATTCATAAATGTATACATTTATGGGCATCATTTTGGTTTACATTATATTGTCCCAGTCACTCTGACCCCACATTTCTTCCCTTCATTTCTCACTCTCTATTTGTCTTCCGTTGCCCAGCACTGCCTCCCCCCGCTCCTCCCCCAGAGTCCATCTATAAAACTGTATTTCAGCAATTGGTTTGGCAGACGACTGGGCCACCTGGGGCTCATCGCTGTGTGAAAAATGAGGATCGGGTGACAGCAAGCTAGGAAGGAAAGTTAAGTGCTAAGCCACTTTACATTGTGTTCTCAGCACACAGTATCACCTTGTTTTACTGCATATTTGGACGCAGCAAGGGGGAGATGAGAGGAAAAAGAGATAAGGATGGAAGGAGGCATGAATCAGATGACTGTACAAACAGTTGTGCAGCTTATTAGTAGCAGTTGTCACTAGTGGAAAATGCTGCTCTGCAGACTAACTGTCAAATGTAAGGTTAAATTATTCGTGCAAAATTAAATAAGCATGCAGTATTAGTAAAAAAAAAAAAAAAAAAGTAGTTGGCCACACAACAGTATACTGCGGCAAAGTTAAAGCTTGTGATATTTTTGGCTGCAACTTAATATTTTCAATATTTAGTCCTTAAAAATGGAGAGAAGTGCCCACTCATGTCTTAAACTTAGCTGGTGTCCAAACGTCAGGCTCAAACTCAACGGGATTAAGTTGACAGTGATTATATAACATATAAAGTAGCTAATCCTCATATTTTAGAAGCTGTAACTATTTCTTATGTTGCATTGTCATGTCATAACTGAATTGAATCAGTTATTAAAATGCTTAAATAATTGCTTCAGCACTTTATTTCTCTATATGTTTATCAGCTATTTAAACTATAAATTATTTAGGTCTGCTATTTAATGCTGAACAGACAGAGCAGTGTCAGTTGATCAAAGCTTTTGGGCTGGAAACAGCATCATGCTGTGTTTAGAAATAAAGTTGATGAGAGTTGCAAGCCAGAAACCCAAAAGGCTAAAGGGCTTTGTAGAGCTGAGCTATGCAGAATTTGGTGATACATCTCTGTGGGTTCATCACTAGGAACTTTAAACATTGTAGAGTAATGCAGATGTGGAAAACTGTATCAAGCTCAATGAGATACTCCACCTATGGGGATGTTGTCCCAGGGGTTGGGCTGAGCAGGTGGCTCGGTGGGAGCAGGCAAACTGGAGTTTGTTGTCCAGTAGGCGCGGAAGCCTTTCCCCTCAGTAAGCATGTCTGAGTGGAAGCGAATCACCAGCCTGCTGCCTTTTGTCTGGATGGCACCAGGCAGCTTGGTCCCACAAAATGGACCTAAAATGTATTCAAAGAATAATTTAGCCACCATAAAAAAAGACACAGAGGCTTTATAACTTACTGGAAAAGTGATCATTGGCTGTGTGGATAGAAACACTGTTTTACTGGAATTAATTCATGGTTGTTTTTTACTTTTTCAATGTGATTGATTATTGTGGAAGATATGGTTTCGGGGTCATTTATTCCTTGAACAAACTTACCATGCGTTTGAAGTAGCGCATTAGTCACACCATTGAGCTCGTAAACCATAATGTTATCAAGGCATTTGGACGTCGGGAAAACTTTGGCTTCGAGGTCAAAGTGGGTGAATGTCAGTGTGAATTTTTTCAAAAAAGGCAAAGCAATGTTCCACATGCACTCAGAGTTAGCTTTGTAGTTCATAGGCCAGTTCTGGGACTTAATAACTCCAGTTTCCTCTTTGGAAGACAGGCCACAGCCCTGGATATCTGAAAGAGGAAGAGGGAGGGATTGATGTGTGATTAGATAAGCGTAGACCAGCTACTGTATCTGCCTGTGAAAAGAGAATCCTGAGGAATAAATCTTGTCATAACAAAATGCAAACAGATGTTTATTTAAAGTAGAGCTTTATCAGTTAGATTAACCACCTGCTCATTTCTATTTTATTATTTTAGCTGTTGCTGATACTCAGTTTTTGAGAGTTTACAAAATTCATCCAACATGGGAAGTGATGGAAAGTAACTCATTACATTTAGTTGTGTCTTATTACACTTAACGGGCCACTATGTAAGATTTGTTGACATCAAGCTGTGAGGTTGCTGAACTTCCCCTGTGTGCCATTTTTTCTACGATAAAGATTTGACAGAAAATAATAAAATAGGATTAATATTGTTTTACATTAGACACCCCAACACTATTCATTTTGAACATGATGTGCCGCTACATAATAATGCACATAACATGCTTTCACATATTTATAAAATATCCATTTTATACATGTGATACATAAATGTATTTAGCTTATGCATTTAGCTTATCATTATGCATTTGTATTTAAGTAAAAAGCAAGACCTTTTGTTACAAAGCAATATTGCTGTATAAGTCTTTGTATTTACTAAGTAGCCTAGTTCTTTCACCTCTGCACATGCACACACAGGCTCTCAAGTCATGTTCGTGCCTCATACTCCTGATAAAGATGAAGATAAAAGAGTTTTATCTTACTTGTTATACTTAAAACTGTACTCTGACCTGTGCTTTGACAGATTTCACACTGTTACTCAGCGGTTTTACAGATATGCGACAGAGGATTTATGGCTTTATGATGTATAGAACTGCTTCAGCGTATTTGTTCCTGTGTGTTTGTGTGTGTGTGTGTGTGTGTGTGTGTGTTTGTGTGTGCGCGCATGCGTGTGTGTGTGTCAGTCCTCATACCTGTGATATCCTCAGCATACACAGCTTCCCACTTGGCAGAGAATCCTCGGTCTGTGAGGCGACTGTCGGACTGAAAGGTGACAGATATTGTTTCACTGGCACTGACCACCACTGGGGGAAGGATGTAACCACAGTGTGTGCCTGAGGTAGAGGGAGAGGAAGGACGGTGGTAAAAGATTGAGTTAAATGGAAAGAGTAGAGTCAGGAAAAGGACCGAGGACGAGGGACGGGGTGATGGGAGGGGGCTCGAAAGGAGGAGGAGGGGGAATGGGTTCAAAGATGGATAACACTGTACGCATTATTGTGTGTATGTAAGTGTGAGGCTGTGTGCGATGGGGGTGACATGTGATGGATGGGGATGCTGAAACACGAACAAATGAAGGTGACTTTACTTTCTGCGAGTGTGACTTCATCAGTTACTTGAACACAATATCAGGTGAAAAACACTGCTCCTACAGAGGCCTCTGAGCACAGAAGATAGCCGCGCCCTCAAGATGATATCGTTTAGAGCTTTAGAGATCTGTAAAACTCAGTTACTCCACAAAAAATCATTTAAATAATGTATTTTCCATCTATAGATGTGGTTACAAGTTTTTTTTTAAATAACTGATGCCGCATCAAAAAGCAAAAAAAAAAAAAACATTTTAAAAATTGACTGAAGAAATCATAGTCACCTAAAAGGGAGCAACTCTAGATAGCACGTCATGTTTCTAGGCTACAAAAATAGAAGATGCTGTTTATTTGTGCAGCTATATCATCTTAGTATATAACACGAATATTGTGTTAGTTTTTTCTTTGTAAATTACAAAGAGGGGACCTATGACGCTCCTTATTTTTCAGACTCATCAGGTTTTCAAAACAGACCTTTAGACACTTTTCATTCCTCTCTGCATTTCACATATAACCACAACCCCCTGAAATAACAGTACACACTCCTCTCATTACCTGCTGTATTTGTACCACAGTGCTTTAGTCCTTGAAAACTCAGCAATAGATAAAGCTGTATCAGCCTCACTGCAGCCACTGCAGTGAATAATGAGGAGAGGCAATTTATAGTTGGCTGGGCTCTTTGCAGAAGATCCTAATCAACAGTTTTACAGCAGGGGGCAGATATTGAGCTGTTCTGCAGTACCAGAGCTGTAAGTCTAGCAACAAGGTGCAACAAGGTCATCTTGTAAGCGGAGGCATTTTAACGGCTTTGTGGGTTGCTTGTGGTCTCTGCTTGTCTTGGTTTTGTGATCGACCTAAACTCAAAATGCAAGAAGAAGAGTTTGTAACCTTTACTCCACAGTGGCTGCTATTCAGATTTTACAAGATGCGGCCCAGAAAGCTGATCTGAGATGCATTTGGAGTCAAAATGGTATAATGCGCAAAGATGTGCTGTAAAACAATAATTCTTACAAAGAGCAACCACAAAAAATGAATGTAATTAATGTAAAAGGGTAAAAGATGATGTTGTGGCTCACCTAATGTGCTGTAATTATCTGAGATGACCAGTTTGTCCTCCTTGCATTGTCCAGTTGCTCCTGTGATGGCCATTTCAGTGATCTGCAGTTTAACCAGGAATCCTTTGGGCACAGATATCCTCCAGGAGCTGTTTAGATGGGCAGGATAGGGATTTGGGAAACCCAAGGACTGGATCACCCCTTTACGCCCATGAAGGATGACTGGACCACCACCTCCTGCCCAATGACAAACAATAGAAGTTTAATTGTCTATGCATCTGGGCTCCATTTAAAAGAGCCTATTCTCTTTCTTCTTTTCAATTGATGAGGCCCAGCTTGCTTTGATCCACAACTGCCCCGTGAACAGGTTCATTATGTATTGTTGTACCTTAATTAGCCAATGGAGAGAACCAGTCTGTCTGCCAATAGCTTTCGTACGGTGATGAATAGATACAACTACTCCTAAGCACAGAACCACTTACATTCATCCTTATTTAACTCCACGGGGAGGCATAACAGTTATGTAAGGCGTATCCACAAGCTGTCATTGGCCAGGAAACAACCTTCATAGAACATGTGAGCACATATCGCAAAATTATATTATAATTTGTTGTGCGTCAGTATTTACAGAAGAAAACTGATTTTGTATTTTGATAAAGTAGCTCTGAAGTCATCTGAATACATTTTCATGGAAAGCTCGTCACACAACATCAATATTGCTGCTGTTATTTGGTAGTGGGGCAATCAAATATATCTGATGTTGTCTATTTTAAATGACATTCAGGACTTGCAGGTTAGTGTAGGTTGGCTGACATTTTTTGTGTGAAAACTCTATCATTGAATTCTGCGTAAACCTGGATGGTTTATTTAAATGTATTAAACAGACAAGTTTGGAGCAAAAGCTTACCAGAAGATGTAGGAGGTGGAGATGTTTGTGTGGTGGAGGGTTTGGTTGTGGTGGAGGGTTTGGGTGTAGTAGTAACAAGAGGTGGAAGGCTGGACTTGGTGTACGTTGCTGTGAATCCTTTAGAAGTCAAATGGTTGTCCGATTTGAAGCGGACCACCATTGTGTTGCCGCTGGACTCCACTGGCTTTGGCATCGTCCCACCGCAGAATTTACCTTTGATGGATGATATGGATATGTGTTGAATAGCAAGAACAGTAACACATTTAAATCTAGAAGATTGACAGTTAATCCTTTCTGCTTTAACAATGAAGTCTATGCAGACAGACTTAGATTCATTAAGTTCAAAATAGACTCCGGAACCATTGCACAACTTCTCAAACTTTTAATTGAGCTCATATTTTATTCATGGATCTGCATAGTTGATATTGCTAATGTTGAACAAAGGCCACAGTCTATTCTAAAATCATAACCCTTTGCCTTATAATTTAACACCCAGTTTGGACATTATCGGTGCTGTGTAAAAATATTGTGGTATATTTTAAAAACCCTATTAATCTCATACATGCCCCGCACTGTCTTTCCCCCCTCTTATAATCGTCACGGCGTACTGAAATCATGTGTAATATGATGCTTACTGATTAAAGAGGAGCCGGGCTTGTGTCCATCGTAGACCTGAACAAAATCTCCACAGACCTCCGGCACCAGGTCAAAGGAAGTAAATGTGAGTCGAACCATCTCGCCTTCGGGCACCGTGATTCTCCACTGATCCAACAGAGATGAAGTACAAACAATCATTTACTGCAAAGATAGAGTTCCCGAAATAATTTCACCTTTCCAAACCTCATGGCTGGAACATGAGCTGCCTTTTGACACAGCATCACTAATAACAAATCTTATGACTGATTCTGCTCTTGTTCTGCTCATGATGCAGCCAAATGACACCAGATGACTCCTCCACGTCCGAACCCAGCATGAAAAGCCTGGCATTAGGATTTACTCTGATTTAATTAGATACATTAATTACAGAGCAAGACCACATGTTGCCAAGATGACTGTTATTCATAGCTAATGGATTTACTTTCTGGTGCTAATCTGAAATTTTTAGGGCCACGTCAATACTAGCACTCTATATGTGTTAAGGCAAATAATTCAGGACATCTTCTTAGTATTGAGTTGCAGTTAACTCAGAATAATCTGGTCGGTGTACTTTAATAAAGGCACAACCCTAACCACTTTCAAATTGATTGACTTGATTGATCTAAAGATTAACAGTTAAATCAAGTATTGTTTACACATACTGTAAAACAACACCTAAAGGAGCTAAAATCTAATATTTTACACATTGCAGACATCAATGACATTCATAAGAAGCTAGCCTGTTCCCTTCTTTACATGACGCTTTTATCCAAAGCGACTTTCTATTAGCTAATGCCTCTAAGTATAAAGCAGAAGCCAGGAGCCGATTAGCTTAGTTTAGCATTAAGACTGGAATCAGAGTCTTTACCTGGGTGAATCCAAAGTTTAAACATTCGGCTTCTAGGATCTCTACAATTCATGTCATGTAGTCATGTGATCTATAATATAATGTAAAAACTAAAATTATAGCAGCTTTAGGTAAAGTATTATTCACAAAATAGTTCAACTGGTTCTAGAAAGTATATGTTCCTGGTCATTTATATTCCGATTTAAATATTTATTCAGTTGCAGAGTGCACACGGTGCAGTATGATGACGTCACGTCCTCAGATAAAGGTCAGCACTGGTTCCTTAGATATAAAATAAATTGTCACCATGTAGCTGTCACATTTGCTTTTTTGTGTGTCTCCTTGCTCATGTGTGTACCTGGTATAGTGCTCCATTCTGGTAGTTCTGCCCGGGGAAGCTGGGAGTCATCAGAGCCCCCTGGTCACCTTGGAGAAAGCCACCAGCTCCGGCTATTTCTGGCAGCAGGAATGGAGGGCACTTCAGCTCCACAAACACCTCAAGGATAACCAGCAATACACCTCTCCACCCCACCTACCTACGCCCTCTATCATTTCCTTTTCTCCTACGCCTCTCTTCATCCAGCACCCACTTCTATAATGTTTGCTTTTTTTGTGGCAATCACATACCATAAGACATACATCCAATCTTCAGAGTCAAGGCAATTTGCAGAGATGGATTCCCACTCATCTTCTTACCTGGTGCAAGCTTTGGATCCACAGCTTTGTAATGAGCCTTGAAACCTTGGTCTGTTTTTCTGTCATTGGTGTCAAAGTACACCCACAGATGGTTTGTAAGTGACACTAGCGACTTCGGGTTGGTGTAGCCGCAGTATTTACCTACAAATACCACATAAATTATATTGTGAGAGACATTATTCATCTGCAATGAAAAGAAGGGTTAACTTTCCAAACAGAATATCACAGAAAGATTGTGAGGCCTGCCGTTCCAGATTTTTTACTCATTTTACAAATGTGTCCAAATGTGCCCTCCCCCTGCCACTGCAGGCTGTAAGAGGTGTGTTCATCCATCCGTCCATCCATCTTTCTTTCTTGTCCCACTTAAGTTAGATTTGTAATGAGAGATTTGTACCAATGGTTCCCAGAGAGTCTCTCAGCGTGATGAAGTCTGCCGTGCAGAGCTGGGTTTCCTCCAAAGCGAACTCCTCAAACCACAGTTGGATCACCTACAACAGAAGCATGAAGAGGGCGTTTCAGTCGTCTTTTTTTTAAATTTATTATTTTTTTTACACCTGAGAAATCAATAAAGGAGACGGGCTGCTGACAGGGAAGGCAAGAGAGGCTCTGTGCAATACAAGCGCATGCATGTGCACATATATGAGAGTATATGCAAGCTCTCTCTGCGTGAATATGTGCACATATATAGTACTGTGCCTCTCTGTGTATATTTCTGCCTGTTTAGAAAAAGGGAGCTCGAGACTTAAAGGCAAAGCAGCCTCTGCATCAAGCTGGCAGGGAGCGAGGCAACCATGCAAACAGAAAGAAGAATCAAGGATTTAGTTTTCTCCTGCGGGTGTGGGGAGGAGAGCTGAGGAGAATAAAGGAGACAAGGAGCCATCTGTCCGTGACGCTGCCACTGCATTCATCCCCGCTGTCCTCCACTAGTTGGCCTCACATAAGACAGTTTCCCCAACAGTAACAAACTAGACACCCTGGCAGAAACACTATAAAATAACACGTTTTATGAGGACTGTAATGCTGCAACTTCAAATGATGCAGGCTTGGAAGAGCAGGGATGCTGGTCCTTGTCACCTTGTCCGGGTCCACAGTGATGTGCCAGGTGCAGCTCTTTCCATTGTCGTAGCTGTTGGGGTAGTTAAAGCTGGTGAAGGTGCCTGTCTCTCCAGTCAGCTCCTGAGCACCACCACATCCTGATTCTGACCCTGGAAGCGTATAACAGAGAAGGACGCGTGTCACTGTGATATGTATTTGTAAATAGCTTTTTTAATTATCTTATTTTATTGTGTATTTTGTTTTTATAACATAAAAAACAATAGACAGCAGAAAAACTATGTTTTCGCATTTAGACGTAACTTAACATTGTTCTGTTACGTAAAACAAACGGTGTAGTTTTGAGAACAATGGTTCTTTTGATGCATTTATAAAAGTCTACCAAAATAGTGCATGAATAAACACAAACGTGCGCTAAATAGAACTCATTAGCGATCACTGATGAAGTTAAAATACAGCTGATTTGATGGGAATATCTTGGGTTGCAGGCCTGATCGGGGCGATGAGAATTTCCTGGTAATCCGTTTGATAATTGTAGAGATAATTCAGAGATAATTCAGACTGCAAAACATTTTGTCAAATTGAAATGGCATTTTTAAAACTGTGCCCTCAAATGTAATTATACAAATGTGATAAACCTTCTATAATATTCTTATATATTTTGATTTTGTTGATTCTTGCAGACAAATTAGATCAATGAGGATGACCCAGAAGAAAGAATAACTGATCACTAATCACTCTCCCTGGCTCCATTTTCCATTATGATTATCACTAGCAGGTAAACATTTACCCGTATACAGTTTTTAGAGGTAACATTTTACAGATTTCTTTTTTTTTTTTTTAAAAGGAAGAAAATAATATAAACCTTGAGGGGATTGATGTGCCTTCTGTTTATTTTCTGACACTGGTTGAATCTCCATGCAGATCATCATTTGCCACCCAGTCAAGTTATAATAAATCACTTCCTACATCCAATATTATCAACAGAGAAATAACACTGACAGTCAAAGGCGATCCAATAAGACGTTGAATATGATTCTAATATGACAACATGGTTTTCAGTGTCGCTCCGTCACGGATGCAGTGGCCTCAGGACACACTTATCTTGTCTTGTCGTTTACCCTCACACCCACCGCAGTGTTTCTGGAGACATGATCGAGCCACTAAAACCTCTAATACTGCATGTTATTCTGAATTCTTGTACGATGTGAACCCTTACAATCGTGTCATAATGATCTTTTAAGGACTCAGTCCTCAAGGTGCATTGACATTGAACGCAATGCATGTAAACACACTCACCTTCTGCATGAGGAGAAGAAGACTCAGCTTTCTCAGTGAAGTAGACGACCGCAAGGCCGATGCAGGCGCCGGTCATCGCCACAAAGAGAAATATCAGACACTTTTCCAGGGTGCTCATCCCCTTGGATCGCCCACGGCCCTTCTCCACATCCATCGTCGCCGAGGAAGATGCAACGAACTGTGCCTCTTGCAGCAATTCAACGGCTTTTTACTAACATTATCTGAACTCTGACGGCAGAGATGAACCTTGAGCTCCTTTAGCCATGAATAATATAGTCTCAAAACAACTAGTTAATGAGTATTCATACTCCTGGTGTCCCAATCAAGAAGTCAACAGGATAAATGTCAAGGGAACTGATGGAAATGCAAGATGAAAGGCAAACCTGTCACCTGTGGCACAGAAAAGCTGGTTTAACATGGTTGATGTGACCTTTATTCCCAAATCCTCAAAAATATGACCCATATTTAATATTTACTCATTTTATTTGTATTATTTATTTATTTCAGTATGAAGAAACAGTTTAGACAGTGAAGTGTGTCCTTGTGGGTAAAATATAACAATCCAGGGTGCTGAAGAAATGCGGGAATATTTAGGTTCAGCTGGGTAAGATTATGCAACATCCCATTATCTTAAATCCAATTTGTTTTGATCACACTGCACTTTGTAAATCAACTGCTGTGTCTTTTTATTCTTGCTGCTCGGTTGAGCAGCGTTTTTCTCAGCTGTAAGCAGCAAATTCATTGTCTTAAAAACTGCTGACTGAGTGTTTTATTTATAGCTCTTTCATTACAACACTTAGCATTAAAGGTATTGATAGTCAGATTGAAATCAGCAAAAGGCCTTGACCAGAGATCCCGAGGACCATAATTACACTGGCTTTATGTCTTTAGTGTTTTATTATTTTTTATATTTTGTGAATTGGTGTGTTTAAGCCATTGCAGTTATAAATAAACATACAGATCGGGGTTTTCCTATACACTGCTTATAGTATTTTGTATGTATCCTCATCCATTGTTAATGAAAATAATTAGAAAATCGATTATAGCTGCTACCAAAACAAGTAAAAGAGTTTTTAAATGGTGACCAAAGCAAGGACTTTAAAATAAGTGTTATGTGTAACTAGTCCATGTCAACACTCTGTCAGCAGAGTTCTGCATCATTCCCTAGTTAGATCGTCACATATGGAAATAGATTTGACAGGAAGTACAAGCCTAAGAGTCTCAATCATAACTGTAACGTCTATCCAAAGTGTTTCCTTCACAGATATAGCAAATGGCTCATTTTCAAAAAAGGAGGATTGACTTCCTTTGCAGCGTTGCAGACAATGCAGAGCAACACATGCTGTGTTGCGTCAAAGCCACAGCGGTCAGAGCAAATGAGTTCCACAGGAAGGATCTTTGTGTCGGGCCGTGTTACAACCCAGCTCAAACGCTGCACCGTAAAGGGAGACCAGTGTAAACGTAATACATAGACAGTTATTTAAAGAACACCACAACTAACTTGAGCAAACAAAACAAATAAAAAGCAGTATGAGCCAAAGAAGAGCAGCCAGCCGGACAAGGGATCCTCCATGTTTAGGTGTTGTTTTTATAGCTGAAGATGAACTGCCGAAAAGACAAACAGGACCCAGACCCCTAGTGGAAGGGAGGAGTCGTCACAAGCTGAATTTCTAATACAAAGACATTTGATTGGGTTTTATCAGACTCACTTTGTGTAAATTAGAATCTGAAGTGTTTCCCCTTGGACAATTCATTTTCATTCATTTCAAGATAAAGATACTTTCCTTCCAAATTCTCTCTGTAACAAAAGGCCGTAATGATACAAAAGATGCTTATCGCTCCATGGAAATGCCAAAAATGATGGGAAGAAACCCTTCTTTAGGCAGTATGATGGCAGAAAACTTTAATTGGAGACATTCTCAACATATAATTATAATATAATGATGTCTCTCTATCTATCCCTTCTCTTTCTCACTGTTTCATCTTCATCAGTGTTCAGTTTGTTTTGGATCTTCTTGCTCCAACAAGACTTGAACATGATTTATGGGCACATCTGTCAGCCATAATAAGGCAGTCTGTAATGAAGCCATGGCGAAGGTGACCGTTGTCTGAGTATGTGTGTGCATCTTGTGCACATGTATGCTCGATTATGAAGGTCAAAAAGGCAAGTGCTTGGAGCTGAATGGTAAGCCATCAATGATGAGCTCTACATTGCTGGACACACGAACAGTATAAATGACAAACGAAGCGAGGAAGAGATATGCAGAAAGAAGAAAAGACAAAACAGTCAATGTTTGAGGAAACAAAAGAGGCGTGCTGCAGAGAACTGGAATTGTTTGACAAAGGAAGACACTCGCAAAGCCAAACGCCGCACTACAAACAAATGTAGGCCACATACTCCACTGGGAGTGGAGCGGCCGTCAGGATGAAGAGCCTCATTTCTAGCCTTCTGATACAATACGAGGATGAATAAGACGGGAACCGCCGTAGAAACCATTTTACAAAAAAATATTCTGCAGAGTGGAGGTCAGCAGACGCTTTAATCATCTCACTGTAACTGGCTTCATCGTGATATTATCGTCAAAGACAGAAAGGAAGGTCTGGGACACAGAGCATTAGAGGTTTGGAGAGAAAATGAAGCGTAAGTGACATACAAGAGAACAGGAAGCTGAAAAACCATTGTGAAAATTTTAAAATGGCAGCATTCAAAGTGGCAGCATTCAATGTTTCCACCAGTCAGTAGTTAAGACGTAGTAAAACGTTTTGAAACCTTGGTTATGAGGAATCAAATGGCATTATCAGTCACTCCCAATTATCCGATTCACAATCGCAAAATATGATCTGTAAATGGTAATTAACTCTCAATCCCATGATCCCAAAAATTATTAAATGTTGCCATAAATGGTCTCCGAGTGGAAAGATGGTCCCCTGGATGATAAATGAGGGGACTGGAGCATCTGCAAGGTTTCTATCTGAGGGTTTCTTTAGAGTTGAAAAAGCTAATGTCTTTATTGGGCTAACTGGGTCACTGCAAGCAGATTCCAAATCCCCATTCCAGGACAGCAACTTATCTGTAAGACTTCAATTATAGCTAAAAACATGTTGCAGCTGCCCTGAATTTGCTCCAGAATCCGAGGACACTATTACTGAGTTACACATAGTGAATTCTTGAAATGTTGCAGTGACATCCAAATATTATGATGAGGTAGTATCTAATGTCTTCCACTCAAGAATACCTAACTTGTATGTTCAATAGCCTCAAAGCATGTCAAGACATACATTTTTAGATTATTTGTAATCACCTAACTGTCAATAAACTCAAACTTGTTGGAATTGATACGATCAGCAGGTCAAATATTTAGCACGGATTATTTCATGACGTTTACACTTGTATCTATTAGGAAAGCTGTCAATGCCCCCCACATATTTCTCAAGTAAATTGTTTACTTTTCTACACCTACGCCTTCTACCACAGTTTCTGGGCAGCCAGACAGCTCGCCAGAGAACTAGTGTCATTAGTTTTAATATCTCAGCGTGAGTCAGGGGAGGCCCTCGGGCTAACGGGGCTCCTGCTGCCTCTTGCGGACTATCCGTCTTTATTTTTAGCTTCTGACACAGCTCGGGAGTTTCCTTGTTAAGTAGTAACACTTGAGAGATCATTATTTAGCTCTCAATCTGGGCATTAGTGTTGCGCTATCACTGCTGTCATGTTTGAAAGATACTCATTATTTGCGACAACGGTGTCATCACAATTTTGTGCATATTACAGAGACCAGAATTAGTCACATATTCATGGTGAGGTGGAGCTCCTGGGGAACCTGATGATAAAATGTGTAGATACAATAACGCCAGCCTTGTTCTTTAATGTTTCTCACAGTTGACCGGCCAGATTCAAACCCAGTACATCTCTGCACCTTACATCTTCTGTGCCTTAGATCATTGGGTCAACAGTGTGCCATCACCGCTGGATATTTCTTCCATATTTCTTCCATATACATCGAGTACAGTTGTGTGGCTAGGGCGTGTGTTAATTAAAATACCTATAGAGGGCATAGAGCTCACAGCCAGTGGGTTGAATATTGAAAGCAAGTTGAATCCTGCCCGCTGCTAGCAATGGGTGATAAATGCATGTCCATGTACCTTTGAAATCCCTCTCCATGTTCCCTGTCATTGGAAAACATCTTCCGATGTGCTCATCACAGCCTGTGGTCGAATCTAATCTGCTGTTCCAAATGGGAAACCGGCATAGCTGCACAGTGAGTGTGGGGTTACTAAACAATGAAACAGAGGGTAATTAAAGCAAGGGAAATAATCTGAATTAAGGCTGGAGACCGGGCACACAGAGAGGGACAGAGTCGATGTGTAAAGGAGAAACTGACCTCGACTGGAACAAGAGGAGGAGAGAGATGTTAATCAGCCTGAGGCTGAATTCATTTATTAGGATTTCACAGATTAGTGATGTCAGTTTGACACCCTTCCAACGGCTCTGTATAGGATAAGACTCGAAGTAAATAAGAGTATGTAAAGAGGTCATGGAGGTCACTGCAGCTTCCAGAAACAATCTTGTTCTTACACAAATCTGAACAGGAAGGAGGAGACAGATAAAAGTACAACTTCAGAGCTTTGTCCTCTGATCCTGCATGGTGGATAAAAGGAATGAAGAGTAGGCCCTTCAGTTTGCATTGCTCTTTACAGGTTTTGACAGAGACTACAAGAATAGTCCCCTTCCCCTTGCTATCATCCTCATATTAACAGGAAGTGACATGCCTGTTACAACAATATCAGCAGTCGCCTGAAATCAGCTTTTCACCGGTCAGAGTGGTAAATTCACACTGAAGGGGAGAGTTCACAATCAAAGAATGGTTTTCTGGAGAACTAGGAAGTGTTTTAGCCAAATCAAAGCCTTTGAAATACAATGTTATTATATGAACATGTTATTATAACGTTATTACACTGAAGAATGAATGCTGGAAATCCCATGACAGGAACATTATGAAGAACTCAGAACTGCCCTACAATTAACCTGGAAACTTTAATTAAATCAGATGAGCCGACACTGAGATTCTGCTGAATTACAGCTAACACTCCATTGCGTCTGAAGCTTCAACCTACAATTAATTTCATTATCAATTCATCTTTAGACTTTTTTGATATATCAATTTAATTTGTTTTATAAAAAATTAGATAACAGTAAAATAATGAGGGCTGCCCTTGACTAAATAAACTCTTAGTCGCCAAACACAATTTCTTCCCACGTTTTATTTAATATGTACGTTTTCCAAAATTACTTCCAAGCTGTCTTCTTTATTATATATTATCTATATATTCCAGCTTTAAAAACTGAAACAAATAGGATACTACAAGTTCGTAGTCCTGCAACTCTGCAACTTTATAGTGCGACTTTTGAAAATTAGGACGAATGGCATCTACACTTTGCTTTATAAAGTCTTGGTAACATCGCTCTTTCACGTGAATATGGTTATATATTTGCTGCTATCATTCCTGCTTATAATAGGGTATGTTTAAGTGTCCCTCAGCACTTAGGTTTTACTAACAATACACAATGGGCAACAGACAATTTATTCTGTTCAATGCAGATTCATCTGCCTTCTTTTCTCTGACTCTTATAGTCTTAATGATCTGCTCAGAATCATAACTTTGGTTCAGATTTACATCACAACATAGCACTGTCCAAAACAGTACATCCTGTTCTAAGAAACATTCCCAAGATTAGGCTTCTCCTGTCCTTAACTGACTAATATCTTTAACAGAAATTCCCTGAATGTTTTCTCTGGCTGACTGAACCCTGACTGAACTAAGGAATTGTGTCAAAGCTTGATCAAATATTCCTGTCTTGGGCCACATGCAGACTTAACGTGTTATTCTCTGGGTAAATCAAAAGAAAAGAGTTAGGATCTAACTAGCCTTTGCCTCAAAACAAACGCCATGCTCTCGTTAGGCTTGACACTAATTTATCCAATACTGCACATTTCCTCTCAGCTGCAGTCTGTCACTCTCTTGTAACTCCTGTGGTTTGCATTGATGTTTCCTGCTGCTCTCACATCCCCTGACATGTTCACATGGCTTAGGAAAAGACAGATATTATCTATTATTATTTATTTTTAAAGACCTTTTCGGTTTAGCGCGACTGCGCTGAACCTTTTGTGAAAATAATTAAGAAATTGTAAAAATCCCCTAAACAGGGATTCTTGGTCAGAAATAGCTCAACTTAGTTGTTTGATATTTTAATAGAAAACCAAAGAAGGACAGAGATTAAACAGCACATGTATGCATACAGTCCTTTTTTGCACAATGTAGTCACTCACTAAAAATAAATGTGCGTGAAAAGAAAATACAGCAATCTTATAAATATAGGGCTCCCGAAAAAAAACATCTCAAAAACATATACCAAATGCACCAAATGCAATGAGATGATAGTTTAATATAGTTGCACAAATATTCCGACAGTAAGTACATCTACCTCATGATCAGTGCCTTTAACACTGTTAAGTTCTGGACTTCAGTTTAAGTCACTGCCATTGTAACTAATACACATGCATTTCACTATTATTGCCTCTGTTAGTTGAAAACTGTTGGAAGTTCTCCCCCTTCATCTATATCTAGAAAATCAGTCTTGGGTTGTTCATTTGATATTTCTAATTCCTACCTTCTTTGATCACAAACATCACAAACAGTTTGACTCTTTATGCTACAACAATCCAGTATGCTTACAGGGATCGTCGCCCCATTAATGTTGACCCTTGGCATTGCAATCGTGACGAAGGTAGGACAACAATTGTGACCTCTAGGAAAAGGCTGGAGTTTGACACTGGCTGCCTTTGTGCTGTGCTACTCGAGGACGGAGGAGGGAGGGGGATGCACGCAGCAGTTGGGCCGTCTGACATTTTTCAGCATTGACCTGAAAATGTTCTGCTGCCTCCTTTTGCTCACGCTGCCATGTCCCGGAGAGTCGACTGCAGAGACTGACTTTCGGAGGGAAGTCTGGGCAGTCAGTTTCCTCTCTTGCTCCTTGATTTTGCACTGCAAGTGGCTCTGAATGGCAAAACCAAGGGACTCTGGGTCCACAGAAGCCCCGTAGACCTCCCAAGTCATCCCCTGCTCGTCCCAGACGACATCGTGGATGTCCTTTTCATTTTGGTCCTCCTCGTCTTCCTTCTTCGCCAGTTCTATCTTCTGTTTGCTTGACTTTGCCTCCTTCTTCTGGGCTTTACCTCCAACTTTAGCCTTTAGTTTCGGACTTTCAGCTTTTTTTTTCGTGAGATCTGGCTTTGATGTGGTGTTAGTTGTTGTTGTTGTTGTTATTGGCAGGGCCTGGCTGGGCTTGGTTGTGACAGCAGCTTGTGACGGCGCAGCTTTGTGACTGTCAGCAGATCCAGGCTTGGTAGCACCGGCCGTCTCGGGGGGTGTTCCTGATTTGAGAGATAAAGCTTCGGCATTGGCTGTTTTCGCTGCAGATTTCTGCACCCCCGTTTTATTTTGGGAGTCACCTGTCTCTTGCTCCTTGTGGTGGCTGTGATCAATATTGATTTGATAAACCGGCTGGGTGTTGCAGAGAGCTGACCCGGGGTCTTTAGGCTTTGCTCCCAGCCTTTTGTCCTGCTGCTGGGACAAAGTTTCTGAGTGGAAAACCACGCTGGCATTTTGGTTGGGGCACATCTCTGCCTCTACAGTAAGTCTCTCTGACCTTGGATCAGTGGAGGCGGATACAGAGCTCATGTTCATCTGATGTAGTCCCACACCCCCGTCGACCTGGTAGACGACAGCCAGGCTCTGCGTGGCCTCCCTGGGGACTGCACCACCACTCAGCCTGCGAGGCACAGTGAAAGGCAGCAGACTCGGACTTGTGGCCACGGCCTTACTGCACGTGTTCGCCACCGCCTGGACCTGCATATCATGACATTGCTTGACCGGTGGAGATGACGGGGATAAGGTCATCGTCGAAGCCTCCCTGTACTGCTTGCCGTGCTGCTGCTGCGCTTCAAAGACAGCTGTATCGGTCTGGCTGGCTTCCTCAGCCACCTGCCCATCTGCCGGCATGGTTTGTGTAGCCTGGGGCAGAGTGGAGGAGTCCGTCTGTGAGGACACTGGCTGATGTTTATCTGAGGGGACTTGTGGATTCTTAAATGGTGGCAAATCCTTCTCTTGACGTGTTGAACTTGAAGTCTTATTTGTAAACCCGGCCTCCGCATCTTTGCTCTCAGACAAAGGTGTAGTGGAGCTAAGAGGAGCTGCAGGAGTTTCTATGATTTGTTTAGGATTAGCTGCGTCCTGCGGACTCACAGAGGTTTGTGAGCAGCGAGGTATATGATCGGGCTCTTGAGATTTATGTGGCAGAGCTGTATCCTTGTCTATGAGAACTAAAAGGCTTGCTTCAGTATCACGTCGTGGTTCAGATGTCGTATGCATTAAATCACAGGCGCTGTTGAGATTTTTATTATTAGCAGAAACATTTTTATTACTGTCCACTCGTGCTGTGGCTGAGACGATCAGCTTTGCACTCTCCTCCTCTGCTGCATTCGGCCCTTTTATTCTGCAGTCATTGGTCTGCATGTCGACCTTTGACGCTGAAAAAGCAGGCGACACACCAGCCTTGCAGATATCCTTTCCATCAGCCATGCTTAGCGTTTTCATATTAGCATTTGAATCCCTCTGGTCGCCTCCTGCCTCACCCACTCCTTGGCCTGTTGGAGACAAGTCTTGCATCTGTTGGTCTCGACCTGTCACAAGCTCTGACTTTGTCTGGTTTCCACTAGTTGGTACTGGTTTGTCTGGCACAGTGCTGTTAGCTGGTTCAGCTCCATTGGAAGCGTTTTTTGGAGTGTGTGAGGCGGTGTTATTAGAAGATGCAGTCAGAGATAAGTTGTCCTGTTTGGAGTCGGGAGAAGTGAGGGGGGATTTTGAACAAACCTGAGAGAGTTTAAGGTGGGGCTCTGTCGCCCAGTTGGCATTCGGCTCCTTATTGCCGAGCGTGTCCACCGCAGCCAGCTGAGGCAGCATCTGGACTGTCACTGTCCTTTTTGGGTTAGTTCCCATGCCGGATTCACGATGTGGTAATCCAAAGATGAACACGGATGTGCAATATCAGTCACTTTGTCTGATTCACTAAAGGGGGGAAAATAGAAATAGACATTTTTTAATTTTTTAATAATGGAGCTTCACTTTTCCGAGACTTAAATCTCGATTTAGACCAAAATAATCAGATCAGACTCACATAGTAGAGCGGGCCTGTGAGCATTATGTTAATTACATTTATATAGCATTCCAGGTGGTTTCTTTGAACAGTCATTAACACTCATTTAAATAACCTGTGTTCAAATTAAGGCAAAGCACCGGAACAATCAATGACCTTTAATTGCTTAATTTATTTGCTGCTTGAAGTTAAGTTGAATATATGTGGCTGCAAGCCTAATGATCAAATTATTCATGACATACAACATATATCATAACATATATCATAACAATACTGTGTCCAAATCTGAGAGCGTTTGTCTTTTCAACGAGATGTTTCTTGAAACGGTGATGATGATAATTAGTTAGTTGCTGTAGATGTAGTTTGAGGTTTTTCTGTCTCTGTGATGCTCTTTGAATGATGCATGTGATAAAATGCTAACTTAACTTAAAACATGGTTCAAATAATTGTATATAATTTGTGTAACTTATAAATGTTATAATACCTTATAAAGGACTCAAATCAACTTCAAATACAAAATACATAGATCAATTGTACAAGTAATTAAATAATAAGAATAACTTCATACAGAAGTAAATAACTTCTCTGTAGGACTGAAACAAAGTTTACAAACCTGAACGTAAAGTAAGCAAAGTTAGAAATAAGACTTTGACATGCACTGAAAGTCCTTACAGATACTGGCAGGATATGTTTTAATTAAGAATGGTATAGATTGGGTCCAAAATTCCTAATTTATAGGCTTGGTATCATGCAAAATACCCAGATTAATCAGTGTAAAAGTATAGTATAAGGTTAACCCCCTTGTTCTTGCTGAAGGGGGTTAACCATGTGATCTTGTTGTTATAGCTATATAATTGTTCACTACTGTGTTCTTTCATGAATTCCACACTGAACAATTTCAGCACAAACACATTTGTAAAAAATAATCCTGCAAAATGAAAAACACTTAAGTGTTGCTTGAAAACAATTATTCATCTTAAATTTTTCTGTCATTGTTATGCCACGTTTAGTGAAATATAAACCAAAAAGGTTTGCCATCTTCAAAAACAAGACTTTAGATCATCTTTTATCTCCTAATGATCTAATATAAATTCTAAGCATTGAACTTTCAGTTTCACAAATCTTTTCATGTCACACCAGATGAACGACTCCATATCGGTCTCCTAAAAGTGTCAAAGCATCCGGGTCAATTCTGCAAGTAACGTGTCAGACGTTTGAAGCATCTGATTCGTTGAGTCAGGCTAATTATTTGCACTGTGATCAAGACAATCAAAAAAAAAAAAAAAAAACAGCCCAGGCTTCATCCAAAGAGGAGGACGAATCACCAATTGATAATTCAGCGGTCCACAGGGAGCAAGTTTCTGATCTCCATTTCAGTGACATGCTGATGATCATCCATTCTGCATGATGTGCAGCCCATCACAGTGAAACTAAGGTTAAACCTAGTTTCGTCATTTCAGGTATACTCCCTTTTTCTCACAAGATTCATAACAACAACAAGCATTATATATAATATAGCGGTCAAGTCATATTTTTTTCAGAATACATAATAATGGTTACCTTACTGTGCTTGGTAACCTGAAATAATAATGTTTAAATGTGACTCGGAATACAGTTTTGGGTCACAGACAGGTAGCTATCTGTTCTCTGCTCTCTCACTGCACGCATCTGCGTGTCTGTTGTCAAAGTGCAAATATTTATGGAAAGCATATCCTGCCTGCAAATGAGATATTCAACAATGAAACGCACTGGTGTCTTTTGCCTGCAACAGTTTAGAAATGAGAGAGTGTTTGAAGAATGTGAATTCACGCTTAACGGATGCATGCATTAAAGTGATGCACACGACCTATTCGGGCCAATTAAGATGTATGTCATGTCGCCAACATTTGCAGCCCTGTCCCAGCCCAACATCACAGAGGCCACCGATGTTTGCTGATTTGATATGACCTTGCGGACAAATATTAACATCATGACACAAAGCAAGCCACAGTTTAATGAGGAAGAGGAGGGTGGCTTACCTTGAGAGGCGCTATATGTCCAGTACATTGGGGTGCCGCTTGCGCGTCCGTGTCAGTGAGAAGAGGCTAAACCCTAGAAATGAATATGGAAAACCAACTCTATCTCGGTGACACCAAGCCACGCCTTACACAAGAATATGGCTCTTTAGAGGTATCGATCCTGAACTGCGGAGCGCAAAATTCAAGCCTCCTGACTGACTGGCCGTGCGCACTGAGTCACCGCGGTCCGACCGAGGGATCCTGTCTCTGAGCTCTTTATTCGGCTTGCATTGCTTCATGCTTAGGAAAAGTGGACCTTTCACAAAATGGACCTCTCGTGGTATGTGTGTGTGCCATCCCAGATTGAACTGGTCCAGCGCATGCAGGCACCGTGGTGCAGGAGAGTAAAGCAGAGGAATAGGGGGAGAGGGGGAGAATGGAGGCAGTGCAGCATCAGCCGCAGGCGTCCACAGAAGCGTCACATGCATTTAAAATTGATTACTTTTAGATCCGAGCAGCAGATGCAGCCAGTAACATTTCAGGAGCACATGCCATTTATTTTGCTTCGTCTCTTTGTATCATTCCTGTATGGATTTAGAAGACCTATTAGCGTGTGTGCTGTGTACAGTATGGGGGAAATCTCAAAGTGTTTCAGAGTCAGGTATACCTTTAAAGAAGAAAATAAAGAAACACCTGCAAAATAAAGACATTTCACTCTGTGTCTGTTGGGCTGAATATACAACATACAATCAAGACATCGACAGAAGACGAGTCCAGCTCTCTCAAAGATGCAGCTATTTCAGTTTAGCTGACTTTTTTGTGATATTTGATCCATGTGGAACTTTCCCTTTGTGGAGGACAGAAAAGCTGCATTAAAAAAAGTGTGATGTAGACAAATGGGTTGCAACACATAAGATGATAAGATAAACCCCCATGACCCATATGAAAAGTTAAAATAAATACTTTGCATTAGAACTATTAGTCAGCACTAGAGATTGTAAATATTGAATGCATTTCATGGTTCACCGCTGCAGAGAAATTGTTAAAATTGGACATTGGCATTTCTAAACTGGTAGCACAGCATATGATCATATCATGGAAGGCAATTAGAGAGACATCTCAGTGGTTTCAAGCCATTCTACCACACAGTAGCATATTGGAAAATAATTGGTTCCCTTCAGGTGTGTGAAGGACAGTAGGCAGTGTGTTTGGTGAAACGTTACTGACAATAGAAATCAACAATATGAGTATTTTCTCTATATGCCTACCAGCAGTACACACTTTTTAAAAACTGTAACTGACTGTCTTGATAACATCATCAAAGCCGTTTTTGAAACTTTGGAAAACTTCTTCCAGCGATACAGAGGAACGTAAACCTCGACATGACGACTAAACTGAACGCCAACTGGTTTTGATCCTTTGCCTGTTGTATGTTTCAGTAAGCTTCATATCTTCATTTAGTCATTACATTCCTGTACTGCTCATTTCTTCTCCACTGTCTGCATTTGGATTCTATTCCTTGACATGGTTCTTAATAAGCGATAATGACGTCAGGAAGCACACACTGAACAGTGATAATTATCTTTGTAAAAGACACAATTTGGAAGGATCTTACACAATGCCAGCCTGCTGACAGAGACACACAGGATCAGGTAAAGCTCATGTGGGTTGTTTTAGGCACTGACAAACAATTTTGTCTTTAATCTTGGAGTTCATTTTGTAATTTAAGTTGGTTTGTTTAGAATGATTATACTTGTACCAAAGGACACTGACTTTTATTTTCTCTTGAAAGGCTCGTCATCCTTTGCCACCCCTCGCTACATGCAGGACACGTGACACAACATTAAAGTCTTTATTTAACATCTATCCTCACCTAACCTGTGTGACATAAATTATGTTGTGACATGTCTGTCGTGCTGTTATAACTGATTTAATATCAAGATCACAAACTACTTTCTTGCTTGACCCAGGCTAGACTCTTATTATAATCTAAGTGTTACTTTGGGGATTAAGTTTCATGTATAGCTTGGGTCTGAGATAGGAGCTCCTCTTGGAATTCAGTAATTGTAGACCTCCTGCCCTTTAAAATCCCAGAGGGACTGATTAGTTGAAAAGGTAGACCACAACTTAATTACAGTCGAGTGCACCATTGGTGAGCAACTCTGCATGCATTGCTGATATGGAGTAATTGAGACTTCCAGCCAAATGATTGCTCCATTTAAAAATAGACTTTCAATTTAATATTAAACAGCCGTAGTGTGGATATGGCATCATCTTGTGGTAAAATTTGGAAAGGCAAATTATTGGCTGAATTGTTTAAACCAAATCTATCTGAAGATTAATTTCAACAAAAGGACCATTTATTTCTGTTCCCCATGTCACGCACACTTAGATTTATGGTGAGACAGTTGGTTAACATTCCACTAATGTAGATCTACTATCCAGCTAATGCTTAATAAACACAGTATTTGGAAGAGAGGTTGTCTGCTTTCCTATTTGTGAAGCGTCCGGCGGTGCCGACAGTACTATGATTTAAACGGTAGATGGCACTGTCGCTGTATTCAAGACACAGACTGTCACTGAAAGGCTGGCCTGTGCTATGTTCAAAGACGTCATGTCAATTGACTAAAACAATAAATTCAAACTAAGTTTCTGAGAGTGTACATGTATGTTGTGTACATACATTACAAACCATCCACTCTTTAAAAAGACATTACAAGAAGATAAACTGAATGGTTGAATGTAAGTGCACATGTTATCGAAACAAATCTTAAAAATCTTCGGTGCGTGTTTTCACGAACAGCTGCGTGTCCGGTCGGAACCTGAACGCACCGGAGCCACACTGTTGTCAAGAGAAGCGTTGCTAATTCACCACACACCGAAGGTCGCTTGTAACGTTAAGCGAGGACACGTTGGATATCATTATATATTTGTCCCTGCGACAAAAAGGTAAGAGTAACTTCAGCTCTTGCTACTCGTAAAATATATTAAGTACACCATCACATTTAGGGTAACATAGTTAGCTCATGTTAGCAAACAGTTTGGCGAATACGATTACAACCTGTTGTAGGAAGCGGTGAACAGTCGTCGCTCACTGTCGTCTGTATGTGTTGATATAATCGCTAACTTAACTAACTTTAGGTTAGTTAGCGCAGCTGGCTTATTAAAGCCAGAGGCAACTAACTATTACTACGGTCATGCGCCACCAAACTCGACTCATGTTTGGAGCTCAACCTAAACTGAAGTCTGAAGTTAGCATCCTCTCGTGCTAGCGACGACAACGCTATTGTTTCCCCTCGTCAGCTGCTCCGTTATCACCATAACGATCCCGTCTTATTAGATGCTCCCATTTCACATTAGTGATCCTGTCTTATTGTTGGTTTAATGTTTCTATGTTAAGAGTGCCTTACGATCAACTGACCCACTCATCTATCGTGTATATGCTGTCAGAGACGCTTGTGTTTCTGTCACGACAATGACGTTATGGCGAGAGTCGAAGCACATTTACTGACCGGATGCACGTGTACTTTACTTTGTATATACTTGTTAAGCTACTTTGCACTTCTATTTTTCTACTTTCAAGATAGATTGCTGCACGAAATCGTACAAGTTACTTGGGCTGTGGTCGAATAGTCCTTGCATAAGAAGGTTCCTAACTGAGGAAAAGTAAATGACCCGGAAGCATTTAAGTGGCCGCCATGATAAATACAAATATCTAAAATATCTAAATACAAAGGAAAGGACCGTAAATGCTTCCTTTAGCATAGAAAACACCTTCGTTTACGAAAGGAGAGAATGCCGCCCCACAATTCCTTGCGGTGATAACGTTTAAAGGGTGACGTGCCATTTGGCAGTTCACGTGAACAAACAACCATGACCGACAAACTCGTGTAAATAAATAAATAACCGTTGCTATAATTCGGAAATACTCTGAATAATCTGTTAAATCTGAAGGCAAAATACGGACGTTACATGAAAAGTGTATCATGTAAAGTGATCAAACTGCTGTATTTGATATTTTCTCTCTGGTGTTGTACTGCAGCCTCAGCCCTCCTTCTTTTATTCAAATTCAGTTACAGAAGCTTTGATATCAGTGACAGACTGACGCTTTTTTAAGATTATAATAATAAGAATCCTTTATTAGTCCCGCAGTAGGGACAAATACTTAAGTTTTACTAGATTATTTTTACATCTGGGTGGTAGTACCTTTTTACAAAGTATGTCTTCCTCCACTCATGTCAGTAAGTTTTAAGAATGGTTACCTTGCACGAGGATTTGACTGTTTATTGGCTTCGATCATATGCTTTATTTGTACTTTTTACTGCAGAGCAGTTTGCTGATCCATAGTTCGCCAGCATGTGGATTGCATCCTAGAATAAAAATGAAAGTGGTACCTATTACCCGAGACAAAGGGCCGTTCATCGGTGATGGCAAGCTGAGTTCAATTTGTCGGCTTGAATTCACATGTCTTTTCTCTGCCCATGTTGTAGAAGATGCTGGGGTATATCTGGACGTACATCTACACGTCCATCCTGAGATACTGGCTGAAGTGGTTCATCCGACAGGCTACAGGAACATGTGAGCTGCAGAGAATATGTTCAGGATACAAGCCTGGGGCCACAAGGACAACAAAAGCAGGTGAATTAAATATTCCCAAATCATGGGATCATCATTTTCCTGTTCATAGTATACTTTTTTTTTAAATATATTAATCTGACTCTTGTGTCCTGCTCTAGAATATTCTCTGCAGTCATCAAAGAACAAGGTAAGAAACAGTTTTTAGTAGGTAATATAAGGTAACTGAGATTTCTTTATTGTTGGCATTTGATTGACTGAATGATGAAACCCCTTGTCTAAAAAAAATATCGGGGAATTTTTAATTATTTTTTGCAGATGTCCAAAAGTGCATTCCCCTTGCAAAATACTAGAAAAACATTAATACATGTAGAGAAAAGGAAATAATATATAATCGGAGGCTACAGACACACAGTCAAACAGTCATGCATCTTAAAAACATGCAATACACATCAGTAAAATATTGTACGATAGGAATGGCTCATAAAAGCAAGTAGCTTAATCAAAATGAAAAGACATGAGTTCTTAAAAGACACACCAAAAGCATATTTTTCTCTGTTCCTGTACTGTTTGAGTCAGGACAGTGCGATGACAAGCAGTCTTTATTGGGTGGACCTGAAACCTTTAACATAGTTTTAATAGGGTCAGCATTACAGATAAATCATATTTGGGCTCGTAGACAAGCAGCGTGTGCTGGAAGCCACTATTGAGACACCAGGAGTGAAGGAAGTGATCATTTTTTGTAGATCTGAACAGTAATCCCACTGCATATGGACGATGAAAGCCTTATAGTAGTTTAAACTATGTGGTCCTGCAGAGAGGAGCGAAGGAAACGCCCTTTTCTAAACTACTGACGTGTTCATTATCTGTTAGGCTATTGAATGTGTGAACTCCAATAAACATATATCCTGTGAGCTTAATCAGTCCTTATCTTTTCTACACTTGCCCAGTTTAGATGAATTGACTCTTCTTGTCATTTATAGCTGGGTAAGCATTTTCTGAACAACAGTTCATTCAGTGTAGAAACAAAAGTTCTTTGTCATCTTTCTTTGAAAGGTATTTCTCTGCTGTGGCTGACAGCATAGATTATACTGCAGCAATTCGTTGTCTGGTAGCTCGTTGTATCTGTAATTTTCTGTGACTATCTCTTCCCCTGTGCTTTCCTCCTCTGTAGGTTTTAAGAGGAGCTTTGGAAACAAACAAGGATAATTTAGAGCAATGTGTGGCTCAAATTATGAAAGAGAAGAATGTCAAACCCCAGAAAGATCCATTGTAAGGACTGCTATTTTGAGGTTGCTTTTTTATTAGCAATTATTTTATTTCCAAATCATCATGAAGAGTATTGTAAGTTACATTATTGAATCAACGTATTAATTGTTTGTTTTATCTCTCTACCTTACAGCTTCAAGGAAAGCCTCCACATCTGTCTTTTACAAATAACAGGAAACAGCAGCCTGTATATATCTGTGGAAGATTTAAGAAAGGAAGTCTTCAACTCAGAAAACCAAGAACATGAAGCCTTGCTGTTGAAGGTGTGTGTTCCTCTTCTGGATCGACTTGATCATATGTTGTATCTGCCTTGTTAAGTTTCTGTCTGACGTATATGTATACCTGGATCAGTCCTTGTGGATTTTATTGACAGACATTTGTAATAAGCTTAATGACATGAAGTAACAACTACTGCTAACATAGACGCAGCAGAAGCAGTTCAGGCTTTAGAATTAGAAACCACATGACTACAGTATGAAAAGTATCCTTTATGAATCCAAAATTATTGGACCTATAACTTTGTGCAGTGGCAATACAAATGTGTAACCCTAGAATTATTTGCACTCTCAGCTGTGGGACTTGTTGATGCCATCAGTCAAACTGGACTCGAGGATAACCAAACAGTGGGGAGACATTGGATTCCAAGGAGATGACCCTAAGACTGACTTCAGAGGAATGGGAATGCTGGGCTTAATCAATCTTGTGTGAGTCCTCCTTGAATAACAATGAGATTTTATTAACTGTATTCGTATGAGCTGGAGATCACATCACTACACTATCAACAGTTATTTTACCTTTTGACCTTTTTGACTTTTGGAAATGATAAGCACCGATACAGAAAGCTGACCGAGCAAACCAAACTTATTTTCCAGATGTATGTCAATATGAGTCTGA
The DNA here is from genome assembly GCF_023055335.1 of Clinocottus analis. Taxonomy (NCBI): domain Eukaryota; kingdom Metazoa; phylum Chordata; class Actinopteri; order Perciformes; family Cottidae; genus Clinocottus; species Clinocottus analis. Next base: position 5,009,468 of record NW_027175954.1, on the reverse strand, counting down.
AAATTCAATCCCAAATTGATGAGGGAATCAACACAGCCAGCAGTAATTAATACTTTGTTTGCTGCAACGTTTATTTCATACATTCTTATTAAGAAATGCAAAGTGGAAATGTGTATCCAAATACATATTCATGTCATTGTTTTGATAATTTGCACACACAATCATTTCCATTCTTAGAACCATACACTCAGAAGAAGTTGCGTTGTTAAACCTTGTAGGATCTATGTCTGAACATTAGAGCAGGCACAGATACAGTAAGGCTTCGCAGATCCCTGTTAATGATTTATCTGTGTAGACCATGCATGTGTTTTCCCTTTCGCTGTCTAGCAGCCTACATTGCATAACAAACCGTCACTTTCCAAACAGAAGCGAGCGAGGAAGACAGAGAGAAATCCTCCTCTTGAGTCTTCTCAAAGGAAAAAAACAGACTGTGGAGCTATCGGACCTCTAATTAGTATTACAGGAGGAAGTTATGACAAAACACTGAGTCCATAGAATACACTGTGTCGACAAACAGTGGACAATTGTGCCTTTGTCAGATCACACAAGTCTACTACATTCATGGATAAACAATAATTGAGTCTACCAAAGAAGCATTTACAAAATGACTTCAGTATTTTAAATAATACATAAACCATAAGAAACAGTAGCATGTTGGATTCTTTTGGTAAAATCAGTTGAGTTCACCTTTTTGTATGGGTTATGGTTATTGCCAGCAAGCACAAGAATACTGGTGATCGTGATCTTATTTATGATTAAACTAGAAAGTACAAGCGAAGAATAGGACTGTTTAAACAATGATTTTACTGAAATGTTTTTGTTCCAGTTTTTTCAGTGAAAACTACACGGAGGAGGCTCGTCAGGTATTGTCTCATGCAAACCATCCTAAACTCGGGTAAGATACATTCGTGTTTGTGGATTATTGGCAGACTTTTGATCTTCTTAAATCATTCACTTTCTAAGTTCAGCCAATTTTGGCACCCACTGAAAGCTAATTTTGCATTCTTCATATTTCAGGTATTCATATGCCATCGTTGGGATTAACTTGACAGAGATGGCCTACAGTCTTCTGAAGAGCGGGGCTTTGAAACCACATTTCTACAATACAGTACTGGGCACGCCTGAGTTGCGACACTTCCATCAGTTATACTGTGAGTGCAGTGAATCAGTTTTCAGATATCTTCTCTCCATCTTCTAGAAAAATACAAAACTAAATAGAAGTTACAATTTTGTCATCTGCTTTTATCAAGATATCTCTAAAATGTGTGTTTCTTCCTTTCTAGGTTATCTGGCCTATGAATTTGATAAATTCTGGGTGGCAGAAGAACCAGAAAGCATCATGGAGTTCAATCGGTACAGAGAAAAATTCCATGACAAAGTCAAGACACATCTACAGGATCCTGATGTGATCCTCACACTGACTGTCCATTCTTAATATTATTCAGAAATATCTCCTCTCCTCTGACTTTGTTTGATTGGGTAGAAAATGGCAAGATGTGACGTTGAACATTAAAATGTCATAATCAGACTGAAGCTGTCATTCAAAGAAATTAATCCTCCTTTATTTGGTATTATGGTCCAATGTTCACTGTTCATCTCGTTACTGTGAGAGGAAAGGGTTTTATAATGGAGCACCAATCTACGCTCTGTACCTCAAAAATGACCATTCCAGTGTTTCTTGAGAGCTGCTACAGAGGACTATAGAGATCAAAGGTCATTTAAAAAAAATGGCAATGAACTACTATATTTGTGGCTGTCTTGTTTGTGTTTTCAGCAAAACTTATAAGTTCTCACACTTGTTCCGCTTTGGAATATAATTGTTATGTTCGGAGACCACGGCTAGATTTTTGCATGTTTTAATATGTCCCTGTTAATGGCATCTGTATCCTGTATTATTGGTTTTGGCGAGCTGAAACTGGTTGTTTGACTTCATTTTCATATATTTATGAAATGTCTGAAGACTGCATTTTTATTCGGCGATTTGGTTTTGAGGAAGGTATATAATGATTAACACTTTTGACTCAAAGGTAATAAATACACATTTTAATGTTTTGAAATGTGTCTGTTTTTTTGTGGTCAGAGTGATAACACAAGTTAAAAAGCAAGCACAGGGTTAGTAAAACATCTTTAGAGTTCACATAAACCTGTTTAACATTTTCTGATGGGTACCAGCGTTATTTAAAGGTGCACTGATGTAAGCTGCAAAAACTGTTTGTTAGACAGATTTAGATTCACAGATCTTAAAGTGCAGAGTCAACTTCCCAAAAGTGGGTTGTCACAACCGAGTGTTGGCAGCATTCACGCCCATAAAATTTAAAATGGTCCATCATGAATAAATATAAAGATAGAACTGCATTTCAATTTCAACATGAACACAAATACACGGTAGACCCGACTCTAATATTCCTTTTTCAACAAAGGATGTTCTTCTTTGTCACCAGATGACAAAACGAAAAAAAATGTGAATTGATATTTCCTCATACACAGATTTTTCTGTTAATTTCTGTCCTCAATCCTCTTCTTCGTGACCATCATGGCTCTCTTGATTTGCTCGAATGAGACAAACATCACAACGTTCCACGATCCCAACCTCAGAAATGAGGGCACAAATCTACAGGAAGTAGAGAAAATGAAAGCTTAAACAGATCCTCAAATGCTGCATTGCTGAAAACACACAAGTACAAATATCCCCAAGCAAATGTGTGTGTGTGTGTGTGTGTGTGTGTGTGCGTGTGCGTGTGCGTGTGTGTGTGCTGGGGTCAGAGAAGTGGAGCTCACCCTTTGTAGAACGCCGACGGCCCCTCTTTAGTCATCATGGTCCAGGCACAGTTGATAGCACTCTTGTATTGACCAGGTGGAGAGTTCATGTATCTAGTTTTCACCACATCTACTGGGGAAGCGATCACCGTGGTGACAAAGCCGGCACCAAACGCGGATACAAAGTGGCAAGGAAGGGTGTCTGTGGAGAGAAAGATTGTGAACTAAACAACTGAAGATCATAAACGAGTGTAATCGGAGGGCCTTTGTTCTGAGCCCAACGGCATAGAAACTCATGTCAGCAGATTATGTAACTTTGTGAATTGGGCAATATAAATGATTGAGATAAATTATGTATTAACTACTATATTTACAGCACAGTGAGGGGAAAAGACACCATGTCCTGTAACAACCTGAGAGCTGTTATCAGCTGTGGTGGGAGTTGAAGGGGTGAGAGGGTGGGTGGACTTCTAACCCAATCAGCTGTTTCTCTGGGAAAGCATTGCCTGTGCGTGTGTGTGTGTGTATGTGTGACACATGTACACGTGCACAAGCTCTCTTACTCACCTGACATAAGTTTGTGTCTAAGGATGGCCTCCTTGATGAGGTCGTATGTAACCAGCTCTGTGCAGTTGACGAGTGCATTTCTTGTGATGTTAGGTAGTGTGCCTGAAGAAGCCAGAACATAAAAATAATCAGTAATCATTTATACATACATTCGGGGTTTTATTTTCATGGTAAGCGAAAGAGACCCCAATGAGTAACTCTTAACCTAAATGGCACCTTTCCAGAGTCCACGTATGCCCTCATTCTGGAAGATGTGTTTGTAGGCCTGCATGGTGCCGGTGTACCGACGAGCCACACCGTCCAGGTTCATCTGGGCTTGGAATCGAACCTTCACTACATCAGTGGGCTGTGCAAAAGACACCGCCATCGCACCTGTTGTGCAGCCAGCCAGGATTCGTACCAGTATACTAGCATCTGGAAGAGAAGTACGTCTACTCGATTACTGCAATCAAGCACAGCTTTTAGATACTTTATATTATATTTTTGTATGTGCATGAGATATTTTTTTCAAGTCTTAATTAAAACATCAATCAATGGCAATACTCTCAGAACGTCATACATTACACTTTACTCTAAACAATTATTTCACCTAATATTGACTTACTATTACATGTTGTGTACTTGTTTTACTTGGTGTTGTAATTATACGCCAATATTATTGGCATGGAGGTCAAAAGTAACCACTTACTGTCTTTCCCACCAGTGTAGAACTCTTTGACATTGTCGTAGAGGCCAATTCTGATGGAGGCAAAGCACACTTGTCTCTGCAGCCCCGCTACCAGCCCGTTGTACAGAGACTTGGGGCCCTCTGTTCGGATCATGGTGCTGATGGTCCCAAACACCCCTCTGTAGCGGATGCCCTCCACTCCCTTCATCTCTCCCTGAATCTGGGGGTTAGATTCAGATTGTATTCAAGGCTAAAACCAGCTTCACACAACAAAAGTAGAGAACAGCGTGTTGCTAGAGAAATGGTAATGAGTGCAATTGATTTTGGGGGAAGGAAGTGGACAAACTGAAAAGACAAGCTGCTCAGTCAATAGCAGCCAACATCACGCTGTGTTCCAACATAGCATGAAAAGTTAGAATAACTAAAGATCTTTATCGAAAGATATCCGTTGCATCGCAGTAAATGCGAAGGACACATGTTATGTGATTCTGGGGATGAGTTAACAATTGTTTTGTCATGAACATACCTGTAGTCTGACTTTGGCTGTGTCTAGGGGAAATGTGAAAAGGTCAGCAACACATGCTGCAGCCCCAGCACTCGCCATCTTCACCCCCAGTGGAGGGGGGACATCTGAGGGTTTAAGTCCCACCATGTTTCCTAATGCTGGATTTACAGATAAGCACCAACAGTCAGAAACAGACGATCAGAGCAAATTACCAGGAGAAAACCACCATATACATCTCATATACTAACCATCCACATTTTCAATTGCAAAACTAGTGAATCTTTTCTGATCCAAAAATCAAAGTGTATATTGATGATAAAAACATAAAGTATACTTACATTGTGTGTCTAAAATCTAAGGCTTCCTTTGATTCTCAGTAGTTTGTTACCGGGCAGGATTCGATTGGTCAGATGATAATCCATAAAAGGTGCCCCTCTGCAGAAAAGAGAGATGCATCTTTAGCTCTGTATTTATATATTATCTGGCTGGCCTTTTTACGACATCTACAGAGAGGCGTTACTGTGTACTCCCTCAAAGGTCAACTCAAAGTCCACAGACTGTCAGAAAGTCAATGTTCAATTTACCCCACAGCGCAGGCACATTTCAGAAAAACAACTATTTTACTTTCCATTCTCTGGGATCAGTATCTTTTCATCCAAATAGTGGTTTCCAAAAGCATCTATAAAAATATGCTATATATATATAAAAAGGTAATTTCTTGCCTTTAAATCAACAAGATATCATTCACATTGAGTACAGTAAGTAAGTCTGCCTTCTTCCTGTATCTGATACTTAATATTCAGTAATTATTTACTTCATCAGACCGGCTGTCTTCCCCAAACCACAATCATAGTAAAGCACTATCAGTTGTTCCATTGGAGCCAATGGGATGCGTGAACAACAGTGAGCATTTAGAGCTGATTGGCTAAAAATGTGTAGAGCTTCATCATGCCGCCCTTTCACTTTTGTAATAGTGTTATTGTATAGTAAAGTATTTGCTGATTTGTATTTTGTAAAATGTATTATATCCTGTTGTCAATTTATGAATTCTTAAAAACGGTTACTTTGCACATTTTGTAAAAGAGAGCGCTGACTTTTTTTTTTTAAGAGTGTTTTAAAAGGGGAAAAGTAGTGACTTGAGCATGTGACTGAAGTTCATAACGTATCAGATAAGAGTTTTGCGTCACAGCGGGCTTGTTCTCTCAGTGACGGGGTCTGTTTCATAATACTTTCATAATCTTACCCATGTAGCTTCTCAGTAAGTATGGGAATTACGGGGAAATTTCAGTTACCAGTTTATTAGGTTTAACTAGCAAAAACTAACTAACTAACAGTTTCCTACTAGAAAGTTGGATTTCATGCAGGCCTGTGTATTGGACTGCATTAGTTTAAGTTTATAAGTAAAACACATAACGCCAGTCATTGGAGAAAACCTCCCATGCATCTGATTTCTCCATTTATTCAAATCTTTCCCCTAATTAATGTAATCAGTGACTATCAAAACTGAAATAGTGCAGCCACATTTGTTCGATTTGATGAAACGTTTTCATTTTGTTACAATCCACCTCAATAAATGGAAGACTGGAAATAACCACATGAGGTTAAAGAATACACAGACTGAACTTAAAGTCAGTAGTCAGTGAGGTCAGCATGTGTGGATGTCTGAAGCAAACATAAACCAAACAGCAGTTCCTTTAGCTGGAAGAGACTTTCAAACTGGAGCCACACCAGGCTCAGCTGGGGGTCATCAGCTGGCGATCAACATCCTGAAAGACAAAAAGAGACAGCAAACAGGACACTGACCGCTAGTGTAAAGAAAGAAGGAAGAAGAAATAAATTACCTTTTATTAATCCCCTCGGGGAAATTATTCCCTGCATTTTACCCATCTTTAGTTCATAAGGAGCAGTGTGCTGCCGGGAGGCGCCCGGGGAGCAACGCAGGGTTCAGTGTCTTGCCTAAAGGAGGGGGCCCTAACAATTTGAAGAAATTTAAGCAATATTTCATCTATCTTCTAACAAAACATCATCTGTTAGATTAATCATTTATAGCTTCATCATGTGTGGTGAAGTCTCTTCAGTCTCTGCTGAAGGTCCAGTAGTAAGTGAGCACACTTTGCTGTGATTGGTTAACGTGAGCCACAACCCCAGTGTGTTTGGTCCACAGAGAGAGCGAGAGGCGCCCTTTAACCAACTAAAGTTTGATACGTTCGTCCTCAAGGTGCATGTTTTTCACTTTCCCTCCAAATAGTAATAGAGTAAAAGTATACTGGGACACGAAAACAAAATATTCAAATAAAGGATCTCAAATGTGTAGTACAAACTTGAGTAAATGTGCTTTGTTACATTACTGTGGGCAAGATAGATGTGCATGTACTTTCACTATTAACATGTTGCTGTAATAATACTTCAGATGGCCTAGATGAGTGATTGAAGAAGTATTCAGAAATGTTGTTAAAGTAATAATGTCAGTGTAAGAATATTCTGTTACAAGTAAAAGTCCTGTAATTCATTAAACTTAAAAATATGCTCATATGCGCAACAACGGCCCTTGTTGATTCAGCACAATTTTTTTAATGCTAGTACGAGTATTTCCATTTTATAATAGAAAATATAACTTTAAATACTTAGACATCATCTTTGTATTGTTTGTTAATCAGATTCTATTGTACAATCTTATTCATTTCATCTAAGTCTTGTACTTTTGCGTTAATCATGCAACAACAATCCCTAAATCAAATTCTTTGCATTTTCAAAACATAAGTGAGAATAAACAGTTTCTAAAGTACACTTAATTATATTCCACACTAGAGGCAGCGCCTTGCACTTATGCGAGTGGCAGAAGGAAATATTAGTTTTACTGTAAAGCACCAATTCTAGGTTTTCTACAAGAATTGGTTGAAAGGAGTTTAAAAAGAACAAATGATTAAGAAAAATTAAAAAACAAATCACGCCACATAAATTAATGATTGCTCGCAGAGCTATTCTTCCACCAGATGGCAGCAACACTGTGTGCTCGATTATACATTAACACTCAGTCTGATTAAGCAAATGAAAAAGGCCTGAGGCGTACTGTACAGCATCGAATCAATCAATCTGTCATTTTAATAAGATGAAGTGGTACACAACGCAGTGGAATCCAGAGTAAAAATACCAAGTCATTTCAAATAAAAAAATAAAAACAAGTTTTAAAACGGCAACATAAAAATGTACTGAGAATTGTAAAAAAAAACAAAAAAAACAAAAAAAAAACAAAGTTAAAACATGTAAAAAGACAAAAAGGCCAGAACATTTTAGTGGATCACATTATGTAAACATAAAGAAAGTGCAGGCTTTTCAGTCAACAGCATTTTTAGTGTGATCATTTCTCAAGACATAAGAATTTTACCGTCAGTTGAGAGTAAAATTCTGTAGGTGTGTGCCTGTCTGCGTGAGTTTGTGCATGTTAAAAAGAGAGTAGTTTCACTCAATTGCTTTGAAACTGAAAGTTATTTCAATATTCCCAGCTTTGTTTTGTATTTGTCCATATTGTCATTAGAAGGGAAACTAAAAATCATCAGCAAATGGAATCATGGAGTAAGGAAGCGATATTTTGACCAGATATATTGTCAGGTGATCGTATGTAGACCATCAATACCCCAGTTTATAACTGTACCGTTTCTGTGGACATTTACATCTAAGAGTGCTAGAGATTACAATATTAACATCTATGCATGATGTATAAAGTACAGCTACGACATGTACACACCGATTTCATCCACGCAAACCTTAATATTAATATCCTGTTCCGTCTTAGCTGGACAGAATCTAGTGATTGTTTTCATAAAAGTCTTTCACATTTGGTAAAATCGCAAACAGCTGTTTTTGGTCACATTCATTCAACTATCATTGTCATTCACATTCACTGACCTTCACTGTTCTCTAAAACTCACAGAAACAGTTTTACACACGACGACTGATAACCATGTTTCCCTTTTTAAAAAGTCTGCGTGAAATCTCAGCCGGATAGCGAGATCTCATAGTCACTCGTCGACAGAAGGGGGCGGCCGACTTTACGGACATTCTTGGCGTTAGTTATTTGAGCCGCCACCTCCACTGGCTTCTCGAAATATTGCACCAGGGCCTGCTCGGTGAGCACGGAGGCCAGGAACTGCTCAAACGTGATGGCCCAGTCTCCATCGACGCTCGTGCTGTGAGGCAGCGCCCGGTCGTGGGGTCCGCCGCCGCGAGGCCGGCTGCCTCTTTCGCCACCGGAGCCGTGGTCGCTGCGCACCAGCACCGTGTCGTCCGCTATGTCCTCGCACTGCAGCTTCTCATCCAGCTCATGAGAGCCCGCGCTCAGCACCGAGTAAGAGGACATCGAAGTGTCATCTTTGGTCTCATCATCCGAGATGAGCATGGCGGACGACGTGCCCGTGTCTTTGGGAGACGAGTCCTCCAGCTTGATGTCTTGCATGGGCGGCAGCTGCTCACTCATGCCGCCCGCCTTCCCCTCCTCAGAGGGGCTCGGCTTGTTCTCCAGGCCTGCAGGGGCGAAGCAGTCAGCGCCCCCGTCGAGCACGGCCTCCGGGCTGGTTTCGGGGTCTGCGACGTCTCTCGTACACATGCTCGCCTCCAACTGGTCCTCCGTGTTGTTATCCTTCCGGCCAGAGGAGAAGAGCTTTCCCACTTCTCCCATTTCCAGCAGCAGACTGGTGACCGTCGCTGTGGCGTGATAGAGCTCCTGTTCTGAAATGTCCTCACTGAACATGCTGTAGAGGGTTTTGCAAAGCTCGATGAACTGGCTCTGGAGAAGACGAAAAAACACAAGCGGTCAGTGATGCTCGACTGCAACCAGAGAGATTTTCTTCTGCACACACTGTTCATATCAACTGACACAGAGGGCGAAGTCTTACCTGATTCAGCTTGGGGAAGTTTTTTGTGTTTTCTAGTTTAGATTTTGTCTCCTGGTTCCACAGTTTCAAGTAATGCCGATATTCAGGAGTGTTCAGTTTCTTCACTGCAAGATATACAAAAAAATGTGTTCGTAACTCATATTTGGGTTTTCAAAAAGCTTTAAAAATGTGCTGTGACTATAGACTCTATTCACGTCTCAGACTTACTGGATGGAAGTTTATTTTTTATTAGATGGAAACTTTACAATCCTGTTTAGTCCATTAAAATCATCATGTTGAATCAATATTTTGTGTGAAGACCACACAAGTTTCCTTGGCTGCCGATCAAGACTAAAAAAGGCATTGTCACACTTGGATGGTTTATTTGAATGAGACTAAACATTTTGTTGCTCATTTTAGACAAATAGGATTGTGTAGTGTGTTGTATTCGATGTATGCATTCAGGCTGTAATATACTGCTTACCTTTTTCAGTCTTAAATGTAACTCTGACGAAGCCGTCATCCCGCTCACTTCTGCACTTTGAGTTGCGACCTGAGAAGAGCAAACGACACCATTTATTATGAAATTACATTTTAATAGTCAGATTATCCAATTCCAACAGCTAGACTGGACTTCAACTGCCAATTATTTAGCAGCATCCCCTAGAATAACATGAAGACAAGCAGATAATAGGAAACAGATTGTATGTCCCTACAGTAGACTACTTCTCTACACACAGCAGGACAGGGTGCAGTGGAACAGTATATCAATGCCCTCTGAAAGTTTAATGTCCAAACAACAGCTTTCAGACCACCAAAGCTGTTTGAGGCAGTTTCTCGCTCTTCTGTATATTCAACACAGGATTCTCCTGCAGGCTCGTGCTTTGCAAACCTAGTTCACTTATGCACACATTTGTTTTTGTGCTTTCATAACTGTCAGTGGACACAATGCAACAGGCACGCTATGTCTTCAAGGTTAATACAATAGGGTAAGGTGGTTAAAGTCACCATGGCAAGAAGGAAGTTGGCAAAAGTTGAACGGTTTGGGACAAACATCGTTTATGTTGATGTGTGTTTATATTATACATTTGTCGTACATATCCATTGTGAGCTTATAATGGGAAAGATTTCATCAAAAGCTACACAAATTAGGACACAAAGTAAAGTTGATCTTGTATTCGTACCGATGGATGTTTCGGGAGTGATGTCTTCAAAGAAGTACTGTGTGGCCTCGAAGGCAGAGTCCGCCTCTTCCGGTTCATGAGGGATTTCTGTGGGCAAAGAAATGAGAAAAACTGTATTTTGCCTGTGAAAACATTCTGTCAACCTTCCTTTGTCATTCTATCCCATATTATGACAAAAAGGAGAAAATATTAGTTAATAATATCAGTTTTTAAATAAATCTGAAACCTAAGTGTGCCTTTAAATTGAAGATTTAAGGCAAAATACTGTTAGTTATCTCATTTAATTGATAAGCATGCTGACAAAAGGTAATCTTGAGAAAATTAATTATCCAGTGAAATGTGATTTTCTCTCGCAAACATTTTTTACCCAGCCACCTCTTTTCTGCAGAGCTAATAATCCCGCTCCACTGAAATTGAACAATTTCTGTAGTTTCCTAAAAAGTGACTTTCATTGAACTGCATCCATGTACACACTCACCAGGTATGACATGGATCTTGTAGAGCAGCTTCAGCTTCTCAGTGAGGTCACCGTGATACAGGACACCTAAACCCAACAAGCGCCAAGGTTTAGAAACATCTGAACAGTTTCAAAATTAGATATAGCACCATAGACACAATAATACCTCGAATTACAATAATGACAGTATGAATTATCAACTGATCAGCTGCGATAAACCATTACTTCTGAACCAACGTCTTCGAGTCTCACCCAGGCCCCTGATGAAATCCCGAAAATTGATGAGGGCATCTCCATTTTGGTCTAGGAGACGGAAGAAGCGCATAGCCAGGGGGTCCGAGTGCGCACCGTTGGCCCAGGGGAACAGCAGGTTGAACAGGCCTTTAAACTGCTCCACGTCGATGCGGTACTGCTCCAGGTAGGGCAGGCTGGGGTCGTGGCGCTCAGTGGGGTTGCTGCTGCCGCCCCAGTAACAGCTGGTCAGGTGCTCCGCCTGAACAGAGCAAGAGAGGAAAGAGGGGGGGGGGGGGCTACTGTGAAATATTGGATGCAAATGAATACAATTAACAAACAAAACAAGGATGGAGCCGCTTTTGAAGAGGTACTAATAAGGATTAACCATTGGCGTAGTTGCATTGAGAAATGGCTTGAGTAAAATATCTCTCACACACACACACACACACTCTCTGAAATTGCTTTCTAAACAGAGTCAATATGAAGGGTGTGTCATTAATAAAGTAGCAAATTAATCTTCACCATGTTTGTATACAGCGTATGGTAGAGGGAAATAGTCAAGCTCTCATTTCTTTTCTCTGAAGAGACCAAATGACTGTTTGACTTCCTGTCCAAACCTCACTTGTAATGGTAGGTGGGTACACAACATGAATATGGAAGCAGGAACTCACCTTGAAGAGCACATAGAGCTCCTCCAGCTCGTCAATGCTGAAGGCAGTCTCTGTTACAATAGTCCTCACCTGAAAATATAAATAGAAGAGAGATCAATGAGAGGCGTGACGAGAGCGTTCAACTATGACAAGAATGTCTTTGTGTTTCAAAGTTTTCATAGTTGGAAAAAAAAGTGGTTGATTACTGTTCTGCTATCTGCACAACAAGTTGAGCAAGAACATTAGAGTAAATACAGTACTTGTACACTTTTACAAACATTTGTCTTATCTAGGACATACAACAATATGTCAGTGGGTCCTTACCACGTTGCGTTTAGTTGTATCTTCAATGGTTTGGATGACCCTCAGTCTCTGTTTGAAACGCATCTGTTCAATGACGTCTGCACGGATTGACCCGAAGTTCTGACACACAGAAAGAAAAAAAAACATGGAGAAATATAGGTCAATCCAGCTGTGGTATTACTTAGAGTCCGTTATTACAGTGAAAGGCTGGAGACTGTTGTATCACTGTGAGGAGACAGCTGTGTGTTCTTGTTACATTTAAAAAGTTAGACTAATAAGTTGAATCATTTCAAAACATACCGCATTTCATTCTAAGCGGTAACATTACAGCTTCCTCGATAAAGAAAATAATGACAAAATTACACTAGGAGGCACTTGATTTTTTTCCCCCCTGCAGTTCTCACCACCAAACACAAAAGACGACAGACTCATCAGCCGAGTTAAATACCTCGTAGGAGCTGCGAACTAGTTTAAAGATGTCGACGTCTGGATGCGGTTCTCCATTGTCTGTCAGTAATGAGTGCAGGTGGGGGATGGGCGGGAGGGTGCTGTCCTTATTGGTGACACTGTCCAAGTATCTGCAACACACAAGCGAGTCACCAAAATTATTAAAGCTCTCTTTCAGACTTGTGGGATAAAAATATCTGATAAATAGTGTAGTCGTTGACTGAAGAGTGATAAAAGGACACCCGAAATATTCAGAAGCTAGATATTTTGTCCCCTTTGCCTTTCTTTACCTGCCCAGCACCGTCATGGCCTCTCCGTCATCCTTGCAGCCAAGCAGCTGGTGGATATTGTCGTGCAGCACGGAGAGCGCCAGCTGAAAGATGACCTTGATGCCGTCGTAGAAGAAGCAGTCCACCACCACAACTGCGCTCTCGAACGGCATGACGGACAGGAAGAGGGTGAGGAACCAGGAGAGGGAGATAGTGGAGATGACCCCGAGGTCCTGCATGCAGTCGTACAGCTGGGGAACGTACTCTCGGGCGAGCTCTTCGAACACCCCCTGGTCTACTAGAGCTCCTGGGGAACACGTGGTGAAAAGAACAGGATGTTAAATCAATGGACAGCAGTCAAACAAACAGCCTAAAACACAGAAGCACATACTGACCTACGACCCGAGTGTTGTAGTAGTCGGGAAGCATCCGCTCACAGAGCGCCACAAGCAGCCAAAAAGCCTCCTCTTCTTTGGCGTAGAGCAGCAACACAGACGTCACAATATTCATAGCCTTTGGTGTCGAGGGAGAAAAAGAGTGTCAAGGATTGCAAGGTTTCAGACGGAGCACGTCAAAATCCAAACAAGAGTGCACGCACCTGACAGTATCCAATGTTGGGGTTTCTGAACGCGTAGGCTGTGAGGACCCTGCGGAGGGCGGCGATGCCCATCTCATTCTGAAAGGCTGGGTGCTCGGGCAGAGAGCGGTGCAGGTCCCGCTCGATCTCCTCTGTTGCCAGGTTGTATTTGCCCATCGACTTTTCCACCAGATCTTCGTAGTATCCGGGGTGGGTGGCCATCTCGTTGATCGCCCCTATCAAAAACACACACACACACACACACACACAAGTTCAGATCTCCTCCTACAGGCGATGGCAATAGTCCTTGTGAGGGTTGAAAGCTGTTGTTATTAAATATTCAAAACCAATAGGATAAGATCATTTGTATTGATCTGATGTAGGGGAAATGTAAGTGTCACTGTTCAAGTCCAAAAATATTGTAATTTCACCTAAGACATACATTGTGTGTTCCTTTCATTTGATTTGTAAAAAAAAAAAAAAAAAAAAAAATACTGCCATAACTAACATCTAAACAGTCAGTATCATAAACTACATCCTTTACAAACTTTTTCACATTAGGGTTGTTTTATTTTCGGATATTTGTAAAAAAACGGAGCAACTTCTGATTTCAAGAGATACACCATTGTACATTTAAAAAAAAAAAAAAAAAGTCATGACTGAGGGGAAAATGTTCAGTAAACATTTGATCGAACACCTATTTTATTGTACTTATGTGAATTACTTCGCGGGTAAACCTGGAGAAAATCTTTCAGGTTTTCTCTGCACAGTTATCGACATACATTGAGAAAACAGTTTTAAATAAGCAAAGTAATTATTTTTCTTGAAGGTGATTAGTGTAGGAGTAGACTCATTGCAGGAAGTGCAGGTAAGGTTGACTAAGGTGAAAACAATGCAGCCATGACAACCGCCATGTGAGCCATAAGTGGGTCACCGGGGAGAGGGGGAGGAGCCTTTGGCAGCGCAGCTCGGCTCAGGTGAAGCCGAGTAACAGCTGCTGCATGGACTGTATAGTGGGTCCATACATGAAAATTCAGGATGTTGTTAAAGCGTGACAGTCACAAGCTACTAATAATCGGAATATTTATGACAAAGAGTTCGGAACCAAAGTGGTGAAATAATCATTACCATGTATTTATGCAGGCTGCAACACAGGAACAGGTTTGCTCTAACAGGAGTAATAATTCTAGTTAAAATTGTAATTTTGCTCCTAAGTTATGCATTTATCAACAGGCAGTCTGTGGGTAAATGACACCTCGAGAAATATGCATCATCTGGTGTTATGATCATGTGCGAGCACGTAGTGTGCAGGGTGTGGTTTCATGAGGTGTATGACGGAATCATTTGCTGTTCGGTATGCAGTGAGTGTTGTGCCTGTGTTGACAGTAGTTCAGGCCTTCATAAACATTTGCTCACCAGAGAAGAGCAGCCAGAGATCTCCTCGCATGCTCTCAGGAATCCCCTTGAGGACCAGCTCCTTCGTCTTCTCCGTGCGGTACATACACACTCCCTGGCCATACTCTGTAAAGTGGTTCTTCCACGCCTGCTCCTTCAGGAACTCTTTTGCCTGAGCGGAGAGGGGAAACGATTTCATGAGATGCATCAGCTCAAACCCTATTACTATAAGCCTTCTTCTGTCAGAGTCCTTCTTTTACTATTCCACACCATTGGCTAGAGTGACCTTGCATTTTATATACACATAAATCACAGTCCTATCACATTGAGCTTAAGTACAAGTCTGGCTTCATTTATATTGTCTTGCAGGATAAATAGTCTTAGTAGGTTCATGTTAGCAGTAATCCCTCCTGCAGCTTAATATGAAGCATGATGATGTGGAAATGGCCGTGACGGAAAGGCAAGCAAAAAATGTATAGTGTGATAACTGAGAACACACGAGCCGAACAAATCAGGGTGTTGGTGTTGCGTGCTCTACTGTTTTTAACTATGCTGGACGAAAGTGCATCAACTCACCAGCTTGGGATTGAACTCCTCAGGAGAGCGGCGCCGGTACATGGTCATGAGGGCTTGTGTGGCTGTGGGAACGCTGCTGTCATTCAGATTAAACGTGCGCTCGCCTTCTGAGCTCAAACTGTTATGTGGGCTGCTGGAGAGCAGCGATCCAGCCTGGGAGTAAACCTTGGAGGTGACAGACACCATATTTAAGCTTTGGAGCTTTTAAATGGACACAGTCACCACCACTGATCAGTTAGTCGCAGTATTTTACAGATGTTACGCAAAGTAAACTAGCCGTTTCATATTTTTTCACCTCGTCGTCTGAGCTGTTTATGCTGCCAGTGAGCTCCCTCTCCAGGTAGATCTTAGAGGTGGTCTGCTGCAGGAAGTCGGAAATCCTCTGGACCAGGAAGTCTCGGTCCTTCAGATTAGCAAACAGGAAGGTCATACGATTCTTGGTACTGATGGAGAGCGGGCTGGGCAGCACATTGGAACTGTCTGCCTTCTCCACGATAGTCACCTGGAAGAGCAACGGGGAACATTTACAATCTCAGTTAACCAACAAATAACTATATGATAAATGACGAGCAGCAATATATAGAAATATCAGAAATAAGATTTATCATTTAAGACCACACTAACTGGCTTTTATTTCCATGATAAGCAATTTAATATGAAATACGAAAATACTTCTATTCCAGGAGAAGGTGAAAATGTAGCTTACTTATATTAACCGTCAGGTCATTGACACGGTTCTCAGTGATTATATTAAAAACGTTGCAGCGCAAAAACAGCTCCTACAGAAGGATTGGTTCTTTCTAAATTAGGTTAATCTGACCAACATAAACTGCTTGAATACTACCAACTCTGAACCTATTGATCTGTGAATGTAGAAATAAAAAACATATCTGCATCAGCATGTCGCCAAGTTTATAATTTCGCTTGGCCCCCTCACATTTTGAAGTTATGCAACAGAAAGTGAGGCTTCAGTTCTATCCTGATTAATTAATTGCTTTTGGATGGCACCAATGTAACTCAGAAACTAATTCTAACATTTACTACCCATGACATCCCTTACTTTTTAAATGGTTCAAGGCAATTTAGTAAACAATTAACGAAAGAAAAACAAGTATATACACTTTGTGTACTTTCTTACAGCGGCGACCCCCTACCAGACAACATTATCAAACAACAATCTTTTCCAGTTATTGTAACTGTTATTAGCAACCGTCTTGCTCATAAAAACCAACAGAACAACTTGCCTCTCGTAGCGGGATAATGAGGCTGCACAGCGTCTCTTCCTTGCTGGTGAAGCAGATGTAGTTGGTGGAAACAAACATCTGTCCCAGGATGTGCATCTTGTTGAAGGGGGTCCACAGGGTGCAGTCTGTGTGTCCGTCCAGTTTTTCATCTTTGGGCAGACGGAAGAGCGCCCGGTAACGCTCGCTCTTAGCTCTCGCGTCCAAATCCCTTTACAAAAGATGAATACAGAGTCCATATTACATGACAGATTTTGGTAAATATTTAAACGTTTATTCAAATGGATGGTTTTATTTCCTCATGTTACACATTTGGCAATGAAGCAATGAGCGATAGATCAGTCAAAAACGTGGGATGTTGAGGCGATTCTAATGGCTTGCAGAAACCCATTTCCCAACATATGTACAGTATATGTTGTGCTTTTGCAGATAAACTGTAAAAGTCTAAACTTTCAACACCGGTCGAGACTGTCATCCTCTATCGTTAAGCGTCTGGATAACAAACTGCTCTACCAACCTTGACACATTAATGTCCAATCGACTGAGTGTCATAAACATGCTAAAATGGCATTAATTATTGATGAGCACTAAGTGTTCCCGCTCGACATTCGTTCTTCCTCACCTCTTGAGGGCCGACACCTTCTTGGGCGACTTCTTCTTGAGCTTGGGCAGCGAGCGGTCCTGCTCGAAGCCTTTGTTGTCCAGGAGTTGACGCATGGCGATGTTGGCCAGCTGCTCCGCCAGCTTGAACGTCTCGTTGATGTTGAGGAAGACGGAGAAGACGTGCTCGTTGATGCGGGTGCTCACCTTGATTGCGTCGGGCATTAGGAGGGTGGCGCTTTTCTCCAGCTGGGTGATATCTGCCCAACGCACCACCAATTTGGCTAACAGTTACAAAAAGACATGAAAAAAAGGAATCAGTATATTGAAAATGTAAAAAAAACAATTGTATAAAGTATCTCTTAGGGTACGTTTTAAAACTTCAACTTCACAAAGGTTTCACCTGGAGAAGCATGAAAGAGTTATCATGTCAAATAAATATACCCTTTTAGGGAGTTTTTCCTCAATTTGATTCAAGGACAGAGGATACAGATTGTCAAGAACTCAGAGGCAAATTGGTGATATTGGGCTATGCAAATAGATTTAACTGAATTGAATAGATATTTACAAAAAACTAAAAGGAATTCTGAATCAAAAACGGCAGAAATGATTTGACAGTTCAGATTACAACAAATGGAAGAGAAACTCTGTCAAAGAGATTGTTAAGAATGATTAGAACATTACCACCTATATTTTGTAACTCCAAATTTAAACTTTATACCCGAGTTGTTCAGGGAAAAGAAACAACGCACTGCTGCTTGAAGACTGACAAAGTTGTACAATAAAAAAAGATATCAGTATAGGTGATGCATAAAGACATTGCAGAAAATAGATGAATAGTAAATGTATACATCCAACCTTCTTTTCCTAGTAAGTAGGAGTAGAAGCACAGGTGGTTGATGCTGAGGTAGAGCCATCCCTGTCGTGGCACCTTGCCCTTCCAGAAGCTGCAGGAGTAATAGTTGACCAGCTTTTCCTCCTCCGGCATGCCAAACAGCTTACGAAACTTGGAGCTGGCCTCCTTGAATTTATCTGTGTCGTCGTCCTCTTTGACGTCGTGGTTCTTGTTGTACTCCGCAATGATGCCCTGAGGCACGATGGTCAGAGACAGAAAGAGGTAGTGAATGAGCTGGAGCGTGAAACATAAGGATTGTAACGTGAGGAGCAGCAGTAGTCTGAGATTTATATTTTAAATTCTACATTATAATATACAGCATGATGACACTACAGTATTCAGTACTGGCTCCAAAATGTGCATCGAGAGTAAATGAGAATTGCTTAAGGTGCAGTTGTGGCTTTCGCGCCGCAGCTTTTACTGATTACTTTTAAATCAATAAATACTGCACCACCCTCTTATATACTCTGGCTGGAAGATGCTAATGCACACCTTGAGCTCAAGCATACCACTCAAACCAGTAGGTTTGTCAAGATATGGCAACCTTTTCGGTTACATTTTCAAAATGATTGTGCATCATGGACAGCTGAGAAAAAAGAAATAAATACACACATATGCACTTTGATAAGAAATTTGTACCACAATAACTTGGAATTTAGATGATTATGTGATATAATTTTCCGAGCTGAATATTCTCTTTTCCAAAACATAAAACTACATTTTTGATGACACAGTTTGAGTACTTACCTGTACTTTTCCTTTGACAAAGGTGGTAATGTCATTCTCATTCTCAAAGATGGAGAGCGTCTGCAGCAGGTTGTGTTCCAGCCACTCCCAGTGCTCTGTGATCTCTTTACGGGAGGTTCCTGCAGAAGAGTGAGAGAAGAAAGACAGAGCACTTAGCCACTCTGTTCACAAGAGGATAATGATGGTGTAATGTTTCAGAAAGAACTGGCAATATTCACAATCTAGCAATGGGAAATATGTGAATTTTCTGGGGAAATGACCATGCATAGTCAGAGATATTGAGGTATTTGCTATTCCTAAACAGTGAGTGACAAGATCCTCTTTAATTGGGGGAAAGGCTAAAGATGTCACAAGCATCAGTGTAAAGACGCAATTTAAATGCACATCTTCCATGTCTAAACAGCAGCACTATAATGATCATGTTGTTACTGCCATCAGTGAGGTCAAATCTGATTCTTTGTGGCTGCCGAAGAAACGGATCACAGTAATGGCTGCCACTGTGGACCATTATCCCTCAACGCTGCTGCAAACAGACCTTCAGTGAGTGCACATTCACTAAATTAGCCACGTCTGCCAGACTGCTCCACTCTCCTCAATCTCTGGGTGGATGACTTGAGGGCTGGAGAGGGAGAGGAGGTGGGGAGCAATTGCCATTTCAAAGCCAGGCCAGCCTTCTGGAGGCCTCCATTTCAGACCGTGAGCACAAACAGTACTCATTTCATATGCTCATTTAGTAGGGAACTACTGACTGAATACATACAGTTGGACATCTACTCAAAACCAACAAACAAACACATTTTTACTGATGTTTCAATAGTGTCCCATTGTCATTGGATTATAAACTGCAAATACAAAAAAAAAGTTGAGTGCCGCTAGTAATGAATTTGGAGTGTGGCTGCTACTTTACATGATGTCCTGCCTCAGACTGTCTCACTGGAAATAACAAGTGACGGTCTGCATACAGAGAATATGTAGATTAAATGATTGTGAAACAAGCAGATGAAGTGGAACCATAATGAAACTCAATCAAGTAAGAAGCAGAAAAACACAACACACTCAAATTTGAGCACTGACTCCGGCACCTGACCCCGTAATCCTGCCATTTAAAACCACGGGGGCATGATGTAATGCTTGGCATTCAGCAGCCAACATGGGAAAAGGCAGGATGTTGGAGAATTAGGAGTTGTGTGTTGGCTGGAGGAGGGATGTGAAAGGGGTGAGAGCACTGAGGGGTCTATACTGGAGTAACCTATACCTGTATCTAGAATGTGCAGATAAAAGCACCTTAAGTTGTGTAAACTACCAAACTGAATTCTCAAAGTAAACTTGAGGTTATATTAAGTCCATGCATATCCTCACAGTCTTTTTAGTTTAAAGTGCACATACCATGAGCAATGATCCAGTAAACTAAAGAGTCAGGAGTCAGGTACAGGATCCGATATGGGGCCATCCGAGCACTGGAGTCCAAGACAACATCCAGGGTTCCAACCAGCAAGCCTGCAAGAGACCAAAATACTGATATTAAAAGGCTGAGAACCAAAAATGTACTTCAAAACCCTTTAGATAAGACTAAATAAAGAACTTCTTGTGTTGGTCCAAAAACAATGAAAACCTCACACTCTAAAATTAACTCATGACGCAAGTTAACCTAAAATGTGTTTAACTGTGAAACAAAAGCCATCACAGACATGTAACAACTATAAATGACTTTGTACAATGCATAATGCGTTATTTTAAAAGTGCATTAACACTTTCAGATCCTTCTGTTATGCTTAAACAAACAAGGGGAATCCCATGAGGTCTTGTGGTTTAAGATGTGAAAACATCCGGTGCCCTATATACATACAATGAGTCACAGAATGAGTCACACAGAGAGGGTGAGAGAGAGGAGACAAGCGAGTGGAGCTGAAATGTTCTCATTTTCGGAGGAAAACAACACAGAAATAATAATAAAAAGTACAACAGGATGGTTCAGACTCACTGACCTTCTCATTTGAAAAAGACCATGGACGACAGTTACATGTCTTTAAAATGTATTTATCAGGTTGTCGAACATGTCTTTTTTTTAAAAAACTCTGCTCGTCTGCCTTCCATCTTCATGTCCATTCGTCTGCCTTCATCCACATATTTTTTTTATATATACACTATTATCGTATTATTTTCCTCATTACAGTCCTCATCAATCCCTTACGCCATTTTGTCCAGATCAACATGCAACAAAAACAATGAATATGTAGCCCTCAATAGCTGGTATACATGACGTCTCTAACGCTGACAGTAGATACAATTAGATGTCATAGGTCAGAGTCCCGTCTGAAACCACCCTGTCTACGGGGCTAATGGGGGCATTTAGCTCGTGTTGAGTCTAATCATACTGAAACTAATGAGATAATTCAGCCCAAAATACTAGTTTGGTCCCTTTGTGAGAAACAAAGAACTGTTATGAGTAAGAAGACAACTTCCTCTTTGACAAGAGAAAATCACAAGGTTTAAAACCATCATAATACTTACTCAGAAGGATTTAATGCGTTACCCAAGTAGCTTTTCTTTTGAGTTTGAAGTTGTTGTTTTTTTAATACCATTGTGACACATCGAAGTAGCGACAGCTATTTCTTGAAGTCTTGTGGTTAAAAAGTCATGAAAAGCAGCCAATTAGGAGTCAAGTTGTGCTGCGTGTCATGCATATTTCAGCCTACGGTGTGTTTGTTGAGGTTTAACGCAGGAAACTTGAGGGTACAAACCAGAAAGCAGACCACTGAAAATGTCAGACCACTTGACAGCCGCCTTATCCCTCCTCCGTGAGCTTTGATGAAAGTGAAACCCCAAACAGATAAACACAGCTGTTTCTTAGCCAGCGTGGACCGATCATGGGTTGTTGTTTATTTTCCAACCTGCAACCCCGAACATCACATGCCTCTGTTGCTTTAACTCATCACACCAACATCCATGTGACTGCTTGTTCCAACGCACACCTCTGCGTTCACAGAGATTTCCTTCCACACGCTAAATGAGTGGGTGCACACGCTCCAAAACAAAGACAACACACAGCTGTCATGGTTGTTCCTTCTATTATTTGTTAGGGGTAGAAAAACACTTTCCCAGTGAGCAAAACAAGCTATAAAAAGCATGTGATTTTTGGTGCCTCGCACAAACAAGAACAGAATCTGAACGTCCTATTGTTCGAGCGAAACAAATCACCATGTCTGAAACATTATCGTTTCTCACCCGGCAAAAGAGCAGTAAACCAAAGCAACAACAGTGGAAAACAAAAGCTACGTCTTTCCTTTGTTTTTAACCTCTTTCTGCTAAAACGGCTTGTGGGAGGATGTTTTGTCGGATGTTTGCATTCAGCACACAAAGGAACATAATCTCCAAAATTTAAAGATCAATACCGTTTCAGATAACAGAAACTTGACAAGCCTGCACCGTCATAGTCACATGCATGCCTTACTGCCTCTACATATGCAATGACATGTATTTTACAGCTTCTTGCCCCATTTCATGAAGTTCAAATCAACTGTGTGGACTCCGGAAGAACAGGGTCAATAACATGACAACACAGTTCCTCTCAAACATACATTAATTACCAGCTGGATTGTGAAATATCATGTACAATCCTTCAAATAATTGTGTTGTTTTATGCTCAAGTGTTGCACAACAACTGACACGACAGCCTGATTCTAAGATTATATACAGTTTGATGAATGCAGGTTTTGTTCTATGTCCTTTTCTTAATAATAAAGGCCACATATAGACAACAAAGGATCCCAGATGTTCTTCTAAATGTCCTTCACACTCTGAATGCAAACTCTGTTATTAGACGAGACAGTAAGTGACCGTTGGTCACTTAGCAGGTTTGAGGTGTCATGTAAATTACTTTAAACCGAGCAGGTACATCCCATCCTGTAGACCTACTCGGCGCTCTATCAAGTCACTTTGTATTTTTATGCATCTTTTAAACGTTCCCTGTGAAGTTTTCGTGTCAACAAACCAAGTTCAAATATGTTCTTGGTCTAAAAAATGTGCTGAATGCATTTCCTTCCTCTTAAAACATGTGCAAAGGATGATTGCACTTAAACGTTTGAAACTTGCAGAGTTTACATTTACGTTAGCTAGCACACTGCTGCATTAGATTGCTATTCTTTGGGTGCATGCTATTCTTAAAAAAGGTACGAACACCATTACAGATCAGGCAAGCGTTTGATTATTGTAGGAAAACTGCAACAGATATGTATTGTAGGTTTCCATAAAGATGAAATCCTTCATCAGATATATTCAGATAAATGAGGTCAACTTCAGTTAACATAGAGACGCGGCATCCATTATTTGATTTTTCAGACTCGGGAGGAATTATATCTGACAATATGAGATCAGAGGAGCAAAGCCAATACATATTTGTCTGTTTCCACCAAGAATCACTCGCCCTCTGCCAGCCTTGACTCATAGCTTGATCACCGTTATCTTGACCATGCATATGTGTGCCTGGCTATGTAAAATGCTCTGTCCTGCTGCAGCTGATTGGTTTCCTCTCTTCTTGGAAGAAGTGCTTGTGGGCAGTGCCAGTGTCACTGGGCGATGGTGCCAACTGGCTCTCAGACAAGTCAGAAAGCTCAGCATTTACATAACAATGACATAATTCACTAGCAACACTTTGCACACTGTGTGGCCAAAGCAAGAAAAGGAGGGTCAAATTTGTTAAGTCTGAAATGTAGCAAAACCTCAATGTTACCGTTAAACCTTTATTAGTCAGATTAGGTTGGGAAATATGACAGTATACCTCCAGGCAAGAACTACACAGCATTTGTACCACGGATTCTATTCGTTAACATCACTAGGTGTATTTGGTCACCATTGCTTTACAGTAATACTGGATTCCAACGGCATTATCATTAATGTGATGAACTACCTGAATTTGTAATACATCTTATTAACTGGATTAACAGGGTTTACAAATATCATTAAAGTCAATGAGAAGATTGTTATGATGGAACGTTTTAATCTACATTGCCCACTCCCGAGTCACGCTGAGCCTCAGTGACAGATATTTGACCCTCATCATAGTGACTGGTTTAAAGCTCAATAAGCAGGGACACTGAGTGAGAAATTCTGAGCAGAGAACAGACTGAGCCAATCAACAGGGATCAATCCGAGATAGAGGAATAGTTTACACTTTGATACAAGTTGTGATATTTGATTTACATTCTGTTAAGTTAACGTTGTGCTTGGTGATGAGCTAATCAAATGTAAATTTGAAAATATGCAGCATCACCTGACTTTAAGTTGGTCCTGCTGCATTCCCAGAGTTTGAGCTTCAGAATCAAAATCTAGCAATATGGCCTCAATTAATTCAACTAATAATCTTCTATGAAGCAAGTTATTAATTAATGATTTGTTGAAATACAGTACACAGCAAATATGGGCTTATATAATGTTCCACCACTGCGAGAACCAAACAAAAAAACACATTGGGTTCTCCTTCCTGTGGCTGTATCAGATATACATGTCAAAATCAGCACACAATCTCATCTCTTCAGCTTTTCACGTTCCAGAACATGTTTAATATTCTTGCTTAATTCCTCAAAAACGTTAAGCAGCATCTCATCTGTAAAGCATGATCAAGTGCCACAACTGCTGAATTCAGGTCCAAAAATGAATCAAATTTCAAAATTGAGAGAAATCAGGACCACAGGCTGGTAAGCTGAACTTCAAGGAGTCATTTTCATAACCTAACCTTCCTCCTCCTGCTGCTGCTGCTGCTGCTGCTCCTGCTGGTGCTTGACCCATTTTGGATGGAATAAGCAAGAGAGAGAGAGAGCGAGGAGGAGTGAGAGAAAGAGGAAGGGGAATGATTCAGCATGAACAAGCAAACAGACATGTCTCAAATAGATTCACTGTTGTTGAGTCTCCACAGCTATTGGCATCCGCACAAGAAATGCAGCTTCTACGTTTGCATTGTTGAACTCTAATGTATATTGCAGGCAGGAATAGCTTGCCAGATTTTACAAGATAGTATATCACAATTTCTGGAGTAACTGGAGTTATGTGCTGGACTTTGTCCCTTGATGTCACCATATTTACTTAGCCAAAGGGGCATCCTTCATCTAAGCGAGCTGATACTAGTGTGAATCAGTCAATTAGAGGGAATACAAGCCTGTAACTCTTCACGTCCAGGTGAAAGGCCACCTGTGACAGCTGATTGGTCGCGTGATCCTCACGCATGATCCTGTCCATCTTTCCTCCAACATTAACACTTCACCTGACATATTGTTACTGTCATTGAAGTAACATTTCATCATCATCATCAAATGAATACATGTTGTGCCATTGAGCCATGACAGTGCTATAGGACTCACCCGCCAGTCCCCCGCCTCCATCCCCGTGGCCCTTCCGTTTTTGGAGGATGAAATATGGATTTGCTCTCTCGGTGATCCATAATGCGCCAGCCAGTAAAACATCTTCGGGACTGACCCACATAATTCTCCTATTTTTAAGGGAACATTGAACACAGAGGATTGTTGACGGCGACCTCTTGACTCTCCAGCCGGGATGTGCGATTGTCTTTAGCAGGGGATATGCAAATATTAAAACACTGATAAAAGGCCTGATATTCTCGCCGACTATTTGATATCCGAGTATTTAAGTGCTATAATTAAACCCGCCAGGCGCGGATCGGACCAGATCGGCCCGCAATGTGGTAGTCCAACCCCAGATTTCGCGCACACAAACCTTATCTTGCAGCGCAAGCCTCGCGTGTGTGTGGCACAGGCTCTTGAATAAAATATATATGTTTTTCTTTTTGGAGGTGTCGCAAGCTGTCTGGCGGCGCAGCGCAGTGCTGGATCAGTCTTTGTTGTCCATGCTCCGTGACAGGTGTGACCTCGTCAGCGTCGTTTTCTATTGCGTTGCTGTTTTGCAGAGGAGACCTCGATAAAAAAAAAAAAATTAAAAAAAAAAACGACCAAAACAAACAGCCAGCGGTCTGTTTTCTCTCCCGGTTACGACGACCGTCCGCGTACTGGAGCAGAAACACGACACTTTGCACGCCAACCCGACAGCAGCAACCTTCTTCTTCCTCTCCGCCCCCTTCTGCGCTGTCGCGCTGCCGCACGCAAATTAAAGGAGCGCGTCACCGACTGGCCGCACACGCGCACGTGAGGTATTAATTAATCATGAAGTCTGATTATGTTTAATTAACGATACACGGTCCATTTTTAAAAAAAAATTGTAACATCAAACTTGATTTTCATTTCAGGTATGGCCCTATTTCATTAGTTCACGAGCAGATTGAGTGAACATAAAGGTATGCCCACTCTTTCCATAGAAAACTATACTGTGACGTTTTTTTAATTTGTATTCATGACATACCATACTTATTTTGACAGTTTCTCAACATACCGTTTTTTAATTAATTTTATCGACATACTATACTATGACTTTTTGAGACATTACACAACTTTTCTGTAACATTGTTTCCTGAATACTGTGATATGAATTTTTGTTTACATGTCTTACTATACAATGACTTTTTTTAAACTAAGTTTCCTGTCGTTAACTTTCTTCAATTGTTTATTTGTCATACTTCACTATGACAACTAATTGATTTGATAGTTACCAAATCTTTGTTCCATTAACTCTCATGCAGCTTTATTTCTCTTGAAGTCCTTTTCTTCATTCACCAGCGACGAAAGGAAACAGACATGAACACCAACATGTACAAAACTAGTTTCTCCTTCCCCAACAACATACCCTGGTTCACCACCTTTTTCAGTTAAAATAGATCAATTACATCACTATTTGTGTTGGTATATTTGGTCATACAGTGATAATCTGATCATGTAATCACAATGTGCCTTGTCGAGTTAAAAGTGACAAACATTAAAGTTTACATTGACACTGAAAAGGGGAGAGTGGTCTGACTGAATGTTAAAATGCCAGTTTGCCAGAGGGGAGTTGGCGCCGTTTCCTCCTGGTCCTCCTCGTATATGCAGTTTCTCCTGTTTTTCCTGAAAAAAAAAACCTCGGCCCACCTTGAGGCCCATCGGCCACCTTACAACAACCTTTAGAAACATACAAAACCTGCAGTGTCCGACGGAATATATAATGATCAGTTTGATAAAGACCATAAAGAATGTACGCAGTAAACTGATATATTTTATGAATCTTGGGTTTCTTCTTGTATGTAGCGAAGCAGTTTTATAACTTCCTTCTAGTTTAGAAGGAATTGTAATATATATACTTTAGATATGAAAATGTTTAAAACTGTTTCCTTCCAGTTATCAGCAACATCTCGTGTGAGACAACCTGTTCCACTTCTTAGTTCCTGAATCACATCCCCATTCTTTACAGTTTTGCGCTTCCTTTCAAATAAGGGAAGCATAACGGTGCTTCTTTGTGTTGTGTTTTACTAGTTTGGACTAGAGGGAAAAACATAAAGTAAGATTACTTTAACTCAAAACATTTTGGTTTCTTCGTTTTGCCTTTCAAATCATAAATAGGCTTATTATAAATTAAGCAGTAGGCTGCTACACAGACACGTTAGATGAAGCCGGACATAAAATCTAAGGTTAAACTGAGCTAAAGAGCAGACTCAGAATCGGCAGTAGCATGAGGGATGTATCTTGGCTGCGACACATTAAGTAAAAAACATCTGCATTTACGTCCAAATCAACGGTTAATTTCGGTTAATTTCATCGGATTCCTGGGAAACTACTATACAGAAACAAAAAGATGTGGAATGTTGACACATATGTATATAATAATATTTAACTGCATCACATAAATAACACTTTCGACAAGCTATTGATGTGGATATATAAAACACAGTTGTTGTTATTATTTATTATTTGTTAATATTACTTACCCTTAAGGATCTGAAAGAACTGACCTTGTGCAGCTGCTTAGGAACATATTTACCTACGTAAAACTAAATTGTTTGATTCCCATCTCATTTTCATAGTCAAAAATTGATAAATAAATAAAACATCATTTCAGTGTTGTCTTTTTCGAAGGGAATTCTAGTTTCGTCCACTGTGAAAGTGGAAATGACAACTGTGGCGTCATGGGAAATTTCTATACATTATCAAATGTTTCCCCAACCAAAATGGGATTTTTTGAGCGTTTCCCATCATTGTGCGGTATGTTTTCATGTCTCACTACTGTACATCATCAGGGGTAGTAAAGTGCCCTCCTTTGGCCAAATACAGAACTTCAGATTTTCGATAAAAAGTGAAAGTGGAGTAATGTCCATCACTGACCAACAGAGGGCAACATACTCCTCACTGTCTTCAGTTTCCTCCATAAGAGGACAAAACACCCATGTGTTTGTTGGGCATTCAGATGCCGCTTCAGAGACCTCCGCTCTTCTGGAAACGCTCTCCACGACCTTTGGGATCCTGTCTGGCAGCAGGGATTTGCACAGAGCTATTTTGAGCAGCTCCGTTAGTTTATTTGATTTCACTGTCGCTCATGGTTTGGGCTCTGCACACTCCCTTGAGCGCGACCTCGAATGCAGCTCCTTTGTAGGTCGCAACACACTTGCCGTTGGTGCGTAGGTCTGGCTGAAGCTGCTCCCACACCTTCTGTTTGGGGTTGAGCTCCATGTCTGGTACACCTGCAGATTAAGACATCAGTCTGATCCATTAGAAGAACCTACCTTGTTCTCTTCTCATTCATGACAAATGCACAAGTCCGGGACGGACTATACACATCCATGCATGAATCGACTCATAACAGCAAAACCATGGCCAGTAATATGCTTCCTTCAATCACAATATTATGAGTGTCGGTTTGGTTAGAAATGGTTGTTAAATTTAAGTCCATGCTACTGATAAAGTTGTAATAGTACCTGGGAAGTTCTGGAAAATAACACGGTCCCCTGGTGCTGCTTGGCTTGGTGGTTCAAGGATTTCCACTTTGTCTGGTGAGCTGGCACACATGACCATCGCCTGGGACACCACTCCTCTCGTCTTGGCTGGCTTCAGGTTACACAACAGGACTGCCATGCGGTTCTGCATCTGCGGATCCAGGAGGATTACATACGTTTAGACAAGACGTTTGCTCCTGACAATAGAAAACAAAAGAAACATGTTATAGCCCACATACAGATGAAAACTCTGCGGATTATCAAATTATAAAAAGACAACTAAAAGGAGCTTCAGCCAAATTGGAGAAGAAGAAAAATCCAGCATTTCCTGAAATGATGCATCTTAGAAAATAATGATATAATTTATTGAGGTGAATCCTTTTAGTATTGAATTTATCAATTCAGAATCAGTTATGCTGTAAAGGGAAATCATTTTTGGACGTGGGGAAAGTACAAGCATGCTATGAAACAGTATGCGTATGTTTTGTTAAATATCTATTCAATTATTATACCGTCAGAGACCACTTCCAACTAACTCAAATCATTACCTTCATGTTAGCTTAGCTTCATGTTAAATGCCAATTCATGCTGTAAAATAAAAGGTAGTGCAAACTATGTGAAACAGCCCCAGACCTCAATTACATAGAAGTATGTGACCCAATAAACTGTTCACTAGGCAGCTGCAGCGAGAGTGTGCTTGTCATAAAGCTGCAGTCAGAAAGCACCGCATGAGGCTGTGCTATAAATTACCATCACTCAAGCACCACCAACAGTTTCAAAAAGCTAAGCTAACATTTTGAGTTTGTGTGTGTCTCATCTAGATATTTTTCTTAGGTTTTACAGGTTTTGGTGGAGTCAGACGGTGTTTGAGAGTAAAGAGCTCAGCAGGCATATGTTTCCATTTAAATGACGAACTTTAAACTATGTGTCAACATACTTTTGGTTTGGGTCTGTTTCTTTCTTACTGTCTGTCTGTGTCTGTGTCTGTGTCTCTGTGTCTGTTCTTGTTGGTTAACAAATGTCCCTTTATGAGAGCTGAAACAATAAAATCAATTGGTCAACTCACATTTAACTAAAAATGCATATGCAGCTATTTTGATAATCTTTTATTTATTATTATTACCAGTTACCTTTTCACCAGTTTCTTAAATGTGACTTTCAGCTTTTCTTGGTTTTCCAATATTGTTAGTTTCATAAAATATATGTTTTAACTGTTCGTCTTACAAAATGATGTCAACTTGGCGTCTGGGATTTTTTTTTATCTTAAAACAAAAATGTACATACAACAATGAAAATCACCATTAGCTGAAGCCCTGATAATTACATCTAAAAATCACATAATATTAAAAAAAAAATGTCTTAATCCGACAATACAAATGTTTATATGAGTGATACTGTACCTGGTCCAGAGGTATGTGCTTCGCTAGCTCGCTGACCACCGTCCTGGGAGACGTCTCTCCAATGTCAACCTGCTCCACGTACAGACCATCAGTCTCTGGAAGCTGCACGGCTGTGATTATACGTCCAACACGCAGGTCCAGACGCGACACGTCCAGCGGGGCATCTTCTTGGCTTTCAACCACCGGCTTCTTCTCTGCTTTCTCCCCTCCTTGCATCAAAAAAAGGCAAACACTGTAATAATAATCATGCACACAAAATCACAATGGATTCTGAAATGTTTTCTGTTCCATTACAATGTGTCTTCACAGTAGAAATCTGACAGATATTAATCAAAAGTTTGGACTAAATGTGCATAATATGAAAATCATTAGTTTAAAAGCACTTAATAGTTCTGTAAAGTGGTAATTTACAGGGAATTATATATAAAAATCCTAGTGGAAATGACACTAAACAGCTGTTGGCAATCTACACTATACAAGAATATTTTAGATAATGGTTCCAACTTTGTTTAAACAGTTTGGTAACAGAGCTTTACTGTTTCAACAGGATCATGCCTGTGCACAGACGCCACATACAAATGACACGCAACAAGGCTGGTTTAACGACAAAGTAGTAAACTGAACCAAAAATTCCAAGTTCATTGCATGTCAGTGACTTTCAATACTTAAAAAAAAAAAAAAATAGATTTGTTAAGGAATAAGCAACACTAGTGTACAATAACACAAACAATCCCTACGTTATAGAGCTTTGTAGAAGGGCACTGCATGGGACAATTTGGTTTGACATAGAGCTGCAACAAAAAAAAAAGGTGGATCACAGTTTGTTTTGTCAATCAAACGCCCAAAATCAAGAGATATGCATTAGAATGACATTTCAAATAAGCCATAAAACTCATAAATCAATCAGTTGAGATACATGTCGCCAACATGTATATATTTGGAGAAGTATGAATTGAGTTTCAAATATGGTTTTGCAGCTGAATGGTTGTAAATGTCTGCATCCAGGTCCCAAAATCCCCAAATCCAAGTGCGGAGAGAGTTGTTGTGTCCATGTGTCCATGTGAATGGCAATGCAATATCTAGGTGAAACGTAGCCAGAAGCAGGACACGCACTTGTATGCTGAGCCTCCGCTTGCCTGAACTCACCTTTATGTTGGCTGTACGTGGACACCCGGCCCCGGAAGCCCATCTCGTGCAGCTCCCGGCGCACGGTCCTGGGGCTCACGCTGGCCCCGGAGGCGGTCTGAAACTCGGCGGTGAGCGCTTCCACCGAGGGAGAACGGTTCTCCAGCGCTACTTTCTCCAGCACTTGACGGTCCTCCTCCTTAAGCTTGTGCGGTCGGCCGCTGCGGGGCAGAGCCGTGGTTATTCCTCCACGCTTCCACTTGAGAATGACTGCGCTCACGGTGGACCGCGGCAGCTCCAGCAGCGAGGAAATCTCCCGGACGGACTTGTTGCACATGTGACAGCCAACGACAGTCCCCCGCTGGAAGTCACTGAGCTCCTCGCTGCGGCCCATCCTGCCGCAAAGGTCTGGAGACTGCAGCCTGCATTGATTTCTCCTCCTCTCTCCCCCCCTCCCCCCACCCTCCTCCTCCTCCTCCTCCCTTTTTCTTCTTCTATGCTTTTGGCAGTTTGAATACTGCCCTCCACAGGATACTAATACGCATCAAATAGAAGTAAGAACAGGCTGAGCAGCCGCAATTAGAGGCAAAATTAAAGGCAACAGTAAATGAATACGGTCACAATGTATATACACTATAATACAGCCACTGTGTGTGTGTGTGTGTGTGTGTGTGTGTGTGTGTGTGTGTGTGTGTGTGTGTGTGTGTGTGTATATATATATATATATATATATATATATATATATATATATATATATATATATATATATATATATATATATATATATATATATATATACACACACAAATTATATATATATATATATATATATATATATATATATATATATATATATATATATATATATATATATACATATATATGTAATAGTATTGTCCTGTATCTCATCATAACTTGAGCTCTGTTTGATAGACATTTCCAATTACCCAATTAAAACGTTCCACTGAGGCATAATTCATTCATTATAATTCACAGACCCCTCCCTACATTTAATCATATAATCTTTCAATAGTAAACAAAACTACAGCCATCACATCTTACATAGGATACTGTAGAGAGTGTGTGTGATTTAATTTCTTACCAAACTGGTTGTAGATCACTGGTTGTAGATCTCTGTCGAGGCACATGTCCAACATTTCAACAATAATTAATTGTTTTTCTCATTATTAATACTACTAAGGACTTTTTTTAATCTCACAATTTTGAGACTATCTAATAACAGTAAACATAATGGATTCAGGTTAATTTATTTCATCATAAACCTAACATCTTATATTCTTCCATTATAAAAAAAAGTAATCATAAATAAACTCAGTTCTGACATCTAATCTCAGGAAAATGCTTTTCTTTTTCCAGACCACAATAGATGTCTATAGTCTGCTTCCCTTTAGTGGAACCAGTCGCCTTCAAACATCACAAGTTTGGATAGTGTTTATGACCGGCTTCCCTTATTCAGCTAAACAAAGTTGAAAAAACCTGATTCAATTGATTATAACTCACAACCAGAGACATTCCTACACGTGCATCATGCACAAGAAATGGACAGAGACAACGCAAATCATACTTATAATTATTTTATATTACAAAATAGCAATGCTGTTATTTCTGCTGGGTATAGTGTACAATATATTGATAACCCCCACCCTAAACGCACAATAGTACAGATAAAAGATCACAACAGTATACAATAAGCAACAACTGAGTCATGTGCCATGTTCAATACTGTTGCCCCCTTTCTCGAAAGCTGAACTTTAAAAATAGACTTCCTCAAGTCTCATCATTCTCTGAAAGGTTAAACTGCAAAAAAAGAGGAAGATTTACACAAACAGAAAAAAACACATGTGACAAGAGAACAAACTTATATTCAGAATACATTTCAAATAAATTCCAAGAAATAAACACATAATAAGGTACTAATTATATCAATGGGTATATTTATTTCAATAATTAGTTCCAATTAATTGCTTGAGTAACCTAGAGAGACTGTTTGTCAGTAAACAGCAGATAACTGCACTAACAAGCTTCTTTTTTCGCTGAGCTATTATCATGGATTACCTTATATTATACTGTGGCATTTTTAATTGTTGCATGTGTACTGTACTGTTTCGTGCATAATTAGTATGTTCTGTAAATAAATTACTCAGAATATGTTGTGGTATTCCTTTTTTGGGATCCTTATTCACGTTTAATATGAATATTGAATGATTATTTTGTTTAAATGGAGCTTTTCTTCCCCAAATTAGCACCACATCCATTGTTCTTTCCAGGAAACTTGATGGGAATTATTAAGACACATAAAATAATGTGCTACTCAATGTTGCAGGTACACTACATGGAGTCCACCAACGTCCTTTGTGTCTTCAAATTGTGTCCGATTCTATTTATTCCTAGGAGAGTTATTTCATTAACAAAACTGAGTGAAGAACTTGTATTTTAGTAAAATATTTTTTAAAGTTTTTCTGTAAAAAGAAGCTTCAGCTTTAGCCAAACTTGCTCTGTTAAGCACTGCTGTCAGAAAAACGGATGTGCTTGGCTTTATCTTCGCTACGCCCACCATAAAAAACAGTCAGATGGAGACAGAGTGTGTGTGTTTGCGTGTGTGTGTGTGTTTGCGTGCGTGTTTGCGTGTATATATGTGTGTGTGTAGGAGACAACATGACAGAATAAATGTAAAGTGTTGACAGAAAGACAAGGAGAGCAACAAATGTTGATCTTTCTGGGTTGTTATCTTAAGCATCGTGCTGGCTGAGACTTAAACGTCTGTATCTGTGACGCGCTGGCAAGAGATCCCAATCACCCTCCACCTTCACATCCACAATGCAAGAGCTCTATCGCTAGTAAACCAAGCTTTATATCAAACAGACAGCCCTGTCTCATAGATAGTGATTGACAACTTACATTCATGAATGCATCCGACTTCAAGCAGTATTTCACGGTCAAACAAAATATTATAACTTCTTGCTTTAGTGTTATGTACAAAGTAGTGTCTCTGGGCATCAAGCTGCTACAGCCCAAGAACATACACTCTCACAAAATGCTTAGAGAAATAAAGAATTACAAAAGTCCCCCTCCTCAACCCGACGCTTTCATGAAACACTCAGACATTTGCCCATACATTCAATAATCCTTCAATGATCGACCCCAACACAGGCGTGTGGACATGTGTGTTATATAACAGAGTCCCTGGTGGAGTGCCTGGCAGCAGGACATCATGGAAACAATGACTGGAAGAGGAAGAAAAATTCCTCTGGCTCCATCGTCTCAGTCAGCGGAGCTTCTTCAGTGTGTAAGTCAACAGGAATGTGAGAGGAAACTCATCAAATCAACTATTCGATCCTACTGATCTTCTTCAATGTGATATTACGGAAAAAGTAATAAGGAGGTTATTGGCAGGACGACGAGAGTTTTTGGTAGAATTCATTCTTCCACTTTTCCTTTTGTTGTTTTGTTAAAGATGATGAATGTGAATTAACAGTCAACATCATCACAGGAACCTAAGAGTACAAGCTACATTTAAAAATATATCTTTATATCTTTGTTTTGGTTCTCCTTCCACACTAAGCTGGCGTTTTTTTTGCAGATTCTGGCGAACATCTTTTGTAAGTTTGTTACTTTGAGCAACCGATTATTATTGTAGTTATAGTCAATCCCACTGTTGTCATTAAGTAGGATCTATGTTTTTATAAATCTCACACTATAGTTGATCAAAGGGAGTACTAGAGTATTCTCAGCTTTAACCACCTGAGAATCAGCAGACTGACCCGTTCCTCAGCACATGGTGGCTGTGATGCAGTTGTGTTGTTTGCTGTATAGTAATGCAGCCGTTTTCCGTTTGCTTCGATGTGTTTGTTTTGAGATCTTTGCGGGGGTTATTTGCATGGAGGTTCCCAAAGTTAGCCGACTTTGTGTGGCCTAATTCCGAACAAAACCTCTCATTTATTACACTGTAAACATTTTCACACTGTACGCTTTTCATTCCATATGAATAAATGTTTGGAGCGTCACATTCCTCAAATGAAAGCCCCGACTGGGCATTCAAATGCATATTATTTGTCCGGCGATGCACATCACCCTACTTTTCCACCAAAACATTCTCCATTTTAACTGACTTACAGCATCCAATTCTACGTCCCCATGTTATTCTGTGACACAGCCAAGGAAATCAGTATGTGTGAAACAACGACAATGTTTAAAATACTTCTGACAATCTTGGCACAAAGACTGGTTTACATATTTATCCCGACTGGCTTGACAAGTGTAGGAAGTTTGCCTACAGTATGTGCACCCTGACAGAATTTGGTAGTGGCAACTACAATTGCCAGCTGTATTCAGCAGCAGTGTGAACAGAGACATGAACTTGTCCATACTGACAGACAGCAGGAAGTGATCACCAGCGCCGTTTGTTGTGATAACTTGTAAAACAGCAGCACTTTCAGTAGGGCAGTGGGTGACATCGCCTCAAACTGCCTGCGGCAAGCTATGATTGTCGAATGTGAGGACAGAAATATCAACCTTGTTTTTGCTTTTTTTTCTCTCAACAAGAGGAATATTCAGTTGGTAAAATATAAGTTATAAATACACAAAATTAGTTATAGAAATCGTTACATTTAGAAATTCAGAAATTACAGCATAACGTGTGCATAAATATCCCAGCTCCTTGAATGTCACATGACCATATGAACTTAAAGGCCTACGCTTTAAGTTTTCAAGGAATAATAATGTGTACCCAAATCTGAAGTTGAAAGATAGCTGGTGGGAATTCACACCAGCTGTTGGATTCAGAATAAGTTTCTGACATAGGCTCTGACATGCTATGTATCCATTACATCAGTAGGAATATGTTGGCAGTGATCTCATACCAATAAATCTGCACAGATTTTGAATAACAATCAAAGCTGCAATCTGACATTAAGGATACCCTGCTGCTTCTGTGCTTATATTGTGTCCAGTAACAGGTATAGAAACATTATTTAGTACTGGTAAACTTAGTAGGCCTCAAACAACCTATTATATTCCAGATACTATGTTTACAAATTTAAGAGCATATCCGTGGCCTCAAAATGGCCCTCAAGATGAAAATGGCTGAGCTCGTGGCTCGTAGCTAACGGTGCGAACAGCGCTAACTGAGCAACATGGCTAACAGAGCTGACAGTGTTAGTTTACCGCGTTGGTCAGGACGGTGTTATCAGCTGTGACCACTGTAGGAGAGCAGTGCAGAGCAGTGCAGAGCGGCTGTCATGAGCGCACAAGTAGGGTTCGCTCACATGCACTAAAAAACACGTGCGACCGGCCTGGCAATGTCAGCAAAGAACAGAGAAGATCGGATTACAATACAGAGGAAGAGCCACTCCACTCTTTGCTCCACTATATCTTTACATATCAAATACATGTTTGATGCTATGTTAATACTCTGAATATCGTATCAAGAACCTTCAAGGGTGTCAAAATGATGTGTAACAAAAACTGGGCCACCACGATGTGAGCGCTGTGATTGGCCGTCTGGTCAGCGTAGCAGTCAAACAGACAAAACTGTGAGGTGTGAGGTCAGAAATTACGAACAAGCGACACGTCGACAGATGCAGGGACATATCAGTTTTTCGGTGGAGACAAAACTGGGGGGGTTTTGTGCGGCAATGTTGTATTGCTCATTTTCCCTTCTTCTGGGACCCGAAGACATAGCGGATCTCTGGGGGCCCCGGTCCCTTTGTCATGCCTATGTCCTCCTTTTCCTGGTGATTCATGCTTTTTAACTCAACTTTCATTGGCTCAGGATTTAGCCTGATCACATTCTTGCTCCGTGGACAGGTCTACTTCCGGCATGTCCACCTCCACGCCCATGGCGATGGAGGCGTCTGAATCACTGCTGGGAGGAGGCTGGAAGCCACCTGAGCGGGAAGAGAGGGAGGATATTTCTTACTTGACAGTTCGCTGAGGGATGCATTTAAACCAGCGTTTCAGAACAGTCAAGTCCTTTAAAAAAGATAGAATTATTTGGGTTAATGCCTTGAAATATTTAGCTAAGTCTTATTACTAGGGCTTTAACTTGGGATCATTTTCTCAATATAATAATGAACTCTTACGTCTTTAAAATGTCAAATATTGACACCGGGTAGCAATGTTTGTATTAAAATATTGCTTCTTTGAACAATTAACAGTCCAAGATCTCCAAATATATTGAGTTTACTGTGTTAAAAAACATAGAAAACTGAAACATATACACATATACACATACATACATACATACATACATGTATGTATATAAATAATGGCTAAACAGCTTGGACTTCCATTTTTCAATAAAGAATAGCTAATTTAAAAAAACATTCAAAACATATAATGCTTAAATTTCCTACATCTCATAACACTTATGAGTAACAATATCTAATATAGTGTTTTCTTTACTGTGCGGGGAAGAAAGCGAGCTACAAAAAGAGATTGTAACTTTGTGTGGGTATGTTTGTGCCGAGCAGTGTAGAAGTATTGGAGGCAGTCGAACATACCGAGTAGAAGGATGTTGGCACTCGTTACTCAAACACTTCATCTATTTTTTACCGTCACACTCTGCACCTCCGGGTTTTCAAACACCGCATTAAAGTTTAATTATAAACTCTACGCTGACAGTAACCTGACTGCAGTAAACAACAGTAAAACCACTGGAAGTGTAATTACATCAAGCTGTATAGAGCTGGAGTAATGTACACTTTACAGAACAGAGTGGCATTAAATCCAAGCATGATCCATAAATGCCTTGTTTCATAGATTTACTGATTTGAAATCGTTGAACACAATAATGAATAAAACTTAACAATCTCCTGTTTATTCCTTCATCCTGCCATAGAATAGGTGTTACATCTGACTCAAAACTTGTAAAACTCGGGCTACATCTCTGTTCTGTGGAAATGTTTTTGGCAGAAAGAACATGTGTATGAGCATGTGTGTGTACTCACACGATAAAGCGCTGATGGCTAGCAGATGTTTAATGGCCGTCAGTTAAAGAAACAGCTCATAGGCATTTGCATGAGGTGCTCAAGTGTACAACACACTTTAAGGTAAACATTTGAGTGTACGTGGGTTAGGCTGTGGCTTTCTGGAAAGAGAACGCTATTACCCTGCTGTGTCGCTCAGGAATATCTGAATTAGGGAACATTAACCAGGTGGCTGCTGGCTTGATTAAAGCCTCAGAATAAACAAGTCAACCCTCAAATGTCAAGAGAAGTAGCAGAATCGGCACAACGGATGGGGGACAAAAAGTCTTGTCAAGTCTAATAGATCCCAATGTATGTTGAAGCACAAGTTATGGCAGAAAACAGGAAGCAGTCAAAGACTTCTCTGTGTTAAATAACAGAGGCACAAATAAATGGATGGAGAGACATGTGGTGATATCTTTGTATTAACTGTAACTTTAAATTAAAACTGAATGTCACAACTTCCCATCTTAGCTCTACATCCAAAATAAAATCCCCCCCCCAGCTTCTCAGGGTTTTACATCTACATTACAAATGTGTGATGTTCGAACTTACACCACCCGGCACTGATGTGGCTTTCTCCTGCCTGATATTCCGTGTCCTCATCAGGATGGAGATGCTGTAGGTCTGTTTCTCTTCCGGCTGGATCCAGAACCACCGAGCTCTCGTTTATCGTGATCTCACTCGCCCCGCTGATGGGGTTGGTGTGTGGACCGCCGACAGACGTCTCATAGTCTGGAGGAACGTCATCTAAACAGTCTGCGTTAAGCTGGAACGTGGCAAAGGTCTCGTCTTTAGTGGCACTCTCACGCATGCTGTGGGTGGTCATTTATTTTATGTTTTGCACTTTGTAGTCTTAATATGAGAATGAGAGAAAATGAGAAAAACACATAATAAATCAAAAAGGACCTTACTGGGATTCCCAAGGCTTTGAGGATGTTCATTTTACACATGGGACACGTCCGGTGGTCTTGTAGCCACGGGTCTACACAGTGCTTATGGAAGACATGCCTGACCAAACCAGAACGCAGTGCACACATGAAACATTTGAAAGCAAATGACAGCTCGTGAAATATGTATACTGCATATTGACAGTTATGGTCTATGACTTTATGCCTTCAACAAAAAGAGACACCTAGTTTTAAAGTTACAAGCACACAAACATTACCTGCATGGTAAAATCCTCACAACATCATTGGGCTTGTATCCTTCAATGCAAACTGCACAGTTGTCAAAGTCGGACTCAGTCTCCTAAAACGCAGAACACAGCAAGACAGAAATGGGAAAAGACAAAAATGACCAATGAAGTCTCAAATAGAGCAGCTTTCATAACAAAGTGTTTCACATGAAAAACAAATGACAAAGGCAGAAAAAAATACAAAACAAGAGATACCAAACAAGATAAAATGAATTAAATGATTGCAGTATATATATATATATATATATATATATATATATATATATATATATATATATATATATATATATATATAGCATCAACGTGTGAGCCATAAAACAAGATTTCATTGAAGAGGGTATAGTTTCCCTACCGATATGATACATCTATCGGTATATTCCAAAATAAGTACTGTATAATTCAAATACTGTCTTCCACATTGATAATCATGTATATCTTACTTTCAAACTCAATGTACAGTATGGCCAAAGATGTTTATGTGACATATACTGCTACCTTGTCTCCTTTCTTAATGGTGCGAACTTGCAGCTTACTGATGGCCTTTTTGGCAGCATCTCCCAAACGTCTCTGTGGATACAAAACAATAAACCTCAGTGACTCAGCAATGTGCAGGCGTCTCATTGGTCTGTTGATATACAGAAAATATTGCATATTGGTCTACACCTCACAAGCCGACATGTTCATCTGCACCAACACGAAATTTCCCAAGCATTGTGTGTGGACTACAACTGTAGTTGTAGTACCTTAACTGTCTTAACTGTAAGATAAAATACGCCGCCACTGAACCAGAGTGAACCAGTGAAGCGCAAACATAAAACAATAATTAATTAGAGAAATATTTTCTCGTTTTTTGGCATAGAACAAAATTATGGTATTTTATTTTTAGATTATGTTTTTTTATTTTTAGATTCAAAAGTATTATTGGATATTAGGAAACTGGTGACAGACGATTTTAAGACTTGAGGCACAAGTATTTGGACACAATATTACGCTTTAACAGTAACCTTATTGAGTTGCCGTAGAAATGAAATCAGAGCAGATTTGTTCCAACATTGATCACCACAAATCAAGTGAGACCGCCAACAGTGGTTGTCACGGCCCCGGCTCCTATCATAACAGGCTCAATGATGAATTATTATTATTACAGGCGTCACAAGAACGTCAGAGGCGGCTTTCATTATGAGGAGAAGGCAACAGCAAGCATTTGCACTGTTGGCTCTCAGAGAGCCGAGTGGGTTGATGGTTCACCGGTTCGGCACGTCTCTGTTCGGCCAGCTGTCGGGCTAATTCGGGCCTCTCCTTAAAGCCTCACAGAGCCGACACCAGATGGAAAAATGCATGAGCCAATGTCAAGAGCGAGACCGCAGCACTGCAGCACTGCCAGTCGCCCCTTTCAGGCAGAAACACATTAGCTCATGAATTCCTACTTTGATCCAACAAAGTGCAACACGGCCGTACCTGATTGCGGTCTCGAGCATTAGCGTAGCGGAACCTCTGGATGTAGTAGAAGACGAGCCAGGCGAGGGAGATGATCATGAGGACGATGAAGGAGATGGAGACGAACACTACCGACGTTCTGCTCACGTATTTCTGCAGGTTGCGGGTTCCTATGGAGATGTACAGCGTGACCATGATTTTCTGCTCCAGCAAGGCCGCGATCTCACGACCTTTAGGCTCCGGGATCATGATGGCCACGACATCGCCTGTGCCTGCACACACAGACATCACAGGGAGTAGCAGTTTAGATGTTTAGACGATGAATCAGGTCCACACTGTAGCGAGAAGTCATGTCCTCAGGATTGTGTCTGAAGTTTTAACACCTGGAGAGAAGTTTAAACTCCACTATTACATTCAAATTACACATGGTGGATCATAGATTTTGTTTTAGACATCTTTAAATATGTATGTTGATCCATAGCAATATTTTAATTAATATTTAGCCTAAAAACATTTAAATAAATAATATTATAAAAAATAATGTTGTATTCCTCCTCCAAGGATTACAGTTTTGAAAGAGCACTTTAATTGTATATAATTGTTAGTTGCAGACCTATGAATGTCAAGATGTAAAAAAAACATCCAGCTCATTAAAGAAATAGCTTTCCAGAGTTTAAATATTACAACCGTTTATTTATTGACAAATGTGTTGATTTTTCTTTTAGTTAATTAATACATCTTTTGTCTATATTGTCACAAAATAAATCAACACATGTCCTTCACAATTTCCCTGAGCCAAAGCAGACACTATCACATGTCTTGTTTTGCAACAATTGCAGTTTGAAACCTAAATCGATAGATTCAGATTCCACTACAAAGCAAAGCAAAGCCACAAATCCTCACATTGAGAAGCAAGGATTATATTGAATCATTTTTTAATCAAACAGTAAAAAAAAAAAAAAAGTTTACCAATCGTACAGAGCTAAAGAAAGTATAACACAGTATATATAAACTGCAGTACGGAGAGAATAAAGATGTGTTATATACTGAAGTTTAACAGTTAATTTTCAAAAACCTTCTTAAAAGATCATTGTTTGGCAGTTTTGCTTTTATTTGACAGTTTGCAGTATGTAAACAGGAAATGTAGGAGGGTTAAAAAATGTTGGCTTACGTTACGTGGCATATATTGGCTGTCAAATGTCTCAAAAGATCAGCTTCTTGCAGACTCCATTGGGTTTAATCGAGGTCGTCTGTGATGAGGGAAGATCATATGAGACCGAACGCTATGTTTCTAGACACAATAAGGGAACAAGCCTCTAGTCTGCGGCCGGTTGCTGATTCCAGGACCTGCATTAACAGTCTGAGTACTGTTACATCATATTCCTTCTGCTGCATGTTTATGACTGCGGCTGCATGGAGTCACATTGGTGCTTGAGTCCCTCTATCAGTCACCATAAAACAGTGGCTTTGTTCAACCTGTCATCACCAACAGTACTTTCTGTGCAGCCTGCCAGATATACGGACAAATCCTCATGTAACAGAGATCAGCACGAAGCTATTTTAAAATGCTATGCCGGGGTAATTCTGCTGCAGAAGCGCCACTGAAAATACGGCCTTTGGTGTTTTCCAGAGGAGTTAAAGGCTTTGAATCCAACAGATATGCTTCCTTTTCAGGATGTAGCAGCAATGCATTATTGCTGTCATACTCACAAATCCCTTTATGTAACAGGTCTGTTGTCAAATCTGCACAGCTGTTCCATTTTATATGACCAGGGTTGAAAAGCCAGACTCTCATCATGTTCTGAAACAGTTTTGTTTCTATTAATTTTCATTCTTGGCATAAAGATTTAAACTTAAAAGTACAGAAAATATATGCAAAAACATTCCTGAAAATGAAAGAAACGTTTTAGTTCACAATTTGTTTCGGGTACGGTAGAAATGGGTATAAAGCACTTCATGTGTCGCAAACATCTTCTGAAAAAACAAACCAGATCCACAGCCACACAGTCATCCAGCTGGCAGCATCTCCAGTGTTACCACACAACGGTTTATCCTGTATTATTGTGGCTGCTCCAGCAAAATGAGCGTATATATGCGAGAGCCTCTAAAGCAAACTCTGCTACAAACAATGACCGAGAAAACAAAAGCTTGTGTTTGGACAGCCAACAGACGGTAACATGCTGCTGAACACCGCGGTGTATTCAGGCTCTCAGGTCACAAGCTGTCCCCCTTTTTTGCTTGTTACTTTCTCACAGGCATGAACATTTAAACAAGGTAAACATGTCTTTGGAATACATTTTAAGTTTCTAAAATTGATTTATTATGAGATGTATTACCTGTCTTACTAAATAATACTCAAGAACCCCAGATGATGGTTTCCTGTTTTGTGAACCTCTTTTTTCATGTGTGTAACCTCAGAAACACACACTCCTGACCCGCAGATTTATGGTTTTAGTTTGACCATATGGTGCAAAGGGAAAATCACTATGATGTAACAACGTTTAAAAAAAACAACTCATGTCAACGGACAAAACTGTTGCTTCCAGTATCAGTAGAGTTTAAAAAAATACCCCTGTATGGCCATATTCTGCTTCCTAGCCAGCCAAAATAAGGGAAGGCAGAACATGTAAGATTTCCCTAAGCCTTGACTCTGATCGCCTTCTTCTGTTCACTGTGACGCAGCCACAGTGGACAGAAATAGCTGCTTCTAAAACAGGAGTGCAACGACTGAGACTGAGGCTGAACTTGGAAAAAAAAATTGTGTTTTCAGACCCACTTGGCCAAAATCTGGTAGCAAAGAAGAATACGTACTGAATAGGTTAATCCAGTGAACACCAACCTGTTCAGTGCTGTGAATTTAACTTATTTAACAGGCTTTTGTGTGCTGCAGAGAGGATAACTTTGAGGCCCAGATTACCACAGAATTAACTGGTAAACGCTTTATTAACAACCATGTACTAATCTGAACCTGACAGATACACTTTGGCCTGAGCATGCAGGTTTATCAAAAAAGATTCAGAGTGATTGAAGGAATAGTTTGACATTTTGGGAATTGTGCTTATTCTCTTTCCAGATTAGAGTAAAAGGAGGAGGCCGATAACGCTCTCACATGTGTACACTGGACATCAGGCGGTTAGTTTAGCTTAGCCTAAAGACTGGAAACAAGGGGAAACAGCTAGCCTGGCTCTGTTCAACTGGAACAACTTCCACCCCCTAGCAGCTCTTAAAGGTAATTACTCAACACAAAAATGTAAGCGTGAAAACCAAACGCTGTGGTTTTGCGGGTAATTGCGTCTCCGACTATTAATTGGTACTGAGCAGTTGCCGGGCAGCCAGCGAAGGGTCCAGGAAGTTTCTGCTCTTAGGCAAAGAAATAGTCTGGAACATAGCGACCCATAAAATAGCAAATGTGATTTGTACACCTTGTTTTTCGTCCAAGTGAGCGGTTTCCAGTCTGTATGGTAATTTTCTGCTGCTATCAAGAATGCGCATTTCTTTTGAGTGTATAAAACTTTGACAAGAAAATGACTGCACAGTATGAACACTCTTTCAAAAGGTAAACCCACAGTTTCTGACTTGGCAGTATCATGAATTTGACCCCGCTCAGACTTGGGATGTTAGGGTTAAATCAAATCAAGCCCTGAGAGGTTTCTGGCTCTGGCAACTGTGGATTTTACAGCCC
The DNA here is from genome assembly GCF_023055335.1 of Clinocottus analis. Taxonomy (NCBI): domain Eukaryota; kingdom Metazoa; phylum Chordata; class Actinopteri; order Perciformes; family Cottidae; genus Clinocottus; species Clinocottus analis. The sequence goes on along the minus strand of NW_027175954.1, from coordinate 4,964,836 downwards.
AGCTGTGTTGTCTCTGGAGAGGAAAGTGCTCCATTCTTTCTTTGGCAGAGTCACATTCAATCTACACTTTAGGACCCGTGCTTTGGCCACTGTGCTCTGTTTTACCTTCCTCCTCTCTAAAAGCTTCATCTTCACACCTCTCCTGGCTGCATTTCTGTCTCTTAGTGTCTTTGTTTATATTTATGCCATGGCTTAAAGCAGGGAAAGCCAGGTTTTCAATTACATGGGAAATTGTGCATCTGGCCATCTGGAGAATGCAGATCCATCATTTACTCACTTTGTAGCTTTGCTTTGGTCTCTACTTTCTCCTCAGACACATCACTGAATTTGAGCAAAAGATTTAGAAGTTTTGCATTGAATTCAAATGAACTGCATATCATGACAGGTGCCTCATACGCATTCAAAGAGACCTTTGAGATAAAAACTTTTTGTGATCAATTCGACCATTATCGTTAGGTGTCTTTTTCTTTGAATATCTGTTTCTGCACAGTTCCTTTTGTCCAACAACTTTCATGCATCGTGCCATTGCCTGGCACAGAACTAGAGGTCTGATCAGACACACCTTTATGAAAACTAGCAACAAGCTGCCCGAGAAGCCATTTCCAATGGAAATACATGTCAAGTGGAAACTACAAAGAATCGTGCAATAGGATTGACCAGGGGCATAAAGGGAAAAACATCCTACAACACTTCTGACACCCTTACCACACCCATCTCTGATCTCGGCCTTCCTTTTCATCTCAACTGCCTGTAAGGTTTAGTAAGCATCTTGCACGGTCGTGGGGAAGTATTGCGGTGACAGAATCTGTCCACAAATGGACAGAAACACAAACACCTGGTAGAGTACTTCAAACAGCCTTTGTGGGACAGTATTTATGGTACAGGAGGTCTCTCCAGGACCACATTTTGCCGTGATTACACACACAGACTCACAAGGTGAAAACAATACGAGCCTCACACTGTCATGGCTCGTATAGAAAGCTCTTCTCACAGCTGCTGGAGGCCTTAAACGCAGCTTTTATTCTCACTAACATTCTAATATGTCTGATCCGTTCAAGGTGGGTTAAACCTGTCGAGGTAAACTCAACTTGACAGGTAAAAAACACAAATAAATAAGAGTTTAGCAAGCCTGGATTAAACGGTTTGTTTCAACTTTAGGACAGCTGTTGATCTAATACTGAACTGGGTGATACGATAAAGGTATTGCCTCTATGCATGATGGCCCGCTGTGTTTGGAGAAACAACCAAATAATAAATAACTAAGGGGGAACAAAATTGTTTGGTTCCAGAAGTGGAGGTTTTATATACCACATCATGATAATGTAATGGTAGTGCAACAAACTGATTTATGTGAATATTACCTGTGAATAAAAATATTAAGCAACTATAAAGCTCTTCAGCGCTAAGTTGTTGCTGCTGCTTATCTCTTACTTATTGTTTTGAATATTGTGTGAAAACTGAAGCGAACTCAAATCAGCATATAAAAACGTTTATAAACTCAGATCTTATCTGAATTATGGTGAAAGGAAAGCAGGATGAAATGTTTAGAGCATTCTTAGTAATGAGCATGAACAATGTGCAAGAGGAATTTCTCCAGGGACATTCTGGAGCCTATTCATGAACTGTGTCGTTTAACTTTGTCTGCGATTCAACAATTTTGTTTATGACCTGCATATCTTATTTGCTGGTAAATTACTCTGCTTACAGCCAAGTTTGTCAGAGAAAACATGCACTGCCTGTAGAAATGAAGAAAAAGAAATGTGAAGAAACTTTTCTACGGTCTTTGTTTTCAGGACATTTTTCATGGGTTATGTCAAAAGGTTTATTTAAATATTTCTAGGATGTTTACTTTGGTGGTGTATTGACTGTGGTCAGAGCAAAAATATGTTTTGATCAGCTTTGTTTTGAGGAGTTATTGCCTGCAGCCTGATTCTCTGCGAAACTCTGAACTGTATTTTTGATTAAAGTGGTTTCTTCCTTCATTCATGAAGTCATATTTGTGAACAAAATTTGAAGAGGAGATTTACTCAACATTACTTATCTAACTCCTGTGGGCTCCTTGGCGCATATCATGACAAACATTTCCCTGTTTGTTGTGAACATGTTGTGATTGTTCATCGCTTAGAAATAAATCAGGAGTACTAATGGAACAATGTTTATTTGTCATTTTTGATTAGCACAGTTACAAAAACGATTTATTTCCAAGTCTGCATGACTGCATTTTTGCTTCAACATTCTTCTTTCTGATTAATTTGATTTCACCCTGTTTGTATGCAGCATGGAAACTAAATTCTGCAAAAGACATTTCTTTGAACTTAGGGTTTTTGTGCTCAGTGATATGTAGTTTTGAGTGACTACAGAGACTAAATTAACTGAGAATCTACATGTTAGACTGTCCAGGTTGTGTTTAAACAACCCTTACAACTTTGAAACTTGGGGTTTCTTTTTTGAAATGACAAAAAAAAGTGGAACTCGGGAATCAAAGCACTAATAACAAAAATGTGGTGTATGATCATTCCATCTTCCTGGGATCCAGTACACTTTTTTTTTGCACTTTATCATGAAACTAATTGGTTGTTAAGCTGATTATAAAGATGCAGACGCTGCTCTGTGACTTCAGCGGCGTGAATGAAACGCATTAATCTCGGCCCAACACTTAAGAAGCAACTACTTATTGAAGACATTTGTACCCTCCAGCCTCTGAACGGGAATTATGAAGAAAAATACATGTCGACTGGTTGTCTCTTACCTGGATGGGGCATCGTTATGGTGTCGTTTGCACTACCGGAGCCCACATTGTAGATGACAACTGCAGAGGCGTTGTAGTTGGCTACGTTACGGATCTTCTCTCGGTACGTACAGTTCCCCGCAGCCACCAACGCCACCCAGGCGATGTTCCGAGGGACGAGAGGGAACCTGACGCTCGGGTCGCACGCCTGTCTGTCCTGCAGGCTGGACGGCACCAGCACGAGACCTCTGGCTTCCTTCTTGGGCGACTGCTCGCCATACCGACCGCACTCTGTTTTCTCTGTCCTGACCTCCGAAGTGACGGGGTCTATATAGGTGATGTTGACAAAAGCGGTGTACCACTCCTCTTTTTCCGCCACCGTGAAGTCCAGGCACAGTAAGTGCACGAAACAAAACGACAGCAGCCACGTCGAGAGAGCCAGACTGCGGCAAGCTTGGATGAGGGACGGAGCCATAGTGCGGCTGGTTTGGGATGGACGGAGGTCCCCGGGTGTCCTCCACACGCGAAAGCTCGCACCACGTCCCTCTTTCTTTCTTTTTTTTACAGCAGCAACCAAAAAACATGAACATTGCAAGAGAGCCAGAGCCAGACACCAGCCATCTTAAACGAGGTATCCGAAGAGTTCATGTGCTACGTGCAGAGTCCACTACACCACCACCTGCAGGAAAAGAAGAAGCTGTGAGTGTGTGTGCGTGTGTGAGCGTGTGTGTGTGTGTGTGTGTGTGTGTGTGTGTGTGTGTGTGTGTGTGTGTGTGTGTGTGTTGTTGTTCACCGTCAGCTGTGTCCCGTCCTCGCTCAGGATTGGCTCACCGCTCGTCAGCACGTGACCTGGGCGTGGCCAGTGTCCCTCTGACGACCCCATGGCATGTGGAGAAAAGTAAAAGAGTCATAAATCATGTAATCCACTGCCAAAGAAAGACTTGAACCCGGCAGTTACAGTCACGAACGCTCTTGCATTATTATTGCATTTTGTATTTTAGTATCTTTTAGATATGTGATAAAACTAGTTAAGAACAAATACAAGTAATTATATTTGGCAAATTCGGACTGTGGAGCCTGAGCTACTGGAATAATGATAGACGTGTACAGAGTGTAATTGTAGTTAATCCATCAATTGTTACATCAAATTAAAACACAAGTTAAATGATCACCAATCTGGGAAATTATTGATAGCGGACAATTGTGTTATTATGCTATTAATAGTTTTCATTTTAAAGGGAAGTTGCAAAATGTATTAGATATTTGTGTTATTCCATTTACTTAGTATTTGTTAATAGCATTACACAGGGCTGCTTGTCTCACAGAGTTGCTTTGCTAAGCAATAATAACAGCACCAACATCTAGTATAAGATTGGTAAACCAATCAATCATTTCTAAAAAGTTAAATCTGCACATACATTTTTTTTAAATGAATACAACAATAATATTGAGATGCATTAAGCTGCAAATATGGCAGCACAACATTTATTTTGTATTAAAACCTATGAATTATTTGGTTCTTTTTGTATAAAGTTTGTATTCATATCATAGCATACCTCCAGATGGTTATTCCTCCACCTGTCACTGATGGAGTAGGTTCACCACACTGTGCACTCTTTATATGTATAATAAAAGTTGAATCTTCAACCTTGAGCTATGTATTTACTAGGAACCAAATAGTTAGTAGTATGTTTCAGCCCGGACAGATTTCGGACCGGACCTACAAGAAATCGGGAGTGCCGATCGTTTCGGTAAAAATTACTTACCACACTCTTACAATTTCATTGACATTGACATTTAACATCCAGGAATATTAAAGCCACTACTACACAACCTAAATATTGTATGTAAATGACTATATTTAAAGTTAATTGTATTTATTTACCATGCGATTCTACGTGTCAGTTTAATCTCAGGGGCTGCAACAGCTAGCCAACATGAACAAACACGTCATAAACTGGCTTAGTTGTATAGGTTGTGGTTCATGTATGGGCGACCAAGACTCCGTATGTGATCATTGATAACAAAAGTCAGATAAAACACTTAAAATTGTTACTTAAAAGGAGTTCGCCAGCATTAGTGACGTCGCCGCAACACCACTTGGCGTTAGCTAGCTGACTCATGTGACATTACATTTACAGGCAACACGCTGCTGAACCAACTCTTGAACCAGAGATGCCCAAGAAGAAAACCGGTGCCCGGAAAAAGGCAGAGAGTCGTAAAGAGCGAGAGAAGCAGAGCAGAGCCAATCGAGATGTTATCGATGTGGCCAAACACCCCTGCAACTTCAACATGGTATGTAGCTCCTGAAGAGAGCACATGATGGAAACCCTGGCATATCATATATAAGTACTGTTACATTGTGACTTCATTGTTTTCTGTTTTTGTAGGACTGTGACAAATGCCAGAGGTAAGTGACTATATTCTACTATATGATAATGTTTTTTTTTCGCTACAAGTATCACTAGTCAACCAGTTAACATTTTCTTCCTCCTTGTAATGTCGCCTGGTAGAAAACAGAAGAACAGAGCTTTCTGCTATTTCTGTAATTCAGTGCAGAAGCTGCCTATCTGTGCGCAGTGTGGTGAGTAATCTGTACAGAAAACTTGTATTTGTACATGTGTGTCATGTGTTGTACTATCATTTAAATGTGTTTTATTCCATACTGACATGTACTACAGCATGTATTTGTGAAATGTTACCATGGTTTTATGTATCCAACTAGCAAGGAGTCTCTCAGAAAGTGATGTCGTCATTACAGTTCAGTGCGTCCAGATACATACTTCTATTTATGCACACAAAAGTACACATATTGAGAATGTATTGCATAGCATGCGATTTCAGATGCAACACTCGTCTGAAAAGAACAATATTATCTTTGCAAAGCTAAATATGATCTTTTCATTCACAGATCAATATTAGCTTTGCAAAGATAAATATGATCATTTCAGACTAGGCCATATGCATCCAAAAAGACGCATACTTAGCGGGTACTGTAAATGACCATGTCCTTCAATCCCCATGCAGTGTTTCCTTAATCTGAATACCCCAGGTTCATTGTATCATTGGGGGGGATCTTTTCTCAAATTTAAGAAAGCTCATCCAGAGCCACAGTCCACATTATACAACATAGTTCACAGTCTGAGTAGTATTTAACACTAGTAGTAAGCTGATCCGCAAGTGTCAATTCAATAGAGTGCACCTTTTGATGGCAGCATGATTAGAAAATATTCTACCTTGGCACCCCCAAGTGGTAGTTTAACCAAAAAAAAGACACTTGGCAGTGCATTCCAATCATGCTCTGAAAACGTTTTTACCATCATAATAGTTTGAATGATGTTACAATTACATCAGATTTATCCAGATAGTGGCCTTCAAATAGGTTTAACAAACTATGAAATGCTTCATGCTTGTGTTGTTAGGCAAAACCAAGTGCATGAAGTCATCAGATTGTGTCATCAAACATCCTGGGGTCCACAGCACTGGAATGGCCATGGTGGTAAGTTACTAAACTGATATTATAACACGGCGAGAACGCCTCTTTTCGCTTTCACCCATCCAGACATATCAATCAAGTCCCTGCAAAAATGTAGAAGTAGGTACAGTACTAGCTTTTGGTAGCGTTTGTCTTTTAATAAATTATATTTGAATATTGAAATTCAGGCCAGTGTCTGTTATTGTTATTTTGAGACATGTTAATTTTTTATGCAGCAATTTCTTGAATTTGAAATAAATATTCCTTTTACGAACGACAATACATTTTAAAATGACCATGAGTCAGCAAATTACGTCTCCTACACAGTATTATACAGATTTGGTAGATTTGGTGTTCAGTGGCAGAGGAGTCAATGAGCAAGCATCAAAGTAATGAGTCAAATGTCTGTAAACATAATGATATCCATAAAGTCGTTCACCATTACAGAGTAAGTGATTATTATCACTCTGTATCGGTGTCTCTATTTTGCACTTTGTGCTGGGTTGAAAGGCAGTACATTTTTTTTAGTTAGAGGTCAACGTATTCATATGTACACAACGAAACGGAAAAAAATATATCACGGCAGATGCTTTAACAATTTTTTGTAATTTTCTTCTTGACCACTAGGGAGCAGTATGTGACTTCTGTGAAGCTTGGGTGTGCCACGGCAGGAAATGTTTGAGCACTCACTCATGTGTGTGTCCTCTGACTGATGCAGACTGCATAGAGTGTGACCGTGCTGTTTGGGATCATGGTAGGACCCCCCCTCCATGTTTGTTTATTCATCACCCATCACATCAGTGTCACGCCGAAGGTTAACTATAACTGTTTAAACTCCCCGAATAGGAGGGCGAATCTTCCGCTGTTCCTTTTGCCACAACTTCTTGTGCGAGGATGATCAATTTGAGCACCAGGCGAGTTGCCAAGTCCTCCAGGCAGAAACATACAAATGTGAGTCATTTGGTTTTCTTTTCACAATGTCATTCATTGGTATGTTGTGCTTAATGGGGAAAGTGAAGCGTGACTTATCCGTTGGAGGAAATAATATCTCGAGGCAATGTGATTGTTTACACTTTCTCTTATGTTCCATTCTAGGTGTTTCTTGTAATAGACTGGGCCAACACTCCTGCCTGCGCTGTAAGGTGAGGGGAACATCCATCCTTACTACAGATAACACAGTGGAGGGGGCCATTGTTTTATTTTATCTGCGCTTTAGGTCGGCACAAAGCCATTTTATGTCAAACTACACTCATTTTATCAGCTCGCATCTCAAATGGTTTACACAACAAAGAACCTTAATTTCTTAACTCTTAATTGATAAGACTGAGTCAAATTTAATTCTCCTTTTATTTTGCTTTTAATTTGACTTTTCCCCACAAAATGAAATCTGTAATGTGCAATTCATTACACATGCACACATGTGCGCGCACGCACACTCTCACACACACACACACACACACACACACACACACACACACAAACACACAGAGTAAATAGTGGCATCCCTCCCATACGTTGGCCTTCAGGTAACATAAACATGCAAAAGGGCTCTTAAGCCAGTATTTGGTTTGTCCATTCTGGGCTGCTGTAGAAACATGGCAATGCAACTTGGTGGACTGTGTGCAAGACATCTGTTGATGTGAAGGGCTCATTCTAAGCTAGCATAAACGTTTATATGATTACACACTAATACAAACATAATAATCAAGAATATATTCCATTTCTGCCAATAAATCCCCTTTAACCCTACAGCCACTGCTCCGTCAATGGACGTTTGCAATGCCCTTTTCTAGAAATAAAAAAAATGATGGATTTGCATTAAACACTGTAGCAAAAGACCTACACATCAGATTCCATGAAAGGAAAGGTTTACATTTTTGCAAGTTTGTCTTAAAACAATACTTGCATGCCCATATTTGGTCATCAGTCCTCCTGCTCGGACCGTCAGAAGGGACCGTTACCAACACAACTACACGGTTTTGTCCTGCAACAAAATTAGATCGCAAACAACTACTAGAGCAAGTAAATAGTGTTTGGGGAATCACAATTTGGGAATTTTAAATAAAGAGGCTGTTACTTTGGGAACAATTCACACAGTTAATGCCTTCTAATAACTTTAACTGAGCAATAATATTTCCGCAGACTGATTTTTTCTCCCCCTTATCTTTTACTGGGACATTTCCACAGCCACAATGGGCAGGAAGAATGACGACAGTGTTATATTTACATAGATTTGAAATAAATCCAAACTTTTCCTTTACAGCCTTTATCAGTCGTGTAACATTCATTATTAGTCAGCCTTTATAAGAAAGCAGCTTGGTGGTCAGACACGCTTTCTCTCACTGTACAGGAGAAGAAAGCCAGCTGGTGTATTTATTTCAGGCCAGGTGAGACGCTCTATAGTCGAGGCCAGAGAAAGAATATGTTGCTGTAAATAGATGGGGGTGGATGACATTACTTGTCTGGATGAGCCTGAGCAGTCATTGGATTTCAATCTCATTTTCCTCTGTTTATCAAGATAATGTGTGTGCTGTTAATATTTCCATGTCATGATTTCAACGTTAATTCAACTGTGTCCTCTCAGGCCTGTTACTGTGATGACCACGCCAAGAGTAAGGTCTTCAAGCAGGAGAAAGGCAAAAACCCGCCCTGCCCGAAGTGTGGTCACGAGACCCAAGAGACCAAAGACCTCAGCATGTCCAGTGAGTCTTTTTCAAGTTTGTTTTTTTCCACAACAGGAATTGGCTGCGTCCTCGACTTCCTGCTTAATTGTGGTTTCAGAAGCGAAACTGAAAGAGTGTTAAAACAAAAACATTTTTGAGGAATTCACTTTTATTTCCCGTAAAAATTCAAGTTAGTAAGAGTGACTTGTGTCCTAAACAAATAATTCTTTGGCTCCATTTTTTTCGAATTTACCTTTTTTTTTCAACTTTTTACTCACAACTTATTGTGACATTTACACATTTACTACACAATTTATGTGTAAGGTGCATCTGACAAAATGTCACTTCAACCCTGTTTGATTCGGGACGCTGGAAATTAATTTAACAATATTAATTAATTGTTTAAATGTTATTCATTAAAACAGATGCTTAACTTTGTGACTCAGATGCTTTGATAATACAAGAGAGGCTCAAACTGGGTCTACCCTTAAATGATATGCGTCTCAACTGTAATTAATCTGCTATACATAAACGTGATTCTCTAAAAGTCTGGCCTGTCTGTTTTGTTGCTTCACCCTCCCCAAAATGAGCCCAGAGCTAATGTGACATCTGTGTTCTCTGCAGCTCGCACGCTGAAATACGGCCGCCAGGCCGGTGCCGACGACGACGATGACGACGACGGAGCTTCAGGGTACGACGCCTACTGGAAGAACCTGGCATCTGGAGGCGGCCATGCGGACAACTATGCAGAGGGTGATGACTATGACGAAGACGACGACGACGATTATGAGGATGATGATGAGGAAGACGATGATGACGAGGAGGAGGAGGAAGAAGAAGAAGAGGAGGAAGGTGAAGAGAAAAAAGCCGCTGACTCTGTGGCTGCTCTTAAACTGGACGGGTCTGCCTGAGCTGAGGCGGTCCCATCGACCATCACGCGCCTCAGCCGAGGTTCACTTGTGGGATGCTGGAGTCAGTCGGGACTTACTTTAAGAATTCAACTAAAGCTGGATCGATAATAGCTCAGATACTTACTCTGAGGAATATCAATGTTTTTATACAAAACGCACTCAAGCAGCTGCACAAGACCTGTGAGCGTCGTAGAAATTGTCTCATAAAAACGATAAATAAACAACGTCTTGAATCGGACCAGACATTTAAAAGAAGTCAGAGAGTCTTGAGACGAATAGATTACTGCTTTGTTGTTAAATTCAGGGCTGGATTAATGTACTTGGACGACTAATGGCCAGAAATAGCATTATGTAAATTCCCATGTCAAAGTTTTTCTTGAATGATTTTCAACATGGAAACACAAGAATCTCCTGGATAACGTAACAATGCTACAAATTTGTTATGATCATCAGTCATAGGTATTTCAACTTTGTTTTGGAGATATTATTTTCAGTTTGGCATGGTAGATGGCTCTAAATACAACAATACCCATGAGCCTCAGATGGATTGTTGCATCTGTAAACCAAAAATGTTGCTGGTGCTGCCAAATTGATCAAACCTGACCAAAAAGGCTTAAAGTTAATTTATGTGTGCTGTATAAATTTTAAAAAGTTCTTGTTCTTAGTGACACACAACTGAATTTTAAGGCCAGTGACTGTTTTATTCTTTACAGAAATGCTCCTTACATTAGTCATGCTCACAGGCTCGTACCTGTGTTCTGTTGTACTCTCATGGCTGTGTATTTACACCTGAGGCCTGAAATAACCCATCCCATTTTGCAGCTCAATGATCCATAACAATTATCTTAATAATAAGCATCGTCATAATCCTTCCTAAACCCCTCAATTGAGTTGATATTGTTACTTTAGTGGAGTATATACTCAAATTGCGCGTGGTTGGTAATCCAGCCCTGGTTACGGTCTGAAATAAAAAGTTATATTCAAGATATCTTTACTGTCTAGTAAGTGTTCTGCTGAGCAATTAGTCTGCATTTCATGGTAATTGTTTTGGGTTCACTTCTTAATGCAACCCAGAGTTTATCCAAACTACTTGTCATGTTTGCCCTGGTCCTTGTAATGAGCTGCTTTTGTGGAGACACATTAGTGTTAACGATGCCATACAATAAAAATAATGAAACAGACTATTGGAGTGAGTCATTTTAAAATGCCTTTAGGACTGACTGAACTATGAATTTGTGCAATTAAAAAAAGTATTTGTTACCAGCTGCCCTGACATGTACGTGACGAGTCGTCAGGAGGCGGAGGGAACGTGACGCAACGTGACGGCGCGAGCAGGGCGTGTGTGAGTCGGTCTCTGGAGCCACATCTGGACCTCAATAACGCTCGCCTCAAGCGTTAATTACACAGGGCATGGACTAACTAATGAGACCAAAAAGCTTCATGAGAATAAGGGAAATGCAAGAATGTGATCTTGGCTTGTTGCTCCGCTGGGTAGGAGAGCGACCGCGGCCGCTCCGCAGATGACAGACTTCATGACGGCGTCCCCGGTGAGCCTCGTCCAGCCCACATGCCCCGGAGAGCAGCGCGCGGTGAGCCGACTTTCTCTGGTAGAAGTGTAACCGACCTGTTGCACCTGTTGCCTAACTACTCCTCGAGGGTGGGGTGGCGGGTAGGGGGGGGGTGGACTTGAAGTAGAAGTACACGTTTTCTTTTAGGAAGACCTGAAAAACTGGCGAAGTTCACAGCAGCAGTAAATACTTGGTGCGTAATGACCGGAGGTGTGTCAACCTAAAGTTCCACGTGCGTGCACAGGAGATATTTCATGTGCCGTCGGTGAACCGTGCACCATTATGGTTATTTGGTTGAAACCAAACAAGCCACCAGGACTGTCTTTAGGTAGTTTCACTTTCACTTCTTGCAGAGGCCCTAATGTGGTTGAACATGCTCCTCCTCCTTCTGCTCCTATTCGGCGCTTGTAAACAGCTCCAAGAGTGATTACATGACAACAAACAAACAGATGGAAGAAGCAGGGTGAGGCAGCCGGAGGCACGAGCACGTCAGGCCTTTTAGCTGCTGGTTATTAAACTGTGTGTGAACTTTTGGAGTAGTGCGTGTTTGAGAGTGTAGTTAGAACATAGTTACATACTTTGAGATACCTGGAAGTATATTTCCATTTGTATGCTCCAATACTTAGACTGAAACAAATAAATATCTACTTCATTAAAGACAGTGATACCACAATGTAGGCTAGTATGAGTTGGCATAAAGGGCTATAATTCATAATACTGTTTCTGACAACACTCTGAATGAGTGTTAGCAAAATATACTTAAAATATAAACTGTTGACATATTTATCATGCAAAAGGCCCAATTGTAGAGTATTACAAAACCTGCTCTATTAGAAGAGAAAATCCTGCATTTAAAATGTGAGTTAAGTACAACTATATATATATACATATATATATATATACACAATTAAAATATCAAGTATAATATTATTATGTATAATGCTTATCCCAACTTCTGTTGGTTTCAAGTGTATCCATAGAGATCCATCTTTAAGATTTCACAGCTGTTGCATCAAACTGTAAAGATGTGAGTTGTCAGATGGAATGCAACAACACATATTAAGTAAATGGAAAAACATAAATAACAAATACATTGGTCAGTTTAATATTCAAACACTGCATTGTGTTTTATTGGGTACTTGGGTGTGTTCTGCATGTACATTCTTAGCGTGAAGAGTAATTTGAAACAAAAGACAAATACATGTAATAGAGTAACAAATACAACATCTCTCTCTAAAATGTAGCTGTTGAAAGTAGCATGACATGTAAAATGTGCTTGATTACATTACATTTCACGGCTGACTGTCATTGGATTACTAATATTATTCATGCTTTAAAAGCAACATTTTAAAGATTCACTAAAGACGTGTTTTCATACTTAATAATAATGTATGTAAGATACAGTTTTGGCAGCAAAAGAACAAAACCTTTATTTCAGAAAAAAATCTTAGACATCCTTTCCTTCTCTTGTTCATTTCAAAAGTTTCCTACTTGTCCACTCTGTTTGTGCACTTTCATGTTTCGCCATCACACTTAGTTTCCCTCTAAACTTACTGAACCATGATCCTCTGTGTCCGTCTTCAACTGAGATGTAAAGTGAGAAGCTTTCCTCCGTCAGCAGATGATTATGAGAACAAGGTGAAGAGTGATGCAACAATAAGCAAAACGTGTTTTTGAACGGAGGAAGACTTTAAGATTTGATTTGATTTATGCTCGAGATATTATTCTTCAATGTTACTCTACTCTTACTACCCTTCAACAGCCGAGGGCCTTTAGACAAGAAGCTGCCAGATGTGTCCAGATTTAAGACTCGAGGGAATTGTGTCCTTGCTGTCAGGAAACCTCCATGAGTCTGGAGAGATCGGTCACCAAATCACTCTCTCCCTCTAAAGCACGACATCAAACTTTATTTTTGATGCTCAAAAACTCATTATGTTTAATACGCGGTATAATTGTAGATTTATATCTGTCCGTTTCTGCATCGCATATTTTAATCTAGTGTCTTTGATTTTATTGCTTATTTTGTATAAAGCACTTAGTAAAGTTGGTTTTGAGAAGCACTACAATAAATCTTTCTTACTATTATCATTATTATTATTATTATTATTATTATTATTATTGTTATTCAAAATCATGCTTATGTTAAAGTACTTCTACTACTTTCTATGCGGAGGGCCCAATTTCCAAGTTTATTTGTTCTGAAATCTTTAATGAGCAGGAAAGAAATCAACAGACAGAAATGAATTCTCACCAGTTTTTTATCTCTTAAAACATGTCTTGAGGAGATCTTTAACATCAACACTACCAGCGAAAACATTTTAAACAAGGATTTGGTGATACAGTTTGTCTCGATTGGATGGAACAAATGCATTCAATTAACTTTTAATGATATCCCAATCTTTCTTCTCATTTCTGAGTACTTGTCACACAACTGCTGTGTGTTTATTTTTTTCACATCTGGGCCATACAGGCAGCCTAAACATCTAAACAATGGACTGCCCCAGATCGACCACTGTGCATTCAACATGCTGCATTACTTCAGTGACAATAACCAACTCATCATTTAAGTCATATAAAAATAAAGACCGCTAGTTCCTATTTGCAACTCTTCCCTGTTTTATATCATCGTAAATAGAGGATCTTTGATTTTGTACAAAAACAAATCAGCTCTAAACTGTGATGGGTATTTTTTTAAAACTTTTTTCTAACACCATAAACTAAATGACTATAAAACAATTTGAATAACTGTTAGTTACAGATCTACATGGCATAGCTTTCTTTCAATGTAATATTCAACAACCTTAATCCTACATTGCCCAACAGACTCCATTTTGTATTGCGCAAGGTGTTACCTAACCAAACCGCATGCTACACCTTGTCCTCTTTACTGGAAGCCTGGCACACCGACTCTTTGTGTTCAGTGAGTCAAAGATGCAACCAATGAACTATGAAAACACACGTTACATGAATGCACACTGACGGGTCATTGTTCCATAAACACCTGTAAACTAGCCTTAAGTCAATCAAAAGCTTATGAAACATATGATGTGGAATCAGCTCCACACTGTTCAAATGGCCCACGAAGGCTCCGCGTTACAAACACCTTCTGCACACTGAGGATCATCTCTGCAGTGAATCAGGAGTTTCGGAGCAATCTTGATACGTTTTGAACTTGACAGCATGGTGCTCGGCGGACAGGGGGACAGCGTATCGGTCTGGGGCGGCACAGGCTCCCCCTAAAATCTGACTGCGCCTCCGGATGCCAAATACCTCTCACCTTCTGACTGTTTTTTGTTTTTTGTGTTCATACATATACATATATATATATATATATATATATATATATATATATATATATATATATATATATATATATATATATTTTGTATATACATATATATTCGTACATAGTAGTTCTACTTTGTTGTACTTTGTACTGTATTTCCGTGTTTAGAAGTGGAGAGCAATAGGAAATCAAAGTCCATACGCATTATCAACCAATAAAGCGGATTTGGGGGTGGGGTATATAATACTATTGTTAAACTAAAGAACATATTTTGCATTGCTTTAATGTCAACTTATACACAAGTGGAACAACATCAGCAACAAGAACCCTACAAACGATCGATGATCAAATATACACATTCACCGCCTCAAAGGATGGACCAGGAAAGAGACAAAATGCCGACAAGTCAAATAGTAAAAGTGAAAGACAGTGTGCAGCTTTTTTGGGCAGGTACGCATTTGTTCCAACCAACTGAGGCAAACTGTATCACCAAATCCTTGTTGTTTAAATGTTTTCACTGGTAGTAATGCTTTAAAAAAGACTCAGCGTTGATAATTCATTTCTGTCTGTTGATGTTGCACAAAAAAATGTGGTTTTCTCCGTCTTGCTTTTTTGAAAAATTCAGTATATTGTCAATATTAATGAAGTGTTTAAAAATATACGTCTAGTGTCAATCTCTGCACATTCACACTTCTGCAAGTGAAGCTCACATGTTCAAGTGAACAGCAAGAAGGAAAACACATTTTCGAGTGGAGGGGACTTAAAGGCGCTAAACAACTATTTTCTTTGTAAAAACATTTTGGAGTAACGTCGCTCGCCCCTGAGTTAATAATTATAATGTAATATTAAAATCAATACAACAAATGTGAAGGTAAAGTTGGTGTTACCGACTCATAACAGATTCATTGAAGCTCAACTTGTATTTCTGTGTGTTTTTCCAGAAAGGGGTCCAGTTGCAGTCGACCTGTCATCTTTGCAGAGAGAGTCACAAAACTCAGGTCTGGCTTTGTTTCTTAGTTCTGAGGTAGGCATACAGTGTGTGTTTATTGGTTATCATACTTATACATACAAATGACAGAGGAAATATTTATATAATCAGTCATGAAAATAGAATAAACCAACAAATACAACACAAAGTTAAGTCAGATATTTAACATTGTTCAGGGAAATATTTAAATATTGACAACAAAGGATTCTTATAGTTGCGAATAGTCAGGAAATGGAAAAAGGATGTCATGTGTATTACATTTAGTAATTTTCTTTCCTCTTATATAACTTGATATTACTCTGGAAATACTGTACAGATTTCCTCAGAAAGGAATCATTATATTTCTGTTTGCCAGCTGTTATGAAGAAACGCTGCTTAATTAATATATTGTAATTAGTGTCTCTTCATTCTCCTAAAGCCTCCTGAGTAGTTCTACGTGTGCTGCTCCTGAGCCTCCAACGCTTCATCTACTGAAGTGCTTGAGGTCGGAAACACTGAAAAATGCCATTGAGGTGAGAGAAGGTATATTACATTGTTTTATGTTTGTGTTTTACCATTTATGATAAGAGCATTTGTTTTACACCAGATGTAGAACTCATATTCGTATATCCTCTGGTACTTTGCTGCATGATTTTCTTTTCTGGATCCTTTTCAACACATGTACTAGTTTGTTTTTTGTGTTTATTTTATTTGTTTATATATATTTTGTTTAAGTATTCAAAAATGTGTTTAATTGTATCATTGCTGGTTTTCTTCGTACCCCTTTCCAGAGATCTGAGGCTATGCTGTATGCTCCGTCAACTAGTGATGTTAAAGTAAGTAGTAAAAGTAGGCGACATTTTAATATTCAGCTTTGATTTTAGTTCGCAGAAAGATGAAAAGATCGGAGGACATGTTAAGTCAATGATTTTCCAACATATACATAAAGGATAAGATTTGCATTACAGGTATTTTTTTTTCTTTCAGCCAACCCCTACGAAAAGGGACAAAATCAACGATGAATTGCTCCTTCTATCACGGGTTGTCTGTGTAGCCGAAGCCTCTATTAACTATTAACATAGTTATAAACACCAATGGGTCACACTGTTTGCACTGAGGCAGATTTTATGTCATGGTCACAGTAGTTTATGGAATAAAGATATTCACTAGTGCACCAACCGTGTATCAATTCATAGTTGAAAAAAGAAATGTACCCATATTTTAGTAAGGGCCCCGCTGATTTATTAAAATATTAATCTGTAGTTCTAAATCGCCAATTCTAGAACGGCACCAAACTCTAATGGTGAACATGGAAAACATCACACCTGCTATTTTTCAGCATGTTAGCATTCTGACGTTAGCCTTTAGCTCAAAGCACCACTGTGCTGTAGACTCCTAATCTCATTTTGAAATCAAAATATAGATATGTGACAATTTTTTAAGCTTTATCTCTCCAGTAGGAATACATGGGCTCAGCAGCATCGGGCGAGGAAGTCAGCAAGTACGAATAGGAGGACGGAGCCGTTGTTAGTTTTGGGCTTTTCATGGGATTTGTTCATCGAATATTGTCAACAATATTGTCTCCCTTCAGAACATCACAACGACATCAGTTTACAGATACATATTCTGTTCATTGTGCAGCGAAATACTTGTCTAGCTAGGAAAGCGGTAGTACTACTAAAAAGAATAAACTTAACACAGACTTCACGTTGTATAGTTGACTTGTGAGCTCGATGAAGTTTCTGCCTCGGCGTCGTTATTATCCGCGTAATTTGAACCAACAAATGTCAATTCTTGTTCATTTCTCTCTTCCCAAGGAAAAGTGTAAAATGATGTCGCTCAGATGTTACATGTTGGAGTTGATGATGGTAATCGGTGAAGAAGAAATTCAGGATAAAAAAGCACGTTGCATCTTTGACTTCAATGCCACGCTGCCTACAGAGCACCCTGTAAGTCCTGCTAACTTAACCCCTCGCAGGGTCTGTCCTCACCTTTCCACCCGCCTGTCGCTCTCACACAACCACCATGAAGCTGGACTCAGCGTTGTCGCCAACGTTTATGTGGAAAACCTTCGCAAACAAACTGTTTTATGACTGAAACATTATTATTTTCTATCGCCAGCCATATGAGTGTTTATTTATAAAATGTTCACTTTTAAAATATGAATGTTATTCATGTTCAAATATACATTTTGTCTCTCTTTTGAATTTTAGGTTGACTGTCCACCATGTGAAGCATACTCCCTTAAAAATATTAAAGTATTCCTGGAAAGACTCATTAGCCTTTTGCAAGAAATGAACAGTCGGACGACGTAACGTGATGTGATGTAAATACGGTGTAAGCTGCAAATGTGTATTTGTAAATACTTGTAAAGAATTAAGGCTGTTTTTATATTTGAAATAACACTTTAACTAAGCCAAACCTGTGAAAAAGCATGCCGTCCTGTATTTTAAAATATAAGTTTAAATGGGTGAAATAACTAAATCCATTGATTGTTTATGCATGTGACGTTTCTGTTTTACAGTTTTGAGAGAAGTACCAGAAAGTAGCAAACAGTAGCAGTATGTACTGTATCCAGAATGTTTAATGCGAATAAGCTCTGCTAAACACTACTGAATATGACACCTATTATACAGTATACGACTAATGAACACCAGGAGCTTCAGAATAGTTGCTCACTCCATTAAATAATACCACAACTATGAAGTATTTCACTGTATTTATTTTAGCCTTTTGTCTCATCTCAAGTGATGGATACATGTGCGTTATGGAGCTTGTTTGGTGTAGTTTACTGTGTGGGCATTCAGATTGAAAACAGCTTTCATAAATTCAATGCAAGCATCTGTTTTGCTGCAGACGTGTTGCATCAGATATGAGTGAGATATGAAATATTATCAGACACCAAACCACACAGGATATTACAGCTCTGGAACGTTCTGGCCAGCTAAGTGTCGTGCGTTGGGCAGCTCTGGGTTTTTCCGCAGTCCCTCGTTGCGTTTCTATTCCCAACCGTTGTTTGGTGGAAAAGCCTCAAGCAGATGTCCGGATGTGAAGAACTTCAAGCTCTAATGCACAACTAAAACAAAGTTGCGAGCCACAAAATAATTGCTCCATAACGCTATTAGAGGTATAAAAAAGCAAGAACAACAACCTGTAGCCCTTTATTAAGCCCTCACCCTAACCCTTAATCCTATCTATTGTTTTGAGTTGTGTTTAGAGGTTGTACATGGGGATCAAATACTGACAAAAATCAGTATTTGAGCTCTTAGTTCTAACGTTCTGCATTGCGTTAACCCGGTGAGCCAACAGTCAGTGAATGATGAAGTAAAGAAAGATATACTCTCTGGTCCGGGGGCCGGCTCGGGTCTCAAGTGGCTGATGAAACTTGGCCGACATGGATGAGAAGTTGGTGATGGAGGAGTTTTGGCAAGCCATTCCTCATTCTAGAGGTCCAGAGACAAGACTGCATTCAATGATCCCAATCATCGGCTGAAAAGTAAAAGATTCAAGTAAAAGAGCGGATAAAAGGGAGGCTTACTGGAACATACAGAGCATACCGATAAAAGGCAGAGAGGCAGAGTTATGCTTCAGGAACGATTTGACAAGTTCTCTTCCTTTTTTTTTTTTGCCGTGACCCCGGGTCGCTGTTGGAATCCAGACGTTATTGCCGTGAAGCTGAATTCTTCTGCTGTTGAAGCAAACCACCTTAAGAATACAGACTACTGAATACTAAAATCAGAATTTCTTTTGGGATTCAAGTGTTGTGTTCATTTTAGAGATTATCTTTATTTCATCCAGCCAAAGATGATATCATCTTCTCATCTATTTGAGTGTGTTACTGTTTTTTTTTTTTTTTAAAGCAACACATGATTTAAATTATGACTTGTGTAGACTGCTTTTATGACTCGAGCAGTTTGCTTTAAATAAACACACACTTGTGAAAATAGATACACGCAGTATGCAAAACTTCACATATCAACATTCTTTTATTTTATTTCAATATACAATTGTAAATGTCCGATGATTAACACAACACGCATGCATTAAAGTCCAAGTTATCAACTCTTTAAGTATAAAATCATTTCAGAATACAAAAATAAATAGTTAAATTTGATATATTGCATTCAGAAACGCTGGTCCAATATCCTCATTCTGGCATGTACCTTGAGAAATATACATATTATGAAAAAGAAGTGCAACCATTAAAATAATAACATGAATCAGGAGACAGGATTTAACATATGCTTTAAAATGCTGGTATGGTACTTATTACAAATGGAAAACACACTATGTCTGCTTCAGTCAAAAACAATATAGGACAACAATATAGCAGTAACAAAACAATATAGAACGAGCATTTAAAAAAAGCCTTTTGAAGCTCACTGTCAGTGAATGGAGCTCGCTGAGAGGCAATCACCTCTGAAATAGCTCAGGAAAGATAAAAAGTGGACCTTTGAGCAAATACTTTGTTGTCACTCATTTCATTTCAGCGAGAGGGGAATTCTTCATGCACACGAATGATGGTTGACCTGCTTAAAATCTAAAAAAAGATCTTAACACAGCGTACAGCCACACAGGGATCATCTACATGGCTGCACTGCCCGGTCACTGCTTAGGCCACGACAAATACAAATAGGAATAATGGAAAGTGCGTTTATTTTACAAATAACACGTTTGGCAAACCCGGTTTGGAAATCCATGAACACATCCAACATAAAACTAATCAGCAAAATATGAAATCCAGCCAAGGGGTTTTTGGTTAAAAACAATAAGATTTGACCCATCATGTATCAGCTTTCATGTTTAAACACACAGTGGCTGTGGCCGAGGTCCTCACGAGTCAACTTTACCGTAAGTACCCTCCGGTGGTCGGTAGCACTTGGGGAAGGCCATCAGCTGCAACATGTTGAAGGCATATTTCCTGCATTTAATATTCTTTTGAACGTTTTCAATCCGACATCCTTCTCTGGTGATCCAAAAAAAAAAGGAGGAAAAGAGGAATGAGGGGAAGGAAAGAAAGAAAGGAACACAAAAAAGGAAACATGAATGAGTTTGTACATTATGGTTTTGATGATAGACACAAAATGATTACATTTAGTCCCTAAACCAGATGACTTCTCAAATTGATAAGTTGTGTTTTTATTGAATCAAGTATTTGTGTGATGAAGAAGATAAAAAATAAACAAAACAAAAACCCGTAACACAACTGATAACACTTGTGTAATGTGTCGAGCTGGTTTAGTATAAACAAGGAACATAATGAAACGCCTTACAGTGAAGCGTCTTGTTCCATTATGTATTATGGTAAACTGTGGATTAGCCATAAACAACATGAGCACATATCTGATCAGAGATCTCCTCAGACAGCCGCTGTTGCCACTTAAATCTTCTGAACAATTCTCTGAGACTTTCTGTCACTTCAGTTTGGTGAAGTTCAAGTGTCAAACCGTCGCTCTCGATTAGACTCAAGTTTTGTTCGTTCCTGACGTTGGAAAACACAGACAGGAACATCTCACCGTCCAGTAGTTGTTCAGTTGTCCTTAAAGAGCTCAGATCGTCACGCAGCAGCTTGGTAAACGCAGTCTGCTGATAGAGACCGGCGACATGAGGGGATTCTGAATGGGCCTTTCGATGAGATGGTTTCCTCAAATGTTTGCCGAAAAATGCTACACCTGTCACCTTACACCCGGTGTGTCTGATTCATCGCACAGATTGTAAAACGTGTGTTGCAAAGTCAGTTTTTTGGGTTGCAGATTTTGCCCATTAACATACAACGGTAAAGGATGATACACATTGTTACTTCAATGATTGTAACGGGGGACCGATATAATAATATGCAACATACAAACAGAGGGTTCAGAGGCCCTCCTGCTTTTACCATGGTCGCTTGCCAACAAAATGCCATCCATTCAACAAAGTGAAAAAGAAACCTTTCAGTATCTTGATCTCCCTAACTCTTACCTGCGACTTGTCCACGCTTTTACCAGCAGTGACAGCAACGCTGGTTTTGATTTCCCTTTTTTTTCAAAGAGTTTTGTGACGGCAAAATTGGCACAACCGTGCACAACCGTGCACAATGCAGACAGGAAACCTTCCAGGTGTGTAGTTGACAACAAAACGAAAGTTGAGTAGAGGTGGGTGTGGTCAAAGCGAGGGTGCGGGAAGTAAGGAGGTTTTTCTGTTAGTGGTTATTTGGACATCCAGATTCACGCAAATATGGAACAAATGTGACAATAATCTTGCTTGGTTCTCACTGAGCAGATGTCCACTCCCAGCTGCTCCAGCTGTGAGCACAGACTCCTGCGTCATAAGTGTCCAACACATCAGAGTCCTGAATTCTGCAGGGGCCATGGTTTAATACATTGAACGGTTTACAGTTTTTGTATGATTCGTTTGCTTTCAGCACAATGTCAGAAGTATAGACTGACTTTTCTTCTATTTTCACGAAGAATGTGTTCTTGCTTCGCTTGAACAGATCCGTTAATTTGCCAAAATGAACAGTGAGAAGCTCAGCTGCCGCTTCTTAAAATGCTTTGGAGGATTATGTGAGAGAAAGAGCATCACTTCATTTTATATTAAAAAATGTTCTCCTATAGAGTTAAAAATAGTTATCCCAAGAATCCCAAAAAACTACCTTCAAGCCAAGACCCGGGTCGTTCAGATTTTGTAACACTGCATTCACTCATGTCTTCCGTTGATATAAATATCACAAAGATTATGTTCCTGTTTGAAAGCACTACTTAGTTTTGGGCAAGAGCCAGACGGTTAGATTTCCAGAAACATGACGAGCCCTCCAGGATTCAGACAAATGTAACTGGTTTTCCCTTAATAAAAAAGAAAGTGAACCTGTCTGTTCTCGTGGAGCTGCCTCCATACACTCCATTTCATTGTGAGCTGCAACAACTGACACATGCTCTTCCACACTGCATAAAATGTCATAATTAAATTTCATGACAGTTTTGTTTTGATTTTAGTAATAACTTTCATGCTTTTGAAGGTGTTTATCCTCATTTACACACAACACAGTGGGGAATGCAGTGTGATGGAGCCAAAACAATGAAAGCTACTGTCCTACTACTTAAAAATAATTAAATCCAATACACACCTCAATCACAACTCAGATCTAACAACATCTCAGCTCCCCTGTGGCACGCTTCCTAAGTGTATCAGATTGGTGAATCTGGTTTCCCATCTGCTTGTGTTTTCTCAAGCTGCAGCGCGCTGAGCTCTCTCTGACACCGTGTGCGGAAATCAGCCAAGAGCTACACTCACGCAGATACGCAGAGCGCACCATGATCAAAAAAACACAAGTTGTTTTAATGTTGTTGTGACTGAGTTGTTCAGAGGTGGAGACAGTAGAAAGAATGGAAGAAAGACAGATGGTCGGCCCCCGAAACAGCAGTATGAGTATCTCACCAAAAAGCACCAAAGGTCTTAAGGTCTGCGGAACAAATACTGTCTGGAGTAAATTAAATAAACTCTACTGAAAGAATAATACAAAATTTTAAAAAAAAGGTTAACTCCTTCTCAGCTGATGATGCAACTCCATCTTGTGATGTTTGTAAGTTAGCTGTGTTGCAGAAACTGATGAACAGGCGTACATGTTCAACTCCAACAAAGCACATCCATTTGTACAATGACACATCCGGATGAACATTGGACCGTAGTGTATTGTGGACACACATACGTACATCGCCCTGCAGCTGTAAATACTTGAGTATTAATCTGCGGCTGAAGAGTGCCCAGCTGTATTAGGAAATAACCGAGCCTTTGTTTTTAAACGAATGTGACCTTTCTTTTTGGCAGATTTACTTCTGATTGAAGGGTTTGGGCCTGAGTAACGCAGTCAGGGTCGGGAATAGTTGGAAAAATATAGAATAATGGCAGGCAGAGGCACATTAGAATGAACATGTCCGCAAGTCAATACACACTTAATGAATATTGATAAATAGTTAGTGTGCACCTAGCTTCAACATATTCTCAGTAAAGTTAGTTCATGTCAGATATTAAGGACTAAATCAAACAATCGATTCTATCTGCTTACAGGGCGAGCGCCTCACAGCTTGACGTCGATATGAAACCACGCGCGCTTATTCACTGTGCACGAGGAAGCCGGTCAGATCACACTCGCACCACTCAAAAAAGAATCACCAGCAAACACAGAAACAGGAGTGAGTAGAGATGGCATTGTCAGCAATTTATTGATATTTTGCAAGCAGAAAAACAAGACTTAAAATGAGCCACACAACCAGTAAGTGCGAGCTAACGAGCAGCAGGGCAATGGGGTAAAAGTGTCGTGACGCTGGTTTGTTGTCTGTCACGGCGCCAGCCTCAGGGTCCTCCCACTGCCCAATGTCTCCCTGGGTCAGCCGACTGCAGGGGCGCCCATCGGAGTGAAACAGAACGAACAGATCAAAAACCGGCGGTGTTAGTGCAGTCGAGATGCTGTCTGAGTGGGACTTGTAGCACAGACTGATCACTTGAGCGATCGTACCACGCTGCGACCAGAAGGCCCACTTAGACACAGAGCCATTAGTACAGACTTTGCCTCAAAGAGCCACAGACAAGCAGGCAGCGATGAACGGGGCAGAAATGTGAGGGAGCAGACTCACGAAGAGCATCACGTTAAGCCGCACAATGTAATGACTCGGCTGGCTGAGGATGGAGAGAGGAGGCATGCAGTATGATGCACGTGTTGCAGGGAAAGGCTGATGTCGAATGTGTTTTCATGACATCTGATCCGGCTGATCAGCTTTTACTTAAGACGAGAGCGGAAGAATCATTGTTTACGACAGCAGAGCAACAGGTTTTTTGTGACATGTGACACTTCAAGTTTCCTATTGGATAGCATGTCACTCCATTCACACTTTGTTTATGAGAGACTTAACCCACTGTCCCTTTGGGCAGTGCAGAAAACCTAACTATTAAAGAGTGAAATGGCAGAATGTCCATGTAAAAACCCATATTTGTAGGATTTGTATCCTGTGCTGTTAATGAAACTGGGAAAAGACAGACAAGCACATGCCTTAAGGTCGAAACAGCATACATGGGACCAAATACCTGACGGCTACATGTACAAACCAGTAGGTTATGTAAGAACACACTTCCCGATATCAAGGTTCGTATCAAGTTACAGTAAAACATGCCTGTCAAAATGCTGCTGTAGCTACTTGTATCACAGATGTGTGTCCAGCCTTTTCAGCAGCACAAGCCTTAAAACCTGAGACAAACTTACATGACTACAAGCACCGTTGACTCATGCCAACGTTGCAGTTTTTACCGGTTGAAATGAAAGCAAATTAGCATATTCATGCTGTCACGTTTGTGCCGTTGTTTCACCTCATTGTCTTTCCTGTGCAGAAGAAGCATCAGGTCACGGGAAAGTAGATAGAAAGCTTACTAAAGGGATGACGTTGGATCGCACTGGCATCGCCAACCAGACAGACGTAAGCCCACTAACTCCAGCGACGATGACTTTAATTAATCATGATGAATATACTGCTGTTATAGTGCTGTTTTAACCACACTTGACAGTGTGCATAGATCCAGTTATGTTTGATTAATTTAAAAACATTAGGCTTTAAATCAGTATCTATCTATCTATCTATCTATCTATCTATCTATCTATCTATATCTATATCTATATCTATATATATATATATATATATATATATATATATATATATATATATATATATATATATATATAATTACATACTAATCCCATTATAAACACAGATAATCTTTTGGTTTGATACGAATAAAAATGTGTCACTACCGGAAATAAAACTGACTATAATGCTCATATTTGCCACTTGACAATCTTTTATATGTGTCAAGAGTTTCTTTTGCTCCTTTGAGCTCACATCTTCCTCTCTTATCAGCTCTTGTCTCATCTCACTTCAACATTAAATTAATGGTAAGTTCCTCCTCTTTTTTTAAACAAATCAATTTAAGTATAGAGAGTTAACAAAGTAGAGCTGTTTATAGTGTTTTAAGAACTTCTTTTGAGAAGTCACTCTTGTCCATGCGTGAGCTGGTGTCAAAGGTCAAAGACATCGGAGAGGGTCAAAGAGTATTGCTTCATTGTGTCTGGAGGATTTCGCTGCAGATCATTGGGGTGTACTTTCACAGCTAAATTGTAGCTTCTTTTGATCCTTTTAGACGAGATCTTCAGCACCGGCCTAACACCAATTCCATTGAGAAAACCCAAAACATGTATTTATAGGAAGTATAACATATTACTGAAGGTGTTGTATTCAAACGCTGAGCTTGAATGCAGCACCTGCAAAGAGACAGTGATCTACTACGGGTTCATCCCCCTCCAGGAGCGTGCAATTCTTCAGACATTACAAAGTGATAATAATAGTGTGACACACATACATTTAGAAGCACTTTTTTGTCTGAAAATACCCTTAATATAGTCTACTTCACATTATTGTATGTGCCCAGGGCTATATGTAATTGGCTTTAATCTAATTAGCGGGATATATTTATATTCAAGGTTAAATCAATGCATTAGTGGATTTACCATATTCTACAAAGTGTATATGAGAATATCTGATGAACTTATCACAAGATTAAGTAGTTTGTGATAATTCAAAATAGCAAACTTACTGTAAATATGTATATAACTGCATTCATTTCAGTATATTTTAACTACAATAATAAACCAAAAATGTGATATAATAATGTTATGAGTTTCTTAAGTTGCTTTCTGTGTGGTCTAATAATGTCTTACATATAAAAACAGGTTATTATGTATGATTTAGGATGATCTTATTTAAAGTGGCAATCCTTATGATTTTTGTCCTGGTGGACTATGAATTTCCAAATGAGTGAAAACACTTAAACTGTGCTTAGAGTTGAGCAGTCTGGAGCTTCACGTTTTCAAAATATACAATGAAGAGAAACTGTAATACAGCAGTTCTTCCTGGGAATGTCGCCACAGACCTCAAGTTTGTAATACTGCAAATGACCTGATATTGAAATACTTTCCATCAGTATCAGCATTGCATTATTGTCTTCTGTGAATAAGGAGTTTTCAAGATTATTACGTTAATCATCGTATCTTTATATTACACCAATTTCTGACGCAGATTAGTTGTCGAATATGTTGAGTTATTGAGTCGTGTAAAGCCCCGTCCGCTCCTTCATCTAACACAACTGCCATCAGCTGGCCCGTACAGGTCATTACCACAGGCATTCAGATGTGCACTTCACCGAGGGTCTTAAAAAATGTCTAAAGTTAAAACTTATCGGATTCAGACAGATGCAGATGTTTACCCTGCTGGCACACACAGACATTCAAGGCAGCAGTGTCCCTGCAGCACTGATGGGAACATGCATGGTTGCCTTAGAATGTGTGAGGGAAGGCGGCGATGGTGGAGGGAACACATGACGATGTTTACACTGGCACATCCAACGGTGGTGAGATGGGAGGCGAAGGCGCAGACATGTCTCTGATGTGCGCGATGATAGTGACAGCTTTTGCTCACATAACATGTGTTGTGGGTGCAGGTTATTTCTTGAACCAGACATTTGTAATCACATCTATTCATGTTTTAAGAACGCAACTGCTGAATATGAGCCATTACTGGCTAAAAGTTCACGCACATTTCTATCACTTGCCTCTTGTACTATCTAGCCATGCTGTTAGTTTCAGATTGGCAAACTGAGATTTTGAGATATTTACGCTAAAAACTTTGCTGAAAAACCAATGATAATGATGAGTGTGGTAATCCACTAATCTCATCGACAATCACTTTCATACAAACCATAGAGGGTAACCAAAACATTTGTCTAAGGTGAGACAAGTTGTTACATGTTTTTCTTGCTTTTGAGCATCCATTGCATTGGGGGTGGTGGCCGGTAATCTATCCGAACTGTCTGCACGGCTACATATTACTGATGGAGAACTATGTCTTAATGTGACGTGGATGGTTTACTTTTGAAATGCAGCACGTTTGGGATTGGTTGGAACAATAACTTGCACCCATCATAGTTTTGTAGTATAATCTATCGCCGTCTTACCTCCGCATACAGTCAAGAGCACGGATAAAGAAATCCTTGCTGAGCTGGTGTTCATCACGTAGAAGGGCACACTGCTCCAATGTGACAGACATGGATGTCCGGTCTTTGGCACTTTTACAGCTGGTAAACCTGATGCCATTTAATCTTCGGCAGATCTGTAGGGAAGTGGAATGAAAAACACGCTTAATGTTTACATGCATCACGAAATGCAAATTGATCCTTTTTTTTCCTTCCAGCAGTAGTGACTCAAATAAAAGAAAAATTGCCACGTTTTATGTATTTTAACACTTGAAATCTGATTACCTTAAATGATTCTTGTCATATGTGGTGAAACATGTTTTTGTTGTTGTTACTTTACAATATTCTTTTTCTTTCTATACACATTAGAACCTTGAGAAGATGTCATTGTCTTGTTTACTAAATGGAGAAAAATACATCTAAAATATAGCGTAGAAAAAGAAATGTCTCAAGAACTATTAGATGGATTGCCACAAAACTTTGAAGAGACATTTGCACACCCTGAAAGATGCACTTTAATAAGCTTTAACTGTTATACTTTGGTTTTATCAGCCTCAGCAGGACTTTGTGTTTCGCGCCTAATAGAAGATATTAGCATGATAACACATTCATTAAGAAGATGAACACAGGAAACACTTCAGCATAGCCTTGTTTTAACGGACTTTTGTGACTCACAAGCACTGTAAGAACATGTAAAACAATTCATTGACAGATGATGAATAACCAGGTAAAAGGTCAGTGTCTATACAGTATCCACTTCCAAAGTCAATCCATCATACTCTGGCAAGTACTTTTTTTTTGGTTCATGAAATATCAATATGTCAAAAGACTTAATACAACATTAAGTGTTTACAGATCACAGTTGAAAAGAGTCTTCATTGACAAGGACGTGAAGTTACAATAAAAACACGGCTCACCGTTCCAGCAATCCATAGTATCTCCACATTCTTTCTCTTCTTTGTAACTACATTCTGGCCCAGGGTTTCAAGTAATTCTTTGATGTCAGTCTGTGTCTGAAAACATGGTAGACCTGTTCATGCAAAGCACAAAACACATTTCAAGTGAGTGGCTCTGCTTCTTGTTCTGGTAAAAAAAAAAATACGACTTTGAGTGCAGACTGTCAATCAGGGCTCAATGGAGGTTCTGATGGATGAACGCGTGTTAGCAGACAAAGGAAAAAACAAATCCCTGAACCCATTTTGTAGTCGACGATTACATTCCTAGACTTGCTTTCTAACTGAAGTAGTGCCAATGTATACAGTGTCCTGGTATGGTAAAAGCCTTAAGATAATCAATGCATTCTAAAACAGTTTTAAACAATTACTTGCCAATACTGCTTTTGCCACATCATTGTAACTGCACATCAGTCACTTTGCTGCAGCAGGGAGCACAAGTTCTAGTATTTCTCAAAGATTTCCGAGATAGACATTTCACTTTGGTAAAATAAATTCATCATGTATGCACTTACATTCTAGTGGCACCTTTTCACTTAAGGATTTGTAATAGGCCTCTAACGTCTCAAAGTTCCTCTGGTTTATTCTTTCTTGAAGAGAGATGTCTCCAAACCTTAGAGGATGAAGAGGACAAGGACGGTCATGTTGCAGCATCACCCAGATGCTCAAGCAAACTTGCCAAGTGGTGACCGCTGCATACAGCAGAAAGGGTATATATGGGTGATAAACCATGGAAATAGCTGCTTTTTTAAAAATAGAATACCTAAACAATTTCAACCAGTTAACATGAGTAAATGCAACATCGTAAAACGTCAAACAATTCTTTACCGATGAGGAATAGTGAGTATGCCATTAAAGTTTCCTGCCCTGAAGGATTATTTGGATTTCATTTCTGGAATAGATGCACTTTGCTAGAATGAAGAATAAAGAGAACGTCTTGCATGGCTCTGTTTTTTTTAGACCACACTGGCTTCAACATGTTTAAATATACAGATTAGGCTGAACACTGATTGCAGTACCTCTCTGCTATTGTTTGCTGTTCGTTGATGCCCACGTTAAACAACACCGGGAATACTCGCAGAGGCTTGCCCTCCTTAATTTCCTCTGGTAAGGTCTGGAAAACCAGTCTCGGTAATGGCACTTCTACAGTGAAGTGGTCTCTGAATGCAGGGACAGAAAGAAAAAAGAAATTCAACACATTTTCCAACTCTGTGGAACCTGATAAGTTTGGGAAGTTGTACAATTTGACACTGAAGACAGGCCTGAGCAAGCTTTACAAAGAGAGACAGATTGCATGCATGCATGAGGGAAAGAGAGTATGAGTGTGTGAGACTGCCTTAACAGATAGACATGGAGCGATGTGAGGCAAGAGGAATGTATCGTCTTATCACACTGAGCATAATGCGCACAGTTAATAGCTCAAATTAACTGGCTTGACCTTGTACAGGCATTAGAGTGAGCCAGCAAGCATACAATATCAATTTAATATCTATGTGGATTACGGTCCACCATCGTTCAAAAGTCTGAGCTGCGTCCTGATTGCCGGCTGTAGAGAACAGCTGTCCTGCTTGGCGTTCAATACTACTTTTTCACTTTAAAGGCCACTCTGGGCTTTCTTTAGCCCAAACAACTCAGAAACTGAGCAGACGTCCAATTATTCTCTCGACTTCTGTCTGTGAAAGTCTAGACAAGCAAAAGAAGGTTTCGGAGGATGGCACAATAACATCTTATTATCAAAGAGGACATGGCTGCTACTCTGCCCAGTTATAATCAGTCAATGATCGACAGAATCATTTGTACAGTTTGAGGACTCAGTCAGCGATTGCACACAGAATGTTTAACTCTGTGGAATATGAGAACAACGTTCTGACACACTTCAGAGTGCTTGAGAACCGGCATGCAATTTTTAGTACAAAGGTCTTACACACTTATTGATAGGTGTATCAGATTAAAGGGAGAGAAAAACCTAAAGAAAAAACGTTGTAGTCATGTATTCATTTGATGGATGTTCCACAGTAAGAAAGACTAAACATAGTACACCACATTATAATAGTTGGGGTGTGTGTCCAAGAAAAAAAGGTTGGAACTGTAAAATAACAATGGACTAATTGAACATGTTAGATTCAGAGAAATAAAAGCAACCGGAGAAGGAGATGCGGTCTCACCGTCGGCCACACACTAAAGGCTGGAGGTCACTGAGGTCGTCTGTCTTGGCCTCTGTAATCTGGAATAGGACTCTCTGCAGGTCTGAAATTCCAACCTCCATGTCCTCCAGCATCCCGATCTCCTCACCTTAATCAGTTAGGCAAAACAATATTAGTCGTGTTTATCAGTTCAATCCTTGCTTGTTAAATGTCTTTTTAATTCTTTAAAATGAGATGAGTCCAGCTCAAATTTTAAAATGTCCGAAGGTTCAAACTGGAGGATGAATATAATTCAGAAACTGCCCACATTTTATACGGCAGAGGTTCCAGCTGTGTATTCTGCTGGCCAATCCATTTCACTTCCTTGAGAGCTGCACCATGAACTTTGGCAAACTAACATGAATGAGAACTTTGATCACAAACCTGGAGCTATCTACAATAAATCTAATCATTACAGGAAACTAATTTTTAATTAATTTTCTAGTCTCCGATAAGAACCCTTCACCTGCACTACTTCTTTTACAACATAAAGAACTGCAGTGACTCATCACCTTGCTACATGTTGTAATGTGTTTGCCGCTTCACATTTACTCGTCACATAACTCAGGCTCGCCCAAACCAAACCACTCTTTCAGGTCTTTACTTTCTAGAAAGCACATACAGGTGTTCAGTGGAGGTTTTGAGGTTGCAGATTCTAATTTTACTCTTGAAAATGTACTCACTGTAGGTGCTGAGCAGACTCTCAAACTGGGCCACCAGACCAACCAGGTGGAGCTGCCTCAGGAAGCCTTGGTCCTGCATTCCTGCATACAGCCTCATGACAAAACCACAGGCTAGGGCTGCCAGCTGTTACACACACACACACACACACACACACACACACACACACACACACACACACGCACACACACACACGCACACACACACATAAGCCATATCTCCTGGAAGTTGACCTTGTCACAAACCGCGTGCATGTCAAATGGTAATCTAACAATCTACAGGGTCTAAAATACTTCAGCTGAAATATAAAGGGGATGAGGACAAACACAAGGCCTTGATACTCAATCTGTGTAATTAATTCAATCTGTAAGAGTAAACTTCTAAAGATGTCTTTCTTCATAGCTTTAAAAAAATGGAATGTGGACTTGACATAGCTTGAGTTTGCTTGTAAATGAACATATGATTAGACAATAACCTGCTTTACAGTTCGAATAGCAAGATTAAAAAAATGTCTGTTTCTTTGACATTTTAATTTACAGAGTGAAAGAGTGTTTGTGTGGGATTAAATTTTGCGTATACGATCCAAAAATTTACGAGGGATGTTTTGCAGAGATGAACTCCTTCAGATAAATCCCTGAGGACTTGGAGAGAGTTGTTGATTATCGCAGTGTGGCTACCTACTGCCTGACTGAAGACCACGTCTCGCCTCTGTTGGAGGAGGAAGCCCTGTGGAATGCTGCAGGCTGCCTCCTGCAGGAGCACAAAGGTCATGGCTCTCTTTGCCTTCTCCACCACCTCCATCACACACTCCTTTAACCTGGTCACCGGAGGACACAGCTGCTCCCTCCAGTCGCCTGCAAAGAAATATGGTGGAGACAGAGATATGACAGATATGGAGGTGGAGACAGAGATATGACACTAGCGATGCGGTTGTAGAATATGTCTTCATGATTGTGCTCTCAGCCAGAAACAACAAACGGTTCATCTATTAAGTGAAACCTGTTTATGTTTGCTTGAAACAGGGGAGGAATTACCGGAAAGAAAAACACAAACTTCAGGCTGTTCAAAGGAAAGCACAGGTCAGCTGTTAACTAGAGAACCCCTACTACAAAAACATAGCACATACAACTTTGTATAACAATGAGATGAAACTGGTGTACACAGTATAGTCATGAAATGATAAGTATTTATTTTATTGTTGGCTACGGCAAACAAAGGGATTGACTAATGTATGATATCGCTTCTATCTTTGAATAAGTGAACATACTTCTTTTGCTGTGAAGTGTTGTTGTGTTCTCACGGGAAACACTTTTGGCAGGTCACCGGCTGTATGGCCGTCTCCCAAGCATACTTGCTAATTTGGTTCAAGTATGTGCAGCAGTGTAAAGGGCAGGTTGAAGTAGAATTATAGGAAGGTGTGGTGATAATTATAACTATAAATAACCATCAATGATGTCACAGCTCTGAAACAGCTGTGCCAATCAGTGAAGTATGACGTCAACAACAGCTCAATGCTCTTTCAGAAAATGCCATTGCTGACTGGGTAGTGGCACAACGAGAACACACAGCACCACAAATCTGCAGCCAGAGGCAGACGGTGGGGTTTTTAACAGTTAATTGATTGCATTAATTCAACGATATTTCAGTCTAATTCTACACTACCTTACATCCTAAGTGATTAAATCGTAATGAAATATGACACACCAGCATCTGCACTATAACACAGTTTCAAGAATAAAACAAAACATACACACAAGCTGTGCTTTTCTGGAAAGAGATGTACAAAAATATTATATATATATATTACATCTCTTTCCAGAAAAGCACAGCTTCTTCTACTGTCATGTGTCACTTTCTTGGTATGCGTGTGAAGTGGAGGCAGGGAAGGGTGACAGCTGTTAACAGTCACAAACATTTCAAATCAGAAATGAGGTCAGCTACTGGTTGCATTTGAAGCAGGGAGATTTATATCTAAATCATAGTAATGATATTACCACATTATTCAGGGAATGCAGAGGTAATTAAGTGATATCCTTGCAGTGGGAATAAAGTCCCAAGTCCTCTTTGTCTGAGACAAGACCGAGTTAAAATGCCATTGATTCACCAGCAGTAGAGTAAGATTTATCAACATATCTGTGCTGCAGCCTTCCAATGGCTGCAGGGATTTAATCAACCAAAGAAGAAGAGTTTCATAAGGTTTTAACAAGCTGTTTACAACAGATACTGTCAATAAAGATTATAGCAGACTGCTACAAATACATACACTGTTGATCCTACTATAAATGGATATCCTGGTTGGAGAGCAATGAGTTAAAATGGTTTGTTTACATTTTGAACATTATTCAGTCATTGTAGCGCATTGGCCCCAAGCGATTTTTCAAAACATTGACGGCAGAACGACTAAAAAGAAATAAAAGAAGCCTATCGTCACCACAATGCGTAAGAGCCAGTGGCCTCACTTTCTGCTGCTTCATCTGAATGAATGTCCCCCCTGTGTAAGAGGCATCAAAATACACATAAAATTCAGAACATAAAAGGAACATAACAGAGAAAGATTAAAGGGAAAGTCAAAGACTGTGAACCATTCAACATTAATGATGTGCAAACTTCTTTACGTATACTTCATTTTGTCACGCGACAAATTTAAAACCAGCTTAGAAACATGTGATAAGTGGGACACCGCTATAGTGTGATATCGTGGCAATATTATATGCATCTCCCCCATCCAAAACAAGTTTCTGAAGATCTCCACCCAAGCCCACAGGGGGCAGTGTTGATTAAGCAATAAGCAAAACTAGTTCCCCATTTGGTTCAACTTCAGCAAATTTAAAAGTTCTTGGGAGGGGGGGGACAGAGAGAGAGAGAGAGAGAGAGAGAGAGAGAGAGAGAGAGAGAGAGAGAGAGAGAGAGAGAGAGAGAGAGAGAGAGAGTGTGGATACGCACAGGCACACAAAAGCACAGTTGGATTCCACCAATAATGTATGGCACATCAGCCTTGCCCTTGCCAGAAAAATCATGTCTTATCTCATTCTGCAAATACCGCCTCTGCACAGAGGAGGAGAAAGAGAACTCCAGCTGTCATCTCTTCGGCAGCCCACCTGTCCAAACATCAAACCCCCCACAACGCCTTGTCATTAAAAGCCAGAGCTTCACCGGTCTCCACTCGGAGATAAAGCCGCTCTCATTATTCTGTCCATGTTTGTATTTAGACAGGCAGATGACCACTTGCTCTGAGCCTGTTCAGCGTCTTAATAAAGGTGCTCGGGGGGGTTTGAGCTTCTCTTTCAGACTGAACACCAGGTGGATGGCCTTGTTCTTATCTGCCAGTTCACTCGGACAGATAGACACATGCAGAAACACATGGACACAGAGGCACACAATGATACATACTCGCGTGCACACACACCCGCGCACACACGCACACACACACACACAGCCTCCCCTTGTCGCCCGGTCAGACTAATGCTGCAGCTCTGCGTGCCAGTTGGCAGTGGTAACAGACTGGGCACTTGTCTGGACACAAGCTTGAGGCAGGATTTCATTGGACGTAAGGGAAGACTGGGCAGCTTGCGGTCAACAGTGAATGGCTCTGCATATCAAATATTGCTTTCATCCACTTCTCTGGCAACGATTTAAGTTTGTCTTTTGCAAATGCTTAAACATTAGGGAGCCTCTAAGTTGAACCAGAGTCTTGTCTCACTAGATAGACTCCAGAACGTTGACTGTTCAGTGTTATTCCCCTCACGCTGGAAATGTGTTTGATTTAGTTTGATATATTTTTGGGGTCAACAGCTTTTTAATCTAAAATAAGCTAATAGCTTACTATTTGCTAATACTAAAAACACATGTTGCCAATGATAACGATGGATACGTTGATGAAAACTCTGCATTAAATTACATATTAAGTTTCCTATTATGGCTCACAGTATCGGTTCACCTGAAGAAAACTATAAATACCACTTTGAGAGAGCAGTGACATTTCACCATCGACAACTCATCAGTTCATTCTTCCAGATGGACATTTGTGCCAAGTTTAAAGGAGTAGATCCCAGTTGACATTGGGCGAAAGCAGAGTCCACCCTGGACAGGTCGGCCGACATATAAAGACAGACAACCATTCACGCTCACATTCACCCCTACGGGCAATTTAGAGTCATCAATCAACATCAATGACAGAAAAACCCACGAAGACACAGGGGGAACGTGCCCTCTCGCTGTGAGGTAACAGTGCTAGCTTAGATTAACAAGTGGAGGGGTGGACAGATGGATGTCCTTTCCAGTAAAATACAACCTTCATGTTAAATGACACTGTGAACTGGCAAACAACAGGTGAACTGTAACAAGTTGAAACAGAAACATATGATTGTTTGACACTGAAGAAGTAAAAGAAAGTTGAGATTAGCTATACTCTGATTTCTTGTCGGTCACGCCCATCACAAAGCATCAAGTGTCAGTTTGTAGCTTCGTGTCATTGGTCTCCATTGAAAATTATGTCAAAGCGGAATAATATGTTTTAATACTGAGCATCTAACATCAGATGACAAGACTAATAATAGAACAGAGTCAGTTATGTGCCAAAATTACACTTATTTACAGCATGAACATACCAGCATTTATTAGATGTTTCACTGATTGATAAGCGCGCTTCTCCACTTACCGTGGTTGTGTGAGATGATGACGTCAGCTAGCTGCTGCTGCTCAGTGACTGGCTCTTGATTGCTGTTGTCTTTTTCCTGGAGTTTATCCACCATGGCAATGACACAGTTGAGACATTTGGCCACATTGGCCCACACCCGGTCCTAAAAGAGCCAAATATACAAATCAGCAGTCAGATCAGCCTCACTGATTAGATATTTCTCACTCTGTGTGTACCAATATGTGCAACAGAACCAGGACCAAAAACTGTTGAAGCAGCTTCACAGTGTAACCTGGCCTCATGTCCGAAAGGTCGAAAGGAAATAGCTGTCTGGATATTATGAGATTACTTTCAAAGCATTTCAACTGTTTCCAGCTTTCTCCTGCTTTTCCCAAACTCCAACTGTTAACAGAGGCTTTCACTTTGTGTGTGTGTGTGTGTGTGTGTGTGTGTGTGTGTGTGTGTGTGTGTGTGTGTGTGTGTGTGTGTGTGTGTGTGTACAAATATGACAATCTAAGTGTGTGTGTGTGTATGTGTTTTGTAAATACTGTTGTGTGTTTTGGCCTTTTGTGCTTAAAAAATATGGTTTGAACATGATAAAACGGTGAGGCATATTTTTGAGCGATAACTAGGCATTAGTGTGCAAAAATCATGTCAAACTCCAGCTGTCAGCAAAGCAGATTTCGTCCTCACACGCAAACAAGCCAACAGTTTTACACACTTCAATGAAAAGAAGCAGCATGGCTTGTTCTGCAGTGACTTTGTCACGATAAAATGTTGAAACTCCTTTGAGAAAACTCTCATTAAAAAAAAGTATTATGTTTGGCAGACAATCAAATTTGGCAAGTCATTGAAGTGATTTGCCATAAAAATGGCTGTAATGATAGTTTATCTCCCTGTGTGTGAGATACCGCGAGGCCAAAAGTAAACACGACAGTTTGTATCATTGTTCTAAAAACTAAATAGTGACTGCGAAAAGTAGTCACACTCACCCATTCCTCCTCGTCGTACTCCTTATGGTGCGGTATGGAGTCTTGGTGCTTCAGCGGCACACCTTCGCCTCTCGTCGTGCTTTGTAATCCTTCCACATTGTTACACACCGCTGTGTCGTCAGTGATCGACGTGGCCGGACTGTGACCCGGTAGTCCCTGGACCGGGCTCGGATTCTGGTCGCTGCCCTGGAGGATGTGGCCTTGATGTTGGCCTCCCTGCATTGTGGTTTGCTTCTGGCTCTTGGAAACGTATCCGGGCCTCGCTGCATGCAGTGCCAATAGTGCACTCTTGACCAATTCATCCTTAAGGGTGTGAACAAATTGTTCTGTCTGTAGCAAAGAGAGGGAAAAAGACAGATTGGGAAAAAGACAGATACTGAACGTTGTGAGGAAGCACAACAAATTAAAATGCAAGCGCTGAAAAAGCAAAAGAGACAGAGTAAGTGGGAAGGGATTGTCACATTCGCGGGGGTAAGGAAATACAGATGGAAGTAATCTTGGAAGTGTGTAACTATTTACAAAGGAAGGGAAGAGAAACAAGGAATTGAACACTCTTTCACCATAAAGTAGCTCAGCTCCATTACTGCAGCACAGCCAGTGAGCAACAAAAACAGCAACAAACAACAAACAATTCAATTACTCCTCCTCCAGCCTGTTTCTCCGAGGAGCACACCTCCTTTGATCTCAAATTCACCAGCTACTGTAAGTTGATGATGATCCCAGTACCAAGGAGCCGCGCGCTCGCCGCCGCCACCGCGTGACAAATGATAAGGGCTCTCAAGAGTAATTGAGTTAGCGCTGCAATAAGCAATTTTATTACCACAGCAAAATGCAATCTAACAAAACACGAGCCAAGCTCTCCATGAAAAGAAACCGGTGAGCTCATTGCAGTGTATATATTTGCGACACAAACACCTTTCTCCTGCGCTCTACCCAGCGCTGGCTCTAACCCATTTGGTGCAAACTTTAGCTTTGCAGGCAATTCCACCACTAACGTGGTGATTCTGCGGGCAATTTCATAGTAGTAGTTATACTGTGGTTGTTTAGTCATATTTCTTCCTCCCTCCTGGATGTGGACTAAACAGAGAAGAAAGCAAAGAAGTCGACTACTAAAGACAATAACCCCTGATGAGAGATGCTTTTTATGGATGTCAAAAGGAAGTGATTCTAAACTTTTTCTGCTGGTGACTAAAATGAAGCAATGTCAACTTGTGACTCTTTTCAAAAGGATGCATGACCTGTCAGCATTTTACCAAAGACATGACTTTCACTTCTCCAATTGTGTCATCTATTACTCATCCAACTATTCAATTTCTTTCAAAGTTTATTTTGTATAGTCCAAAATCACTAATCAAAAAGTTGCCTTGGAGGGCTTTACAATCTGTACACATACGTCAAACTATCCAGTATAACAAAAGAAAAAGGAATAAAGTCAAAATTACTTCCTCTAATCATATTGTGACTCTGGCTCTGTACTCACGGATAATCTAAGCAATATGAAATGTGGATGTTTGCATAAGGATATATAGTGCAAATTTATCTATCTATCTATCTATCTATCTATCTATCTATCTATCTATCTATCTATCTATCTATCTATCTATCTATCTATCTATCTATCTATCTATCTATCTATCTATCTATCTATCTATCTATCTATCTAATATACGATTATAATTTCCTGATTACGGGAGAGAATTTGTCTTCTTTTTAAATGTAAAGAAGAAAAGAAGAAAGAATGGAATACGATTCTATGTATCTAACAATTTAATGTGGTTTTATAATTAAACTTAAAGTTAACCTTAATGTTGACATGGCACATGGTAAAAATGGCACAACGCCCGGTCTACTCTGTGGGATCATGATCCATCTCCTATCACTGCGTGGGCCTCCGCTTAACAAAGAGGCTTCACGTCAGTGGAGTCTATCGTCAAACACTTACAGTTGATTTCTTCCTTCCTGAGCTGCAATTCCAAACACTTGTTACTTGGTCCACTTTTCAGAAATTGGACACATTCTAGCTTTAACTGAGATTAAACTGCTGACTTGCGTCATATCTTTGTTCCTTCTATAATGCAGCTACAGTCTGTGTCAGTCATTAAAAAATATAGAATGTATATTGATGTAAAACATACAAAGACTTATTCACATAAAATGAGCAATTTGATGAATGTTTGAGCAGAGAGAGCAAATAATGACTACACTTAAAAAGCTGTTGTATCCAATTTATATCCATATACATCCTTATTTAATTGCCTTGCTTGGATCCAAATTAGTTCCTTTACTGTAAGTCAATGAAGTGAGAGCTGAAATCTATGGATAAGACTGTGTGTGTAGTTATATGAGAACAAGCACTTGTGCTGAAGTAGTATTCTGCAATGCACACAATCGTACATAAAGAAGTAGACATCATTTTAAAGATAATAATAAAAAAAAAATCCTACATGAAAAATTGAGCTTTGATTGAGTAATCAAAACACTTAACAGAGACTTGGGATTCAACATGTAAATTCACATTAAAATTGAACTTGCTTATCTGACCTCAATGTTAATTTGCAATCTATGAAACAATGTATTATTCATTATCATTCCTTAGATGAGCGAACAAAGACCAACACTGAATTTAAAAGAATCGGGATCTTATTTGCACTTCTTAACCACGGGGTCGAAGGAGAAGTCGTGAATTGGACTTTGACTGAGGAACTTTTCAAAAACGAATTTTTCTATGCAACCCATGGAACCAACCGTCATTTAATCACATTCCTAAACATTCAACCAGAACCAGTGCTTGTGTCATGCAAGATCAGGATCTACAGCAAAGTGCAGAAACCATTTTAATGATACACTGTACACCAGGATCCTAATAGATACTGTGTTCAAAATAGAATATGAGAGGTGCACTCCTTTGGGGAAAGGAGGAAAACATTGCAGCGTCATTCTCTCACCAAGACTAAACCAAAGCAACTTTGCTCCTCCCCGCACAAAAAAAAACTAGTCCTTAGTGTAGCTCTTCCACACCTACCTGTTTTAGAGATCTGAAGCGCTCAAAATCCCTTGGGACAAATTCTTTTCCTAGTCTTTCTTATCTATATCTGCTGATATGATCTTGACTGAGCAGTTGTGCAAGTCAGAAAGTGCCTCAGTGGACCTATACTGCGGAAAAGTAAGTTACATCTGATCTAAAAAAGACGAAAACTGAAGAAATCTCTTCCCCCTGAATGGTTTCGGATGGTTTTACCCTGAAGGATGAGCGGATTTTGGCTGAGTTAAAAATAGAGCTTTTTCACTCGATGTAACTTCAGCTGAGAGAAGTTGAGAGAGGCTGAATGGAGCGAGCTGGTCAGATTCCAACAGCACTTGGCTTACTCACAATTGCATATTTGACATTGAAATACCTTATAATCTCACATAATCGCGCATAGACGAGCAAACCACAGCCTCTTCCAGGTAACTGAGAAGACGGAGACATAAAACGAGTTCTAGGACGCAGTTGGATGTGTTGCACATGTGCTTTTCACTGTGTGTATCATCAGAGTGAAGTTATTATTATCATCATCAACAGAATTATCACCACATATAGAGAAGCAACAGCACATTTGCCGTGCCCGCTGTGAAGAAGTGTAATATGTCATTAGGCCTCGATCAGGTGGTGAAGCAAGGAGGAAAAAGTTAGATGCAACGAGTACTTGATTAAAAAAAAGTTCTTACATCCTCCTGATGTTTTCTGGAGGTGTCTCATCTTCCCATCATCATCTCAGATTCTCTGAAGATGTGACCCACTGTCTTTATTGAAGAAACTTCACACAACCGCAGCGACACACTCGCAAATGCACCTGCCTTTATTGATTTGTATGTCAGGATTTTAAATATTTGTCTCAGTGTGAGTATTGAGGATTTTTTTGTGGTGTTTTTATTTCATTACTCTGTCAAATTACTTTGTTGATTATTCGATCAACGTTTTGTCTATAAAATGTCCAAAAGTTGTTAAAAGAACAGTAAAAAAATATGTTTATTCGCTTTCCTGCTTTTGTGAAGAGTTTGATTGTACTGTAAGGCGGATTTTGTTTTCTTTGGCCATCTGTTTCACTAGTCTTTATGCTAAGCTAAGCTAACCATCTGTTGTCTGTAGCCTTATATTTAATAGACAGATATGGTAGCGTGCTAATGGTCTTATTCTCAGCAAGAAAGAAAAAAAGCACATTTCCTAAATTGTCAAATTAGTTCTTTACGTCGTTTGAGGGAAGTTTGGGATTTTAGGCAATATGAATAAAACATTACTTGTGTCTGCACAGGTGTGAACAAGTGATGATGAATCAAGCATGATTCTGTGTGTGCATGAGAGCACTCAGATATTTGCGTGTCTCTAAAAAAAAAAAGGAGCAGATTTTTGTGACAGACGAACAGATGTGCAGGAGGAAATTTGGATATAAAACGTGTGATTCATGATTGGAGTCTATGAGGCTTGAAGAGAGTGATGTCACATGAACATCAGCTTTTAGACACACAGACAGAAACAGAGTTCCACACCTCCACTGCACTCAACCACACACACACATACACCTAGATCCACGCACACACACACACACACACACACACGCACGCACACGCGCACACGCACACACAAACACACAGCTTGAGATTTTAATCAAAGCAGCCCCACTTGTGCTGACCAGGCCAGGGGTTTACTCGGCCAATGTGTGCGTGTCTAATCAAGGATGAGAGGAAGTGGTGACAGAGCGAATGTACCAATTAAGCAAGCTGATTGGGCTCTATTCCACTGTGGCAAAAACAATCTATCCCACAACAGATTGCAATCTGACAGCACCAGATGTAATTCATTAATTATACTGATAAAAACGCCTCAACTCCATAAACCTCCATGCTGCTATTCACTTTTGTTAGTTTGGCATTTTTATGATGACTTATGGATTTTTCCTGAGGGTTGTCTTTTTAGAGTGGAAAGCAAAACACTGGATTTAAAGTTTTAAAGTTATTTCTAGAATTGATAAATGTTGCAGTTTTGTTTTTGATGAAACTGGCAGAGTAATATTACAAGCACCGGTACTAAGTGAGAAGGTAAACATTTGGTAAACAGTGTCACAGGCCTATGCATCCGCCTGAGTAGTCCGATGAATGCAACTCTACTAAGAAAACTATTTTATATCGGCTTAGAAGCAGAAAGAAGTTGTTTTTTTTTGCTGAGTTTGGGTTTGAATTAACTAAGTGCCACAGTTAAAGACACATCTAACAGGTTTTTTCAGGTTGAGGTATTACCTGACGATGTTTGTTGATGTGTCCGAGAATAAAATAGTTGGTTGCAGCAGCTTGAGGCCAAGAGGAATAGAGGGATCGTTTAGATGGGAGCGAGAGTGGGTGAAGGGTGTGGGCGCTGCCTCACCTTGTCAGAAAGGTTCTTGAGTGCATCCCTCAGTCCAGGGGAAGAGTGCTCCTGGGCAGACTGGAGGAGCCGGTCTGCTAGGCTTGTAATGAGGGGCTGGAGGAGGCTCATGGTGCTGAGTACCTCCTGAGCTTTAGCTGTGTGCTCTGGGGAGTAGTAGATACACTGGTAGGCAGTGCTGAAGCTGTGGTGAAAGAAAAAAAAACATGTACATTCAGATTTGACATTCAAACATATCATGGACTGGATGTATGGAATACACACAAAAAGTGGCCCAAAACCTGATTTTAAAAGAACTGGACCACACCTGCTTGTAATGAGATTGTAGACAGACAGTACTGGCAGAAGCCCATTATGATTGTTTAGATAAGTGCTGCTGGTTGGAGGAGGAAGAGACAGCATTTGAAATCAAACAAGCTGCACTGCAGCATTCCCTGGTTGACCTGATGTGCTCAACCTTATAATCAAAACTGATCATGAACGGGTTTCCTTTTTTTTTTTCTTGTGTGAATTGAGTAAATGTTATTTTACTCACATATTCTTATTGTAAAATTGTATTTTAAAATAACAGCACTGTGGTATCGAATACTTCAAATACATTTTATTATCAGAAAATTGTATATTTCGAAGCCTTTGAAT
This sequence comes from Clinocottus analis, assembly GCF_023055335.1. Taxonomy (NCBI): domain Eukaryota; kingdom Metazoa; phylum Chordata; class Actinopteri; order Perciformes; family Cottidae; genus Clinocottus; species Clinocottus analis. The sequence goes on along the minus strand of NW_027175954.1, from coordinate 4,921,705 downwards.
GTTGTGCAGTTAGTGATGCAGCACACCCACTTGCAGCTACACTGCCCTGCTGTGAATAACAAGCGCAACCTTTACTAACAGCAGTCGCATCTGAATGTATTTACATTTTATCACAGCCGTAAATTGGTCAACGACTACAAAGCTCGAGGATAAAGATAACTATAACTCTTACTGTCACCGAAAAGCTTCACAATGACTCTTTTTTTGCTTCTAATCCAAAAAGGAGTGGTTGATCATAATCGTACAATTTCAAATGGATATTCTTTGTACGGGTTGTACTGACAAATAGACACATAGTGGGTGTTTATTGACAAAAAATGTTGTGTTATACGTTTGCTGCCTGGAATATGTACAGCAGCAACACTTTCCAGGTATTTGGCATGAACTGTCAAACTGGAACTGCAGTCCAATGTCAACCCATTTTCCCTTTATGAATAATTAATCTCTTCTTCATTTCCAGGGAGCCATTTAATCTCAGACAAAAACACCTTTTGTCAGTTTCTAGATTCAGGGCAAATCACTCCAATCAAACATTCTCCTCGGGTAAAGTTCCAGTGACTTTCAATGAGTTTTGGCTGACTTCCTGCCATCAGATGTAGCGTGGAGCGAGGCAGTCATTTGCAACCCTCCCAGCTAGTTTAGAGTCAGCTCTGCAAGCCTCTATGTAGGCCATACCCCAGAGCCAGATCCTAAGGCATAATTGACATGAGAGGAGAAAGAGAGAGAGAGAGAGAGAGAGAGAGAGAGAGAGAGAGAGAGAGAGAGAGAGAGAGAGAGAGAGAGCGGGGAAGGGAGGGCACATACAAAGGGCTGGCATAATACCGTATTATCTGCAGCGCTCATGATATTTTCAGCGACGGAAAGAGTGATTCTTTAGAAGTCGCCTTGCGTCGAACAGCACGACCTGATTTATCAGAAAGTATAAAAATCTGAAGGCCTTAGGAAATTAGGTGTAGGTGCTTACCACTAACTATGTATTTGACTGGCTAACTTTAAAATCTTGGCCTTGTCATTAATACTAATGAGCTCCCCGGAGGACGACCACCCACTAGCTCAAGGCTAATCAAAGGAATCACTAAATGAGAGAAACACACAGGGCAAACAGTGTGAAATACTTAACCGCACGCATCACATGCATCACGTCTACGTGTGCACTTCTGTTGCCCCCTATTTCACAAGCGTACCTTCAAATGCTATGATTTCAGTCGCAGAAAAGACCATAATTGAATAATCTACTGCAACAAACCTCTTTCTCTAGACCCCTTTCATCCGCTGTGAGCTTACATTCGTCTTACTACATTATGCAGAACTAAAGAGAAAAAAAAATCCTGAAGGCTTGCAACAATACAGATGCTCCAGAAAAAAAGGCAAAGGACAAAGTTGTTGGAAGAGGACAATTGCTTCAACGAGTGAGATTCAATAAGAGATCTGTTGACTCATAAGTACAAATCCAATCCCATTAGAGGAGCCTATGTAGGTAATAATGAATGTTAGGACCTGCCACCTGATGCTAGACGACAGAATTGATCCTCTCTAAGACTCGCTAAGGCAAGAAACTTTAATTGTCTCATCAGCAATGCTCTCATTCCAAATGAATCTCTCAAGACCGCAAAACATGAAAGGGTAAAAAAAAAAAGAAAAAGAAAAGAAGAAGCATAAATCTGTGTATGCAAACTGGATGAAAGACCGAAGGTGATGTTGCAAAAGAAGAGCTGATTTTCATTTTAAGCTTTTGGTTGGTTTTCCTTCCCCGATGTAATGTGGGAGTGCTGTGTGTAAAGTTTTTTAAACATGGTGCCAAAACATCAGCTGGTCAACAGCCCTAGACTTCCTTATGGAACTTCAAACATTTATCTTTTGTTGAAATATATGTAGGTGCTGATTGAACCCCGGGGTAATGTACGAGTCCATAGTTTGTGTTGTCATTGTGAGTCCATGATATTTGAATACATAAACACAAGAACAGGAAATCCTTCATCCTGGCTGGCTTTTACCGTGACTTCAAGCTCAAGTCACAGCCTCAAGCTCATAAAAGGCCTCCTGGTTCACAAATCCTTTACTTTTGTTTAAAGGAGCTCCCAGAAGAACTTGTTATTTACCGTTTGTTTGATGGTAGATCCGTTTCATGATACGCACTGGATGCATTTCTTTGAAGTTGAACACTTTGGTTTTAATGCAGTTGCCATTTGATCAAACCTGTATTTCATATCAATAGTATTCTTTTATTTTTCTTATCTACAATAACATATAACAAAGGGACTGAAAATGTAGATATGCTGTTTGTACTTAAAGTACAGAGAACAAACTGATACGCTTGCCGATTCCTTCTAACAGGCATGTAAGAATCTTCATTGATATTCATAATGTGAATGTGAGCCATTTGTCCAGCAACTATGTAAACTTTGAAGTCGGTATGCTCTTTATGAATATTTATGTATCTGTCTATGACCAAAGAGACTCATTAAATTTACATACATGCGGTATAGAGCATTTCAAGTGAACTGTTTTTAGTTGTTTTCCCTCCTAAAGAGACGCTTCAGTGTAGAGGGTTGTCTTTGGACTGTTTTAAATATAATGATACGCAAGTTACATTTTACTGTGCCATGATGAGAAATAAAAATCGTTAGTACATCTCCACATGCAGCCAGTCCAACAGCAGCATGTGGAGAGCATTCAAATTGCAGTTAAATTATCTCAAATTGGAGTTTCAATAGATTAAAGAGGCATATTTGTGGAGACTGTGTAAAACTAGATAACACAACACACATGAATCATATGTGAAGACTCATTCTCTTCATAGTGGCCATCAGACATTCACCTACAGACAGGCAGGTGGCTGTAGGTGAATGTGCAAGCATGTCAACTGTGTTTGGACATGATGGACCTGTGTTTTGTGATGTTCTCGTCACAAAGAAACGTCTGTCATAGTCCAATTATGGCACAAATTCCAGGATCAAGAGGACATTGTGCAGCTTGCACATATGATCATGACTGGTCATATGACGGTTCTTGTTCAATTGAACAGTTGTGTAAAATAAGTTTGTTCTTTTGAAAAACACCTTAAAAACACATAGTATTTGTGGCTCACATCCAGTGTGATAATGGTAATGTTTACTTTCCACACACAATAAGAGGTCCAAACTGCAAAAAAAAAAAATCCCTGTTTGGCATCTGGGACATTATTGATGCACGTAAGCTGTCAATGCATCCTTTATCGATTCCTAGAAAATCTGAATTATCACAGAAAACAACAGAGGCTGCTGGATATTTCACATGTTCAGAAGCAAGAATTCAATTTATCTGGCCGTGGGCAACTCTCCACCTCTACTGAGAGAATATTAGTTTCCTCTTAGGCGAAGCTCATCCAGACTCCATTACCTGATTTCTGTACGTCATTGTGGGGAGAGCAATGCTTTTAGAAAGAATTGCTGCCTATGCTCCCGCAAACCCACTTATATGCATCTATATGTATATAATGGATTTTTCTTAATCCCACCTCATTTCCATGTGCACCCTGGGTGTGCCACGTGCCTCCAGCCATGAAAACACAGAAGGTGCCACTCCCTCCGCACTAAATGCAAAGTGCACTTGACTGCACTTTGCACCTGCATTTTGATTCATGAAATTATCGCCCTTGGCCTTCTTATATTTCCAGTTTCATACAGAAAAACAGCACCGGATCTCCAAGCATAGGGACTCATCAATGTGTTCACACATTAGTGGCGCAACGCTGGATCAGGTAAACTCGAGTCTAAGAGGACTCCAGTCTACTAACAGATTACTAAAACTAGCAGTGTGTCCAGGATGAACTTCTTCCTTTGTTTTCCTAAATGATCAATGGGAATTGGTTATAACTGGAATGAGAGGAAGAAAACCGCTGGGCCCAGCGGCCTAATTTAGCAAGCATCTTCAGCGCATAGCTAATTAATAGTGGGGAGGAAATTAATGAAGAGCTTGCGGCCCGCTGCTGACAGCCAGCAGGAGAAAAATGCAGCTACGTCAGCAGAGAGTCCTGCAGCACTCCAGGTGACTGCCAAAGCCTCCTTCGTCATTTAGACAGCATGCTGTAATCACCGTTCTTACACCAGGACACGGCCACATAGCCACAGTAAAACAAATATACAGTCTGCTATAGATACAAGCTGATATAAAACCAGCTTCTTTTAACTGCCAAACACCATCTGCCGTTGAATCCTCCACTGGGCACTGATTTCATATCAGTTCTCAGAGTAACAGCCAAAGCTTTCCTCAGTTCTGACACAAACTAGGAACCCCGATCTGAGAACAGACAAGATTTAAAGCTGCTGCCAGCACCGTCACCAACAGAACCTGAAGCGGGCTAACTCCAGAAAAGCAAAGAACGAAGAAGCTGCTGTCCATCAGCCTGACCCCAGTTCCCCTCCCCGCTCACACACACGCAAGCACACACACACGCGCACACGCACAGTCCTGGTAGGAAGGTATTTTGTTGGACAACGTACTGTTAGTCACATTCAATCTAACATTGGACCCAAAAGGCTGTGTGATGTGGTTTTAAACACTCTGTGTCCAAGAAATGTGTCATTCTGCAGTTCTGCTTGACCAGGAGGCCTGGCGACAAGTCAGTTCTTCCTTCCTCTCTGTTACAGTAGACAGAATTCAAAGACACATGCAGAGAGGAGATATACTGCCCAGTTTCTGCGTCAACAAAGTAGAGATGTCCTTAAAACAGGAGCCTGTTTGCTGAAGAACAACACTGAAGTAAAAAACAGACTTCTGGAAATCTCCTATGCTTCCATAAGCAAGAAACAAACAAAAAAAAACAACAACAATACAGATAGGACAACATTCGTCAATTTTCAGGTTCCAGAAAACATGTCCCCCAAAAATAAAATGTGTGTCACATCGTTATGCAGATTATCTGAATAATTTAAAAGAGGCTGTTAATGAAAGATTAGACCACCTCAGCAAATCCACAGCTGGGTCTATAGGGTTCAATTAAAAAAGGATAAAAATCCAATGACTTTTAAAACTGCCATTTAAGTGGGACTGCATGCATTAATGATAGATAAATGTTCTTGCCCTGTGTGTACATGTGCAAGGTTTCAGGAGGAATACTAAATGGAGTTATTGATTAAACTCTTTCCTGGCCCATCCTGAGAGACAAACTACATTGCATACTCTGGTCATTGCCAAGCTTGGCCAATGCGGGTTTCTAATGGATCTGAAAAGAACACCCTCCCTCTCTTCTAGTGTCCAGGGAACAAAGACATATGGCTCTTTTATTGCCCTGGTGGTAACACCTCTGTGCTCAGGTTTTCCTTTTTTTTTTCTCTTCTCGTCCCTCAATCCTTTTCCATCTTCTCTTTGATGAATTAATATCCCATTCAATAGGCAAGGCTCACATCTCGCCGATTGTTCCCTTTTTAATCAAATGTGATTACAAAAGGCTGCTCCAGATAGCCGAGGAGACACACTGGGAGGAGTATAATGAGTGTCTGCATGTGCTTGTGCACGCACACACACACACACACACACACACACACACACACACACACACACACACACACACACACACACACACACACACACACCTTTGCTCTGCTCAGATAGGCTGACTTTCCACACAATTAAGTGACTCAACTGGACTTGAGCATAAATTCCCTCAAAGCTTAATATCTTTAGTGCATGCATCATAAAAGCTAATTAAAGCATTAAATAATGAATGTTCCCCATTTAAAGTAAACATAAACCCTCATTACAATGGCCAACACTACAAACTTGTCAAATGTATTCCTATTTTTGACGATGGCTGACAAATTATTGCATTCCAGGTCAAACATGGATAAGGCTCAGCGCAGGACGTCGTCAGTTAGCCAGCCGTAAAATTGGAAAATTTAAGCTACAGTGAGTCATTAGCTAAGTCAAATATGAAACAAAAAGCTTTGTCTCCCTGGAGAAATTTTTCTGAAGTCTAATCTCTCATTCAAAGAAAATGATTTCACTTCAGTGGATTTAAAATATATATATACTAACCTTATCATAGTTCATGCCAGAAGATACAACTGACCATCTTTAGCAAATTCACTTGTGCGCTTTAGCATAAAGAAGTCCTTTCTTTATTTCTTATTATCAGCACAGGACCTCAACTATTTTACCATCAACTTATACATTTCTTATACACCTCAGTCTGCTCCATCTTGCTTCTCTTCCCCTTTTTCTTGAGCTGCAAACTCTGTAACTAATTGGATTTGGCATGGTCTGTAATGACTTTGCACTCTATAGGGAGCTTTGGGAAAAATCACCCTTCATTTCTTCTGGCATCACTCAAGTGACCACATACTGAACTCCAGTGACATATACCTCCGTCATGCATCTAAATGTTAAAAGCAGAAAAATGTACAGGATACTGCCAAGCTCAGGTTTGAGAAAGTTGTCTGGATTTGTTCTCCCGGAGTGGAGATTCAGTCTGTGTTTGTGCGCTTTGTGTCCACGTATGGATAACACAACCTTGAGTGTTAGTGGAGCGAGCGGTTTCACACAGTAAAATAAACACACAGGATATATTTCCCCTCTCAAGCAATCAGGAAAAGACACAGCCATAGTGTGAACCCACTCTAACATAAATCTGAGATACTCCATGTGTGTAAGTGAGACCAACACAATGTCTCCACTGATCTGAACAAAGCCAGTATATCATTTAGACTTTCGTTTTTCAGATTAACTCACTCATATTCCTGTGGTAATGATCAATTACTGCAGTGCCTATTGTAGACTAATTTCTGGCGATCAATGATTATAGATTGCTGTTTAATTGCACTCTAAATAACACATACTCTTTGTAGTAACAACATTAGCTCCAGACATTACCTCAGATGAGAAATGTCCTCATTCATTGCATAAAAACTTCTAAACATCTGGACAGATCATTTGGTTTTGAATTGAAGTGCTTTTTTTTAAGAGCAAGCTCCAGATGGCAGCTGGGAAGTTGCAACAAAGCGTGGAGCGAAATGTGTGGCCCTTCAATGGCAAGTTAACATACAACTTCGGGGTGGAGGAAACGCAATGCCTGCCAGGGAAAAGAACCAGTACAGAGGAACTTCTGACTCAACAAGCCTTTTCCATCAAGTCTGTGGCCTCTAGTCAAATTGAGCTGTCGGAGGCAGTGGAGTTCCAGGCTAAATTCAGCATGGCTTAGCTGTGAGAAACTGTGGGGGGCTGTGAAGATCAAGTCCAAAGTCCATAGGCCGGGGACAACAAATTTGCCTGCCACTATCAATTATGCACTAGGTAGATTATTTTACCAATACAAGCCAGTTTTCCCCTCAGCATGTGTCCCGTATTAAATCATTCATGCTCCCTCTAAACACCATTGGTGTGCAGGTTTTCCAGCTGTTGTTCTTTCTCTTACCTCTTTTTCTCTGCCTCATATCGGCTCAAGAGACGCTGCAGACCACCGCACTTGAACCCCTGGAAATGGGCTGCAGGGGCGCCGACAGTGACAACGTCGTAGAACGCATCTGAAAGACAGAAAATAGATTTGATGGGGTAAAAATAACAAGATGTATTATACAGCATCTTAGAACGTTCAGACTTGAGGACCAAGAAAAATAAGATTCAATAAGATAACTTATAAAATTATAAACAAAAAAAAAACATTAGGTTTTGATCAGCAATTTGAGGCAGAAATGATTATAAATCCACAAAAACAGTATGCAAAAGGTAATACATTTTGTTTAAGTATATGTGATTTTTTTTTTTTAATGTGGCATCCTATCCTTTTACTAAACAGACTCCAAAATTTCTGGTGACACCCAAAGCGAGATCAACAGTTAGTAATACCTGGCATAAAGATTGATTCAGTATTCTTAAATAGACCATGCAGCAGTTTCAGGGCTTCAGTTAAAATGGAAATGTCAACGTTATATGGAGGGGCTCCTCCATATAACTTTTTGTAACGTGCAGACAGTAGCTTTAAACCCACGGTTGCGTCATATTCATGCACAAATAAGACATTGATATGACGTTATTCTGCACTGTGCCAGTGTCTTTTAGGCAGCTTTTCTCTCTAGCTGTCTTTTGGTCTGAACCTTGGTCCCACGTTGATCCAGAAGGACGATGAATGTCACAGCACTTCATTCCAATTTGCACACCGCCGTCACAAGTAAATAAACACTTCACAGACGGCTAGGCGGGCACAGGGGTGCTTACAACAGGCCTTGTTTTGAATGAGTAATGGATGAGGTTGACAATTAAAACAGAAAAAAGGGAGGAGGGAGAGTGGGTGGATTGGAGTTTATGGGGGTGAATATTTTGGTGTGGTTTGGTGCCAGGTCAGTTAATGAACACCTTCGGGAAAGCAACAGTGCAGCGCTCCGCCTGCAGGAAAACACTGCTTGAAAAATCATCGAAAGTAGAAATGAATGACAACGCAGCTCCGAGAGTTGCCACAGAGATGTGAATGGCAGTGCGGCCAACGGCCTCCTGTGCCCTAACAACACCACAATAGACCAATAATGATTTGATATGGAGGCTTTGCTACTACCCACTGCTTCTTCCTATCATTAGCCTTGTTCCAGGCCTTGAGGCTCCCGTTCCACCACACGTTTGGCCCCTAGAGTTTGTGGATGTCCAAGTTCCCTTAATTGGTTCTCCCACAGCAGAAGTGTACAAAATACAATGGCGGGTTTCGGAACATCAAGCACAATGACCAATTTGTGCTCGATTTGCCTGGTCTCGCTATCACACCATCCCTTTTTCAATACACAATATATCGAGAAGAGAATAAGCTGTTGAAGTACTAAGAGGACAGCTGCTCTCTAGAAGAGGAAATTGATCGCGGCAGTCAGGACGGGTGAATGAGAATGAGTGACAAACAACGCATTCAGTTCATCTTATTGTTTTAGGCTGGAAATATTTTGTTTGCACATTTTGGAGGCAATAGCCTTTTTTTGCCAGATGATCAAAGCGACAAAATGAAAATGAATAGTTAAGCGTTTTTGATTTGAATGCAAAGCCAAACTAAAGAAAATGCATAATTTCAGAAAATCAAAGGGAACAATAGAACAATTGTTGGAAGAGTTGGAAATTGTGACTCGCTACATTACGAAGACTGTTCCATTATTTTTTTTCACAATTATTGGTTAAATGACAGGTGTCATCTAATTATCTAAAATGATCAAAAATGTGTTTCATATTCAAAGTTTCTGATTTTTCTATCTATACAATTCCACATTCGTGCAGACAGTTTTGTCATTACAATATCTACATTGCTTTAAATTCCACTTGCATGTTGTAATTTTGTTTTCCCGTTATAGAAAATACTGATCCAATGTATTTATGTAGAATCTTGATACAAAATGTGAATATGGTAAAAATACAGTCAATGATAAATGACATGAATATGAAGTCAGCATTAAAAGGAATCTCTTCCTGTATGAGGAATGACGGTAGCAGAGGGTGTATGTCAAACTCACATTTCAATGATTTTCTTCACACTGCGTTTCAAGTGATGTCTCTTTTTATGAATCCATTGACATTTACTGTCACTGAGTTGTGTGAGAGACGATGCGCTGCATGTTAAAGGTGAGAATAAAGGGGAGGAGATGGCTTAAGCATGAAATGTATTCCATAAACATTTATGGGCTGAGCTTGATTTATCTTTTTAAAGATTTACTTAATTTGTGTGAAAAAACGTCCTTTTTTATAATGAAACTTTTGATTTTATAAGCTATTCATCCCTTTTCCCCCTGATTTCTTCATTCACATTATAAAGCCGATGGGAGATTTGTTATCCTGCTGGTACTCCAGGTCTTACTGAAGAATATAAACGTAGAATTAACACTCACAGACATATCAGCTAAAGCACCACTGCCTGGAATTAAGTCAAAGTGTAAATTGGCCCCACTAGGAGTCATTATCACAGTGTCTATCAATCAATTGACAAACTTCACTAACGTTGAATTTATCTTGATCTCCCTCTTTTCCTGCCCTGACAGAGCAAGACAGTTCCGGGGTTGTATGATGACTTGATTTTGATTATTTTATCTGTCATCCCTGAGGTCTTCACAGTTTAGATCAAGGTTTCTGTCTTCAACTTCTCCATCAATCATCAAAATGGAGTCCTCTCACAGGTAGTGAGGCATCAGTTAGTCGCCCTAATACACAGAGACAGTTTCAGGGCAATAACAGGCGCTGCCAGCGAGAGGAGACAACCCAGTATTTCTCTCTGGAAAAACGGAAAAACGCAAAGGGCTTAATTAGTGTTTGGTCTATCATTCTCAGGCCAAGTTAACGCTCACCTTTCAACCTGGACGATGAACTAGAACTGCCCTGTCTGAGCCTGCTGAGTTTCTCTGACAGTTGGAGAAGTCACAGGCGTAGAAACACAAAACAACCAGAGCAGCTTAACAAAAGGTTTGCTTATGAAACCACCTTTCCCCAATAGTGTCTTTTTCTGTTTGAAGGTTCCAGGTCAAACAGGTTTTAACTACATTTTAAAGCAGCTTCCCACACATTCTTCAAAATGGGAAGTAATTAGACATTAAGAAAGAGGTTGCTTGTTGTGATTCACGTCCAGAAAATGATCACCTGAATTGGCAGCTTCTGTTTGGTTTCATGGAGTTTCAGTTTCAGCTAAACTTGACTGTTTTGGTTCAGTGTCAGCGCTCACAAAGCACTATTTGTGTGGCCAACTTTTTGTAAAGGATCCCTAAAACAACAACCACACTCAGTTGACTCTGCACCAAACAACAGTTGGACACAGTTTGCGCCTCGCTGAACATGTAGTGCATTAAGCAGCATAAAAGCCAAATATTTCACACCAAACAGGGCAGAAAGAGTGTGAATATTGGACTTAACTTCACCAGGTGTAAATATTAGGTGTAATAATAGGACCAATAGAAGTATAAAGCAGTAGTGTAAGTATACCTGTTTTTCTGGGGCACGTCACTCTCATCCTCTGGGTGTGCAAGTTTATTGGGATGAACTCCAGAGATTTCTGGGCTTTGCAGCAGCTTGGCTTGAATGAACGACCTAAAAAAAAGGTATACAAGTATATGTCACATTGTCATGAAGTATAACTGGGATTGTGGATGTTTAAAATATAAACATCTCTTGCACTTAATACCTTATTGCCTGCTTACAGCGGAACTACTATTTTTCCAACTCGACTGCTTCATATGGCTGTTCTCTTTATTACATTATTCATGTGCTTCTGAAGTGAGGCACATCAACAGATAAGCAAACATTAGATCATTTGGATTGATGTTCAAATGTTCTCTTTGATTTTCTAATTAAAAATAAATCCTTTGTGTAATTGAATGACTTGAGATATAACTCAGTGACAGAGGGGAATACATATCACCAAATTAAATTGAGTGAGGTTGCTTAACAATGCTTTCAGATTACCCAAACACAAAGAACAGCACAGCCAATATTTCAAATTAATAAAGCCCAATTAACCCAGCCATGCTTCCAAAGAAAGCATGATTTTAACACAATTCGTTACACTTTTTTACACTACAAATTATTCTTAGTTTGTTGAAAACAATTAAGATAACCCTCCAAACCATTCCACTTTTAAAATATAAAAGATCATGTAACACACACACGCACGCCCACACGCCCAAACGCACACACACATCAGACAGAGAATGTATCAATTAGAGAACAACAAGCATCTCAAAAGTGGCTCATTTAAATCAACTGCTTATAACGTCCTCTAATGAGCAGTGTAATCTTTTAAGCAGAGGATTTTATTCCCGTTGCAGTCGTTACGTTGCTCAGAATGTCCAATTAAAATTTTCTGACAAATGAAACTCTTTGTTAATGGCTTACATTTAAGCTCAAAAACACAATCTGACACTTCATGTTGACCGCTCAAATATGTAAATAGGGTTGATAAACCTCTTTGAGATGAGGCGAAGCTTTCAAGAACAATCAAGGAACAGAGGCAACTTAGAAGAACTGTAATGTTTGCTAGCAGAGTTCAGTTGAAATTTCTAAGAAGTTTCTCTTGAAGGGATAAAGCTAAAGTTACATGCTCTACTGCACGTTAAGTCTTACACTTACTTTGTGTTGAGAAGAACACAACTACGCAGTACACACTCTGTTCAGTCCCGTTCATTATTACTCTCGCGGCAACAGACCAGTATGCACTTATCAACGCTTCAGAAGGTTTATGTTTACACAGAATCTAGATGGGAAAATCTGTTACCTGCCACAGATTTTTAACATCATTAGGCAGGCTGGCCAAACATGAAAACAAATCCACTGCACCTCCATCACTGTATATAACGCTGAAACTGCTGACCCACTCAAGCTGAAATGTGTTGCCTCTCAGAAATGGATATATGACTTAGCTGGAGCTGACAGCGATGTGACTTATTATTCTCTGGCACTGAAAATCAATCATGTCTTCTTCCTAAGGTGTTAACAGATTTGCTGCTACTTACCAAAGTGCAAATGTAAACAGATGCCATTTCTAACCAATCTGTCGGTTTAAATACGGTGAAGAGCAAAACATAAGCGCCACGTTTAAAATATGTAGCCGAGAACAATAAACTAGAAAAAACACTCTTAGTTGAGCATGTTGCTAAAGAGTAGGTACATATTACTTATCTGTCAGTTGTGTGTATCTCTTTATATTTATTATAATTTGCAAATTTGGAATGAATATCATATGTTTGTACAAGACTGAATGATCCACACAGTATTTCCAATGCCCTTGTACACTTAAATAAATAAAAGACTATTGAGACTATTGAATATTGAGCACGCTAACGTATACAAGTACGGCTGAGACTGAGGGGAATGACTTTTGCTTTTGCAGGATTTTGGCAATGAAACAAAATTCTAAGTTATTGTAACTAATTGTAAGTAATTGATCTTTAATATTTAAAGTACATTTCAAAGAAATACATCAAAAATATAACAAATTTGTATGCTCATCCCCTGGGGAACATGAATGTCTGTGAAACATGTGCACATGTCTTCAACCAGACCGAACTGAACTGCAGTCTTCATTTGGACACCAACGCATTTCTGTGCTACGGGAGTTTCAAAAAGGCTCACATCCAAGTCACTGACTAAGCTGTCGTCCCTGCTCAGTGGACTCTCCCTGTCTGCAGGAGAGCTCTTGGGACGAGGCTAATGGAGCTGGTGACCGTTGTAGGCTGGATGAATTAGCCGTATCTGATCCCCATCTGTTTGCCCAGGTGGGCTGGCTATGGGACAGGAGGGCTGGATGCCAGCAATACTGACCAACATCTGTTCAACATCTATCTCTTCTTTTAATCTTTCCGGCCTTTGAATCCTTCAGGAGATGAGCAACCTATGTCCTGTGCTTTTAGAAATGTCTGTCTGTGAGCCTGAGAACAAGCTAAAAAGAAGAAAAAAAACCCCACCATTTTGAAAGTGAGGTCTGTCAGATGAATGTAAATTGGTAGCATGTTAAGGGTTTCAACTCGATGATCCTGTGGTGGTGAGAGCACAGCTGGCTTTTTTTAATCAATCCACAGTTAGAAACGTCGTAGACATAGAGGAGGGTTGGCCACATGCTGTGTGAGCAGTGGAATCCGCCGGAGAGACGTGTGAATTGGACACTTAAAGTGAGTCATGTCTGAATGTTATTTTAATTTTGGATATAACTTGGATCCAATTAATGTCTTTTAACATTTTGGTCATCACTTTTAGGGGCTTTTCTTTGTTATTGCTATTTTGTATGTTGTCTGTGGCAACCTGCAAAACAGAAAATGTCTGTGTTCCACAGCTGAACATCTTTACCTTCAGGCAACAGACAGAAGAGACTACTGTGCTTATACAGATATTAAAGAGAGAAAGTAAGGTATGAGCCTAAATCTACAATACGTAGGTTTGGGTTTTAAGCTTAAGTCATCCCATAAATGGAGTTTAAGAGTGACTGACACATTCGTGCGGAGAAGTGCCGGCGGCATTGGAGGTCCAACAAACACCACGCTAATGGGATTATGCCTTTAATTCCTCGACTGGTAAACAATGAAAGTATGGATGATTCATTTATGAATGGAGTAGAGTTATTAGAGCATCCAAAGTGTTTGCTGAGGTCAGCTCGTCATTAAAAATGTATCAAATAGAACCCACACATGAGGATTCTCCTGCCACCTCCCTGCAGACTGTTTCTTCTTCCTCTGCCTGCCGTTTCTCCAATTTCATTTTTCTTCATACAAACGAAAAACATGAATATCCATCGGTCTCGACATAATATAACTGCATAAATAATCATATTTAAGGCCATAAACCCTTAAAGTCACAAACAAACCTGCAATACCCAACTATTTCCATGACATGATTATAAATGTAGAGAATATAAACTTCATAATATGGCAGCTTTCTATATCTGGCATCCACTCTTGAATTTGAAATTATTATTTAAAGACAGTGGCATTGCCACAAAATATGATTGTAATCCTAAAAGTATTGATTTGTGCAGCATTGACAAGTTAGCAGAATGATGATGCTCGTTGATTTCTTTTCATACATTTCTTCCATTACTCCTCTGTCTTTGCTCACCCTCCGGTCTTCACACTCAAACCATCCCCATACCACAAAGTATTTTTATGTCTGTACCTTCGGCATTTTCTAATTATCTTCCTTATCAATAATTAATTTGCAACAGCTTGCCCACCCAACTTGTTTAGCAATGTCTGTCTTCCTGTTAAGTTAATGCAGGACAGAATTACAGCAGTAAATGTGACAGGGGTGCCTTTGTGTATTGCAGCATCTGTGCCACACAAGGGACTTGTCAGGAGTAATATAGACCAATGCCACATTATCCGCTCGCCTCGCCCTCAACTTCCTCCCTCAGAGCTCAGGCAGGCAGTTCAGAGGCTTAGCCTCCATCGTCTCTTATCAGCTGGGCAAAGCAAATGAAGCAGTGACAAATATCTCATTATGGGGACGAGAGTACACCAGAGTTAAATTCATCAGTAGCCATAATGGTCCCATAGCCATAGGAAACTAAAATATGCATAAGGGGAGCTTATGGAGAGGGAAAGAAACAAATCCAGAGTGATTGGTGAGTGTTTTAATGTCCGTTTTGTTATTCCTGTAATTTGTAAATAGACAATAATTTAGAGTCTGGGGAAAGCAAAACTAAACATGTGTTCTGAGTTTGTGTTATCGACCACTGAGGCAATTTACATACCTGCCAAGAATTTTAAAGGTATAAAAAAAATTTGGTTTTAAAATCATAGAGACAAAAAAAGCAGCATTTCTAACATGCATAATATGTTTATAAATCAAGTATAGTATAGTATGTATGTTCATATGTAGTAAGTATTTCATCCTGCTTTTAAGTAATGGAACTAAACAAAGCAAATAAATCTGCTACATTTCTCTTTCTAACACAATTCAAACAGCACACTTGCATTCTGTGCCTTGATCGCATGTCCAATGTTTCCTTGTTAAGTGTCAGAGGCAGCCTAATTACTTTCTGTGCTCGCATTAGAGCTAACTGTGTGGATTCATTTTATTATGTAAACCATTTCCAAAAAGTGTGCAATATTATTTGCATACCAAGTAGAACACAGAATAATTGTAAATGAGATACAAGACTCAAACCAAGTGTTATGTTTGCACATGGCACAGATTTGCATCCGTTTTTATGTGCATTGCAAACATTTACTTTAACAAAACACAGAGGGCACATGGGCACACACATTTCAATTGCCCCCGATGAAACCTCTGTTGCTATGGAAACCCTTTGACAGCAAGTAGATAAATGAATTAAACTCTGACTGAGCTTTTCATTGTCACAAATCACCCAGAATCTACAGATGGGTCCGGGCCAGATTACAGGCAGAAAAAAATCCCACTCTTTTAATTACTCCTACAATGTCTCTATATTTAGGGACCACGATTTCCCCCTGTTTATATGAATAATTTGAATTTGACTGGAAAGATAAAGTGTTGGTTGACTGATAATGTATTCACCAGTATGCACAATGTTGCATTTCTTTAGAGAAATGAAACAGGTTTTCAATACTGCACAGCCGAGGATAAACCATGATAGAAGTGAAACCTGGTTAATCATACCTGAACAAAGGTGGGTCAATAAAGCAATACAATCAAGGACACATCTTGGAACTAATTTATAACCAAGTGAGTTTGTATGAGAACCCTTTGTATGCAGAGCATGCATGAATGTGTGGACACAGGTATGAATGTAAAACGTAGCAGCAGGTGCAGTCATACCAGTAATCTTGTCCAGTTCAGCCAAAGTCTCCTGGAAGGAGCTCACGATTCCTCCGTATCGCGTCATCACCTCTTTTCTTAAGTTGTCCCAGTGAGGAGAAAGCTCCCCCAGCTCTCTCAGGTCTTGCACCCTACAAATAAACACAGATCTATGAGGGCATGTGTAGTTTTAATGGATATAAAAAAAAAAATCATGAAAGAAATGACGTACACATAATTGGTCTCCTTCTGCCTAGCTACACTTTAGTTTAAAACATTGACAAAAGACATACAACTATTTCATTTAAGAAAGACGCAGACACAGGCTTACACATACTGGCCCAGACACACACACATACACAGAGTAGCGGCCCGGAGCACCCTGTGCTAAGCCGTATAAACACTTCTCTGGACCTGAGGCTAGTAGCTGCCCACTTATCCACTCTGCCCTATCACTTTCCTCCCTCGCTTCCGCCATTTTTGAACCATTACATATAAAAGAAAACCATCCAGCCTGTACTGGTGTCACTGGAGCGATGGGTTGACTGTCATTCATCTAGTTGAGTATGCAGCCTAAGGCCAAAATCATGTGTGCTCCTTCTTTAGAAATAGTGGCTGTGCCCGAGTGTGTGCGCGCGTGTGTGTGTGTGTGTGTGTGTGTGTGTGTGTGTGGTGTGGCTGATTGCCTTGTAGGAAGTATAGCCTCTTTCACTGGCTCATTATTTGCATCTGAAAGGCGACATCAGATGGACAGATATCATTTAGAAAGCTGCCCTCCAGCACCCATTGAAAAGTAAATTGCATTGGTGTTATAGAAATTAGAGCTTGAAGGAGGTTCAACATTGTATTCAGGATAACAAATACATGGTCATATGCATTGCTTTCATGATAACGAGCCCAATTTTCAGTGATTATACCTCATGCATTTTGGATAAAGTATATCTTAAAATGAAAGGCTGCATGCTCATTGGTTCAACTTATTGTTAAAACCAGATATAATTGCTTGAATGCATAATGTAGCAGTTATTTCTTTGTTGTGTAGTTCAACTATTACAACAAAGCACAAGGCGCTGATAGCCTCTGTAGACTATTTCCTGGTCTCCTCCAGGTAAGTAAGTTATTTTTAGATTACTTTGAAGTACTTCAATACACAGCAGAGCATGATAGAAATAGTGCCAAAGAGAGAGAGAGAGAGAGAGAGAGAGAGAGAGAGAGAGAGAGAGAGAGAGAGAGAGAGAGACAAGGTCAGACAGTATGTATCATGTGAATGATCGAACCCACAAGTTCAAAAGTGGGTTTCAGCCAAATTACAATTCATCAACCAAAACATATTTTCCCGATGTCTCTAGTTGGATCTATAGCCATGCGTTTAATCATTTCTATGTTAAAATGTAGCTCCAATAAAAACAGTTTACAGCGAGGCCTTTTCATTATTCAGACCGATTGTTTCTGAAAAAACCTGTTATGGTTATAATTTCAAATTCAACCCCCCCAAAAAGTTAATAAACGTCCCTTTTCGAAACACTGTTGGCACTACAGCTCGACTGATATATTGGTCGACAAGCTTAACAAAGCGATGCCTGCGAGCAGGTTCAGGCCGCCAAACTCGAGTCCTCCGCTTCACTCACCTGGCACAGTCTCCTCACTGCATCATATATCAAACGCACCCTTTTAATCATGGCGCTCTACTTAATCCGTCAGTGCTCTGCTTACTCTTTTGCTGCATGTTTGCTGTCACACCGTTTACCAGAAAGCTGTTCCGATACTTGCTGCTACTGCTGCTGCCGCTGTTGTTGTTAGCATTACACTCCCTGCTGTGCTTCGCTTGATGTTTCCTTGTGGGGAGTGTAGAACTGTAAGTCATAAGAAATTGCAAAACAGAATGCCAAAATAGATTTACAGTAATTCAGGAACAGCGTCTCAATAGTTGGCAACCGGAGAATCCTGGTTTATCACTTGTAAGTGTCTTGCTTAGTATGTATCTATGTAGAAAATAAAACAAAAAACATTGATATCTGTTGTTTTTTTTTACTCCTAAATATAGATATCAAATATATTCTTTAACAAGCCAGAATTATCTGTTTGGGTTGATACCACTAGAGATAATGGAAAACAACACATTTTGGGGATAGATGGCAGACGTAGGACATTAGACAGACATAGACATTATCCTTGTCCCTCGCCTGTCTAGGTCTAAACAAACCAGCAGCTGGAAACAACCTCCAGGCAGTGAGGCGCTACATCCTGGGCAACTCTGCCAACACGCTCTGCCAACACGCTCTGCAGGTGGCTGGAAGTAAGTTGTGCTCATGGCATAGGAAGATAGACAGGAGGCGGAAAGTACGTTTCAGATTACCAGGAGCAAAGGAAGTTTACAGTACCATGGGCAGCAGCACAAGCATGTGTGTGACTTTAGGTTATTTGAAGGATGCATAGTTTTCACGTTTGGTGTAGAAATAGTGCTTGAAACTATTCTTAATTATGGAGGAATTTATTAAAGCCGATGTCTTAGAAATGAGAGTGAAAACAAAGGGTGGGGACGCATCAGTTAAAAGGGAAAGGGAAACGCATACTACTAACATTATGAAACAAACCAACATCATGCGTCTTTGATGCATGTTGAAGGTGACCTGCATTGAAGTGCATTTCCTAGCTAGTAGTGACGTGATTGGGCCAAATTGGGACACAGGGCTATGTGAGGAAGGACAAGGTGTGTATTGGGATTGGGCCATTGTATCCAGCATACCCAGTTCAGTTGAAGTGACCCCTAATACCATAGCTAGGCAATTTTAACCAATCAATGGTTGATGTTCTCATGTGTTTATATAGCATCTATTACACGGCACTCAATCCTTACCATTCTCTTGAAGAGATTGCAACTATTCACAATGATCTTACCCCCTAACTATACCTGACAGACACTGCTAAGTGTCAAAGTGGACGATTGTCTTCTGAGAGATCTGTTATTTTCGAAAGGAAAGTCTGGAGGGAAGGTCAAGGTGGATGATTTCAGCCTAAATGATAGATAATGGATAAAATAATAGGGAAACATATCTGCTTGCTAAATGAGGGTGATAAGGCAGTGGGTAGAGATATACGCTATCACCTCCTTAATCAGTGGTCTATTGTCTGGAAAGAGTAAAGGTGTGATTGGGGAAAGGTGCGATAAGAGCAAGTGTAGACTGATTAACTATATGCATGTAAAAAAAGGTCACAACACCACTCAGGTTTTTTGTGTTACATCCAACACCATATATTGTGTTATTATATAAGAAAATATCCGATTTCATTTTCTTACCGACGTTACCGAGTGGGGAAAACAATATTGTGAATGTAATATTGAATATTGTACAGTTAAGAAAAGTTAAAATTACAAATTAATATTTAAAAAGGTCCAAATGACCCAACTTGTTAAATGCACTGTACTGAATACTCACACGGGGCCATCGATTTTGTTGAATGTACCATTATTAAGATACGGTAGTTATACGCGGTTATATGTGGTGAGAATTAGCCGTTATCTTCTCAGGTTGTTTACTGATGATATTTATATATTATTATATTATTTACTTTCATATTTATATATTTTTTTGCATGTGTGTGTGTATACATATATCTATATATATCTATATATCTCTATATATATAGATATATATATACATACATACTTATCTATATATATATATATGTATATCTATATCTATATATATATATATATATATATATATATATATATATATATATATATATATATGTATATTAAAGTAGTTTTACTGTTTGTCAGGGAACGCCTGTTACATATTCTTGAGGCTGAGAGAACGAAAAAGGCCTTGAAAGTCTAAGACAACTACATTAGGTGCATTCAATCTCAGACAAATGAATCAGAAAGGTTTTTTATTTGCACATCTCACACAACAGAGGCGCTCTCATTTCTATCTGCAGTTGTGTGCACCAGCTCCGTGCAGGCGCACGCCGCAGCTTTGTCCCGCTGGCATAACTGCAACTCGAAGAGTTCTGTTTAGCTTCATGTCTACTTTTTAGACGATACATGTGTAATATGAGGTTGATGCCCATTGAAAAGACTCCGGATACCCGTGTCTCTGGCAGTATCCAACAGGCAATAAAAGGTGTTTTCAGAACGTGTGAGTTCCCGCAACCACGAGAGGTGCTTGAGCATGAAGCCATAAACAAGCACTCAAAATATTATGCAGTTAGGTGCTGCAGTATGCAGATCAGCTGTGGACAGACACAAAAGTGGGCACACACACGTACACACACACAAGCACACACACCTGATCTCATTAGCTCCTGGAGGAGATAATAAATAACTTAATGGAGAACAAATAAAAACAGGTGGACAGAAAACATTATCCGACAAGAGAAGAAAGAAGGGAAGACGGACTATAAATACCAAAAATGAAAAAGTCAATACAACAATGATTACGTTTTGATTAAAATACATACTGTAGCTGGCACCGTTTAGTCATTTATCAGTTATGCAGGCACTAAAAAAAACGTATAATAATCAAGTACAAAAATGTCTTAACTTGGACAGATGACTTGTACAACAGAACACATTTCCTGTTATTTAATTAGGCAGCTGCATTTCATGGTGTGTTATATTGCCATTTTTATTTTGATTTACTTTGTGTGTGGGGTAAAAAGTGCTAAAATAAAACACTTATTTACCAACATTCCAGCTCTTTCTGGAAAAATAACTAACTAAAAAACGGGCCCATCCAACAAGCACCAATGGCAATAATACTGATGAATGTACCGAACAATTGGAAATAATGAAGCCGGATTTCAACAAGTCACCTATATGATCTTCCACAGTACTTATTTATTAACAGGAAAAGGGCACATGATTCTTTTTTCCATTAATCAGAATCCAGGCAGCTCTTAATGAATGGGGGTTAAATTGACACCCACACGGACACTTTACTATACATGCATTTATTACTCTTTACAACCACACACACAAACACAAGGAGTCTCAGCATCATCACTGCAGGAAAGAAGAACAATCAGCCGACTTCATGTTAGATTAATACATGACTGGAGACATCAAAGCCGACAAACACGAGGAAGAAACATCCAAGATTATCACAGTGTTGAAGAAAACTAAGCCATCCACCATCCGCCGCTGCACTCACAACTTTGCAGCACCAACGGAAACGTTAAAAAAACACGGAGAGCAGGCAGGCAGCAGTGTGAGGCTGGCTGACAGAATCGGCTAAATGGAGAGGCACCGTGGAGAAAGACAACATTTAAAGAGGATTATAAGAGAGGTGCTTAAGCGACCAAGCTGGAGATACGGTACACATGCCTATTAATGAACAAACAATCTATATGGTAGTCAAGGTTGAATCCTGCTGTGTGCTCATGAGCTGCATTGTACAGATAAGAGATTTAATAAATATTCTATAATTGTCCTGTGAATATATTTGTGATTCAAATGATCAGTTTTCTGAACAGATCATCTTCTATTTAAAACAGAAAGTAGGGTAGGAGATGCTGGAAAAGTGGGAACCAGGGTCTAGGAATGTGACCACGTCGTCTGTTCGAAAGGCAAACTGAGACTAAAGCTTGTCTCATCAATCGGTCGATAATGGCTGTGTGATTATTTCTATGTGCATGTGTGTGGTGGAGGGTTTAAACACACTTGTGTGCAAGTTTCAGAGTGTGATTGTGTCCTTGAACTGTGCATGATCAGTTTGGTGCACACTATGATTACAAATCAAGCTATTCTCCCATGATTGATTCGCCAACGTCTCTAATTGCATCTTTTTATGCCTATAGAGAAGCGATGTCTGCACAGTCTTTTGAATTGACAAACATCATATGTGTAATTCCATGCACAATTCATATGGGATCATGGTCCTATTGTAGTCCATCAAAAGGGACGGGACTCTAAAATCTTGACAGGGTATAGATAAATCCTCTGAAGCTGTCTGTGCGTGTATGTACGGACGCCTTTGTGTGTTATAGATGAGGAGGAGTTGCCAGGGACAACAGGCTAGTTGAGGAATGATCTGCCTTGTCAAACACTGGTCTCGCCTGAGGGACGGGACCACGGGATCTTATTACCCACCTGTCCTCATGCTCACACAGTATGCTCACATACTATCAACTGGACTGGACTTTAATTGCAGTTATGTTATTGGGCTCTGTTTTGATGGAGTTTCATATGTGCCAAAACACATTTATTCATAGATTTCTTAATCCGAAAAACCGATAATCTTTTTGATAAGCGCTTTTATATTCCAGGGGGAGTAATGGAACAAGAAGGACAAGCTCCCGTGAGCTGGTAGATAAAGGGCTGCAGGCTCCTCAGCCAGGTAAACAACTTTACTTGAACCTGGCATTGTATGGAAAACAACTCGCACTGCGCAGAGCAAACAGTCAGACCTTAATTACTCATGGCATGACGGTAAAAAAGTATTTTCATTACTAACTGACCTTCCTGAGCTTGTTTGGCTGTACTGCTGCCAGCTTTTCTGTTGTATTTCTGACACAGTGGCTGATCAAGGAGTGTTTGCTGCCCCCATATTTATGGGACCTGTAGTATTAACCGGCAGCTGTGTCACAGAATTTACCAGGACTGAAACCTTAAGGCGTAAAACTTCAACGCTTTTTGGTCCTATTCAGCACTTGTGGCAGGCTGTTCAAAGAGCATTCTTGCAATGCTTCATGGGAGAACCAGAAGAAGCATGAGCACGTGTTTGACAGAGACAATGTTTGTCGTGTTCTGGAGACATGGGCATCGCAGCCCCGTTTGAAGTGTTAAATAGATGTAAATAAATCATTGCTCTCCAAATACAGGCGGAACTTTTAAACAACCATTTAGGATGAACTGGGTCGGGAACGACGACGATCCAGAAACTACACACACTCACTGTACACATTATGAGGTAACACCTGTTTGGAGTTTTACTTTGAACTTTTGATTGTTCTCCATTGGCTAGTTGATGCAAACAAGGATATGGGCTTTCTGATGCAACGAGAAAACTGGCAGTGACATCAACTGGATCAAAAGTATGAGCTCAGAGTGACTTACCTGCTCATGTCCTCCTGAATATACAGTGAGAGCAGCTGCTTGGGGATGCTAAAGGACAATGTGCACTCCTCCATTTGTTCTCGCACAAGCATCCACTTGCTGTCCGCTGTTTGAAATCTGTACACCTTGCATATTGGATTCTTGAACACTGAGAGAGGGAGACAAAGGGAAGGAAGAAAGGTATATTGCACCACCTGACAAAGCAGAAAATACAACACATTCTCATCATCTCATCAAAGATAATTTCAACTTTTGAAATTCTACGATCTAAGCAATGTTGACAGCTGGCAACCTCAAGGAAGCTATTGACAGAAGCTCTTCATGAGTCACATGAGGTATGATGCACACATTAAATTTAATAATCGATAACTGTCTGTCAAAGATAATGTGTTTATCATCTTCCAAGGGCCTTTTTCTTTCTCTCTTTCTAATTCAGTGACAGCGCTGCAGACTAGAATACTGAATAAAACAGAGAGACCTTGTCCGGGTGATCGTTTTTCTTCTATTTCCATTTGAAAAGTTTGTTTATTGTACAACATTCGGTCAGAGTTGACTCACTCCCCACAACCCAGCTCTCCCATCAAAACCTATTTGGATTCAGCCCCATCTTCTTCAGTTTTTTTTTTTGCAGAGAGTGGCTAATAGCATCAATCAAAGGATGGAAACGAAAAACAGCTCTAATGCTCTTATCTGCATGCTGGCAGCAAAGGGCAAGAAAGCCGTCTGCCTTGAACAGTGTTTACCACTCCTTTCCGTTTCCAGAGCTGCAGTCATAAAGGAAGTAGCTCAGTAAGTCGGAGCTGAAGCACCCGGGGTAAAACTTCTACTACTCGCTCTAGGCAGTCACACATGCATGGCACCAGTAAAATATTTTCACTTTAACTCCAAAAAGTCGAGCCACACTTCTGCCATGCTGACAGCACAGAGAACGCTCCCTCGAACAAACCCTTCACACTGAACTGTACACCGCTATGGCCTAACGTTGTCCTTTTCCCAAAATCCTCTCCAAGTGACCGAGTCATTACTCAGGAATTCAAAAATAAAAATATAATAGCATAACAGAGAACATCTTAAGACACTTCTGACCATTTTCTGTCATTGTTTTTGCGTATATAACATTTTGAAGATATATTGTTTAAAAGGCTAATTTTGTTTGTTTGTTACATCATAGTACGCAAACAATATTGTGTGGATACACTACAAACACAGTTATATGCAGACAATTAGAGCTTTTCCAAAGGACCATAACTGTTAGCCAAATGCCAAAGAGAGGCTTATTTTTACTTTTCTACGCTGCTGAAGTTGATGTTGAAATTAATGATGATTAAGGTTAAGCCTGTAATCACCCCAGAAAGGATTCAGAACGGCAACTAAATTAAATGGGATATTCAGACATTGTTGGCATGGGGATTAGAGAAAGTGTAATGGATCACAAAAATAAATGGGGAGCAAGGGCCATATGAAGAGAACGGGCGTGAGGCACGACCTTAATCGGAAGAGCGACAGTTGCTGATTTCCACCTCCGTCAGAGAAGCAGATTAACCCCTGAACTCCTGCCTGCCACCGCACTAATCTGACCACCAATCAGGTGCTTCTGTTTTCCTTTGCGACACCTCTTAAGAAGATGACTTCCCGAGACATGCTGTGTGTGGGCTCCCCACTCTCGCTGCTCTCTGCATGCACAATTTGAAAGGTAATAAAAGTGTAAGACCAAATTGCATTACTCAATCTGGTGGGGGTCTGCGGGGAGGGTATTGTTTTGACGGGCTGCAGATGTGCACCTACAAACATGGCTTCATTTCCCTTGCTAATCTCCGTAGAAACAGTAATGACGATGACACCATGACAACAGGCGTGAGGCTGCTCAGAACCTCAGGGAGGTGGTGGGAATTTAGATAAGAGAGGACATTCATGTGCTGAACAAATGAATGCATGGGGTGCAAATGTGTGAAAAGTGTCCTCTGAACAAGGGCTTTAAAGTTTCAACACAGCAGAACTTTGACCATTTCTGTCTACATGCCTTTCGTTTTCTCTCAACAATTCTCTCGATATCTTTCTGTGTTAACCTCAAGCAGCTAGCAGAGCATCCTGAGCTGGTCTTCAGTTAGTCCTCAAGAAACCTGGAGGGTTCTTATTTCAAGGCTTCCTATGAGGCAATTATAGTACGTTTTTACTATTTGTCTTCTTATAAAAATGACTTATTTTATTCCGAGTGCAAAAAAGAAAAGACAAAAAGAATAGAAAGAAAAGGAAATGAGAGATCATGTTTCTGTCTTTTCTTTTCATTGACTGCCACATCATTCAGCAATGAAGAGTGAAATTACGAGAGTTTAAGATGTAATTCATACCTGGACCTGTCAGCGGGTTATTTTCCCGGTCGATGCAGGCATGGGACGCAGACTCACACACCAAGGGACACTGGAATGGAAAAGAACAGAAGGAGAGAAATAGAGAAGATTTATTATAATAAAAGGACTTTCATCATAACTTTTACCTGTCATGTACAATGGAGATCAAACCCATTTCACTGAACATTTAAAAATGACAAATATTAAGCATGAATGTTTTTATGTGTGAAATAGTTTTTTTCTTGGCTTTTGTTTGAGTCACTAGAATAATGCCATTTTATTTCAATGAAACAATCTGTCTGTGCTGTATGCACATGACAAAGACTAGGTTTAAATATTGGACCCCTGGTGCTACACAGCAAACGGCTGCTGTTGCAAAGCTAATTTTTTAGCTGAATGAAACCCACTGGTGTGACTTCACTAAATGAAGTAGGTTGATCATTTATTACCGCCATCCACATTTCAGGTTGTATCAACTCACCAAATAGTTCGTTAAACCCTCCATTAGTACATTTCAACACAGAGCGTAACACATTCATTAAAGCGACATGGCCAATACAATATGCTGCTTGTCAAAAATAACCACAGGATACCAAATCATAATCATTAAAAAGAAACAGTTTCGTCTGCTCTGGATTTAACCTCACCTGATTAAATACAGATGGAAGCGACACCGTTTAAATGTTTCAAATGCAATGTGCCCTGGGCAAAATAGCCATTTCCTACCAGTGGAATAACTATTATATATAGCAGAAAATCCTTCCACATATTATATATATATATATATATATATATATATATATATATATATATATATATATATATATGCATATATATATATATATATATATATATATATATATATATATATATATATATATATATATATATATATATATATATATATATGCATATATATATATATATATATATATATATATATATATATATATATATATATATATATATATATATATATATAGTGAAAATACTGGAATATTTGATTTTAGTTTTGAAGACTTTCAATCAAAGGCAGTTTTCCAAACCCAAGCAAAGGTTAAAATGATCTTGTTAAACTTAGTTTCTGGTTTGAATGTAAATCTCAAACGTTCATTAAACGGCTACAGACATGATATTGTGTTCAAAGACTGAAGCAACATCTTGGAATACGGCCGTTGCCATGTTATTGTTGTTGTTTTTTTAAACAATAAACAGAAGTTACCATATTTGGATGGCAGAGAAGTGCCATAGAGACATATACGGCTCTGGTAGCGGCAGGAACCTGTCAATCACAATAAGCAGCCTGCCCTAAAGCAAACTCTGCTTTATGGTCTATTTTACTCTAAATGGACCATAATTTACAACATAAAATTCATGCTGTATTGAACAAGACTTGAGCGACTGAAACCATAAAGTCATGTTTACAAAGTTTACTGGGGTAATAAATCAAGTCTCATAGACTTCCAGTGGAATCGCCCCCTGCTGGATAGTAGGGAGAAGAGTTTTAAGGCACTTCCACATTGGTTTGAACTCAGCTGAACCGGAGGTTAACGCCTGGTTACACAACCCCTGCGAGGACTTTGATACTAAAAACCTTCAATGCCTCTTGATGCATTAAATCTGGAACTCCTCATCAAAGCAATAGTGACAACTAACAATTTTTTTTTTGCTCGCAGTGTGTCAGCTCTGCCCTGTCTGATGAACCATTTAACGCAGCCAGACAGCCCAACCTGTCCCCAGAAAAGGACTTTAATGACTGCTCGGAACAATCCATCACCTCTCTTAGCTTAGAAACTGATCCTAAGTAAAATAGACACCCAACCCAACACCCATGATCACACACACACACACACACACCCGCACAGTCTGGACATTTTAGTAAGCATGCAAGTAAGGTCTCAGACAATGAAAAGTATGCACAATTAGCCACAGCTGCGAAAAGGAGTCCCAATGTAATTGTAGGCAGCATGTGTTCAATGGCTCTTTGATGACTAAAATATGTAAAGAGATCAGATCAAAGGTGACTGCAGCCTCTTTCTTGTTCCAGCTGATTTTGTGTGGTCAGCGGGATATTCATGAGACAACACAAACAATGACAGGAAACGATCAAACAAGTGCCTCCCATCCTGACGCACGCACGCACGCGCACCCACACCCACACCCACACACACACACACACACACACACACGCACCCACACGCAATTAAGGTAACTGAACCAGACTGTGCCCACAAGTGAGTCTTGTTTGTCATATTCCTTCCCTCTTTCCTGCCCTCATCTTCTAAAAGTAACAACGCACAAGGGAAAATGTGCTGTGACAACACACAGACACACTAACACACACACACACACACACATGCACTAGGCAACACATTCATCAAGGCGACATGGGCAGATTGTCAGTGACACTCTGGAGCCTAGCAGGGAACCTCCCTGCACCAGCAACAGGGGTTGGCAGAACCGAAAGCCAGTCAGCCATGTAGAAGCCCTTGGTCAATTATATAAGACAGTGATTCACACACATAAACACACACACACATACAAAACAACAAATCAAAAGCATGCAAGCACTCCAAGTATATGGGCTGTCTTGCAGAGCTGTGCTGTGGTGAGAGGAAATCTGAATGTTCCCCTTTACAGATCAGAAAAATCATGACAGCTCCTTCTTTACTTTTTAATACCAGACTCTGGATCTACAGCACACAACCACACTTGACAAATGTACAGAATGTAAAGAATGTACAGGAAATTAAATCAGAGTACATACAACTTCATTTCTGGTGTAGTGGCAGCCCATTCGGATGACACAATCTTCGTTTTGTTGTTGTAGAATACTCTTTTGTCCGCTTTCTCTACACTGACTATGTAAGTCACTTCAGAACCGAGTTAATCGGTATGTATTGTATGCGATTAGACTGGAGATGGGGGTGGCGACGGCGCCAAAGCTGCCACTTGGTCAGATGAATGAAGGCTGCAGGACTGGCTACCCAATCCCAAACAGGGTGTGAGGGTCAGGATGCTAATTTGATCAGTCTCTTTTTAATCTGTTCTTTATATGACAGAAAGAAAAAACTAACGTAGTCACAGACACAGACATTACACGCACACACACACACATCCTCTAAATCCCCATTAGGGTTTGCTGAAGTCCATTTAATCTCATTGAAGGACTTGAGCAGTGCCAGTCTAATCCTGGCATTAGCGCTGGGCCTCTGGAGCCTGGAGACTCCTGCTTTGTGTCATCACCCTGCTGTTTTACCTTGTGTGATGGTATCTCGGTGGTGATGTGGTCTACGTCCACCTCCTCCATCTCCCCCATCTTCAGACGATTCACCACCACTGTTCCTGCTGCGCACACGCCATCAGATGACCTAGAGGGAGACAGGAAGAGAGAATAAGATTTACATTGCGTTAGCCTCGTCATTTAATCTGTTGAGCAAAACGTCTGTTTTGTGAAATTATGTTTTCCTCCAGCCACTACCCCTCCATGGGCCTGAATAATATTCATCTCTACATTGGGCCTCCAAACTCTCCAAACCTAATAAGCTTATTTTGAGCCTCGAACAGGTTGAGAAGTTAGAAAGCTGGAATCGGGACATGGTTGCTTGTACTGCGGCGATTTCTTATTCTGACAGATTTTGCAGGAGTATGCGAGCTGAATAAAGCCGATCCTGCTCCAGCTGTACGCTGAAAGGGGAGGAAGGAATATTTCGTATAACTGTTCAAATGGCTGGCTAATAACCCGGGCTGTGTGCCCTGACAGACACAGAATTGATACTAGAGTTTTCATATCAGGGAGCCCGACCAATAACGGTCCCAATCATAGAGCCATAATTAAGGAGCTGATAGAAAAT
This sequence comes from Clinocottus analis, assembly GCF_023055335.1. NCBI lineage: Eukaryota > Metazoa > Chordata > Actinopteri > Perciformes > Cottidae > Clinocottus > Clinocottus analis. The sequence goes on along the minus strand of NW_027175954.1, from coordinate 4,892,252 downwards.
CTATAGTATTGACAGCATGACAGATGCTCCCAAATGAAGAAAAATGGTCCCTGGCCATCACACAAGCAAGTCTGATCACCTTAGCAGACCCATCTCTAATGTGCTCAGTTCCACTCCAGCTGGAAGTGAATTGCACAATGAATTATGTGCCAGCCAGCGGTCTGGAGAGACACACCCCTGACTGAGGAGGAGAAAACACAAGGAAGGTGACGGAAGCACAAAGGATGCTTTCAAGGCCGATCCATCTTCGTCGGCCTCAAGGGAGAAAACATAATCGCGCCCAGGGGAAAAGAGGAAAGGGAAGAAGAGATGCTGAGCTGAGAGGCACGGAGGAATGTGAGGGAATACAAGAAAGGAGGATTGGGTTTTCAAGGAGGGAGAAGAGGGGACAAGTGTCTCTGCAGTGGGGCGCTGGGAGCTTCAGTTAGCGCTCAATGTCTTACAGGAGTCCCCGAGCAGAGAAAATAACATTGCTTGGTTTATAAATCTAATCATTGTCCCTTGCCAGACACCTGTCTCCGTGTTTACTCCTCTGCTCATCTTTCTGTTTCCCCCTATTCCTCATCATCTCTCTCTCTCTCTCTCTCTCCCTCCCTCTGCTTCTCTGTGCAACAGAGGACTTGAGCACGGTAAAAGAAAGTCACCCTGACTTTGAACAAACAGTTTGTACCGACAGTGGCCCACACATAATCGAGGAAATGGAGATTAACATGCGTCACATTCAGTGATAGTCATCCCTATGCAAACCTTTGGGGTTAAAGTGGCCCTCTACTCTTTAGATTGCTCTTCCTCAATCCACTAATGAAACTCTTCATTTAAACAGACGGAGAAGACTTTGTTAGAATTGCTTTAAGAAAATTGATCTATGCCTTTGAGAGATATATTGTTATTCTTTTGATTTGAGGCCAAACTTAAACTCAGCACCTGCTCAAATAAATCTTTTTACATCTGTGTCTGTGAGGAAAAGTATTCTTCAGCAACTCATCCGAGCGAGGGGATGGCCGCATTGCTGCTTTATTTCATTAATTCTTGTAAAAATCATGCAAAGAAAAGGGCAGACACGTTAACTTTTTGACAGAATGACTGATCTGCAATGACACAAACTTTCTTATTTTGGAAACGACAGTCTTTTACGATGCATACTAACTGACCCTGAATTAAGTTTAAAGGTTCTGCCGAGAGCTGTGGATGAAAAAGAAACCCGTCTAAACCTTCCCTCCCTCCCCTCCTCCGACCATCTCTTTCCGTCTGTTAGAGTTGGCAGGGAAACAAATCTGCAGATTGTACTTTGCCTGCAAGCGATCGTTTTTCTTTTTTAAAAATCTAATTGGCTCAGGATCTCTTTTATGACAACAGTTAATCAGACAGCTTTGTTAAAGTGACACAAATAATGTGTTTAAAATGGCTGCTAATAATTTGGCACAGTTAAAAAAATAATTGGCTATCAGTTAAAATTTACATTTAACAGTTATTTTATTTTGAAAGCTCTGTTCGCAATTTACAAACACATTTTCCAATGTAGGAGGATTTCATTCCATTCCATTATCCAACCGCTGATCCTATTTAAGGTCACGGGGCGCTGGAGCCGATCCCATCCGACATTGGGCGAAGGTTATCATAGGTCCAATGTAGAAAGATGCAGTGTACTGTTCAAAACAACTCATCTCCACCCTGCTGGCCTGAGAGGCCTCTGATGTATGCGCCATTTGTGTTAAGTGCGTTTCCTCAGTACCATACAGCCACTGCTCAAACAAGAGTCAATAAATAATTTGCATGAAATACAAGTCTCCGACTGTGTGACATATCTTACATTTACTTCTTTTTTAGGAATAAAAACATTATTTGATTAGAGACAATTTGAGAGCAAATGAATAATATGTTATCTCCTAAGGATTACCCCGAACACAATATGGTTCAGTTAGAACATTTCAAGGTTCAATGAGTTGTGAACTTATGTTGGACCAATTTTGTCCTCGGAATGAAAATACACTGGCTATTCCAAATATAACAACAGACACATAAGGGAGGAGAAATTCAACATTTTATGAGGGGTTTGTCTATATTACGGTTTGTATTCCAGATCTGACAAGCACTCTGTCAACTCTTACAATGAGGATTAGGCCATCCTTCATTTCAACGAGAAACAGATATCCACAAGGTCCTTGAGGAAAATGTCTTAATATTTTTGGCTTAAAAGTGACAGTTGGGATTATGTTGAATTTTAGATTTACAAGTACTATTCACCCATAAACCACCCCACTCAAAAGGAAGTCATAGTGACTGAATACATTTCCAGCCTGGTGGTTGAACTGAACATAAGTTTGTGTTGCTATGAAGCACAAACCTGAGGACCATTGTTTCACAATAACCATTATTAGCATTTTGCCCTGCTACTTTAAATAGAAGACAGGAACAGATGGTACGTTTTAAGATGCATTATATGAGATACAGTAGTTGTTTTCTCCTTGTAAATACAAGTTGAGACTTGTTTTTGCTGGGCACAGAGCACACCTTGGGAAGTTGAGGAGAAGACTTGACGAAGTAGAAGAGTAAAAGTGACCAAGCAAATGCCCTCTTTCTGCTGCTTTGTGAACCTAAAGAAGGTAATACCCACACACTGAGGCCAAAGGAAGGACAAGTGCAACACATGTTCAAAAGTGTGGATTTAACAGCCTGTGGGTGGGAAAAGTTCATCAAAAAAAACTTCAAAGCAGCAATACTTCTGTGGCCGTCAGGCAGTTTTCTCTGGAGGAAGCCTCACAGAGGGAAACACCTGACATTGTCTTTTCCCCTCACAAGGTTTTTTTTTTTCTCAACTGTAGGAAACAAAAAATATACAACGGCACCGGAGTTCTTTTTTGGTGTTTGCACTGGATTTTGTCCACAGATGATTAGTCCTTAAAACGGTACAGAGAAAACTAAGTGGCAAGATCTTCCACAGACAACATAAACGCTGCAGCCTTGGAGTGTAGCAAGTGCAGATGGGATTCTTGACCTATATAAAGCTGGACGGGTGAGATAAATATAGCGCTGGCTAGTTTTCGCTGAGAAAAGATGTTAGAACATGCGACTGTAATAATGGGGAATGCCAGCTTTAGAAGTGATGGTGACAATCCGGATTTTACATCCGGGATGAATGACTCAGCGGTACTTGCAACTGAAGGACTGACTCAATCAATAAGACTCCACTAGAGGCTTTGTTTCTATAGAGCTGGCCAAAATCACCAGGGAAGCCTGAACTGAGCTCACACACTCTGGCTTGTCTGGACCACTTGAAATATATTCCGAAACAATATGCCCAGGTTCATATATATTGTTTCGAAAAAAAGATGTTTGGAAGGATGTTTTGGAAGGAATGTGCATTTTAGTGGCAGAACCTTTATGCATAAAAGGTTGAGCAAGAATTACATTTTTCAAGCAAAAACTACTCGATTTATCCAGAATACATCATGCAAATTTATGCAATGTAAAAATAAAGTATTTTGTCTGCTGCAATACATCTGTAATAATCAGAATAGGAGCCATGTCGGGCCAGGATGCATACTTGCAGAAGATTTGTGAGTTTTAACGCATCCTATTTGTTCCGGCCCCATCACACACACTTCTGTATTCTTGCATGACGAGAAGTGTCTTCACACTACATTTACTTTTATGTTAGTGCTTAACCAGTGTCAGAAACAGTCTGGGATAAGCTGTTTTCACAGAAGAAGTAAGGTGAAAAAAAACTTTACAGAAAGGATGCTATTTTCTTTCCTCACCAATCCCATCAATCCAGGCTGGGGCTCAAAACGATGGGGTTGATGACTGCAGTGTGCAATGTTTTTGCATTTCATAGAATTTCAAGAAAGTCAGACAGGGGAGATGATGAGAAAGCTGTTGACGTAGGAAAAGAACAAAGAAAAATCAATGAGAAAATCCCTTGATCTACATTAATATACCAGCTACTATGGCAGAGTGCTCTTCACAAATATGAATATAAATGGATACTCTACCATGCACATGAAGAAACATATTGCATCTTTTCATTACAACTGCAGATGTTACTGCATGTCAAAGCCTGATGTTAGAGAATAATAAAACGTATCAACAATTGCCGATGTCTTGCCCAGTCGAGGCCGTTATTGTCACCGGCCATGGGAAAAAGGTTACAAAAAAAGATGAACACGTACTGTGTTGTCGGGATGTGGTTAAGAATATAGGTCGAAAAACCTCACCGCCTTTGATGTTTACATTGGCCCACAGGGACCTATCAGAACTCAAGCTGAGGAAAAGCTTAATTTCATGGAGTATGGCTACAATGTTAGCACCGAGGGACTGTATGGCGCTAATGAGACTGGGAAGGTGGTGCTCATGCATGTATTGAGCGGCATTGGTTGGCCCTCGAGCAGCCATCTTAGCAACTGATAGCATGAAGCTCATTTGAGTTTAACAAGATTGTATGGGTAGAATTTCATGCTCACCACTGATATCCACATAACTGTAATCTCCTCAAAGCAACTCAGTACAGAGATTTGGATTATGTTATGTCATTTATAACTTTACTAGATCATTGGGATTCTATCTACACAAATCTTAGTTTTAATGTATAATATATTAAAACGTGTTTTATGTTGCAAATCCTCAACAATGAGTTGTTCTATTTATTTCATATCGCCCACAATTTCAGTATTACACAATAGGGACTCTCTGACAGGTGTCTGTAACAGGGGTTACTGCACTTAACAAAAAATATTTACACACACACACATGCAATAATTGACACAATAAACCTGTTCCTATGTGACAACACAAAGTCAAGAACACGTGGTATTGGCCATTACCGCCGTGAACATCCCTTGCTTTGTGCCGAATGATAATAAAATTGGATTAAGGCCAGATATGCTGAATGAACTGGATACGGGTGAGCACCAAGTATCAATCATGGGCAGAAGTGTAATTTCAGTCTCCTAATTCCTCATCTCACCCTTTAAACACAGACACATTATCATTTGTCTGCTTCCAATGCTGTGAGCTACATAATAATAATAATAATTATAATAATTGTAAATGGTATTTGTATAGCACCGTTCTAAACAAAAGGGCTTCATAATAAAAACAGAAGACACAGAAAAGACAAAACAAATGATATGGACTAGATGCCAAAAAACAAAACTAATTGTCATAAATCACTAATACAAATCAAAGGGAGAGGTAGGTTTTTTTTTAAGATGATGCCAGAGAGCAAGGAGTTACAGTGGACTATGGTTTCAAGACACTTGGGAGACAGAAATGGTCTCGTCTTTGAGTTGTTCAAGAGATGATACAAGCTGGAACAAACCAATGATTTACATGTTCATCGCCAAATGACAGCAACGTTTCTGCTATGCTGAGTTAATGAATGGGCCAGAGGATCAAGCCTGTTTGGTACAAACAGCAACAGTTCTGATTTCAGTAAAATTCCCAGCAACGTTTTCATTATACTTGTGATTATAGTACAGTGTCACAGTAAAGATGAGAGGGGCCAAAAGGTCTTCATGTTCTCAACTTTAGCGCATCCAGTTGTGTACCATTCTGACAACGATGGCTGACATTCATTCGGCGTGAAGTCATTTAAAAGCTAAGTGCCGATCAATAACAATTGAATGAGCAAGGGTGGAGACAACGTTCGAGTTGGAGAGGACAGGTGGTGCAGTGACACGGAGCGCTCTGTATGATGACCTTCATCACCACTCACTCAATGAATACTACATTGTCGACACTCAAGTGGTCGGGGGTCAAACTAAGCTTGCAAGCTGCATCGCAAAACATGTGGGTAAAAAAAATAATCTAAAATTCTTTCTCACACATGCAGCAGATTCTGCAGAGAAAATCACAGTCTGTTTGAAGGGTAATGAGTCAGAAACGGAGAGCGTAGATGCTGCCACAGAGAGTCACTGGGGCTCCATAATTATTTTTCAACAAACTGTAAAAGAGCTGACAAAAAAAAGTCTCCTTTCATCTCTGTCAAACTGGAGGTTTTGTTCTGTAATTGCTCTTGAATAAGAAGTCAGCCAACAGCATTTAGACCGCCACGGCTGTCTGGCACGCGTGCGCTTACTGGAGGATTGGAGGCAAATTAGTGTTTAAATACATTGTGTGTTCAATTTTGTTTTCTCAGTTGAAGATAGTAAAGCTTGGCTCAATGAGGATATGTTGAAAGAATACTTCAACGTTTTGGGAAACACTGGCCTTCTTGGTGAGAAGCCAACACACTGCACATCTTGCCGTTTTGGAATCGAGAGTTTTGAAGTCACTGTGGGTTTTACACGATATGACTGCCCGTTGACTACATTTTGTCACGAAACCCGCGAGAAGAGACATGGTGGACATAACGTAATGCTATGCACCAGACAGGATTTCTTTATTCCAACAATCCGCTTAACTTTCTTTGCAGTCTTGCTTGTTGATGTTGTCGTTGGCACACGTGTCCACTATATCGCCACCGTGGTTTCCACACGTCTTTCCACAGCAACTTTCGTTTTGCCTTTGATCTGGGGCTTTTGTTTGGGAGCTCCAAAATGTATTGGCAGGTTGAAAAATCAGGGCTTAAGTCGTGTATTGGGGACGAGGCTTAAAAGACAAATGCAAAAATTGACAACACTCTTAGCATAAAGACTGGAAACAGGGAAAGAGCCAGCTTGGTTCCATCCAAAGGTAACAAAATCCATGTACCAGCAACCCGAAGTGCCTACGGCTGCTGGCAATAGCTCATATTTAGCAGGAAGACATCAGATGTGGCATGTGACTGTTTCCTGGAAAACTGCAACAGGACTGTGTCAGGATGATCTATGTTCAGGCTCCTTGGGGACCAAACAGAACCAAGCCTCGAGGAATACCTCAGTGGAGGAAGCACTAACAAGCCTTCGTCTGTGTTCCCATACGACTTTCATCTAGGGGTTGAAGGGTATGCTACATGCAAACAACACCATGTGCATGGATCTGTGTGTTAGAGAAAGATTGTGTGTGTGTGTGTGTGTGTGAGAATAGGACTGCAGTATAAAGGCTGATGATGATTGTGCCATTGATTTCTGGGCTCCACAACTTTGGTTAAAGCCTTTAACAAACGTCAGCGCAGCAAATCTGTCCACAATGTTCCCATTCATCCTAAACTGCACTTAAATTTCATGAACTAAAGCGAAGTAACATTCTCAGATAAAACTATCATAACCTAAAATTCTGATTTTATATGGACCTTTAATCATAATCACATGATTTTGATTATCACTCTTAATCACTAAAAATGTAAAACTATTTCCAAGGTCAAGAACAAGCTTTCACGCTCCACCTCAAAGCGAACAGGAACTAGAAAACGAGAAAGGCCATTGATGATATCCGTACGGCAAAGAAAAATGAGCAAACTCAAATTGGGAATCAATTGAAAGCTCTTGAAAAAGCTTGGGAGAGACCCTTGAGTTGTGATTGTTTGTCGAACTATTATTTCCCACTTCAAGACTGACTCGTTTCCAGCAGCAAGCAAACAGAAAAATGATAGAGTACTGTCTGCAGTGAGAGTGTTGTTTTATCCAGGCTCCAGTAAAGAGAAAAGGCTCAGCTGGTCTTCTTCTGGTTCTACCTCATCTATATCTCTCTGCAGGGATTAATGTCCTAATCATCCATGACCAGTTATTTCAATTGTGTCTTTTCTCATGTTGTATGCCTTTCTTGGTCAATTTACAACATTATCAAACCATATTTTTATTCCACCATATGTCCATTTCTGTTTTGGTACAGGCACATACGTTCTTGCCGGATTTGTGGAGTTGCTTAGCGACGCAACACCAATTTACTAGTTTCCCACTTCCCGTATGAGCATTGCTCCATTTAGACCATCAAGAACAAAAAGTCTGTATGTTAGTATAAATGTGTCTGTTTATTTCTTATTTTTTCTAGGTTTTTGTGTGAAAGAGAGAAAGAGAATGTGCAGACTGAGAGGAAGGACTGTAAAAAACTGTTCACGGCACAGAATCTGAGAGAGTGAGACAGACTGCTTTTCTAAAGCAACGTAACATGGAAGTTCATACAAAACTCTGATCAGACCTTGACCTTTTGGTGCAATTTAAAATACGAGTATCAGTGTTCCTAAACAACAAAAACTTGAACTAAGATGGAACATTTTTACTGGGGGCAAATAGTGGAATGTATGTACACTACACTGTGCTAATAATAGCAATATAACCTCTGTGCCTTCTCTTTTCCTGGACATAAGATGAGATGGAAAGAAGTCAAAACTTTAGTGATATATATTGTAATCTCTCTCCATCGCTTATCTTTCTTGAGAATAACAAAAAATTAAAAGTAAGACAAAATACTTTTGGTGCAGTATACTTTTACTGCACTATGGCAACACAACACCGAATTGACCTTGACCTTAAATAAATAATTTATATCTCTTTGGAAAGACACAGTCAGCCTTCATTACAAAACCATGAAGTCTTTTTAAGGATTTGGCCACACCACTACCAGCCCCTGTGGTGTGTGTGTGTGTATGTTTCATGCATGCCAATGTCCAAAACAACAAACTTATGGACACATCCTAACTTATTTTGCTCACACACAGCGAGAGAACAGAACCTCTGTGACCATTTATGTAAATAAAGGTGAACAAAAATAATAGGAAGGCATCCGAGCAGCAGATCTCTGCAGTGCAGCCCAACTCTTAGTTTACTCCAAACAGTGTCAACATTATGAGTCAACATTGGCTTCTTGTTATGGTAGTGGGGGATACATGTCACAGTTGATATGCAGCTTGCATGATTAGACAAACACAAGTCCAATAGTCGAGAGTTATTCTTGTTTGTTAAGATGCTTGAAACGGCAATGAGCTGGTGACTCTAGAGATTTCTCGAGGTGAGTGGAATCAGACACCAAAACAAATGCTGCAACACAATCTGAATTAACCTTCTCTTTGAGGCGACACTGGTCTTTGAACCTACTTCAGCCTTGTTTGCACATACAGCAGCAATATAGATGTTATGCTGAGCTAAATATACCGTATCATTTGTGGGATTAGCTAGATGTACTTTTAGGCTGTAACTTATTCATGTTCATTATAATACAATGACTTATCATTTACACAACTGTCTGATTAGGTCAGTTCTCCTCTTTGACCTTTCAGTGATGTCACACGAAACAAAATGAAGCAATGTTGTTGTGAAATGAAGCCAAAATGGGGTTCAAAGCTCGCTTGTACGACAGGTACATCGCATATGTACATTTCCAGCTTCATAAAAAATACTTGTGCGTTTAAGTACTTGCCCTTCTGGTAAACATTGTTACCTTCTGTTGATATTTGCTATCCACATGCGTCTTCACATCATTGGTAGGCTGCAATATTGCATTTGACCCCAGGAAGAAGGGACATAAATGAAATGATCTGCAGATCTAAACTTCACAGAGATCAGATACATTAAAAGCTACCAGATGAGGGTGTCATGCAACATCCCTTGATAAGATACATTTCCTTCTCAACGCAAATATTTTGTATATATTTGTATGTGTATATAGAAGCGCCACGATATTGTACAATACACCCGACAAGGAATACAAAGCCTTGAATCTTTGAATCCATTATATACCAACAAATGGACACGGCATTGCATTATTGAGGATGATATTAAATAGCAAGCCAGGCAGGATATTATGCTTGACCTCACCTTCTCTGCTGCACATATTTGAAACAGAGAAAAGGGAAAGATTGCATTGCTCTCTGCTACATCGTCCCAGCTGGGCGCTTGAATGATGGCACACAACAATTTAATCTCAGCGCAAAAAGAGAGGATGGCATAAGAAAAAGAATGAAGAAAAAGAAACCTGTAAGACATGATTTTATACACGTATGCTCTTCCTCCTCCTCTATTTCATCCTCATTATCATCCTCTCATCCCTTAGACAAGGACTTGGCATGAGCTGTGCCTCTAGCATGCCTCAGCACCACGTCGGGACAGATTTATTAAATCTCTCTCCCCCATCTTTGGCTTCCAACACATCACATTTTCCCCTTCCTTCGACCTATATATGTTATGTTGCAAAGAGAGCTATAAGAAGTCTCCAATGAATGATTGGCCCAGCCGGGTATATCGTACCTTGTTTAAGAGGGACGTTAGGTTAACAACTTTATACTCTGCTTGGTGTTTATTGGAATTTAAATTAGTCATGGCAGGTAATTAAGGCCGCCCGTCAATGTAATATATTTTTTTTTCTCACCCATTCTCCTCTCAGAGTTGCATTTTGATATCACGGTGCAGCATTGGCCGAGCTAGTTATTTTCTTATTCTGCCCGTGAGCCCTGATGCCCCGGGGATCTCACAGATTATGCAGGAGAAATGTGCAGAAAAAGAAGCATTTTTAGTATTGATGGAGGAAAAATGAGGAGGCCATATCTGCATTTATTTCACCCCACCTGAGTGCCTTTTCTCCTTCTTATACATGCATACGTGCCGTGTCCGCTAGTGTGTGTGCTTGTATTACCATATATACTGCATGCAAAGCAACTCTGTGTGCTTGTGATTTGTGTGCATGGTTATCCAAGTGTGTGTGTGCATGTGCGCTTGCATGCATGCAAGGTGATGCAAGTGTCAACCGTCTTTCCACCTGCATTTAATGCATTCAATGATTCCCCACATACACACACACACACACACACACACACACACACACACACACACACACACACACACACATACACACACACACACACACACACACACACACACACACACACACACACACACACACACATACACACGCCCCTTCAATGTGAAAACTACAGATAAAAACATTTCCTAGCAGCTATACATACAATGCTGTGGCCTTAAGTGTCCTCTAGTCTTCCCTAGTGCTTCAGTACATATGTTCCTCTATTCCCTGCTACTTGGATAAAATGGAGACACCATAAATAAAGATGCTGTATGTTTAATAATTACATTCCTTATTTAAATAGTTCCAGACGAAATATTTCCCTGCTTTAAATTGAGCCGCTAATGACTACGCAGTGAAAACTGGTGACATATGTGAGTGTGTGTGACTGTCACGAGGGAGGGAAGAAGAGTTACTCCACACAGTAGTGTAATTAGCAAGAGCGCTTCACACGCACGCAGTCAATATGCACACCAAAGTTATTTCATTACTGTCTGGCACTTTTGTGTCGTGCCGCTTACAATATGGAGATCATTAATCCCCTGAAGGACCTCCAGTGCAAATGAAGACAAAATGCTGTTTTTGAGACTTTTGTAAGCATAACCACGACATGCCAGACTCAAAACTTTAAGTACATCAAAAAATAAATAAAATCATACCAAGTGGGGACCAGATCTTTATCTCCAAAAAGAAGGGGAAACGTCCCTACACGTTGTGTTTTTTCTCAGTATAACTGTGGGAGCTAGTTGGTCTTTCAGGTCAGGTGCAGATAAAAAAAAACAGTCACAGGGGATACAGTGTCAGGGAGAGGTGGCTATCTCTGGGTAAGTGCAAGAATTGAGACAGGGCGATAGTGAGGGCTCTGGGGTGGTAAAATGGTATTATCATGATCGTGGGCTAAACGGTTTCTGGTGGGACAGCAAAGAGAAACTCTATCCAATGGGAATGGATGAATAAGCCATGAAGCCAGGCAGCGGAGGCACTGGTCTGAGATAATGCAGCCCAGCTATGGTAAACCTCTGATGCACACACATGTGCACGCCAGCACGCTCGCACACATACAAATTCATATCAAAATCAAATCTCAAACTGTGCAGTAGAACTGGGTCATAGAGTGCCTCTCCTACTGAGTGTATGAAGTTTTAGAGATAACAAGAAGAGCAAAAGGGGAACTACAGCGTGAGACTGAGAGGGCAAGAGATGGAACGCAAAGCTTCCAACAGAGCTGAAATATAGAACGGGAAAGTGTGTCATTAATTTGGCACACGCATGCTTTGACTTCATATTCGTTTTGTACCACTAAATACAGCTATGTACATTAAATGCACTTTTTAATATAATCTATTTTCTCATTTAGACAACACTATATTCTTTTGTGGTTGGGTGATGGAGGCTCACCTCCCTTTTTGGAGATAATAATCTTTCCTCCCATGTGTATACATAGCATGCATTATTGAGAGACCTCTGCAGCGCTGACATCCTTCCAGCTCCTGTAGCACAGCGGTTGTGTTGCTCGTCCCTGTAGTCCCCATTTTAACCGTACTAGATTTAGAAATGTGCGTGCCTGCAAAGGCAAACTCTACACCGGAGGTAGAAGAAAGTACAACTTTTATCAGGTTATTCAGTAAAAACAACCCCAAAAAATGTATATAGCGCTTACAGAGAGGCAGGATAAAACTTGCAAATGTATGTTAATTTATTTCGCGGTTGAGATCGAAATAAAACAATCAAAAACAAATGACAATTTATAAATAAACAAAGAGACAGCAAATGTTTTAAATAACATTGCTATCATTAGCTTTAACACTACAGTTCATGTCACAGATGATGTACTGTATGTATCTGTATTTGCAACCGGCAGACAATTAAGAACCCAATTTTGATCGTATATATATATATATAAATTAACACTTCTGACTTATTCTGGCTTTGTAATACATTAATTAGCTTCACATCTCAGGTACATAAGCTCCTTCATTCTGTGTGAATAATGGCCATGACTCAATCAGGCAAGGACTCCAAGTCCATACAACACAACCAGTGAGAGATATACCACGAGCTCTGAGCAAGTACCAGAGAAAAGACAGAATGCTGCACGATGTGACGGCATCTCTGGTGTGGAGGGTTGATTGTGATGAGAGATAAAAAGAGATAAAAACAATATATGGCTATAGTTAGAGCAGCACGGTTCATAAAAAAAAATAAAAATGAAATAGTAATGAAGATAATCGTACAACAAATATCAGTTTCTCTCAGCTCTTGAGAGTATTTTTGCATCTTTCAGCTCTATATTTAGCTTTTGGAACTTTACTGTTGAACATATCCTGATCCAACGGTACGGTATCTTACGAAAAATAAATCCTCATTTGTGTGTGTTTTCCTATTAATGTCCAGCAAAGCATGTCAAAGTTTTTGTTTTAAATAAACATGACAGGAAACAACTTTCTTACGTTTCGGCAACAAAACTGATTTGTTAGTTTGAGGAAACAAATGTGATGACTTTAATGTTTCCACTCATTCCCATCCTAACAAAGACATTTATACATGCAGATTTAAATATGATTTTGTGATTGTGCAGGTGGATTACTTAAATAGCAAACTTGAATTGACTTTGTGAGCTCACCAAATAATTCCCTTTAAATCACTTCTCTGCTCTTCAATAAAGAAAAAAGGTCAAGACTTCAAAGAAACTACTCAATTCTCAATCCAACCTTTTCTCCCCTCTTCTGTAACTGTGTGTGTGTGTGCGTGTTGTATTAAGGCAGGTGTGTGTCGGCACTGCTTTTGCTTGCATGTCGTTGAGTGTGAGCATCTGAATGTTCTTTTGGGTCGTGTGAGAGCTGAAGGAGGTAAGATTCCCTCATCCTCTCTTCAAGGGCTTATGCTGCCTCTAAAAGACAGATCTTCACAAGGACTGAGTCCATGTATCTGACACCGCCGCTCATTCAAAGTGACACTGTCGGGCACCTCAAAAAAAGAAATGACCCAAATCAAACCAGTCGTGCCTTACGGGAAACAAAAACAATCCGTGACTAACATCCTAACCAGTTACACAAGAAAGCGGGCGGCAGACCTGAAATGCAGAAAGAATTCATGGGATGAAGCTTTGAGGTGGACGTCGCTGTAGCAAAATGAACTTTACTGAAGGGTCAAAGTAAAAGCAAAAGTCACATACACACACTGGCGCTGGTCAAATACCAATTCCCTCTCTACATATGCCCAGCACCAACGTTAATCAAAGTGTATGAAGAGAGTTGGTCAAAGTTATATTGGTTTTGAGATTCACAGAGGGGAATCAATCCCTGCCTCGTGGAGATAAAAGCAGTCCCTTATTCCCTCTGCTGAGCCAAGTAAACTCAAATGAACACACTTTTGGAACAACTAACAGGGTGGGGATTAGAACAGTCGTCAAATGAAGCATCCGTTTCTTAACGGGCTGAAAGAATTGCAAACCTGTCCATGGCAGTGCTGCAGCGTTTGAGCTGCTTGGCCAGCGGAACTAATTTGAACTGTGAATCACTGGCTCGTCCACAGGTCATACAGCCCAGAGTGAACCATACACGCTCAAGAAAAGCTGCTCGTCTTTGAAATGTTTTTTTTTTCTTCCATTGGATGCCTCAACAAGTAAAGAGCATATCAAATCAAAAAAGGTGTCCTCTGTGTGTCTGTATGTCTAAATCTTGCATTGCTGTGCAGTGTTAGCACATTTGAGCTGCAACACCATCAAACTCGGCAGCAACTCCGCAATAACTTTGGTTACAGATACATTTTTAAATATGCTACCTGTCATTATTTCGCACAGTACTGGTTTTAAACTGGGCAGTGGCCAGCAAGAGAGGCCAGGGAGATCCTTCTGTGTGGAGTTTGCATGTTCTTCCCATGTAGCGTGGGTTCCCTTGGCTTCTTGGGTTCTTCGTGGGTTCTGTGGCTTCTTCCCACAAGGCAAAAACATGCAGCTCAGGTTAATTGGAGACTCTAATGTGAGTTTGAATGGTTGTGTGTCTCTATGTGTGTGGCGGGTGATAAACTGGTGACCTGTCCAGGGTCAACCCGATGTTGCCCGATGTCAGCTGGGATCGGCTCCAGCGCCCCCGTGATCCCAAATAGGGTAAGCGGTTTGGTTAATAGAATGGATAATCCCATGGTGTCGAATAATCTGTTGTCGTTAAACAGTAATACAGAGTGCTTTTGTCATGTATTTACTTAAAACCGACTGTTCATACTTGGTTTTAGTTGAATAATTCAAAGGCCTGAAGACGTAAAATTAACCATTTATTCAGGAGGAAGAAATGAAAAATATTGAAGCAAGGTTTAAAAAAATCTATAAGAATTGAGTGGCAGACATATGTTTGTTTTCCGTGCTTTCCTATCTTTTTAATAATTTATCCTCACACTCTGTTTGGGAGTCTTGACCGATACTTCCAGATTCAGTGGAAATACTGTTGCTGAACAAGTAGCCTTTAGTACGTGTAGGCGCAGAAAGCCACAGTAGTAGTGACAGCAACCTCTGAATACTAAAGCAAACTGTTGACATTTTTTTAAACTGATTTTGGTTTGCCCATAATTAAAAAGCACTGCGGCAGAATTCCAAGTATCATGGGAGGACTTCCTGTTATCCTCAGGAATAACTCAAACGCTACCGAACAACAAAATGAGGCAGAAACACAAGTGTGACTACAAGGGAGTAAAATGACAGTTCTCTGCTGTTTCTCACTGAGATCAACACCTGCATGAAAGTGTGCAAGAAAACAAACAAATGTGCACACAGGGGTGAAGTGAAGGGAGGCAGGGAGAGTTGGTATTTCTTTTCTTACTGCAGCTCATATAGTCAATCATGCAAGATACAATTATACCGAGTGACATGAGATCACCTACAGGAAATGAAAAGCGAAACAAAAGAGAGTAAGAAAGAAAAGAGAAGGTTGCCAAAGGGGAATATTTTCACAAATATGAGTGTGGGGAGATATAGAGACCATTTATTTCGGCAGGCTGCATGCAAACATAGCAGATAAGGAAATATATGTTCGAATGCTGTGTTGGTAAAACTACTTAATGAATCAGTCTTAAGTGAATGAATCCGGGTGGCGGTGTATTTCCAATGCAGTGGCAGCCATTGCTCTAGCCAGATACAGTCTGAACCTCTGTAATTCTTTTCTTTAAAGAAAACTGTCCTCCTACCCCTCAATGACGTGAAACAGCTTGAAACTGACAGCTGTCTGTAAGACAGCTACCTATGCGGGAGAGACTATCCAGTGTGATCTGTAGACCTGACAGCACAGTCGGGTTCACTGCAGGGATTTTACACACAAAAGAATATACATGAAAACTAAACTTGTGATATACGCCCAGCATGAGAATATATTGTTACTGGCGCTCTGTTCTACTCTTCTTTCATGCTCACGGATGATGATCATTCTTCAGTTGCCTGGTTAAAAGGACTCGGTACCATGATGCTTAATATCGGAGAAAGGCGAGCCAGACTTTCCTGAATCCTGCCACCTGCCACATACTGGCATCTCCCGAGCATTCCAACAGCTGCCACGCGATGCCCTTCACAACTGACCACAGGTGTCAGCAGCATACAGTCCAGGCATCTTATTTGAGGTTTTAGTTGATTTATATCTTTTATAGTTGAAAGGCGCTTGCGGTAAAGTTATAACTCTCGGGCACAAACACAAATAACCCTGATAAATGCAAAAGATAAATGGATCTTTGCCCCTACTCTCTACTTCCTATTGCTGACATGAATCGTGGTCCATGCCTACTACTTATTATTTGAATCATTTCTGTCATATTCATTGAATGCGCTGTGACTTTGTTACATGATTCATTCTGGTCACATAAAATCTATTGCTTCTGTCCATCCAGGGAGAGGGATCCTCCTCTGTTGCTCTCCCTTAAAGTTTCTTCCTTTCTTTCCCTGTGAAAGGGTTTCACTATCTTTATTTGGGGGAGTTTTTCCTGATCCGATGTGAGGTCCCGGGACAGGGATGTTATGTGGACAGATTGTAAAGCCCTCCGAGGTAAATGTTGCAGTTGTGATTTTAGGCTACACAAAATAAACTGACTTGAATCTTTCAGTAAGCTGTTTTGATGCTTTTAATGGTTTTATGTGAAGCACTTTGAATCGCCTTGCCTTGCCGAAGCTGTGATATGAAGTGGAATTGAATGCCATGGCCATGCCCCTCCTCTGTACCTCCTTCTGCTGACATGGATCGTGGTTATCTGGATCATATTTATTGAATGTGCTGTAACTCTGTTACGTTATTCATTCTGTACACATAAAATCTATTGCTTCTGTCCATCCGGGGAGAGGGATCCTCCTCTGTTGCTCTCACAAAGGTTTCTTCCCTTTTTTCCAGTGTGAAAGTGTTTTTACTTTATTTGGGGGAGTTTTTCCTGATCCAGGGATGTCGTATGCATACAGATTGTTAAGCCCTCCGAGACGAAATAAACTGAATTGAATTGAATGTGTGAGAGGCGTCATTATACCTACAGTGATGTCTTTCACATTCCAACGATCACAAACCTACGACACCCACGACACAACAGGCCAGAGCAATTTCCCAAGTATCTAACGCTGCAAGTACTTAAAATACAATTATTAAATAAAACATTTTTAACCAATGCATGAATTGCACTTGCCATCATTTTCACAGTCAAGCCCCTCCCCCCCAAAAACCAGCAAGTAGAATAACTAAACCTACGAGAAGCATACCATTTCATGCTTGTCAAGCCTTAGTTGCCATTTATTTATAGACACAAATCATATGTAATAGCAATCATGTCAAGCACTTCATAAGAAGGACACACCATTAATCATGTTCAGGAGCACAGCTTATCTGTTACTTGTATCAACGCGTCCCCCAAAAGGCAAACAGCTAATCTTCTTTGTGGCAAAATCCCTAATTATATCTTTAGTGTTCTGTTTTTAAGGTCGGTAGTGCTCTTATGCAAGAAGATAAGAAGGATAGTAAGAGCATTCAAAAAATAAAGCTCTCGGTATCTCTGCTTTTCCTTTTGTCTTTCATACTGTAGCTTGATTGACTTAAAGGGCACATCCAAGCTCATGACCTTTATCCAGAACATGCACACGCAGACAAATCATTAGAGAAAAAGCAATTCTTGATTCATGAATCAAATGTTTTTGCCCTCCTTTCAAACAACACACATGTATTCCTTTCCAGTGCATTCATTTCACTCCGTCTGATAAATTGCACTTATTCCCACCCCCATTTTACGACAGGAAAAACAGATCAGAGTACTGTATTCCCACACGCCAACACAACATCTCTGATACAAACAACCCTGGCAGCGACTGCAAAATTCCTCAAACTGCTGTTGCAACATCTGCGGGTAGGTTTCTTTTCCCAACTTAACTTTAATTTTTAAGTTGGTCTGTCAGTTCTTGTGTGAGAAAGCATAATCTTTGGACTCTGAAGTCTGAATTTGACTTAGCCTGCAGGAACACAGAGGGCGATGAACAGAGTATGACAGAAACACACACTCACCTGAGACTCAAGGTCAGTCGTTCATCTTTAGCCCGCAGTAGATTGCCGACTGAAAATGTGGCACTGCCCAGGAAGCTGCTCTGTGGAACCGGAGAGAGAATACAAAAAAAACATAGGTGGTGAACAGTGGGTAAAGTGTTTCTGCAGCAAAACAATAGTCAAAAGATAAAACGAAAAAGAAACCGCTGGATAACCCTTCTTCTTTTGATGGTATCAAAGAGGTATTAGAAACAGCTAAGGGTAAATTTAGACCTGTGATCTAGAAGCAAAAATGTAAGATACCACATGTATATATAAATAGTGTGACATGCGAGGGACAGGGACTTACAATCTACTCTTTTTTACTGTCTCCCTCTTTCTCACTGCTCTGACAACATGTGTTTGCTGCAGGCATGATGTGAACAGGGGGTGTCAGCACACGAGAACTGGGTCACGGAGATAGAGGTAGGGACGAGCCCATCAATAAAGAAGAGAGATGATCTACATTCGTAGAAATCACACACACACACACACAGACGCTCTCACACAGTCCCTCACTGCAATGCCCAGATGTATGCATATCTCCACGCACGCACACGCACAGAGAAAAGTGCTGCACCTGCAAGTAACACCATTAACAAGCTAGCTTCTACTGCAGGAGAGGAGGACTAAGACCGTGCCAAGGACACAAGCTGCTACGAACACTGAGTTGGTAATTAACAACAGGTACGAAGGTCATTCCACATGTTTCAACATACGGAGAAAAAAAACACATCCTAATTAAAGTATCTCCAGCCTGATCACTGTCTCCTCTTCTATTCTGAGATGCTACAGTATCACTAACAGACATTTTATCCACCAATTTCAGATTCTTTTATTGGTATTTGTAAGCGTTTACAATAGGCCAAGTGACGGTTCTGCAAAACAATGAAGTGAATTTGAGATAGAAGACAATTTGTGTCTTTCCCCCGGTCTGTTGCTTTAGACAACTGTTAAAGGTCACACCTTGCCTCTAGAGGTAAAAAACATGATGGTGTCCGCTGGTAAAAATAAAGCAAATGTGTTGACAGTTGAGGTGTTTCAGGTATTGTAAGCAAACACCGGAGAGCTCTAATACAATACATTTCTACTCTCTCCACCCACTAAACAGAGCTCAATATGCCGGATCGGTATCGGGCCCGAGAGTCCTCCTGAATGGTGCTGCAAGTAACAATCATTTTTCATTACAGGATAATCTGCAGACCATTTCCTCACTGCATTGATCCAAAGTGTGGTCTATAACCTGAAATAAATCTGAAAATAACAGAAATGCCCAGTATAACTTCCCAGAGTGCAATTTGGTGTCTTAAAATCCTTATTCTGTCAGTACTTTTATTTCAAAACGATGAGGGCAATTACTCCTCTCAAAATAGTTGCCATTTCACTTTCAATTTAACGATTAATCGACTTTCAGCTCAAGCCATGACAAGACAAATCCACATTAAATACAGTTTCTATTGTGATCATTATGACATTCAGTTATTTATTCAGTCACAGAAAGTCCCCAACTCATTTTGTAGAGTCACAATAGTCCCTACCTTCATGCCACCTGTCATAAAAAGGACTCTAATGAGTTCAAATAAGCGACGGGTATTGAATATGGATTGGTTATCGGCAGATACCCTGAGCTTAAGTATCAGGAGAGAAACAGTTGGATTGATGCATCTCAACAGTGAAATACTGTCAGAAGCATCACAAAAGATATGTAACAGCGTCATAGAGCGGACACAGAGTTAGCGCCTCAAAACCCAGCAAAGCTCACAGGTCACACGAATGTTGAAATACGTCACAAACAGCTTACTGATGTCTTAATTTATGAGATATTTTTTCGAGATGAAAATATTATGCAAGGTTGTTTTGACTGTTAACATGCTCTTTATTCACATTTATTCTGTTTTTATTCCATTGTTTAGCTTCACTTTCACCTCTAATCCCCTCACACTGCACCTCTTTCCCTCTCTCTCTCTTTCTCTCCCTCTCTCTCTCTCACTCTCTCTCTCACTCTCCCTCCCTCTTTCCCTCTCTCCCTTTTTTTGTATTCTGTATCAGATAAAAAAGGGCATCCTGTCTACTGACCTTTTCTCTCAATCATTTCCTCCCTGAGCATTTTCCGGCTACCCAAATCCCCCATATGCTTAAAGCAAAACATTGCCCGGGACCTATTCCGCTGCCCTGCCCCACTCACAAGAAGGCAAACACAGCGACCCACGCATGCGCGCGCGCGCGCACACACACACGCGCACACACACACACACACACACACAGAAAGAGGAAGAGATCCAAACAACAAAACAAAATATTGAAATACAGTGAAAGATTTACAAAGCGACTGAAATTCACCAAGAAAAACTCAGCCACAAGCGTCATATTCACTTTTTGGTGTATGAAGCATACTGCCACGTCCACCTTATTGAATTAAACGGAGGTACGATCCCCTGTAGGCATCACTTGACATGAGCAACATCATATTCCTCAACGATGACGTATCGCCGCCGATCCTAGTCTGCCCCGATAACCCAGAGCACCCGGCACAAAAGGCCATTACACACCGCGGAGGAACATTATATCTCCATGTAGTCATTACTCGCAAGCCGGTACAGACCGTCTGGTAAATGGTCTTAGAAATCCATTCCTTAGCATTTTTTATGGCCCCTCACGATGAAGGCTTTAAAAGTAATGAAGCTCTGGAGAGCGTCCTCTTACGCAAGATCAAAGTCGCTGTGCCACAGAAAATGTGAGAAAGATAGGAGCAAGAGGAGGAGTGGAGTAAGAAAAGAAGACAAATGATGCTCTTCCAGGATCATGGAGGATTGATTATGATGGTCTCGCTCTGTTCCCTTCTAACATGCTCTCTCTTTTTTTCTATCAATCTTTTTCACCCGCTCTTGCTCATTCATATGACTTTTCGTATTGGCCGTGCCAGTTGTGGGCTAAAAGCTAAACTTTTGATCTATGATCTCTTTCACTAGCTTTAATAAAAAAAAAAGGAGACATTTTACACGTGCTCACACATTAATAAATAGTCAAGAACACATGCGGGCACATGAAGGATCAATCGCAGACCAAAAAAAAAGAAAGACACTTGAGCAGAAACACGCGGAGCTGACACTGTACGTCTACAGGCAATGCTGAGCGCTCGTCTGTAGACCTGTGAAGGCCCCAGTGTCTGTCCATCACTCGGCAGAGGTAAACGGTCCAACTGAAGCTGTGGAGCTATTGATTTTCTCCATGCCCCGGGTGACAGAGGGACACACACTCACGTAGACACATACTAACTCTCGCTCAATCACTCCCTCATTCCCTATCTGTCTCTCACTCTTGCAGACTGCAGAGAATACCTGGAGGAGAGGACGGTCATTCACATGTAACGCCAACAAGTGACATTGTATATTAATGACGGCGGTGACAGTTTTGGCACTTGCTGAATAATGCACATCTGGCAAACATTTATGAATATGAACAAATTTATACCGTGGAGGTCAGTAGTGTCTACATGAATACATTGCTCCTTCACTACAATTATAGCTTTACAAATTGACCTAATTAAGTCATTGCCGATGTCATGACACGCCATTCATACTTAAATGCAAATGTGTGCACTCAAGCACAAATGATCTCCACAGTAAGTTAAAATAGACATGGAGTGAAAGCACGCACACGCACCCACACACCACATACAGAATATAACAACAGACAAACACACAGACAAGGAAATCCACTTACGGTTATGTTGCAGACAACACTAGCAACAGAGTCAGAGAATAGCTTCCGAAATGCAGAGACCGACAGAAAGAGAGAAAAATAAAAAGTGCGAGCGGAAAAGGGATGTTTTTTGTTCGGTCTTCCTCTTAATGAGCTTCAGGACGGTTCTTCCTACATATCTTTCTCCAGCTGTCAGTTAGAGTAACTCCATGTCTTTTATTCACTCTTGAAAGTGCAGCAGGCTGATACGTACACTGTAAACACGCAAACACAACACACACACACACACACACACAAACACACACACAGTTGGACCCACACACTGCAGCCTCCGCTGTGACTGAGAACTAGCTACATGGAGCTACTGGCGTAACCACTGTTGCTGCTGTGGCTGGCTTGACAGAAAACAAGACCAGCCAGAGAGAGAGAGGGAGAGGAAGAGAGAGAGAGAGAGAGAGAGAGAGAGAGAGAGAGAGAGAGAGAGAGAGAGAGAGAGAGAGAGAGAGGAGGGAGCCACGAGAGAGGAAGGGACTGAGAAATACAAGCAGTCGAGGTAAAGAGGGGGAAGAAGGAGGAGCGTGGAACAACACAGAAGAGGAAGAGAGAGACAGAAAGGAAGGAAGACAGACAATTAATGGGTCGAGAACCAAGATAGCAACACAGAAAAAGGAAGGGAGATACAGAAGAATATAAGGTGACAGACAGACAGACACACAGACAGAGAGAGAGAGAGAGAGAGAGAGAGAGAGACAGACAGACAGACAGGCAGACAGACAGAGGTGTGTGTCACACCTCTGTCACAGCCTGACTCAGATAGCCAACAGGAAAAGGAGCACTTGGTACGGTTACTTGAATTAACATGGATTCCGACCACATGGTTCAAGGTATAGGAGTGGCTTACAAAACGGATAAACACTTCAAAACACACACTGACGTACTTGAGGATCACACAAGAGGCTTGTTGAAACGCTCTACACATTTTGATACAAGCAGCTGAGAGAGAGAGGGGGAGAGAGAGAGCGAGAGAGAGAGAGAGAGAGAGAGAGAGAGAGAGAGAGAGAGAGAGAGAGAGAGAGAGAGAGAGAGAGAGAGAGAACCCATCCATTTTGAGACAATGACGGACAAAACACACACCGCTGACACCAAGCTTAGGTTTTAACTATCTAGGCTCGAACCTCGGATTAAGCACGGTTTAATTTACCCATGCTGACGCAGGGGGATTAGTAATTTTGGCAGAACAAAGCACACGCTTCAACGCTGGCCCTTATCACCTCGTGCAGGTACACAAACAAAAACAATGAGAAACGCACACACTTAACATGCAAGCACACGTGCACGCGCAGCCAGAAGCAAACATTTGTGACAGACACACAATATGTAATGTGTAACGATAGATGACCTGGGTGCCAAATGGAAGGCACAATCAGATAACGTGTAACTCCAGAAGATTACCCAAAAGGCTTCTCAGTCAAGCTCAATGATCACTCTGGCTACGTACCAGTAAGGATGTGAGTCCCTGCTGTTGCCAAATCCATTTTAGTTGGTGACTGCTTAGTTTTTAGTTTGTGATTACTAAATTCTGTTCTGTTGCTTTTTTTGGGTGCATTCCTACTGTAAAATCTGCATACAATTTTCATTTCTTTTACTCTCATAGGGAGAGAAAAATGAGGTTGAATAACAACATGGACAATCCTAGATCAAAGCGTGTTAAGACATTTATTTAATGCCCTACTTTGAAGTTCAAAATGTCATGTCAGAACATTTTTAGAGCATTCAGGCTGTGAGTTCCTGGAAAGCACACGGTGACTGGCAGGGATTGGTCTCATATTCAACACAGGAAGCACAAGCTACCTAGTACAGGGACAAATATCCAAGGCTCTTGGCTGTAAAAAGGGAAGTCTGAGTCCGTCTTAACTCGTACCCCTTTTAGCATTTTTAAACCAGCACTCACAGCTGGTTAAACACTATCACCGCGGCACATGCCTCTCACATTATTCAATAGCCTTATTTAAATCTGTAGGTGGCGGCTGTGTTAGTCCGTGTAAAGATCATATAACAAATGCTACAGGCGGCTGAGGTTTTTGCACAGACGGCAACGAGGAATCTGAGACAAGCAGTCACCCCCCCAAACCCAGACAGGCACAAGACAAAAGCAGGCGGCTGTGTTCTCCCAGGATGAGCTGATGTTCTCATTCTCAGCTGTCTACCCTCGACATTGTCCTCTCGTTCTTGCCTGACTTATTCGCTTCATGCCTCTCTACCTTGAACTCATTCCCTCGCTCTTGATCTGTTGAAAAAAAAAAAAGAAGTCTGCAGACTGACCTGAGGTCACACACTTTTGCCCTTGCCCATCTATTTCTTCAATGCATTAACAATGGATGACATGAGAGAGCTAACCAACCAGCATCAGTGAATATATAAGTCGTCAATTCTTTCGATCTGTGGTTTTTATCGAGTATTTTCCCACAGCGTTTTTTCCCGTTTTCGCATCACAAACAATAGGCATCAACTAATTAAGTTGAGTGAACATCATCAAAAATCCCTTAATGTACAGCGACACGTTGCCGTCGAAGACACAACCAAGACGGCAAACTGTATTACTCCTTTCAACCACGACAAAGGCGGCACATATCAGATCCACTTCTTTCGGTTGTTATATTTCACAATAAAAGGCATATACGCAAAATAACTGTTCACCAGAGGGAAATCAAACTCCCTCTGAGCGTTTCACTCAAAGGAAACTCACTAAAATAGCTCACAGTGTCTGATATACAACAGTGCTTCAGACAGACTGCCAGACGCTGCTCCGGGTCATAGAAAAACATTTTGAAATCCGGGTTGTCTTATATCTGGGTGAATAGAGCAAGATTTTTGATGAAGTCAGGTACAATGGGATTTTTTATTGTTCTAGTCTGACCTGTGTAGGGGAGGTGTAGCAGGCTCCCGGTGCTGTGTACTCCTGTGTTTGCGAACATGCTCCAAGTAATGAGAGGCAGACTTATCCGAGTCTAATAATACTGATTTGTGCTTTAGATACAAAATACTTTGATGTGTTCTTCTGGTGTTGTTGGTGCCATTACATGCCTTATTAATTGTTTGTACTATTTCCGTCGGCTTCATGAATAACATCTAAAATGTATCAAAGGACCCAAACGTACCTACTGTAAAACAAAAGGCGGAACTTGTGCAAACATGAAAATGAAACGGGGGAGATGAATGCCTTCTGGGTCTGGTTTGTTATAAAGAAAGCTAAACTTTAATCTTTTTCAAGTCTCGAAAGCTTACTGAGGGTAAAACCGTGGAAGTGGGCTCTTAATTGGCGTAGCTTTCCATGACTTAACTTCTGTGTTCACATAATTTAGGGATAATTCTTATCTCTCTTTGGAGTCAGACAAGTGTAAATTACCATGAAAACACATGGAGGGTTTAAGAAAAATCCATATCTAAAGTAAATCATGAAGTGAACTGTGAAGAATAACAACAAGAGATACATTGCTGTGCATTATGAGGAAGAACAGAATCCATATTTTAATATTGGAGTGATGTTAAAATTGGAGCTACAATGGTGCAGTTTTGTCAATACTTAATTCCTTTGATAGATTATTTAGTCAACTGTTGGAGGAATACAGCTTGCTGTACTGAAATATGAGCTACAATGACAAACAAACTCAATCATTATCCCAGCCAATAATACAATAATGTTTCTCTCAGGTGTGCTATTAATTTCAAAAATCTGGAGTATAACCAAAACGTACATTTTCTGGGACTGTGGATGCTTAATTAGATAATGGCACACTTCTGATACACAAACAATTCAGCAAAATCCCACATCCTGTAAACACTGAACTGAATGAGTGTCCTTGAGTAAGACACTGCCAAGTTCAAGCTCCGCCACTATTGCTGTGCGAGTGCATGTGTGAATGGATGAATGAAAAGCAAATTGTGAAGCGCTTTATAAGGTATACAATCAATCTTTATGAATGCAGTTAATTTATCATTGCTGTTATTAAATGGGATTAGTGTGCTTAATAGACATGTTCTATAATGTGCTATCTCCTGTTCCTCAGAAACATTTAAAGTGACACATTTTCTGTGCTCAACCCAAGAAGATAATTTTGCACCTGACTCGGACTTCAACAAGACTCAAAAGAGGCTGAACTGAAACGTAAATACTCACTGAAAGCCGACCGCTGAGAGATGGAGAAAACTCCTTTTTGGATTCCTTCTCCTTCAGTTATTGTTCGCACAAAGATATCTATAAAGTCATGCAGTGCCGGGGAAAAGTGAATATTCCTCTTTTTCACACCACAGCTTAAGGTTTCCAAGTATCTTTCATTCTTTTGCAGAGAGAGGCGAGAAGAACACTGCAATACAGGCAAGTGTTCATACCTGCTCCCACATACATTCTTCAGCCTGTCAATGCTTGCCCTAAAACAAAAAGCTCTTCCTACCACTCTATTAGTTTTCTCCCCCGCCTCATCTCTATTCCTGCTCTTGCTTATTGAATCACGAAGGCTGCGTCCTTTCGGAGCCTGGCCAACTATCAGGGAACCAAGGTTTTCTGACAGAAACGTCCAATTACAACACAGGGCAGCAAGGATGATGAAAATGTGCTTGAGTAAGTAGATAGAAAATCTGACTCCTGTGTCCAAGTCTATTTATCTCACAGACAAAGCTGCAGGTAGGAGAAAAATAAACTTAACTTGTGGCAAATGCAGCCTGCCCTTGATACACTGAAAGCACACTGCCGATGCCTTCCCCCACACTCTCTGCTTTGGTCCATAAACTTTAATGGCTAACCCCACTGCAAACCAGGTGATAAAAAAAAATCAAGGCTCTTTCACTCAGGAGTCTGTAAACATGACTTGGTAGCAGGTCCAGAGCCTTCACAGCCCCATTCAAATCCCCTATATTGACTTCAGTACTATATTTAAATTGCAGCAAGGCCAACTTGAGGCTGTTTTGATAGAGTTGCATTTTAACAGACCCTTTTTGTCTCCGTCAGCAGACGAGACCGATCCATATGATTACACACACTTACAATAGGTGAGTGTGTATTATCAACTACTTATTGCGAGCTGCTATGGGCATGACCTGGAGAAGGCTGTGGTTAGCAGCTTCCCCACTTCTGACTCTGCGGCTTGAATTGACACCTACGACGTAGCAACGGAGAGTTGTGCGCGCGCACAGTGGAGAAATGATGCACATGATCATTTTTACCAACCACAAAACATGTCGCTAAGCTCAACATCCTGTTTGTCACATCATCTCTGCTATCTTAGTTGGGGGGGGAAAACATTTCTCAAACAAACAATAGCTGAATAGAGCCTGTCATTTTGGGTACCGCAGACAACACAGGAGTTTGTGGGTGAGTTCCCTTACATTCCCGTGGATAGATTGGAATGTGCAGTTTGCAATTCCCTGCTCTTATGTAACAGCAAGAAGCTGGTAGCTCACCCCGAGGCCTGTAAGGCTACAGGCTACGCTGGGTGTCTCTCTCTCTCTCTCTCTCTCTCTCTCTCTCTCTCTCTCTCTCTCTCTCTCTCTCTCTCTCTCTCTCTCTCTTTCTCTCTCTTTCTCTCCTTTGCTTCCTTCCTTCCTCCCCAACACACACACACACACACACACACACACACACACACACACACAGTAATAGTACTATAATATGCTAGCTCATGCCTGAAGTGTTTGATAGCGCTCTTCTTCAGAGAGCAGGACTATAGGGGCTGTGAAAGTAAACAGCTCGGATCAAACCAACTCTTAGCTCCCTTTGAAGAGTGGGAGACAATTACGAAGATCAATGGTGCAGCCCAGAGGTGGTTAACAGCCTCGACAGGCAGACAGACAGGGATTGATGCCCCGTAATTTCGAGAGAGTGTGCTCCTCAATGGCTTCACTCTAAAGCCAAATCCGAGGTGCGCCACATCCCTGCTGAACATACATGTCGAAACACAGCGATCTCTGCCCAGAGGACACACAAACTGTACCTGGGCGCACTTCTCCCTCGGAGTGCAAGACTCAAATACCACAGTGTGGATTTTAATGCAATACATTTTGTTGAAGCAGATGGGGGTCAAAGCTCTGCGTGGGTGGACAGTTCTTCCTGCAACATTTTTTTCTGATAGACTGTGTTTTATTGCTGTTGTTTTCTCTATAGATAAATACTATATTGCATTGGTAGAATATAATGGTTTGTATGTGTGACTGTTCTTCTGTGTTATGTGAACGTTGTGTGTTTCCTTTGATATAATTTGCGCAGCGATAAAGACTGCAACAACAGACAGAAACACCACTCTACCACGAGTCATCTGTGAGAGTCAGTGCGTGTCATTCATGGTGCAAGAGGTGAGCCTCAAACTGCAGTTTAAAAGCTCTGGCAGCGTACACTCGTTCCTACTGTGTAGGAGTTTCTGAACCAGCTCCCCTGCACCTTCCTTTCCCTGTGGGATAACGCACAGCTCAGTTCGTACAGAACAGGGACCGCAATTTCAGACTGCTTGCACCACCTTGACTTGGTAAACAACAAGATGAAGCAAACAGTGGGTGAGGTGTTACAGCCGCAAGCAATTTCTGTTCCTGAGCACAACACCAGCCATATTAGATGTCTTAATGACATATTTGCCAGTTGATGTAGAACAACATCAACAAAATATCCTTTTGAACTAAATATACTGCTTATGTGAAAGTAGAATTTGTCCTTGGTGGCAATGATTGCAGATGAATAGATCCCGTGGTGTTGTTGTGTACACTCATGAATAGAACATTAGATAAAAAAGAAGAGATAAGATAAAAACAAATAAATTTGTATTTTGTGGAGAGGGAAGAAAATGCCTCTTCCATTGGGTGTATAGGGAGGGAGGCGGGTGGGGGGGACGATGTTGTCTGATTTCTGATTATCATACAATTCCATCTGCGCTAGATGAACAACAAAGCAGCGACAAGAACACTTCTGGCCCGCACTCATGTCCTCCAGGGTGAGGAGACGAGGAGAAAAGCCATGTGTCATTACCTCTATCAACAAAGCTAGAAGGCAGACTGCTGTACGAGCGGTGAAACTATCTAATGTTTGCACATGGCGATGTTTGGACAGATAGGGAAAATTACTGCCATAAAATGCTGTAGCAGATTTCTTTCAATTGACCAACTGTAGGGTTTTAATTGCACACAGCATAACTATACTGTACACTTGCACCCAGACACAGAAAAACGTGCACACTGTACAAGACACTGGCTGGCAAGCTCATCAGTGGCTCGGTTAGCAATGGAAAATAGCTGCCTTTACACACACACACACACACACACACACAGCCAACAAGCATCAGCACTTTCCACCAGTGCCTCTCAAAGGAAACCATTACACTGCAGAAACCCGCGGGAAGCCAGGCAGAAAGGGGATTTTCTCAAGCACTTTTTCTCTCTTCTTCTCTCAAAAAAAAAAAAAGAAAAGAAAGAACAAACTAACTTACAGTAAGCTACTTTTGCCAGAGAAAAAGAGATTACAGTCAGCCAAGCGTCTAAATCACCTGTGACCTGGTAATTCATTTGGCTGATAATCTGCTATTGCAGGTGACACTAACAATCGGCGATATGACAGGTAGAAAGGCGAGGGAGGCGGGTAGAGACGCAGGGGAGGTTTTAGAGAGAGATGGGTTGGGCTGATTGGTGAAGGAGATATTTGATTAAATTCTCAAATGAATAATGCATTATGAAATTGATCCAGACAAATCCCACCTTGAGGAGATTGGAGTAGGATTATACAGGGAAAGGTTTGGGAGAGGTTACGACAGAGAGGAGGTTTACTGGGAAGGTGCACTCCAGCATCTAGTGGTTACCTGCTGCTTGATCCATTTATATGCATGTCAGCTGCACGCGGATAAAATAGAACAAACTGTGAGTTACATGCACAGTAATAGCTTGTTGGAGATACAGCCCTTAAAGCAGGGGTGTCAAACATACGGCCCGCGGGCCAGTGGGTCCAGTGAGGGGGTCCAGTCTGACAGAAGAAAATTAGGTAGAAATTAGCAGAGCAGGGATTCAAACCTCTGATCCTCTGCTTGTGAGACGGACATGTAAACCATTGATCCACAGTCACACTTGATGTGAGCACTAATATTGTGTTGGAAGTCGTTAAAAATGGATCACGTCATGAAAAGGGCGTCACAAATGTGTCACAAAGCGAGGGAATCTGCAGGATAGAGCCCAGGCAGATAAACAGAAGGCTGATGTCTGAATTTTTGGTCTTTATGTTTCTAGTTAATTGTTGAAAAACCTTAAAATAGGGTTTATCGTCCAAAAACCCTCACCAATGATTTAAACATAGAAAAGTATTGTCGTTATTTATGCGTTATTATGCTGTGATTTTACTAGTCCGGCCCACTTGAGATCAAAATGGGCAGCATGTGGCCCCTTCAACTGAAAGGAGTTTGACACCCCTGCCTTAAAGGGTATTGCAGATGTCCAAAACTTTTCAATCGGTTGGCTTTGAGAAAAAAAAAAACAAGCTCAGTCTGTTTCTGTCCCCTCCTTATTTAATTGTTTATTTGTTCACAAAGTTGTTGTTTTATTTTTCAATTAAATGCATATGGACGTATTGCTGGCTTAAATGGAATGGCACTTTTTTTTGGTCTCAAATAATAAACAAACAGGACAAATTATTTTGTGGGCCTCCATTGGGTTTCAGATGGAGCTAATGGTCGTTTTCTTCTGTTTCCAATCTTTATGCTGAGCTAAGCTAAATTGCTGCTGGTTCCAGCTTCATAATGAACAGATAAACATGAGATCTTCTCATCTAACTCTTGGCAAGTGACTTAACAATTTCCCACAATGTTGAAGTATTTTTATTTTTTTGTTGATTTTTTAATTTTTTACTGTGAATATTGACTGTACTTCAGAAAGTGATTAATGTATACTAACATTGGTTAGTTATTTTGTTTGTGTGCATTGATTGTTTGACTTACTTATGGATGCTTGGTGCCCATTGTCTATCGGAAGTTTTCTAAATCACAGTATTACAAGATGGATGTCTGTAAATACTAATTAAAATACACTAATTAGTTGCCACTAAATCCAACAGTGTTCGCAGTCATACGTCCTTGTAACACTTTATTAAAAATAAAATGTTTACGAGTGTAGTTCACTTGTGTGAACTTGTGGCTTTACCCTGGAAAGAAAGGGCGTCTCTTCATGGCAACAGCACCAGACATCTGCTCAGCAGTTTTTATAAGTAATTAGCTCTCCTGCTTAGATTTAGTTGGTTGCTTTTAATGAGCTTGTACTATTCCACCAACTATTTAACGAATGACTGCTTTCACCCTCACAACAAAACCTAGAGTGCACTTCATTTCCAACAATTGTAAATATTCATTGGCGCAAAGAGCCACTTTATTGAAGTGCATGTCAACACATTGGGAGAAACAATGTGGGAAAACAAAGTAATTATCTGGTGCCTTACTACAGTAAATACAGTAAATATGAGTTTGAAGTATTGTCAGCAATGAAAAGTATATCATTACTGCGAAAAAGCACTTCAGAAGCTTCGGCTTTGTAAATAACCTGACATGTTATCCATGGCGTGTTATCCGCCACATGCAACGCAGCTAACAGCCGGTCCACCGGGGCTTTTCAGATGTCATGTGAGACACGTGTCGTGTTAACCTGACATGGCAGAGTGAGTACACAGTTGTCAATAAAAATGCTTCAGAGCGTTTAAACTTTCTATTCTCTGAGGTCAGGGACCATTTATTCCCACTAAATTGTCATGTCTGGCTCCAACACTTTTAACAAGTGTTTTTAATAAGAAAAGGCAGACAGAGCCGTGCTTCCAAAGCTTTGAGAGAAATCTCACCCTGTCTGTACAGTACCTCATGTTGAAGAAGCACTTTCATTATTCAATTCATTATTATGTCAAATGTATCTGTCTTATGAAAGGCAAATCCCATTCAGGTTTTGGAGGATTGCCATAAAGAATATATTTTGAATCCATAATATTAAAAGCTGCCATGGTGTCTTCACTGATGAGCATGATTTGCAGGCTGTGTTCACAAACAAGACAGACTTTACCCCTCTAATATCAACCTATTACCCATACATTTTCCAGCTCATGCACTTAACGCAAAATTCTCGTCCAGAGGTGTTTTACTCCTGCCAAAGAGAAAGCTTCACTAATTATCACAGAAGGTTGCACTCTCCTTTCTTGCCTGATGTTTTATCCTCTCACTTTTGCTTGTAATGGTGCATGAAACTCTGAGGCCATTGGCGACAATAATAGGAGCAGTGTTAAAAACAAAATTAGAGGCTTAGCAATCAAGTGAATAATTGGCATTGCTTTCAAAGCAAAGGAATTCCCGTTTAGAGATTGAAGTTGAAATGAAGAGTAATCTATTAAAACGGATTTTAAAAGAAAATGTGTGGTGCCCGATGCGTATTTATGCAGATAAAAGAGAGGCACTTCCTGGATATGGAAACGCAACTGGAAGTTCACAGAAGTGTAATTGTGCAATCCATCAAATGCACTCTTTGTTGCCTGCCTGGGTTGAATGTAAAATTAAATGCACATAGATGAGCATAAGTTATGGCCGGTTGGAACGGACAGAATGAGAGAGTGGCAAATGCAGAACCTCAGTGTTCAGTATATCATAATCACAGACGGTGCAGTTGCTGAATCTGACTTTCTCTCTCTCACACACACACACACAGACATACACACACACACCTCAAGTTCCCTCTGTTATGATTTTTCCTCACTTGCCGT
Source organism: Clinocottus analis (assembly GCF_023055335.1). NCBI lineage: Eukaryota > Metazoa > Chordata > Actinopteri > Perciformes > Cottidae > Clinocottus > Clinocottus analis. Next base: position 4,859,618 of record NW_027175954.1, on the reverse strand, counting down.
CGTCATGATTGATTGACGAATGTCAAACCTCTCCCCGTTCAGGGAACTCACTCATCTTCGCTATGATTGGCAAAAGTCACCCCTCAGCTAACTTTACACAAACTGTTTAAAGAATAGACATTTCAGCCAGCTTGCTAATGAAAGATTTGTTATAATTGGTTATCACGCACATACTAACATCTTTAACCTGACCTAACATCTTTAATCTAGAATTATTGCACAGCCACCTATCTGCAGGAAAAGTTAAAAAGCAGCGCAGTCCTCATTTTCACCACTGTGGTGCTTAACCCCAAATCATTAACCCTCCACTTCACCAAAGGAGCTTCTTAGTGGCTAACGGATCAGACTATCAGGCTTATGCAGCCGGCGACTGTGGCTAAGGAGGTCGGGAGGGTCATCTATTTATCTCAGTCGGTGGTTTGATCCCCTTCAGCTAGAGAGTGAGACCCGAGACGCTCTTGATGGTCAGGCCTGAAGAATGAGGGGCGAAGTGAAAAACATATCTGTTAAAGTAAAGCACGACATAAGTACAGTTCATTTACCATTTATTGTGGTTACTAGGCAACTTGTGAGTGTGAAAGTGTGTTGTCGTGAAATTGTAGGCATGACCCTCCTCAAGGAAAGCACGGCTTTCAGTCAACACCCTGAATAGAAAATGGTCCAAAGAAATGCTATACATGTTAAATATGTATTTTTATAAACAGATTCCGATGCAAGTAGGTAGTTTCACAAAAGTGTGTCAACATTGCTCTGACGATACAAAGACAATGGCGTCATCCTGGAGGAGGCTGTGAATACATTTTTATTTATCTTGGGAAAGAAATCAAATAAATAAGGCAGGACACACTTATGTATTGATTTTCCTTGTGTCATTTAAATCTACTGTGTTGACATAATACTAATTGGACGAGAAGCTCTGCATCCATTAGGATGGCACGCATCCATTACAGCAGTAGCCCTGACAATAAAATAGAGGGGAAATGTTTCTGTACCTTGAAACAATTTGATATGTTCTGCATCGCAAGACTTCCAGCAAGCAACAAAGCGAGCGGCCACTGGTTTGAGTAATTCTAGTATTACCCACATGAACAGCAGTACTTTTCAGCACTTGTGACATTGGCTGACATTGCCACAGTCATGGTGAGGGAAGCAAAGTGGCCATCAGACAAGAGACGGTCCTTATCTGAGGACTCCTCTCGTAGGTTATCGCTGCTCAGCTGTCCACCCAATCACTACCAAGACCTTTCTTGGATATCTCTAAGATTGGTTCTTGTAAAAGTGTATTTCTCTGTTTGTGTGTGTGTGTGTTTTGTTGTGTGTACCCACTAGCCCTCTCTCACTGTCTGCTTCCATTGCCCCCCCCCCCCCTCCCCCCCCTCTTTTTGGCAGTAAACGCGCGCACTTACAGAAAATTCCCACTACACTGACACTCATCCAGCTAAAAGCAAGTGGCTATGCCAAAAATATGTCAAGTCACCACCTTTTACACATCATGATTATTGACAGGGCAGGATTAACTGAGGCTGGGATTCTTCATACTTCAGCAGTTCATAATTGGAGCGACAATTCACCATGGAACAGTGGCTGCTCAAACCGCCTCCTGAGATGTAGCTAATATTTGTCTAATAGTTCTGAAAAACGCAGACAACGGTATAAGAGACTCTGCAACAACCACAACATTGACATAATACATATATATGTGGTATGGAGTGACTAAAAAAGGAGTGCCTTTTCACTTTATATCTGTACATGCTTCGTTTCTGGAAAATATGTACGCTCAATCTAAAGCTAATAGATATCAAACTGAAGGAGACATTATTAAATCACCTATTTGCATAGCAATTTACTCCATAGACTCGCAAGTCAATTGGTGTTACAAATGTTGATGGATGGCTTCTGCAAAGGTATTGCCTGTAAAACAAATCGTTTTGCCAATCAAAATGATAAATTGTAGAATTGTCATCAACATTTTTCTGATGTAAAGTTGAAGATATTGTTGTGTAAAATTGTGGGATCGTTATTAAAGCTATCAAATTATTACAATGATGATGAGGGTCATACTTAATGTGTGGAAGGTCAACTGCTATATGGTCTGATTTCATTTTTAACAAGGCAGAATTTACCCATCAGGGAAAGTTTCAAAAAACACCTTTGACCCGTTATGAAAAGGGAAAAAAATACCTCATCCCACTCGTGTGTTGGGACCATCTCTCACACAACCTCTATCCAATTTTGGTAGTGTGTGAGTGCCTGTGTGTATGGCAAGGGGGTCAGCTGTTTGAGATAAATCTTTGATCAGTACTTTCTCCATTGCCCGCTGAATAAAAGACATCTTGCTCTGTCCCTTTAGTGCAGTGTGGCTGCATGTGTGCGTGTGCGTGTGTGTGTGTGCCTGTTTATCAGGCTGCTTTGTGGCGGCCAGAGGATGAAATGGCCATTATAGTAACACAGTAAAATCCCCCCTGCTTGTGTTTTATTTGATTGAATACATTTTATGGCGGCTTTATGGAAATGACCGGACATGCACCATTTTCCTGTTTTACTCAGATGAGGTCTTTTGTTTGTCACACTGCGGTGAGCATCACAGAAACCAATCGAAATCCTTCACCACAGCCAGTAATAAGAATGCAAAGTGAAAGCTGCATTACATGTTTATTCCAGGTTGCAGAAGGCAAAGACAGGATAAATGAGGCTGCGATTGGAGACAAGAGCTCTTCCAGAGGCAGCAGGCCGATCCCTAATATACCACAAGAAGACTCAGTAACAGGTCTTTACTGACCACAAACCACAGGCCTCTCATTAACAAGGTGCCTCCGAGTCTCTTCACAGAGGTAAGTGATCTCAAACCTGACGCAGCAAACACAAACAGATAATCTTATTTGCCCATTTCATATGCTCTTAACTTAAGGCTTTCTCAGACGAGCTCTGCCCTGACTACTGATGCATTTTAAAGATAACTGAGACTGGCTGCTGAGACCGCGAATGCTGTTTTATAAACTTGTTGAAAAAACTTCATGAAAATATGTTTTTGCTTATTTAAAACGTAATTAAATGTGTGCTTTCTTGCATGACAGCCAGAGATGTTTTTTTCTCCAATTCCTCCTTTCGAGACAAGATGTAGCAAATTAGTTATTTTTGAATCATCTTTTTGAAGTCATTATGTTTAAAGATTTGGTTGAGCTTAAAATATAATTTAGTGATCTCTGTGAAGCATGTCCCTTTCAGCTTTCAGAGTGAATACTTCTTGATTCAGTCATCACAATGTGAGCTGAAAGAGAATGTATTGCCTCTGGGAGCCATTCAAAGTGCAGTTGCAGGTAAGACATCAGTGACAAAGTAAGGCTAGCCTGTCATCCTTTGACAACTAGAGCTTGAAGGGGGGATCACTTACACCTGAGAGATATCTAACCCAGTCGTAGTCCTTCTCACACCTTCACTCCCTCACTTATCGTTCTCTCAGCCCTGTGCATGTTCTCAAATATTCATGACCATGCAGCCAGTGTCATCTTAGAATATCTAAATGGGAAGCCCAGGGCAGAAGGAAATCATCCTACTATGAAAGTCTCCGGTCCTCGACGAATGCTAAAGCAGTCATCCATAAACCTCGCTCCATCAGTTCCCTCCCCCTCACCGTGACAATTTCTTCGCTTCTTATTTCCACTCCAAAATTCTTATGGTGAATAGACATGGCATATCACACAAAATGGCAATTTGCAAAAAAAAAAAAAAAAACGTTTTAATAAATATGCAGCGAATCGGCTCGTGGCCAAACATCTGCTACTGGAGCTGAAAGTGGAATGTAAAACTTTTTGACAGCTGATTTGTAAAACACATATACACACACAAACACAGCAAATTTACTCAATGCTCTCTCTCTCTCTCTCTCTCTCTCTCTCTCTCTCTCTCTCTCTCTCTCTCTCTCTCTCTCTCTCCCCCCCCCCCTCCTCCCCCCCTCTCTTTTAAAAAGCTAAATTAAATGACTGAGCCTTGGCTGAGTGATTGCCGTTCTGCCACTTAAGAGGCCAGGCTGACGCATTGTGCCAGCTCATGTTCAGGGTCATGCCTGTGTCACTTAAAGACTCTCTAATGAGATCCAGACAAACACACTGTGCCCAGTTGAGCGTAGCCGAAAAATCCAAAAGCCAACCAGAGCATGAGAGCACTGGTGCCTGAGAAAGAATATATATATATATATATATATATATATATATATATATATATATATATATATATATATATATATATATATATATATTGCAAGGACACTACGTGAGGTCCACTAAAAGAAAGGGAGAGGGGACTTTGGTCATTTTTTAATGCATATAAAATGTTATAATCCAGCTATTTTATAGAAATGGTCACAGTCAATTGTTCAGCAACTCGTCTTTCAAAACTGTAGAGATGAGGGAAGCATTTGAAAGGCTCAACAGGACCGGTTGACCTGTCCTGTAAGGCTGGTTGAGCCTTAAGCTCTTATAGCCAAGCTCGAGTGTTGTGCATGAGTGATATTTTTGACAGACTGTGAGTGAGCTCCTGTCAGAGAGCCAGAGTGAGGGACAGGATGAAAGACAGAGACATTCAAAATCCCAACTTCTAAAGAAGTTAATAAAATATTCTATCCAGTGCCAGTACTTTACAGTAACCTTAGAAAGCACCAGCCTAGGTAAACTGACTTTCTTTAATAAAGCTGTTCATATAAACTTGAATTTAGGTTGTAAATATTTTACCAAGCACCAGTGAAATATCTCTATATTTAGGTATTAGCCTGCCGAGCCACATATTGTTTAATAAAACCTTTGGTGGCAACGCACAACACAACACAACACAAGAAACACCCCGAGGAAGGAGTTGTGGGATGAATGGAGAGTTTATACAGTGTTGAGCTCACATGGGTGTTGTTCAACATGAATATTCAATTCACACCTTAGAATAAACCATTGTGTTCCCATTTCAAGGAAATTCCATCTGGGATTAAGTTTATAGGTTGAATTCAAAGATGCAAATGATGACTATACAGTGAAACACATAAAAAGGTAATGCTATTCCAAAAAGTACATGGTGTGCTACACGGCAAAACTCAAGTAAAAGAGAAGGTAAACTGAACTACTCTACAATACAAAATGAGAATACGTTTGGCTACGTTTTCCATTCAATGTTGTTTCCTTTTTAAAATATAACATTCTTAACATGTGTTTCTCAAATAATGTGTGTGTTATCAATTAATTTCGAAGAATTAATGAACGATCTAATTTGTTGAATCTGCATTCAAGCAGACTCAGGAAACATGCTCAGAACCAATTTTTGCACATTTGGCCAACAACTCTATCCTGGCGAAGCGCGACATAATCTGGAAAAGAAACTGCAGGGTGAAACCATTACAAGTAGGATGGATATATTATGAACAGGTGGAGTTTATCTTGGCCTTGGATCAGACTCTGTCCTGTCTACAGGAGTTGCAAATATACATTAACCCAAATACAAAAATACTGGACACCAAACATACAGGACCAGATGATGTCCCTGTTTCAGATGGGATTACGTCTCCAGAGTCACAAATCACTCTGAAGTTATTTTAGAAGCTGTTCAGGCTACAACTACATAACCAAAACAATGTTTTTACCTCTGTAATTAAGAGCTCCTATTCAGTTATTCATATGTGGTGTAAATGGTGTTTGAGGTTCCTTCAAGAAAAGACAACATGTCCCCAGATGTTTGATGAAGCTCAGGATGTATTTTGAAGATGCTTCCTGTATGCTTAATGATTTCACACAGAATATGTCCAGAGTGGTATAACAGAATAACCTCTTCCTAGTTTAGTTGATCTCGGCTTGATATCTGGAGATTAAAGCGATGGATAAGATAGTCAGACTGTTTGAGTACAAGCTACAAAGAATAGGCATACTCTAAGAGCAAAAAGATAACTTATGCCAAAAATGTTAGTGCCACTTGCACTGGCACAGAATCAGATGCCTTAATGGGTATATTTCCACTGTAATGATGGCGTCCTCACCCATCGTAAAGCTCATGAGTGTTTCACAATACCTTATGCCAAATTAAGCTCTTGGCACCCAGGGTTGGGTAGGGTGCTTGATTAGGATCATGCACACACCCACACTTGAGAGGCTGATACATAGTCTGTTTTATATGTCAGAACCTGAGGGCCCGGACCATTCAGGGTTCTACGTCTGTCTCTCTTTCCCATTTTCACTAAAGTGCAGGCTGGTTTTCCCGCAGGATCAATGAGAATGATGGGCTGCCATGCTCAGTTGCTCATCGAAGGCTGTGCACTATTTCCCTTTAAAACTCAACTCAAGTCTTTGTCTGAGACTGCTTCCAATGGATGATTAGTTAGAGAATAGTATAATTCGTTGACTGCTGTAAACCAACAAACAACTTGTTGCACCTCATGCAGGACAAATATAAACATAATGAGATTCTGCTGCAGACTTTTCACAACGTTTTATGTTTGTTCTTTGTAAAGTTTAAAGCTCATGCTGCACTACACATGTGGGAAGACTGCTTCACGGCTGGCTTTGAACATACTCATTATCATCATCTCATTCTCTCTCACACGCACACGCAGATTTTCAAAATGCAAACGTCTAACAAACACACAGAAACACAACAACTGTTCACTCACTGATTCCTGGCTCTTGTCCTTTGCATCATACACAGTTAGCTTGACTAGTGTCTCCGGGCTAGCAGGATACTCTGAAGGGAAGGTCACCCCTGTCAGAAACAGCGGGTCTTTGTTCGCCTGTCAGAGAGAGGGACAACACAGAAACAGGGTGAGACATGTGTGTGTGCATGTGTGGTGGTGTGTAGTCTTATATGCACATTTGCACTGCAAAAAAAAAAAAGAAGAAGAAGCAGCAAGCCGAAGGGATAAAAGGAGGGAGGAAGACTCGGGTGGGTGAATGAACCAAACAGCTGGGCTCAGTCCATCCTCCTCCGACTCACGGCATCTCTCCCCACTCCTCTCGGCTCCCCAGCTGCCCCTGCTGCCTCGCTTGGGCACAAAAAAAGGAGAAGATAGAGCTCACCCTGATGGGTTTACCTGGAGCTCTGGCATAACTACAGTGTCCCAACCGAGGCTGCAGGTCGGGGGCAACAAGTCTGGTGGGGTAAATTGGCACAGTGCTGGCAATGGGTTTAAACCAGTGTATCCAGCGGCCAGTGTTGGGTCTTCAAACATACCAGAAAGCTGTATGGCATTAGCAAATAAATACCCACGAGCACTCAGCACCTCTGACGTCCATGTCTTTTGAACTGCATGGCTTGTTTTGCCACGGCCTTCAAATACCTTGCTTTCCCTACACTGTAAAAAAAAAAAAGTGTCTTTACGAAGTTGTTACTGATATTTAAATTAAATGTAAAACCTTCTGTAAAATCAGTGCAATGCTAGCAGAGGGAGGACCTGCATGTCACCTGTTTCACTTGTTAGAAGGAATGTTTTTGTCAAACAGGAGAGAGCATCATGAAATGAGGCAGGTTTCTCTGCCAGTCTCTCGATATTGTGCCACAAACAATCTTGTAACAAAAAGTGTTGCTGTGCCTTTATGCCTTTATTTGAAAAACAGGGAGCTGGTGAACCTTTTCCGGTCTCTCACAATCAAAATGCCCGCCCAACATAAAGTACGAATGGATTTTATTTTACTTTTGATCTTCAATACATCTTAATATAGATTCTATCGCACCAGGAGCTGAGGGGATTTCCTAGGAAGTTTCAAGGATTGTTTAGTAATTTGGTGTTTTCTACATTTAAAGTAATTCAAAGCACTTTGTGTTTACACTGGGGGCTTCCTCTTCATCTGCTCCGATCTGATGGGCGTTTATAGAATGCGGCCCTCTGAGACCGTGTGGGGACAGACTGGGGAGCGGCAATGAGGCCGACATAGACACACTGGCAGACGCATCACACCCTCCAGTTAACAAAACAAACTGCTGTAAATAACTTAAGGTTGGCCATTAAGGTTGAAGTCCATATTCTGGCACGTGTGCACAGTAATGTACTCATGTAAAACTAAAATGTCAATGTCAATAACTTATTTTATGAATGTATTTTTATTTCAACATAGATTTGCTCGGAATTTTTTTATTTGGACAATGTTTTTGGAATATTACATATATCATTAAAATTAGTATTTGACCTGACAACACTGTGCTCAGGTGCAAACGCACCTTGTACCATTTCATGGCAACATTTGTCTCTCGTCAGTTAAGCCTAGTAAGCAACCACCCAGCAGCCACCAACAGGTTAAATCCATCATTTAAATATAAAATTTTATATATATATATATACATATATATATATTACAGTTTGACTTTTGACTTTTTGCATGGTTAACTATTAACATCCTGACTGCAAGCACTGTATCAGGAGAACTCAATGCTGAATGTCAAAATGTCAGCAACAGCATCAGGTCATATATTTACATTGTTACAGTCAAAGTGAGTAACATCTTATCTGCATTGGTAAACATGTTTTCAAAGTTATTGTCAGAACTGCAATGGTATTATTAAGTAAATTGGTTTTCAGTATTGGCAAGTACCCAGATGAAGTATGCGTACTTGGCCAGAAAAAAAGTGGCATTGGCATCACTAATTGAAATGTTATTTCTCGCACATCATTTGGTCCAACTACTCTCCAAACCACAACTAAATGTTAATATTACATTTTTTGATACTTTTTGATATGTTTTGATTATGTAGGTTAACGGTTTAGAGTCAGTGCTCAGGTGTTAGTCTTGCCTCCACATGAACTGATTATTGAATCGAAAGGCTTCAACACTGCATCAGTTATTTGGATGGACAAAACAAATGCAAAATGAAAGGCTAGTCCGCATAATTGCAGCCAGTGTCCAACTGGCTGCAAGTTGGACACTGGCTGCAAAGTCCAAAAATCTACATTGGTGAATAAAATAAAGCTTAAGAGACCTACTTTAGTACAAACTCTTGTCACTCCAACACATAAGTTGATTGTTGATCCTCCCTGACCATTGTCCCGGCCCTGACATTATCTAGCTTGCTACCTGGCTTGATTACCAGTACCACCAGTACCACAGAGGGGAATTTCTCTCTAACCCCAAATGTGGCGGAGCATTGTTAGAGCAGATCAACTTAAAGCTAAAAAAAAAAGAAGATTCTGGTGAAAGTTCAGTTAAAAGAACAACAGAAAAGTGAAGCTTCAAAGAAGGGGGCGAGATTGTATTTTTTTGGAAAGCAATGGTAATACAATAGTAGGTACTCGACAAATAGGACCTGCTCAGTTTTATGGCCGGCTGAAAAATATTTCGGCTGGAGAATTTGTTCAGCTTAAGTTATTTTGGGACCTGAACTACAGCTCAGGTAGGACTGACACCAACAAGCCTCCAATCCTTTGCTACAAAAAGGAATGTCGGGAGAATTGGGAGCCAATGCGTGAAGCGCGCTAAAAACAGCACTGTTCACACAAAGGCAGAATTGTGTTCAACTGCACACACAGACACACACCCACGGAGGGAATACACAGACACACCACCTCGCCGCATCACTAACCCGGCTGATCCTTTAGAAATCACCCATGCACCGAGGGAGGGGTAATAAAACAAGTCTATCGCTTCTTGTTTCAGCCTCTGTGGACATGGTAATGCAAGCCTTGATGCCCAGTGCCATTTTGCCGGTGGGCCACGAAGCTTTGTGGTTTGTGTACGCCAACATCCTGAAACACACAGCCCGATTCAGCACGGCGGGTGCAGACACAGTGGAACCGTTGCACCGCTTTGAGCTTAGTGCAAAGCTGGATATATACCAGTACTGTACACTGACAAAAAGACAGACAGAGCCATTATACTCAAGAATGTGCAGGTAGCGACACACACATACACAAGCCCTTACACTTGCCTCCCTGGCACACTGAATAGGCCTCATTCACACTTACCAGCATGGTTGGCAGCCTCAGCTGTGGCTGAATCTTCTTAGCGCTACTGATGGGCTGAGATGAGCTAAAGTGGTAAGCCTGTCTCCATCTATGCAGAGAAGTAAGCCAGTCTGTCATACAAGTGGTCAACATATGCTCTGGGAAACAGCTGCCCCTCGCCTGTCTTTTTGTTTGGGTCGCAAACCTCAGTGGAATGGCCAATTTAGGCCATTAGAGGGTATGTGTGTGTGTGTGTGTGTGTGTGTGTGTGTGTGTGTGTGTGTGTGTGTGTGTGTGTGTGCATGTCAGATTGGATTGGGTTGTGCACTCACACACACACACAGGCAGACTAGACTTTCTGAACTCGTTCCAGACAGGGGGTTCTTCGCTTGACTAGCATGACATCAAAGGCTGCTCTATCCCTTGGCTTTGCATGATGTCAAATCCCCTCAAGCATTACCACCCCTGGACCCATTGCCCATGTTTTAGGAATGGGATTTTCCTACAAGATGCTAGATAGCAGTTTTGTGTCTCCAAGCTTCAAATACTATTTGTCAAAGACATTTCCTGTTGCACTTTAAAGAGATTTGGAGGGCTTTAGATTTTCTTCTTTGCTTGTCACTGGTCCTTTCTGTTTTACTAACAGTAGATCAAGATACAGTACTTACGTTGAGACATAGACTCGGTCTGTGGAGATGAAAAAGGGCCTGCCTTTTGTGAAAATATAGCACCGTAATCCAGTTTCAAACCAGACAGTGAAGCAATACTACGGAGTACAAAATATCTGCTAATGTTAACAATGCACTATTTGGGAAACTTGTGTTCAAGAAATTAATGCACTTTACTGTTTTTGTAACAATAATAACACCATATATCAAATGTATTCAATATTAGTAATCATAATAAGTGTATAAGTATAGCTTTATTTTGTCGGATCACACTACTCCTAACACAAGCCAACAGAGTGTTTTATGTTTTAGTACAGTAGCTGTTAGTAAGACAAATTTAGAGGCAGTGCATTCTCTTGAACCGCCTTTTTAATACACAACACCTGGAGAGGTCATTTTACTAAAGAGCAGTAAATTCCAGATCCAATGTGATTAATGCCATCCTGTTCTTTTTACCTGACCCCTGACTAGTGATTCATGGTTTGAGTGAAAAGGGCTTGTTCCGTCATTTATCTTCTAAATTAAACGATTATATCATACACAGCATGGGGTCCTGATAATACGCTGATCACATGCTGAAGCTTCTATGCAACAAAGACTCCAATCAGAAAAAAAAAGCAAAAGCCGGTGGCAGCTGTTGAGAGCAGGCATCCCGGGAATGTGACAACCAGGAGAAACACAAATGGCAGTTGAGCCGTTTTCAGAGGCATTATTCACACACAGTGGGGCTCTGCACATGCACACGCACGCACACACACACACACGCACACACACACACGCACACACACACATCCACCTTTGCCACACAGGTTAATGAACATCTGCTGCTGTACTTTTCATAAGATGTATTAGTATGAAACCCTGCTGGTTACCACTGTCCGGACAAGTGACCTCTTTTCCTCTCAACGACACACTTACACTACATTCAAGGAGGATTTCAAAGTCAAATTTCATATTTTCAATGTGGTGCTGTTTCTGGGTCAAAATAACTCTCATATTACTCAGATTGATCTGATTTCTGTGTGGCATGCTAAATATACTTGTATGTGTTATGGCAAGTATCTTCATTTATATTACGCTATCCACAAGAACAACATTATCATATGGCAAAGAAAACCCCTTGACAACCTTAAAAGTTTCTTATGAGGCAGCAAACTTTAAAACAGATTTGGAGAAATACACAAACTGCGCACATACCCGTTTTTTGTGAAGACGAAAGCAGTCCATATCCTCAGATCCTACTCAAAATCCTGAACATTACAGCCATGAAATCAAAGCTCCAGCGGCACTCAGAGTGTCTGCAGAGCTGGCTGAGCCAGCATACAGTATCCTACCACATCCTGTGTTCCTACACATACATGCTCGAACACACACACACACACACACACATGCACACACACGCACACACACTGCTGTTCCCTTGACAGGACTGAGGGGGAAAAGCGATCCAAATGCAGTCTTTGAAAGAGACGGTTCTACATATTTAGCTTCACTGGATTAGCAGGAAAATAAAATGTGCCAGGAAAGTTTCCCCTCATATGAGGAGAGAAGAAGAAATTGTGTGTGCGTGTCGATATATATGTGCTTGTGTGTGTAAGTGGGTGTTCCATAGTGGGACAGGGGGCAGCTGTTGCCGCCCAAAAAAAAACAACCTTGTGTGACAGTTGCCTTGGCAGTAGCACTGTCAGACTGAGGGTGATAAAAGAAGTATTTAAGATGTTAAAGCCCACAAAACACTCTCACTGTATGGAACTACCCCACCATGAAACCTCAGAACACAGACTGTACATATTAAGGGGTGATACTGATTGAGAGCCAGATGTCAACTCTTTCAGATGTCTGGACTGTCACAGGAAATCGAGTAAAAGCTCATTGTCTCTTCCTACTTGATGAGTCAGAAGGGGAGAGAAAAAGGTTGAGAAAAAGGAGGGCAGAGTATTGGAAGGAACACCAACCAGGACCCAGCGACCCAGCGAAGAACAAACATCTAAAGGTCGGAGAGAGTCAGAGAGAGGATTCTGCATGTATGCATCTGTGCAAGGGTGTGTGTGTGAGTGAGAGAGTGTGTGTGTGTGTGTGTGTTTGTGTGTGTGTGTGTGTGTGCGGCCTTACCTCCACTATCTCTGTGCAGGCATGAGAGACGAGGTGCTGCTTGTGGGGATCTATGACAGCCACCTGGACCAAAGCATTGGGCTTCCTGTCACTGCCTGAGGCCACCAGATCATTACAGGCTACAAAGAGACGATGGAGGGAGGAGAGGATGGAAGGAGAAGAGGAAGAAAATCAAGATGAAGTCATACAAATCACAACACAGAGGGTTGAGAATGTGACAACCAATAAGAAAGAAACAAGTTAAATAAACAGAAAAGAGGCTAAGGTAGAGGATTTATGAATATCACCCGTCACATTAGATGTCACATGTATGAAATTAATAAAATAGATATATTGAAATACAAAATTGTTGCCTTAGCAGTTGATTAAAATGGCAGTAAAATTTCCCCCTGAAAGAGAGATATCAGTTTTATTAGGGCTTTTCTTTCCAACAACAAAAGCAGCTTGTCGCTTCCATGGACACGAAAGACTTTGCATCCCACAATTCCTTTATAGGGAACCAACGCTTCCTGGTTACAAATAGAAACTCCCCTAACAAGATAACACTCGCTGATCCCATCACAACTGTACCAATGCATCCTTGTTATCTCCTAAAAGTAACTTATACAGGCGTAAAGGTGCACTTTCAATTACAACAACAAAAATGCTTGATCTTTTACTGAACCTTGTGCAGGGAAAATGTGAATTTCTGTGGATAGTTTTAAAATTTTGACTCCTCTGTTCACATGTGCTTCACATAGAAGGCCGATAAAAACATCCAGCCTCATACTGAGTAAATTAGACCATATGGCCCTGAATTTATGTATTAATGAACATTTGTATGCACTCGAGGAGGGTAATGACAGATTTGTGCTCAGTAACCTCCTTGGATCCTGGCCAAGCGCTGCATTATATCTACCCAGCACAGTTCTGGCATGTAAACAGAAATTGATCTTGTCCCAATGCCTGGTCAGTTTAACACATTACTCTGCAAAATAAAGTCTGGATAATAATACTCGGTGGGTGAAATCCCATCAAGAAAACAACAGCAAGGGCAGAAGATTGCCTTTTTGTGTGAAGCTGCATCTTCATGGGCTTGATTCTAAGGTTAAAGTAACTGAACAGTTACTAGAGATAAAAAAAAAAAGGGTTTCTTGCGGAAGGAATGTTTAAAGGGTGTGAAGAGCGAGAATAAAGTTGCAGAAAGAAATGAAGGGTTCAGTAGCAGGACACCAAAAGAATGTCGACCTTTCTTTCCTCAGGTGGTGTATCTGACTCGCTCTGACGTGTCAGGGAAGGACATGAGAACATTTGCTTTGTAAAGAGTTTCTTTCACAATGCGCACATGGATTTAAAATTGTACCTCACAGTAAGATGAACATGGATAATACAGTACACAGCAGAAGGCTCCGATCAGACCGGGAACATTTCATTAATCCGCTGCAGTTTTTTTGTAATTGTTTTGAAGGAGGATGAAGGGTTTGCAGTACACAGAAACCCCCTCGGGTTGAAAAACTCAAAGCTCCTGACGTCAACAGCGTTTTTTTCCTTCTCATTGTCCAATCCGATTCCCCCTCTGTGGTGACTGTTGCTGCATAAGCAGAGGTTATGTGAGGTGTGTGACTTCAGAGGTATGTGACTTCCCCGAGCGTCGTTATCGTGATCTGAACAGAAAAAGAGCAGGCCTGCTTGCAAACACGGCGCGATACTTGATATTTTGGGGAAGTCATTTTTATTAATTCAAACTGCATTATTCACTATTAGGGAGCCCCTATTTTGTGGTTGCTAAGCAACAATAATAAAAAAAAAATGACGCAGCAAAACTGTTTGGGCACATTCAAAAAAAAACAGACAGTGTGCCTCACGTGTTCAACCTGCAAAATATGCTCCGTCTGAGGCCGAGGGGGTCCTTTGTGCGCACACACACAGGCACGCGCATAGCGCACGCACGCACGCACGCACGCACGCACGCACGCACGCACGCACGCACGCACATACACGCACGCACACACACGCACATACGCACGCACACAGACCTATTGTAACACTAAGAAGGAACCATTTTCCCAAATTACTGGTATACTGATTGTACTGTCGAGGTGACTGTCCTTGGCTTCATTTGTCAACAGCAACACAAACAAAGCAAAGATTTAATGAGAATTTGTCACACACGTGTCTGCAAGAAAGCAGAGGAATAAAAGATGCTTTCAACCAAATTCAAAGCTTTCTTCGTAATCTGCGACTTTACGATTCCTTTTCAACCTAGTTTATGGGAAACTGAACACAGCAATCAAAAACAACAGAGAAATATTTGTTTGAAGGTTGGCTGACACACTGTAAAATATTCAAAAGGGTTCAATGAAATATACTTTTTGTATAGCCATTTATAAAACATATGAAAAGATGTGTGAAATTGTGTTATGTTTCACAAAGAACAACTATTGGGAGATTTAGATAAAGTTAACGGAGCGTCAAGAGTGACGATGATTTTTTATTTTTTTTAAAATTGGTCAGGATCTAAACCAAAAGGCGTCTGTTACATCTATTACATTCAAACCATGTGACAACTGCATAAGACTAAAGCCCATTCCATTTCTAATTCTCGAGGGTTTGTCTGGTAATGAGCCTACTTAAGAATAATCCAAATAAAACATCTCATTTTGTGATACTGAATTGAAAAGTGCTTTATTGAAGCCATTAACAACTGTCTCTACATTTTCGGGTTAAGCCTCAGCTTTATCTAAGGATTGGTAAAAGAGTCTGGGAATAAGGAGCACCGCCACAGCAGGGGAGCATACAGTGAATCACAAAGGGAATAACTTGGTTTAAATGGACTTCAGTGCGTTCCAGCCATTACAAGACAGAGCTAGAAACATGCAATACTAATGCTGCTCTGCTACTGATACAAAAAGAGGGGAAGGCTGTCAGAAGAAACTCATTTTTTACCCCGATTTTTTCGGTATTGTAGGTTTTTATATTTAATGGATTTATTGCCCATATAAGCGTTTTTTATAGCAATAACATTTTACTTTGTCATAAAGATTACGATCCATTAGCTCTGGCATCTAGGTTTTCTGTACCAAGGTTGAAAACCATCGGTGATTTAAATCGTGGCCGTCTCATCAGTTTGATTTTACCTTGGATGCCCCGGCTGTAAAGCAGCGTGACTGCACCGTGTAAGATTTAAAACCACTCAGAGTCCTCAGAACCGAGATTAAGAAGCATTGATCGACATCGTGTGTGTTCCAAGCGTCGGACACAGGGCGATGTGGCCTTCTCAGCTGCTGCTGCACCCCCCCTCTGGAACGCCCTCCCCATCCGTCAGGCTCCCACCCTTCTATCATTTAAGCGAGCCCTCAAAACACACCTTTTCCAACTCGCTTTCACTTGATGAACCCCTGCACCTACATACCGCCATGCCCCACGCAGCCTCTTCTGTTTACTTCCCCTTATTTCTTTATTACCTCAAATGTTCTGTTTGTTTTGTTTGCTCTTGTCTTCCCGTTCCTGTTCTGTTCCGTTTGTCATTGTCTCTTGTGTAAAGTGTCTTTGTGTATGGTGAAAAGCGTAAAAGTTGAAACTATTATCATAATTATTGTTCCCACAAAACCAGTGGGGGAGAAAGAAAGAGAATAAACTAAATGAAAGAGAACAAACTAAACATTAATGAAGTTGACGTGATCCGGTGACTGTATGTGTTTGTATAGTATATAATGTATATCTTACTGCACGTTTATAATTTGTGTGAGATTAGCTGCAATGAACCCGCTGATGACCAGTGGATTTATATAAACGACCCTCCGCTGTGTGCATGTTTCTGGAGGCCACACACCACTGAGTGATGAGACATGTGTCCTTTGCAAAGTGTGCATTAATCTGGGCAGACAGAGACTGTACGTTCTTCTTAATCACACTTGCGCCACACCTCCTGTGTCATAAGGGATACTATCGCCCAGTCATAAGGCAAATGCTTACATAAATTAAGTTGTATTCAAACAAGATAACATCCTCCAAAGACAGGCAGAATTACTTGGAAAATATTTTGCCTAAAAAAAGAAGGAAAGGGAAAATAGTGGCCTTCAGGCAGCTGGGAAGATGTGGGCAATATGGTCCGTTTTGCAGCAACATTCAGTTTTATTTCTACCACAGCACACTCAATCAAGTCAGCTGTCAATCTCTGAACCCATCAGCTATCCGTCTGATGACGGATAAGCCTTGGGGGGCGGGGGCTATATTTCTGGGTTTCATGTGTAGCCTGCTGATATCTGAGCCAAGACTTCTTTTTCTGTGCAGTCCCGTTTGCAATTTGAGTTGCGGTTGAGAGATGATGTGTACGGCCAAATTGTTTGAAACGAAACCAGTTTGCAAGGTACTTTCGAACCAATCAAATTCATCGTCTTACTATATCAGACAGGATATTCCCTTTTTTACCTTTGTTTACCGATACAAAAAACTTCCATCCCTTTCCCGTTCAGCATATGAATGCAGTCTGTATATAGAGATTAGACAATAATATATATATATATATATATATATATATATATATATATATATATATATATATATATATATATATATATATATATATACATATATACATACAAAACATTGTTAGTAATTCAACCCAAATCAGATCTGATCAGTTAGTGTTAAAAGCAGGTGTCATCCATGCAGTCCTGCATCAAAGACTGACTTGAGGAAAAAAAGACAGCAGACATCACAGTAACATGGAATAGTAACATTCAGGGCCTCTGATTCTCTTTGCAGCTGCGGTTGGGAAAAAGGCTACAAGCAAGAACTGCACAATATCTTACAGTGCAGCAGAGCTTGTGCACGTATTATCTCGGAGGGGCTATTCTGATTCCACATTCCCTTTTTCTCCTCAAGATCCTGGTGCCAGGTCTTTTGGACTTACATAAAAGGAGGTCTCACATTTGCTTTTGCAGGAGGAAGGCTGGAGCGGAGGAGTTTGTGTGCGGGCACAAAGCAAGACTAAGTCACGAAAATGTTAATTGGATCTGATGTTCATATAAAAAGCATCTGTGTGGGTGCGATCGGGGGGGTCTGTTGTGTCAACACCGCAGGTGCAAAGGATGTTTACCTGCATTGACACGTACCTGCACACATGAAGTATGTGCTGTTTGCATGACACACACAAGCAGAAACACTGGAGGCCACAAAGGTTTCCAAAGAGCTTGATCTCTTTTTCTTTTTTTTCTCTTCTCTTACACTCCGTTTCATCATATCATCACCTCATTGTGTGACTCCCTCTTTCTCTATATTTAAACTACGCTGGCCCTCTTTTCTTGACATGATTCCGTCATTATTTTTTTTTACACACAAGACCCAAGATGAGCTGCTGCAGATAAGTCATTGACTGTCCCCATCAGTCACCTCAGGGGACGTACATTTGATTGGCCTGAGGGATGTTCTCTACCCCGCTGCACAGTTAACCACAGCCAGACCGGTGATTGAAATTGGACTGGGTGGTCAACCATGCATTACCAGACTGGCTCTCTTGCAGGGATATGACACGTCGACTGACCCGCTAAGGTTAGAGCTATTATGATGCTCGGAGGGGGTGGCAGGAAAGGGAAATAAATAGGGCGACAGAGGCAAAGGACAAGGGAGTCCCTGAGAGAGGCATTTTGAGTTTGAGGAAGGAAGCCTGAGTGAGAGGGCAGATAATGAGGGAATGAGATGGAGGAGAAAAGAGAAGTACGCCCTATTAGAAGGGAGCAGGATTAAAATAATGGTTTGAGCATAGGATAGAGTGACAGTTGCAGATTTTTGGTCACTTCTAAGTGAATTAAATGCCTTTACTTAGGTGAGAATGTATTAAACAATGACATGACTCACAATTTTAGTCAAGCGACTTAACTATTAAAGTATACTGAGACTGATTCCAAAATTACCATAACAATTGAGCAATTGGAGTAATAATGTTTGCCAATCCTTGGAGGCTTCAATTACTATGCCGTATTTATTTTGTGTGATTGGAGTATGCTGAGCTCTTTCAAGATGAATTTGCTGGAAATGAGTTTTAATGCATTGGGCCTTTGAGACCCCACAATGAATCTAAATTCCATTTAATCTGAGGGGAGCCCTGGGAGTTGCCACAGGAGACAGGAATATATGCTCATCTCGAGAAAGACGCTTATTCATCATGGTAATTATTTTAACTCTTCAATTAATTTGACAACATTATTTGCATGTGCCGCCATTTGCACACCTGTTTTCCAGTTGTCTGGGGGAAAACTGGGAGAAAATAGGGACTCTGATGGGGTAATAAATACAGCATGTCCTTCACCTGCTGCACAGTGCCGCTTAACACAAGCGTAGTGACAAGCATATGATGTTTTGGAATATAATGCTTGTAAAGTGTTGTTTCATAAGTGAATGAGGCCTGTTTTAATACAACGTGTTTTTGTGAAGCTAAATCTCACAGCAAATTTGCCTCTGTTACTTTTGGATATTAATGTAACATTTATGTTCTTTTCTTTGCATATTGACAAAGTATTTTTAAACCATATGTCTTGTAACAGCTCAAACACCATTGAAGAGTATTATGAATTCCTTTTGGAAAAGACAATATTTGTAAAACTACAGTAAAGAACCAAAACCATTACTTGAGAAAGAACAAAAGAGATCTGCAAGAGTCTGTCACAAAAAAAGTCAGTTTTTCTTTTACTGTCGTCAATCCCAGCACAGAATTATCCAACATGTCACATATATCATTCACACAGACACTGATAAAAGAAAAAAAAAAACTTAAATAGGAGAGACAAGTGCATGAGATATTTAAAATTGAAATATGCTAATGTTAAATTATTATCTGTGCAGGCACAGAGTCGAGTGTGACTGTGTATACACTGTCAACACACCTGTATCAGGCTCTTTTTTTTTGTTCCCCTGCTGCAAGTTTCTGAAGCAAAGCAGCGCTTGGGAGTCATAACAAGATACATTATTAACTCATAGGTTTGTCAGTATTTCAACTCATCCAACGGTTGAAATAAAAGCAGAGTCATTTCACTAAAGCAAAAGAGTCACACTTTTAAATGCCTCTGTTAATATAATAACTAACAATCACATAATGTGTCTGGTGAGCTTGTTTGTTTCTAACTTACAATTAGGGTGGGTACGATTCTTCCCATTAGATTTTTTTGTAACATCATGTCAAAACAAAAGCAAACACAAAGAGACTCAATCTCAATATTTTAGAGTGAAAAATAAGTCATTCGTTGCGGTAGTATATAATCCAGCGTGTGATGAGCCTGACAGGAAGTTGTCCATCGTATTCTGCATTGTACCTGTGCAGAAAATGTCCTTCAGTCTGTGTTTATAGTCCATGTAAGAGGCTTTATATGGTTTGCTTTTTAATAACTACTCGTATTGTTAAGCTTTAATCGATGACTTTGAAATATTGCATTGACCGCAGCAAAGACCACAGAATGCTCTGCTGACAGAATAAGTGCATGTGTTTGTAAATTTGTTTATTTTATAGAGGCACTCTTTTGATTTACTCTTACGATTCAATTTAATTGGGCACACACACACACACACACACACACACACGAAAGCAACAGACTGAAAAACAAATCATGCTTGACGTTGGGATTTTTGTACCGTGAGTCAGAGTCCAAAAATGCTGAATTCTCCACTTCCCAGAATGCAACAGGATAACATAATTGCATTAACCCTCTTTGTCTCCTTAAGGATAATCATATAAATAGTCAGAGAATGATTGATAAAGCAGCAACAAAAACAATGTTCTATATAAACATATAGTGGAGTTATGTCTACCTGAGAAGAGAATGAGGCATTGCTACCGTTGTTTGCACTGTTAGCTGCTCGC
Source organism: Clinocottus analis (assembly GCF_023055335.1). Taxonomy (NCBI): domain Eukaryota; kingdom Metazoa; phylum Chordata; class Actinopteri; order Perciformes; family Cottidae; genus Clinocottus; species Clinocottus analis. Next base: position 4,839,106 of record NW_027175954.1, on the reverse strand, counting down.
CACCGGCTCAGTCGTTGCCATGTTGAGAGACGTTCAGAAGCAATAGTAATGCTGCCAATCTCGGATACAAGTCCTGTAATGGACTCTTCCTTCAAACTCCACACCAACAATTTGAACCGCCGACTTTCTTTTGAAAAGGGTATTGAAACTGTTAAGAGTACAATAGTATGAATACTACTGAGACTTTGAATGTAGCCTTTTTTTTCTTCCTGTGGCTCTAGAGTGAGCTTCCGATTACCATCTAAAAGCAGTCTTATTCCATAAAATACCATATTGTCGAGAGTGATGTAATTAAGATGTTAATTAGCTGCAAAGTTAATTGTGGATTTGGGCACACCAATGCTAAACCCAACCAAGATGTACTTTACATTAAGCACACATTCAACCAGGGCAATTAAAGATGGATATGGTTATTCTCTGTGCCAGCTGTCAGCTGTATTTTCTTCCATGACGGATATTTTACATTCAAATATAATTTTCTATTAAAGAGCAAAAGCTAAACCTACAGTATTATTTGAGTAGCAATTCAAATAGAATCCACATTTAAGAAACAAAGCTAGCATTACAAAGGCGCTATATGACTCTTTGCCGAATATGCTTGAATCTACTACGTGTGCACATAAAGACTCAGTTGTGTGCACTTGAGAGTGTATGCATGTTCTCAAAATAATGTCTCTCCTATTGAGCCCCACACAGTCTCTATATAAATGAACTCTGATTACATGTCTTTATGACGCGCTGTAATTGTGCCCGCTATGTAATGGCAATAGGACTATCAGGAGTGTTCATGAGATATTAACGTGCGGTTGCAGTTTGAACACATTGAAAACTGCTTTAATGGTCAGAAGACACACTGAGCACTGGCCTGGCTCGGAGGTCATCAGGTGACACTAAGAAGAACACATTTGTGCAATGATTATCTCTCCTAATACTATTAAGATGAAAAATATATTGTAGCCACATTCCCGGCTATATGTCAGGCCATATCTGTATTCGGTCGTTTGTTGTGTAAATGCAATAGTGGGAAGCCTTTTTCGCAGTCCCCTGAGAAGACAGAAACACGGGAGCCAAGACACCAGTCTTTGATGCCGTCACTCTCTTCTTTCAGAGACCACAGGAATATTATTCCTGTTTGGATTTTCACTTTAAGAAACTTTACCTGAGCCACAATGAAATGTCTAGAAATAGAATTCCAACATCTTAGTGGCATTAAAAATGAACGAGGCCATCTCCAGGAAAAGTTCAAAAGGATCCTTTTGCTGCTCTGCCTCATATTTTCTCCATGTCCTTTTTTGTGTTGTCCCTTCGATCCACACTTGTGGTGTGTGTATGTGTCAGCATTAAGAAGAGATTAAGGATGTCGACAGATATGCCCACTAATTCTGACTGACTTCTGCATTAGTGTAACTGTCAGCATATGTCTGTTTGTTGACGTGTGTTCATAACAGTTACAATCGGATGTATTTTAGCTGAGGGGCCTGATCAGCCATAACGCTTCGCAGTGTTTCTGGACCGGGGGAGAGAGATTCGACATTACAAGAAGTGTGCAATATGCTTTCAAGGAAGCGTGGGAAATTCTCCAAATGGACCTTAAATCAGAGAGTAAACACAGGACTCACCAAGGCTGAACTCCACCTGCGGCAGCTTGGGTGTTAGAAAAACACCTAAGAGAGAAAGCGGGGAATAAAAGTAAGAATTAGGACAATATAATAAAGCAAATAAATAACACATTTAAAAGTGACTCAGACCTTTGCTGTTTGCTACAACTATTGATGACATGAATCATAGATTAACTTGTCAGTTACTTTTATGATTAATCAATAAAAGAATTTAGTCGAAAACCAAAGACTTTCAATTCACAAAAAAATACTTTTTTTATATGCTTTTTCTAGCACTTAAGTCATCTTGATGTTGGCATGTTTTCCTTCCTCATCATCTAAATTATTGACAATATTTTTTTCTTACAAATACTTTTGATTAATGCACTATTTTTTGGCGCACTGAAGAAAAGATGTGGATAACCACATCCCCCATAGACAGACTTTAAAGTAGACTCAGGGGCTAAAATCTGATCTCTTTTCACCAATGTGGCCTCTCCGTGACCAAACATAATCAGCACAAAAACGAATCCTTAGAGATGGTATTCTAAAACGCCAGAAGCATGACGGGATCCAAACAAGCCAAAGTGATAAACGGTTCATGTTAGATTACACAAACACAGAACGAGAGAATCAAAGAATCCGTTGTCCTTGAGGGCCTGTGCCGTAATGATGAGTAGAGGACTGACTGCTTGTATCATCTGTCACCAACTCTCTCTCACATTCATCACTCTCCCAGTGTGATACACAATCACTCAAACCCCAAACAGATGAAATACTTGCAGGAAGGTGCAACACATGGCGGGGCCCTTGCCACTAAATGCCACTCTCCTCTTCCTGGGGTGCTGGGACACAATTGGCCTCTCTAAGGCTCATCAACCCCACAAATGGGCCATGCATACTCGATGCTTACTGATGTGTGGGAGCCACACTGCTTTAGGTAATAGTCATTCTATATAATGAGGATCCTTCACTAAAAATGATTTACTTTGCTTTATAATTACTTCAGTCACCACCCTTTCTTGGCAGCTTTTATGTCACACCGGGTCAATATATTTGTAAAGCCTTTCATCACACTTCAAGGTCTTTGCAGAGAACAAGTCTACTTCGATCTGACTAAACAACAGCCACACAACAAAATGATGCAATATTAAGGTGAGAAACAGTGGAAGAGCAGATTTCATGTTGAGAACCTGCCTGTGCTAAAAAAAAAAAAAAAAAAAGCCAAACCATGACCCTCTACTGTCTGTATAATTAGCAGTTGTTAAACCGTTCTTCTCCTGGGATTGTCTATTCGCAAAGACAGAAAGATTTTCACATGAGCTTCCTGAACCACAGATATACAAATCAAAAGTTCCAGATATGTGTTTATAACTGACGACCTTTAAGGGCGAGAAAGATTTCTTTAATGTCAGTGAAAGTTCAAAAGGTGTTTCTGTACACCATCTCAGAGTTTCTGTGTGACTTGCTGCTTTTCTTTCCATCTTGAAGGGATACATATAGAGCTACTCAAGATCACAGCAGTGTTACAAAATATGTTTTGAGATTGATATTTTATATTTTCAAAAGCAGAAGTCAAAATTATAATCTTGTTTGAGTTGGTTTTGCACATTGTTGGATTTCTTTATTCAGTGCTTCTCCTTAAAATTCCAGTTCATTTTGTACAGAATTGCATCTGACTGACTGAATTTGAACTTATTAATATTATTCAATGACATGTACATTTTCTAATGTACATGTCATTGATCTCGACATTTTCAATTTCGAGATCATTAATCACAAGTTGCTTATTGAATTAGTAAAAGGATTTTGGAAAATGTGAGTTTTAAAGATGGTGTTTTAAAATCAAACCAAATGTTCAGAAGTTTCAACTATTTCCAAAACTCATTTCAAATTCTGACCACACCCAAACCTTTTGAAATGTTTAGTTTAAAGTAATTAACAAACAAATTGATTTAGTTATTGATAATTAATGAGAAGCATACTTCATTACGGGACTCATTAGCATTACCCCTGTCCTCTTAAGAGACGCTTGTCTACAAAAGAATGAAAAAGCCCAAATGCAGGGCTCTTGATAATAAACACAAGCAACTTACGGTGCATATCTACATTTCGCAAACACTTAATTGGTAAACGGACATGCATATAAACGGACATGCAAAGCACTATATTCTAGAAGATGGCCCACTCTCACTCATGAGCAACAGCCGCCCTTAATGTGTTGACAAAATTGAGCGTTAAAACTCAATTTGTTGGTGTTTTAGAAAGTGTCAGAAACTGCAGCTTGTCACCTGCTGTCAGGATAGGCTACATTTGAATAAACAGGCTTATGCAAACTTAGTGCAATATCTGTAATGCATACAAGTGGAGTAACCTTCTAATTAATCAAGTGTACACCGGAAAGTGTATACGCGCACGGACACACACATGCACACACAGGCCAATTATGTACGTAAATACAATTTTAGTATCGCGATCTGGATTTCACATTACTTTCATCTTCCACCCGTTCCTCAGGGGTCGTGTTTCCTTGTGTTATCAGCACCACGGTTTCCTTGTGAGTGTTGATGAAACTTTAATAAGCCTGGATGTTCTGTGGCGGCAACAGAGAGTCCTTTAGCGAGGTGGGCTGAGAAAGTGCCAGCTGTTGGGTCTCGTCTCTGGTGGCATCCTCGGGGACTGTCACTTGAACGGGCCAGTTACTTTGGAGGACTCCATTTTTGTGGCGGTAGTGGTGGAAATCAGTGGAAAATATCTTGGCAGAATTAATTGAATACAGATAAGGAGTAAAGCCAGTCTGGGTCTGATATTTGGGTTGGGGATACAGATCAAGAGCATAACCTGCACTTGGCAAATCATCTAGTTATGCTTGACAGTGAAGCATACAAAGGGTTGGAGTTAAAGGATGTCTGAATTTCAGAGCACAGCTTGTGTGTGTCAAGTATTTTAAGAAGGATAATGTCAGATGAATTGATTATGACATCAGCAGCACAGGTGACAGTATGTTACAGCTGTGAGAACGGAGACATGAAAGGAAACAGTGTGGCTCTGGAAACTGTTGTTCACACGTTCGCGACACCCCAGTATTCACATTTATTAAAAGTCAGGGATCAATTATGCATCCACAACTGAGGACAGGACATCTGTTATGTACACTGTGACACCATTCTTGTCTTTGAGCAGCAAACACAACACATGTCATTGACCTCATGGTGAGAATCCAGATGACCAAAACAATAATTACAATAATTACCCATCACACGGGGAAAGGTTAAGCACCTGTACTGTCCGCCTCGATTGCGTCTCATTTAGCACACGGAGCCCACAGGTGATCCAGCTCCAACATGTGGATACGTATGTGAAGAAAAGTGGAACAGGTGTGGTATTTAAAATCGATATCCGCTGGCAATATGAATATGGTAATAAGCTCAGCAAGGTGGCAGGCAGGCAGGCGACACATGCAGATGTAACTCCCAGAGGGGCCCAAAGCAAATGAGGTGTGCCTGTCCGCTATACTGCAGTTTCATCTGGCTCTAGAAATAACAGCACAGCCTCACTGTGCCTCCAATCTATCACTCCCGTCTGCAGGTGGTATCAGTTGGGAAAAGCCACGCTGAAGGGAGAGAAGAGAGTAATATCTTTGGATGTGTGCAGACTGGGTGATTTCTCCAGAATGACAAAGTTAATTAATGTACAGGAACTTAAACTGTCTGTCTTGCAGATTATTTAACCCTCATTCCTTCTCATTGCCCTGCTTCCTCACCCACTGTGCAGTTTGATAACCACTCACTAGCTTCTAGCAGATATTCTGAGGAGGAATGGAAGGAGCAAATGTGGGGGAGTGCGCACCCATGGGATTTCTCCTTATTCCTGACTCCACAAAAAAGAGAGAATTGGGGAAAAGCTACAAAATACAGCATGTCGCTGCTCCGGTCCCCATCATGTGCTTCCAGCTCAGACAAGAAAATCAGGCAATTTCCAAAAAGAGCTTTGATAAACCCCCTCGCAGTGGGTATAGCACACAGTCTTAATCACTCCTGCTTATACTGCTCTTCATGAATAGATATTACATGTAAGGGCCTATGTCTATCAACAAATCCTTTTAATATTTTGAATATCATTTACTTTGGATTTAGAGATGATATTAATAATTCACTTACGTGGCTCACCATGGGATTTTATATTTCTGAGATATAACTGTCCGTAGCTCAATAAACCAGTCCAAAACTTACATCACATGCACGCAAACTCCCATCTTTCTTTCTTCCGACTCCTACTATCCAACCTAACCCTCCGCTGCGCTTCTCTGTTCTGTAGTTTAAATGGCCTAAAACAACACCTGCACATCCTTTCTGATGATTCATTAGCCAGGCTCACATACCGCTAACACGATTGATGTTTGCACAAACAGGCATCCTATTAGGACAAGTGGTGCTGAATGGGAGAGTGAGTTATCGTCACATTACTGCCCTGGGAGATTGAGAGGGGACAGATGGTTTTGTTGCCAGCGTTTAATGAAGTGTTGTGAATCAGTTGGGTGCGCTGAGGAGGTCTTGACTGTCGCGTCGATGGCAGATGTAGCGCGTAGGGTTAACAAGGGCACGGAGTAAGACATTTTGCCTCCTGATGTCAAACAACGCCATCAATTATATTGCAGCTTTTGAGAATATTTGGTTATGAATAGTTAATAGGTACACATTTTACACCGTATGGTGGGGAGTTAAATGCCAATGCAGTCCCACCTTGATAACTGCTGAACAGCACCTGTCAGGAAGGAAGAGATAAACTATTTCACCTTGCGACTGATAATGTGGGGTTGTCAACTTGTCTTTTCTACCAAACATGGTAATTGTGTGCTTTGCTCTTCCCTTTTGTCTCCCAGGATGCTTGAGGAAAACAAAACAGAAGTACAGTGAGGTGTTTGTCATTTACCGTTACACTCTTACACCTGTCAGATGTCATCTACAAACTGTGACTCTGTGAATTCATAGTAGGGTTTGCAATCAGGTCAGAACTGCAAGAGAACGAGCATGCGTGTGGCTGTGTGCGAGTGTGCATGCATGATAATGCCTGTGCATATTTATGTGAGGATGCACCGGTTTGCACATGATTAGTTATTTCCTGATCACTGTGTGTGTGTGTGCGTGCGTGTGTGTGTGTGTGTGTGTGTGTGTGTGTGTGTGTGTCTGTCTGTCAGTAACTGTGGATGTAAGCTGGTTCAGCATGAATCCATGTGGTTTGAGGCAAAGGAGACAAGGCATCGTGAATTGCACTTTCATTCCCCTTTGTACGCCTCCATTTACTTATCCCCATGGGGAAGATGATGGTGTTGAGCTTGCATGCCAATGCAAATGCTTAGCGACGCTGCATGCAATGTCTGTCCTTTTAGTGAGCAAAGGTATTAAACTTGGAAAGCGGGCTTTGTGGCATCACTGATATAGCTAATCTCTTTAGCGTTCGCCTGTTGTTGGGCACCGAGACATCTAGTTTGGCTCTCCGAGTGTTCATTAGTGACAACACATTCAGGCAGTATAGAATATAAATGCCCTAAAAAGAATGTATTTTAAAAGCAAAGTGCGCGCATACATGCACACAGGAACGCAGACACACATGCATCCACACGCAGCACACAGGCACCGTTGTACAAACAGATGTGAGAATGTCCAGACATGTCTTCAAACAGTGTTTTCTACACTTCAAACTTTGCAAACCACTAAATCACACTCAATGTTGGCCCAAATCAGATAAGGCAGTCTTCTTTGACATGAATGCTCGCATTCAGACAAACAGCTTGGGATTTTAATTCAACCACACTGCAAGAACCTAAGGCTTGATTGGAAACCTGTAGAAAGGCAGCTATAAAGTTTTAAAATCAATTCTCAAGAACAATTTTAGGAGACGTGACGATTCAGTGATCAACATGACATTGCTCCCAATAATTGTTAATACTCCAGTATCAACAGAGTTCAGTCCTTTTGTTTAAAAAATAAATAAAAATCATCATTTTGATGACTCACCCCGAAACACTTTATTTTAGGGGACATGTATATGAATTGAGCTTTTGTAATAACTGCAACAATGTGACCCTGAGACATCAAAGACGCGTCACTGAATTCAGTCATTCAGTGATTATTGATCATTGTGTGTTTAAAAATCTCTCTCTCTCTCTCTCTCTCTCTCTCTCTCTCTCTCTCTCTCTCTCTCTCTCTGTCTCTGTTTGCAGTGGTTATCCCTCTCTCTCACACACAAAGAGGGAAATAAGACTAAGCAGCATTGAGACACGCATTGATAAAAAACATGGGATACTGTGCTGGTGCAAGAATCAATTCTTATAGCAGACAAGTTTAACTGAATGAGGGAGACAGGTTAAGAGACAGACAACACAGTGCAGTCAGCTCACCGGCAGCGGTCAGTCCTTCAGGGTTGGCATTCAGCTCCTTCATGTCAACCATGCAGTGTCCCAGGTGTTGGGCGCCGTCCTCCATCTGTCCGACTTGCCCCCCAGCTCTCCCCCTTCCACCTCCTCTCCCACCTCCTCCACGAAACACCACAGTCCAGTCCAGTTCCTCGGCTCACACGCTGCCTTTCAAGCGGAAAAGCTGTCAGAAAGCAGATAGCAATCCGCTCGCCTTGCTTTCTCGCAGCCTCACAGCGCGCTCTCTGGTAGCATTAGAGATGCCTTTTGGAAACTAATACGGAAGAGAGGGACCAGCGAGGGACCTGGAGCAGCAGCGGGAGGGAGGGGGAGAGAGCGAGAGAGAAGGAGAGCAAGAGAGAGAGGGGAAGGGAGGAGTGATGAGCGAGTGAGACTCAGAATAAAAGAGAAAGTGGGACAGAATTGATGCTATGTGCGATACACGGCTCTATCCATCAATCTCTGGCTGTCAGTAGGGCACCAAGACCAGACTGCACAGCCAGAAAGACACAACACTGCCGTGCTCTCTTTCCTTATCTCCTCTCCTTGTGCCGCCAATGCTGCATCCAGACATGGCAGCAGGGGTCCCTCTGATTTCTGACATCCGTCTCCCTCTCCCCCTCTCTAGGCTCCTCTCGCCGCTCCACTCCACTAACCCATCCTTTCCTTTTTGAGCAGCAGCACAATTAATACGTGTGACTGCTGAGATCCACATGCTGAAGCCAGCATCGTGCAGCAATGAGATTTTGAAAGTTACATATGGTGGACGGAGAGAGGGGAATAGGGGTAGAGTGTTTCGTAGATATCTTTATGCAATTGCTGAATACTACTCAAAATGGCAACTTTGCTACAGGAATAAATCAACAGGTTAAACGGCGATGGGGACAGAGATAATTAATGTTCCTTGTGTTATTTAGGCATACTGCATCTACATTATAGTGAACGACTGGGCTGGAAAATCTGCAAATATTGGCAAAATATTCTGCAAAAAATGTTGCTTTAATCAGCGATTATATATATAATGAAGAGCAAAATGCAGCTCTCTTCCTTTGTGTCTTAATTTGCTGCCTTCGCCAGCTCTCCACCCACTCATACTGTGAAGGTTATTGTTAGTTATTTGGCCACCAAGGCCACGATGCTTCACTAAAATCAATGTTAATTTATACCCTGCTGAAGGGAGAAGGCATTGTGGTCTGAGCTAAAGCTCAATAAAGACCAAGAGGGCAGCAGCCTCAAACTCCTAACAGAGGTAAACGCACACAAAATGTAATATGAAACATAAAGCATCACCCTGAATTGCAAACACAATAAAGAAAAGGTGACGAGGGAATTTTATTTTCTTAAAAATAAAAGTTAAAACAAGTATTTTTATGCTATTTGCATATCCGTAATGGTTGTCTTTTGATGAGTATTTTAGTGTAAATGAGCTACAAAGAAACAAATATTGAATAGACTTGACCTATCCAACTATGAGCATTACCCATGCAAGAATACAAATTTTGATGCTAAGGACACTTCTATGTTGTTACAAAAAAAAACCATTACATTTACACACAATTGCAATATTATTTTAGGAGACGAGCCAAAATCTCTTGGACTAAAATATCTACTTTTTGGACAGTGGCTGGTCTCTAATCTAAGAAGTATTGTGTCACCCATAACAGAATACATTTTACAACTACAGTTTTGGGATCAACAATGAGTATTTCTAAACAACTAGTTGAATGTAAATATGTTTTTTAGATTATAAGAAACCTCAAACAACCTAATCAGCCTTGAAAAACTGGTCCCCTGGTTCTGGTCAAGCTCAAGAAAGTCATGTGTCCAAAGGTCCATGTTGAGCTCTTGTGTTTTCTTGAGGCTGCTGGTCTGGATTGGGGTTGGTGCCAAAAACCTAAATGAAGATAAATTGGTCCCTGCAGGAGCAATAAGACAGAAGATGAATCCACTTTGCACGAGGAGGTTTCTTCTTCACTTTCTACTACTCTCTCCATCCTTATCCCTTCATCCCACTAGTGCCCCATGTTCCTTGTTTTACAGCCCCTTTACTCCTTAAAACCATCAAGATGAATGTTGTCTGGTTCGGTTTTAATGAAAATGTGGTGGCACACACATACACAAAAACGCAATTGTGCGTGTCTGTCCACACACGCGCGCGCGCACACACACACACACACACGCACCGAGCAGAGGCAAACAGGTCTATGGAGTGATCCATTAACATTCTAAAACATTTCTCTTAAAGGCGACACATGTTGTCTTATTAAAGCCTGACTGATAGAGGAGGCTGGAGAAAATCAATAGACATTGCACAACAGATGGAGAACAGTACAAGTACACTGAGGAGAAAATAAACATGCCCTTTTTAGCAATTCGGCCCCAAACCCTGCAGAATGGATCCTCACATTTACCCATTCCAATAGCACTTGAGGCCCATTAGAATTTGTGATACACTCCTTCACAGTGTTAACTAAAGGGAGCCAATAGCTTGATTCACGGTTGAGCCTTGCATGCATGTTGCCTCTGCCCGGGCTACACAGCTGAAGCGCAGTAAAAGCTGGAGCGAGAAACATTCTGTGGTGTAAATACAGACTGTAGTCAAAAATGAGCATGGCAGAAAATCCCTCTGGCCTCACTTCAACCAATGTATTAAATCCCTGCATATAAAATGCTGCATATATTGATTTAGGTGTGTGTGATCACATGGGCTGTTTGATTTGCAGTTTTTTTTTTTTGTTGTAATTTTAACATCTATATGTGGTTATACTGAAGCATACTGAATGTGGCGTTGCCACAAGAACCATAAAGACATCATCAAAACATTCACCTTTTAGAGTAGACAACTCCCCCTGCCGAGTGCACTTTCCTTAAATTTATCTTGTTTTTGCCACAAACATCGCACGCTCTGAACATTTGGTGTTCAAAAAGTGTAGAAAGAAAGATCAACGTTATTAAAGATTTAGGATTTTATTGTGGATACAAATCAATGAATGAAACTAGCAGACTGCCAACGCGTGCGCACACACACACACACACACACACACACACACACACACACACACACACACACACACGTGTAAGTGAAGTTGTGAAGTCACCTATTGATTTGTGGCCATTTTTACTTTTTGCAACCAGTGAACAGAAGTGACCATATTTAGACTGTGGAGAGTGACAAAGAGAAAACAATACTGACGTGAACATGAGTTTCATTGAACAGGATTTTAGTTGCTGTAATAGCTCCCGCTGTCCAAAGAAAGTCTTCAATGGAAATGATGGAGCATAAAATCCACAGTCCTCGTTCAGTGCAAAAATAAAAAGCTGATATGAGGCTTCAGCAGTCTGAATAAGATTAATCAAGAGGGTATCTTTAAAATCCCGCTTTGTTACTATCATGCCAAAAACAATATCCACGGAAGCACAAAAAGGGCTTCATTTTAGAATGTATTGATGCACAAAATTAGCGCTGTGGATTTTATCTCCCATCACTTTCAAATTACAATAGATTGAAATAATTAATATCTTTGTCACCAGTATGGGCATGTGGAACAATCACAGCAACCTACAACGTTTTAAAGGTACAAATATTGTATTGAAATAGACTTACATAATATTGTGAACCGATCACTGACAGTAAACTTAGGGAGTTGACCAAGCATATAGTAAATAAATCTGTTTTCTTTTTTTTCTGAACAGGTACTGTCCAGTAGTAAGGGTCCTTGTTAGGGACAAGCCATTTCTTTGGTCTATGTTCAGTCTGTTGCTTATCTTAAATATGTATGTTAAATACCAGCAATTTATTAACTTTATACAAAAGCAATAAGTGCTTTTGATGTTTTCTAGTTCAGTTAATTTTTTCTTACTCAGTGAGAAAAGTCCAGTCTGTGTTGGCTTGAAGAAGTGCACTGAAGTCTAATTGAATGAGGTGGAGATGTGAAGGACAGCTGACAGGTATCAGTGAGAGAGGATCTTTCACTGATCAGCGGCGGCCTTGCACATGCGTGATTAATGGTCAATCTTGACGCGGAGCCTGCAGCTGGGAGTGGACGGCCTGTGAGCGCTTTGTGAGGCGGAGCGGTTAGCGGCAGCACGCGCTGCTCGTTGAGAACAGAAACTACATGACAATACTTGCTTTCACGTCAGGCTCAATTCGGCAAGTCGTCAACACTGCCTGTTTGGTGTCACCTTCCTAGATATCATAAAGTTATAGCTATTTTATAATTTTAAAAAAACAAACGTGTATATATATATATATATATATATATATATATATATATATATATATATATATATATATATATATATATATATATATTGATACATTTTAAAATTATGTATATTTTATAATGTAATTGTTATTCACAAATACACTGCATGTATTACAATATTTTTTCCCTATTAGCTTATGTTCTCATTGAGCAGCTCCTGTCTGTTCCTCATGGCTTGTTGTCTGCTGGCTGTTCAGGCCAGCGAGCTGTCTCTGGCCTTGAACACTGCTAACCCTAACCCTAACCCTAACCCTAACCCACTCTTTATTCAATCTGATCTTACCTCTGTCTTTCTGTATGTCTCTCTCCCCTATTTCTCTTCTCCCTCTCAGCCGGTTAAACAGTGAAGGTTAGCGGCCTGGCCGTCACTGTTTATATCCCTGTTTATATCCATGCGCTGTGTTCCCTGCACAGTACACACACACTCCTGTACTTTTGGTGGTGCTGTAGGCACCAGGCCACGTTGGCTGTGCTTATTTTACTTAAAGAATAATGCTCTAATTTCAGTAGAAGAAGAGAGAATCTGTATCCGGAGCGTGGTCACGCTACATATATATATATATATATATATATATATATATATATATATATATATATATACATATATATACACACACACACTGCAGTGTTTCTGTCCATGCATCATTATCTGTATTCAGCTATGTCATCTGGTTTAATGGTACCAACAATCAATGTCTGTCAAGGTCCACATGAATCCTCTTCACATTAAAAAGGAACTGACACGCCCACCCATGCCTTCTCCTTTCACTCCTTTTTCTTTTAGAAAATGTGGAGAGACGAAGCTATTGATTTCTCGTCACGTGTTGTCATGTTAGGTTACAACATCCTCTTTTACTTTACCACTGCTGGCATCCCAGATGTTCACATCCAGTGTCTTGTAAAACGGATTCCCTTGCTTGTTTGTTTCCTATATGAGTAAGGTGGATCTGACAGGTACTGACATCTAGAAGTCTAGCATCCTTCACAACCAACACACTGACAAACAAACAAAAACATATTTGAGGTGTCTGCAAAGAAATCTTTCACAGCAATTGCACTTTTACGTCACATTTGTGTCTCAAATACTTATGTGTATATGTATAGTACATTAAATAAGTTCCTATCATTTATATTGTATTACTGGCAGTGAAGGCCTCGTGCAACTCCTGAGTCATTGATTCATTCATTCATTTATTTTCTCCCTCATTGTTCTGAACAAACATTCCTACTAAATCCAGTGGGTTAAACTAATTGCCAGTTGTGGTTTGATTACAAATATACTGCCCCAAATGAGCCTTCATTGGAGTGCTGCAGGAAATGTTGTACAGGGGTAATTATTCTTTACTTACAACAGTCTGTCTGACAAAGAAGAAAGAAGGACTTTAGCTATGCTCGCAGTGGCTCTGACACAGTGGAAACAAAATGGCTTTGGGCACTCAATCTCCCCGCGAGGACCAGCAATGTTGAAAGTACAGGAAAGATATGGATTAGCTGTTTCTACTATGTTTCTGAATTACTTGGCTGCCAGAGCAAGAGAAACACACATCCAACATCCTTGTATTGGTTTTACTGAAGCAGCAGAAGTATTTGCAATATCCAAGGCTGATTCTCTGGATATTTCTTAATCATTAGGATTGTTCCTCTATAAGTAACATTATGTTCATCAGGAAAGGTCAATACTGATCTTACCTTCTACCGTTACATAACTCTCTGTGCAGCCAGGTGTTCTGTGTGCTTGAATTGCCTTTATTCCATCTTCTTTTCGACTTGTAGGACAACAAAAAAAACAGCAATCAATGAACACATGTCGCCAACCAACAATTGTGATGTGTGTTGCCTCTTATATAAGAGCTGGGATATCTCCAAAGCTAAGCCTAAATTAAAACTCACACGCTACATGTCATGACTTCTATTTGTTTCCTACTTCAAAGGTCTATCTAGGAAGGTGACACCGGGATAGTTATCAAGCTGTTGGTGTTAACAACATAGCAAATACATTACCCATTACTCTGCCAGCTTCAGACACAGAATTAGCTTACATGAATTTCCAAAAGGTTCTGTGTTCCATGTAATTAAATTAAATGCCTTGATTATTGCTGATGCAACTACTGAGCTAATTACTTGCAATGAAAGGTTGAGAATTACCATCACTCTTATCTGAACATTGAGTTTAGTCTTTTCAGCTCAAGTTTTATACATCCACAAGACCTTGAGAAGGAAATGGGCATTCCAGAGTATACAAACCATGACTGTGGAGGATACTAGGAGTTATGAGATTTCTTATGAAAACTAAACTGTGAATCCAACTGCTACCAAACACCAAGTTTCAAAACCAAACAGTGGATCAATTATTTTAATCAGAAACCAGGTCTATATCATTGCTAGCTGTCCGATGAGGCTGTGATCTTTTCCACAGAACAGAGTTGTTGATCCAGACACAACTTTGTTATTTTTACATTACTACCACTAGAGGTGCAAAAATGTAATCCAAAATGAATTTATCTGTGTGCAATGGCAATTTTAGGATATCTTATGTCTAAGATATACTTACTGTTAATAATGCATTTTATTTGCACATGACGCTGCCTCATGTATCCTGTATATTGGTTGTTTACGCAGTAAGAAATTAAAGTGACACGTATGCTACGCCTCAAAGTTAAAAAGAATATATTTGGCCTTAAAAGCTCTAAAAGACTTGGCTACAGTCAGTCTAACCAATACTTTGTCAGCCATCTTAGTCATCTTAGTGTGAGAACAAAGAATATTCATCTGGATACTACAAAATAACCACATATTGCAAAAAAAGAATAACTTTAATTACAACCAATAGTTGCTTACAATGTTAGCATGCCAACTAACTATTTGATGTTAGTATAATATGTACTTGACAATAGTATTTAGCTAATGTTTCCCTGCTAACATTAGCAGGTTAATGTTATGTGGCTTATAGTGAGCATAGAACATGTAAACATTTAGTATTTAATGTAATGTGTTCTTGAATGTAGGGCCGTTGTTAGCCTGAAAATACAGCTTTGCACACAATGTATACAATTGTAAGTAAAAACATGAAAGTCAAAATATGAAACTTTTGAAACAATTTTCTATCCATGTCATGAATCAAAATCATAAGTTGATGTGGCCCAGGAAAGGATACAGGATCAAGACTCAAGAGGATTAAATCTTAAGAGTAATGGTATCAAATCTCCCACGAGACGCGCTGCAGCATAAATCTTGTGTTACACAACATACACACTGTCACCTGGTAATGTGCAAAGCCACACACCATAAATCTCACACCAGCTCTCTGAAATATCCATTCTTAGCGTCACTGGCTCATGCATCAGCTTGAAGAAACTACGTAATGTAGTAATGTAAAACAAACCTCAGTTTAAGGCTTCTTTTCCAAACACCCTCTGGGAGCATTCTTCAAAAGCTGTCAGGCTTAAAAGCTAAAAAGCCGAGAAAATTATAGGATTGATCCATCAGCAAAATAGTTTGATGCAGACAAATTACAATATTGATGATAACGTTTTAAAAAAAATATACAGACTTGTCTTTGTGTGTCAAACAAACATGCGACATTGCTACACGCAAGAGCTTTGTGAGAGGGGATCAGCAGAGGGAGGAGTTTTATTTGAAAAAGGTCAGGCCACCTGCAGGACAAGGAGGGAGGCGAGGATAAAGGGAGGAGCAAGGCTTAGGTGAAAACACGGGTTGATTGCTCAAATGCCTGTCATTTGAGGCACAGTGATGTTGCAATGTCAGAGTCTCATAAACGCAGTCTATTTTCACTGCATTCCCTTACATTCATTTATTTACATTTTGTTTAACGGGATGTCTTTAAATGCATGGCACCTATTAACGTTGGGATCTGCCAACTCTCAGCTTGTGCTAGCCTGGTCCCGAGGATCGGGCACCGAGACAGCTGAGCGGAGTAGGACCCCTGATTCAGCACTCTGTAGGCTTTGTATGCCTGCTGTCAGACAACGACAGCAGGCATACACAGCTCCATGTGCTCCTGTTGTTTGTTTCGGCCAATTCTGAGGGTAGGGCATGGCTCTCAGTGAAACTAGCTCACAGAAGCATTACACGATGCAATCCAGATTAGTTAGGCCACTGACGGGTAATTACAGACTGGCAGCTTGCAGGTTTGCTCCGGCTAGTATACATGAGGATAAAACGGGTAAATCCTTGTGTTGCAGTTGCTCATACTGAACAAATGGATTGAATTGTGATTGCTAATAGTGCTGATGGCAAATGGGTTGCTGATGCTGGCGAGTGTTTTGGATCCTCTTTTGAGTGGGTGAGAGAGCATGAGTATGTACACAAACAAACCCAGAAGTATCACTCCATGATCCAAATTGACAAAAATGTTCAGTGTGCCTATATAACAACGATTGAGGAATCAGTGAAAACTTAGGTCCCTAATTAGTGATGTTGCTAGGTAGGTTGCAAGAGTGCGTCCAGTGGAGCAATCAAACTAACGCTGTAAAGTCTGAAATCATTCCTCAGCCCTCGAACAAGTTAACCTTAGATCATTCATGCTGCTCAAGTCTTAGCCAATGACAAGTAGTCATCTCCAGCCTTTTAGACATAAGTACTGTCCCGACCAGCAAGCACGACTTTCTATCGTTTCCAGCAAAGAGAGATGAGAAAATAAGAAGAGGTCTGGGCTGCTGTGATATTGCTAAAATATTCAGGGTAGCACTCAGCCTTTACTCTTCACACTTAGATATCAAAGAAACATTGAAACTGAAGTATAAATATATAAACGACTGCTTTCGAAGAAAGTGGGCCCCACAGCCTTGCATGGGCACTCAAAAGGACGGGCAGATTCAAAGTAAAGTTTTCTTTTTATTTGCCTCAGCTTTCCTCAAAAGGTAGCGTTTTAAGAATCTGCAGAGAATAAAATGCAAGAGGGATTTTCTTCCTTTTTTTTACATTAGAGTTTCAAACACTGAGCAGGAAATGAGTTTGGTTGACTCCCTATGATTTTCAGATTACTACTAATTGCTTTATTGCCCATTAAACTTGTCATGCTATTTACCACGAGCTAATGCAGACAGTTAATCACCATCTCTTCATATCAGCCCACCAGCAGTAAAGCACCGAGAAGTGTTTACCTCTGTGTTGGCTCAGCTTACTCAAGTTTAACACAGACTACAGCTTCACACATGTTAAACTGTGTCTATTTGGCTTCACAACATTCACACATTCAGGGTATACGTCCATGGTGGGAGTGCCATACTTCTCTGTGAAATTAACCCAGGCACCAACAACGCATTTTTATATATATATATATATATATATATATATATATATATATATATATATATATATATATATATATATATATATGTCCACAAGGAAGTTGCTTATGCTGATGACATAACACTGTATAGCATTCCATCAAACAAACTGGAACTTACAACCATTCTGAATCAGGATATGGAGAGAATAATTGATTGGGTGAAAGTAACCAAACTAGCCCTGAACATTTAAAAAATTAAATATATTGTGTTTGGCTCAAGGAAAACATTTAATGGTGACACACAGCTTTACCTGTGAATGTCAGGTTCAGCAATAGAACAGGTCAAGAAGGCCAAACTTCTATGTGCCAAACGTCTATGTGCCGCCATCAGCTGACGCCGGAGAAGCAGAGAACACCATCCAGTCCACTGTATCTGGACTGCTGAATCATCAGCCTGGTGCCTTCCTGACTATTACTGGTGACTTTAATCACACCACCCTGGGCAAAGTTCTGCCAACTTTTCAACAATATGTAGACTGCCCCACAAGGAACAATAAAACTCTGGACTTGCTGTATGCAAATACTAAGGATGCATACAGCGCCACTGCCCTTCCCCCCCTTGGCAGGTCTGATCATGACCTGGTCCTGCTGACTCCTAAGTATGTTCCTCTGGTGAAGAGGCTGCCTGTGACCACCAGGACTGTGTGGAGGTGGTCTCCGGAGGCTGATGACGCCCTCCAGGACTGCTTCGAGTTAACGGACTGGGCTGTGCTATGTGGACCACATGGGGAGGACATCAACAGCATGACAGACTGTGTCACAGAATACATTAAATTCTGCGAACACACCATCATCCCATCCCGAACTGTGCGCTGCTTTCCCAATAACAAGCCCTGGATCACCAAGGACCTGAAGGCTCTTCTTAACAAGAAGAAAGCTGCTTTCAGGTCTGGAGACAGGGATGAGCTCAGGAGAGTCCAGCGCGACCTGCAGGTGAAGCTCAGGGAGGGCAAGGACTCCTACAGGAGGAAGCTGGAGGCCAAACTCCAGAATAACAACACGAGGGAGGTGTGGACTGGGATGAAGCAAATCACCGGCTTCAAAGTTGGAGGGAGACAGCCAGGAGGCTCCCTGGAGAGGGCCAACGAGCTGAACTGTTTCTTCAATAGGTTTAGTTCACAGCCCCCCTCCATCTCCGTCTCCCCCATCCAACACCCCCCCCAAACACCACCCTCTATGCCCCCCCTGCTGAGCTGCACAATCACTGAGCCCTCAACATCAATGGGCTCTTCCACCCTTCCACCTCCCCTCCCCCCTCTCTCTGTGACGACTGACCAGGTGAGAAGACAGCTGAGGAAACTCAAACAGGGCAAGGCGGAAGGTCCTGATGGCATCACCCCCAGGGTCCTAAAGACCTGCGCCACCCAGCTGTCTGGTGTCCTGCAGCACCTCTTCAACCTGAGCCTGAGGCAGGAGGAAGTCCCGGTGCTGTGGAAGACGTCGTGCCTGGTCCCTGTCCCAAAGAAGTCGTTGCCATCTGGCCTCAAGGACTACCGACCAGTTGCCCTCACTTCCCACGTGATGAAGGTGCTGGAGAGACTGGTCTTGGCCCACCTCAGGCCGCAGGTGAAATCGTCGCTGGACCCTCTGCAATTTGCTTACCAGCCTCATGTGGGAGTGGATGACGCCATCATCTACCTGCTGCAACGAGCTCAGTCGCACCTGGATGGAACCGGTGTCTCTGTGAGAGTCACTTTCTTTGACTTCTCCAGTGCATTTAACACCATTCAACCATTGCTACTGAGTGAGAAGCTGCGGGGGGTGGGGGTAGACTCGTCCACCATCTCCTGGATCACTGACTACCTCACAGGCAGACCACAGTTTGTCAGAATGGGCCGTGTGCTGTCTGAAACGGTGGTCAGTGATGTTGGAGCCCCACAGGGAACTGTTCTGTCTCCCTTCCTGTTCACCCTGTACACCAATGACTTCCAGTACAACACGGGGTCATGCCATCTGCAGAAGTATTCTGATGACTCTGCAGTGGTCGGGTGTATTAAGGATGGACGGGAGGAGGAGTACAGAGCAGTGGTGAGTGACTTTGTGGAGTGGGCCGGTGAGAATCACCTGCTTCTGAACGTGAGCAAGACCAGAGAGATGGTGGTGGACTTCAGGAGGAAGACAACAGCTCCGAGACCTCTGAGCGTCCTGGGAGAGGACGTGGACATGGTGGAGGAGTACAAGTACCTGGGTGTCTCCATCGACAGCCGACTGAACTGGAAGGCCAACATCAACGCTGTGTACAAGAAGGGGATGAGTCGACTCTTTTTCCTGAGGAAGCTTCGATCCTTCAACGTGTGCAGCAAGATGCTGGAGTTGTTCTATCAGTCGGTTGTGGCCAGCGTCTTGTACTTCGCCATTGTCTGCTGGGGGAGCAGCATTGGAGCCGGTGACACCAACAGACTTAACAAGCTGGTTAAGAAAGCCGGCTCCATCATCGGCTGCAAGCAGGAGCATTTGGAACAGGTGGTGGAGAGGAGGACACTAAAGAAACTATTGTCCATATTAGACAACTCGGACCACCCTCTCCACCAGCTCCTGCAGGGTCAGCGGAGCACTTTTTCAAAAAGACTCATCACGCTCCGCTGCCACAAGGACCGCTACAGGAAGGCATTCCTACCCTCGGCCATAAGGCTATACAATAAATCCCTTGAGTCCAGATCCGTGGACTAAGTCACACTGTACACTGTACATGTATATAGATATGCTGATGTATATATGTTATGTATGCTGCATACATATATTTTGCATTTTGCACTTTTTGCACATTTCAGTTTACATTTAATTTAAATCAAACCTCTGAATACACTGAATACACTAATTTATCCTCCGAATACACTGCTGTGTTTTGCTTGTTGTGTATGTTTTGCACATGTGTATGTGTATATGTATGTGTACATGTGTGTATGTATGTATGTATGTATGTATGTATGTATGCATGCATGCATGCATGCATATGTATGTATGTGTATGTATGTATGTGTGTATGCGTGTGTATGTATATAGATATGTATGTATATATGTGTACATGTATGTGCGTGGGCCACGGGTGGGTGTGTATGTGTAGGTATGTGTATGTATGTATATATGTATATGTATATGTTTGTATATATGTATATGTATGTGTATGTGTATATGTATGTATGTGTGTATATATGCATGTGTAGATATGTATGTATGTGTGTATGTATATGTGTGCGGGTGTATGTATATATATATATATATGTATCCATTCCGCTTGCTTGCATGTATGTGTATATATATGTTTATACTTATTTCTTACTTATGCATACATCTGTTACCCGCTGTTCCTGTTATTATTTATTTTATTTTATCATCTGTGTGTTTAACTTAGTTTACGGCATTGGGATGCTGCTAGTACGACAAAAAATTTCTCCTTGGAGATTAATAAAGTACTTTTCTTTTCATTCATTTCATTTCATTCATTTCATTTCATTCAAACTAATGGATGTAGTGTTGGACGAACAGTTGTCTTGGTCTGTGCACATTGATGGCATTGTCACTAAAATGCATATCAGCATATCATGCTGGAACTAAATTGTATATATATATATATATATATATATATATATATATATATATATATATATATATATATATATATATATATATATACTGAAAATATGAAAGATGCTACACCATACACTATTTGTTTCAGAAACGGTACTTGTACTAATATAGAAGCAATGTTTTCCTTCGAAAAAAATATCTTAATGATGACTGGAACCCATTTAACTTTTGTTATGATACAATTGAATATGATTTATCATTCTGGGAAACGATACTCCCAAGTAATGACAGTGACACTGTCATTACGTTAAATGTTATGTTAATGTTTTCTTGACCCATCATCCATCCTATCGGACACTGGATGTATGTATTTTTGAATCGTTTGTTATATTTTATCTCATGCACAGTTTGCACAAACTAAGTACATTTGTGGAAATCACTAAGATTTGGGGGAATTCATCTTAGGGACTTTTTACACTGCACTTAGCCCCAGGCTATGTCAGCTGTTAGCTTGGGGCTAAGGAAGATTTCACACTGGCACAATCCTGGCACATTTCAAAATGGGCTTACTCTGACTTTAGCTTCGGGCTTGTTGACTCTGCTCCTGAGCAGGGTGAGCCTCCAGTTTGCAGGGTTATCCCTGGAAAAATTAACGAAAAATGCTTAAGGTTGCTTTGTGGCAAAACGGGGCTAAAATACACTAATTTTTGTGACCCAGGGTTATGAGAAGTGCAGTGTGCATAGTATAGCCCTGGGCTTAAATTAACCCTGAGTTAATAATAATAATAATAATAATAATAATAATAATAATAATAATAATAATAATAATAATAATAATAATAATAATAATAGTGTTGTATGAAAAGGGGCAAAGTTATCCCAGTGCTAAGGATATCTTAGGGCTAAAAACATACTGTGTGAAAAGACCTATAGTTTTTAATACTTTTTCTATTTTGTGGCAAGTTCTAGGCCATTGAAGGAAGCTATTTTCTCTTTTAGTCTGGTCTCTATGTGAAGTTTTATCACTTTAGGTTTGGGAAAGTCAGAAACACATCTTATTAATTCCTTGTCCATATTTAATTGCAGTTCAAGCAGTAGCAAAAAGCCATTGGCAATGCTTGCAAATGTCAGTGCAGTCCAGACTCAAAGCTCAATCCATTTGAACTTTTGGTAAAGTGCAGCTTGCACAGTGAACTGCATACATAAATGCAGGGTTGTTGCCAAAGAAAATAATGTTTAAACAGAAAATAATGAAGGAGGTGCATGCAAAAGATGGTTGAAACCCAATGGAGTAAATTGGCCAATAGCAATCAGATGCTGTGGCCATTACCCAGTGTCTGCTGCTGCCTGCTGCAGGAGCATGGATAGTTTAGTAGTTGACAACGTAAGGCAAGGGCCCCCAGTCCCTTAAGAAGGTATCATATATGCATCGCCATCTTAACGATATTAAAATTATGGATATTAGTCTGATGCTGGTAACAGAAATGTCATTAAAGTGTGTAATAAACTAACGGTACTACATTAGCTCCCTAGTAAAAAAAACAACAACATAATCCTACTGTAACATAAGGCTGCCAGTGTTTTGGTTTAAAGAGAGGCCATGTTAACCCATTGTCAGTTTCTTCTTTTATTCACACCGTTAAAGTTTTTCCCGGGGGAGTTTTTGTCTTTTTCTGATGCGAGAGTCTGTGAACAGAGGATGTTGTTTGCTGAACAGATTGTAAAGTCCTCAGGGGCAAATGTTTTATTTGTGATATTGGGCTGTACAAATAAAATTGATATTTTTTATTTATTTTTATTTAACCTTTATTTAACCAGGAAGTCCCATTGAGATAATATGAATTGTGTAAT
The DNA here is from genome assembly GCF_023055335.1 of Clinocottus analis. Taxonomy (NCBI): domain Eukaryota; kingdom Metazoa; phylum Chordata; class Actinopteri; order Perciformes; family Cottidae; genus Clinocottus; species Clinocottus analis. Next base: position 4,816,138 of record NW_027175954.1, on the reverse strand, counting down.
CAGATGTTGGCTTTTTCCTGCTCCAAATCATAATAATTATATTGGCCTTTGAAAATCAGTAAATCGAGTATAAACACAATGAATGTCAACATTATGAATGAAGCTACGAACTAGTCGGTCCAGCCCTGTTTTTAGGCATAACACAAAACAGAAGCTGAATCCAACAAAAATGGATAACAAAGTGTCATTATGACAACTACAGAACAAAAAATGATTTTGAATTAAATATGTTGGAAATGTTTCAAGTAAGACACTGCCGCTGAGCCTGAAAAACTGCACACTCTGCTTTCTGATCAAAATAGGACAAAAAGTGGATTTATCCATCCAAACATTGTTTTATGGCAATTTAACCACATTTCACACAGAATCACACAGAAGCTCAAGTTATCCGTTACACCACCGTGGACACGGACATAAGTACCTCTTTCTTACCTGGTAACTAAACTGAATTGCATTTCTCAGTGTACCGACGAACAGAAAATCCCTCCATTCTCTACCTTGTACCATTGTGCTGCCTTTTTGTGAAGTGAGCAACAATTGGCCCATTGTTAGAGCAGAGTGCTGAGATGCACAGTGAACCTCACTCCCCCATCACTCCTTCCTCTACATTGCCAGCTCCAGCTCTGAATCTTTGGCTCTCCCTGATAAAATATTTAAGATCTGCCATGATTAAAGTGCATCTTCCTCACCTTGGCAGCAAAATCCATTAACCCCTGGAGAATCAATTCCATTGATTTCAATGATAGAGGCTGGACATGTTCGTGGGGAGGGATGAGCATGAGGTGAAGGTAGAGGGTGCGGGGAGGTGAAACAGACAGTACGGTGGCGAGGAGAAACTTTTTACTCATTGCTCACACAGTCAAGCTCCTGAATGAAAAATGCATGGGACATCAGTCAGGAACACAATTATTTGCATGGCTCAGAGGATTGAAGCAATGAGTGCAAGCTTCTGACACAAGCACTCAGGGTGCTCCTACAGCACAATACAGCTCAACACAGCATGGCTTGCAAAAAAAAAAGAAGACAGTCAGAAAAGGTGGGGTTTAAAAAAGAGCATGCCAAACGAAGAAAGGGCATGTGCGAATGACTTCTGAATAATTAATGTGCTTGTCATTGTCACCATCATCACATTAATGAGTAACAGCATAAATGACCCATCACTTTCACACAAATTGTGCAGCAGAAAGCTGTGACCATGAGCATGCTCCAGTACTCTGCTTCACTGGCAGAGCTGACAGGAACTTGGAGAAAATAACTTTATATTTAAGGTTCAAGCAGGCAAAGCAACAGAACACAACCAAGAATCTAACAAAGACTGACGTGAAAACAGGGACCTAAATACAAACTAATCTGAAGAGGGGATGTGGTGCAGGTGAAGAGATAAGCGGAGGAGCTCAGTTGAGGGGGATGAGGTGATTACAGTAGGCAGGAGAACCGGCAGGGAGGTGATTGGCAGGCGAAAAACACTGAGAGCAGAGAAGGAGTAACTACATTGATTGAGAGGTGTGTAGATGGGCTAAGGATTGGAAGGCAGCACAGGAGGAAAAACGCAGAAAAACAGAACCCAGGTAAAAAAAAAAACAATTTAAAAAAAAATCCTCTTGATCACTAATCACTATGAAAGTTGAGATCAGATTGAAAACAAAGATAGAAATAATATAGTCAATGCCTAAACTGTGTCTACAACTCAGCCCCAGGCTTCTAAAAAGTCTGAGGGCATTTGGACACAGACCCAGGCGGTGACATAATGTATGTGATAACATGCAGGACAGCATTTCAGGCACTGCTGAGTGGCGATAATTACACTGTTGCAGCAAGTGAGGGTTTTGAAATGACAGTTCTGTATACTCAGAACACTATTAGAGATAAATCAGCCTGGGTGTTCTGGTAACTTGCCATGCCTCTACTCGGAGGCAGGGGGGTCAAACCTTTTGAAATGTGTTTTAATCCAGAGCTGTCAAACCAAATAATGGAAGCAGAGTCCATGCAGGCTTCCACTGCTCATTTTTTAATTAGCCCAGAAGAAGCACAGAGGGCAGATCATCAACTTGAATTTGGTTTTACAGCCACCTGACTCAGACACAATGACAAGACTTAACCATTCCACTGCAAGAATGGGTCAAATATATTTGTCTTACTCCTGACAGTATTTTGTGTGCGTCTGTTGGGCTATTAATAGAAAGTCACAAATGGTTATTGTGGCAGGGCAAGAACCGATCTCTCACGAAACCTTCAGGAAGCAGGGACACGCACACAAGGAATCAAATTAAGTCTGATTAGTAAAAATTAAAAAAAACTGGAAAAATATTTTGCCACGGTTTTCTTTCTTTTACTCGTCAGAAATTACCTTCAACTGGAGGTCAAGTGTGTGAGGTTAATGCGAACCCATCTTTGCGCGAGTGCCACTTCCTGCCAAGAGGAGTTGCTTGGTGCAGAAGTAAGGACAAGAACCCTTGTCAAGAGCAAACTTGACGGGAGAACGTGCGAACCTGTACGGAAACATTGACTCGTGCGTCATATTGGAGACACGGGAAATTGACAATGGTGAGGTGGTTAATTGAAGCCTTCTTAACAGGTATAATGATGCCTCTCTTACATTTAATTTCACTTCATATCACACTTTACTTTGCACTAATACCGTCTTTTCCACATAAACAGTCAACCCAGCAGTGTTATTTGTGCTTGTTCTAGTGAGCCATAACTATAAGCACATGTAATTGTAAAATACATAAACCTAATTAAATCAAATTTCACTTAATACTCATCAGCGCTGTCTGCTCGACTTGGCACAGATGAGAAGGCTGAAATTCTGTAATATAACGTCAAATAGCATTAATGAAATGCAGAACCGAGTGTAAACAGTTTCCAATAATCTTCTAATAGTGTGCAGATACCCACAAGTACAATTTACTTTTGTGTGAGTAAATTCACTGCACTGAGCCCATCTTTATTGATTTGTTTATGGTTTATTCCATAGTGACAGATAAAGCATATTGTACACAGACAAGCTGAAAATTGCTGTCCAATGTGAGTGTCAGAGCGCAGCGGGAGTAACCGCGATGACATCACATGTCAGTCACCTCACCTGGTAACATTTTAAATGATTTCCAGGGTGGTGGATAGCCCTGATTGTTGTGATCATTCTGGAAGCAATCAGTTTGAATACTGTAAACATATCAACAGCTGGAGTTGTATGAAGCAGTGAGTAGAACAAGCTTCTTATTCATCTGAAAGATCAAAAAGCAACCTGGTATATATATATATATATATATATATATATATATATATATATATATATATATATATATATATATATATATATATATATACACACATATATATATATATATATACTTTTTTTTAAAAATAATTTTATTCTACATCCATATTAATTAATATCTCTCATACTTCCTTCTTCACCTGACACCTGCATGTCTTGACAGAAGTGAACTGGGACATTCTGGTATCATACACTTTAACTCTACTACATTTATTTGGCAATATTAGTTACTAGATAGGATAATACTGTGAAGCCCTCACATTGAGGAGGTCATCAACAACCATAATGTTAAAAATTTGCTCAGAAAAAGTGAGGCATTCGGACTCAGGCACCATCAGAATAAATTGTACCTCCACTGAAAAGGTCCAGAGGCAGTCAGTATTTCAGAGCAAAATATTTTCCAAGACTGAGCCACACTGGGGGAGTTAACCACAATAGGGTTTATTTTCCAAGCTGCAAACCCGTTTGTCAGTTTGTTAACTGGCTGGTCTGATGAAGGACGGCCACAGTGTTTCCACAACAAACCAGACTACGAGGTCCTCCTTCCATGAAGGAGCTTAGTGGTGGCTTACTGGACCTCATCATACAGCCTTAACAGGGGACCTCCTGTGAAGTGTAGTGCAGCAGAAGACAATGGTTGATTGAGGTCGGCTACCTCTATTGCCATCCTACTGTTTAAATCTATTATATTAAATATATAAAATTCTCTCCTCAAATATCACACGTGTGTACGTTTACGATAAAGCTATCCCAGTTTACCAAACAGGAAGGCACACATTGTATCTAAAAGGTTGATTGTTTATGTTCATATGGAATGTGAATTTGCATAGTAAATAAAGAACTCTTAAATTTAGTCAGACAGCAATGCTAGAGTTAAAATCAGGAGCGACTTCATCATTCGTCATTAAGGTTTGTCCTCGGTGGCACCGTAATAGCGACAGCAAATTACATTGACGTGTTTTAGGCAGTGGCGGGCCGTCAGGGCCAGCTAGGCCTTCTCTGCTGGCCTAAACAGAATCACAAAGTTATATTTTATAACATGAAAAAAATGTACTGTACATGTATTATAATATTTTTCCCGATTAGTTTATGTTCTCATTGAGCAGCTCCTGTCTCCTGTCTGTGCTCCTGCTGCCTCGCTTTCTGTTTCTGTAGCCAGCTCGCTGGCCAGCTTGATGTGCACTCCTTAACGCTCTTTGACCAATCACATCTCACCTCTGTCTTTCTCTATGTTTCTCTTTCTTCCTTCCATCTTCTCTCTCTCCGCAGGTTTAACAGGGTGACGCCTGCTAGCTACGCTCTGGTTCTGTCCTACTCACAGACAGCGCAATAGACCCTGCACCACACACTCCGGTAATTTAGGTGGCGCTGTATGCACCTAGTCAAGTTGGCTGCGCTCCTTTAACGTGTAGAAGAAGGACACTTTAACTTACAGATAAAAAGAAACATATTTATCTGGCGACAATTCCCTGCGGACTCTGTGTAACACGGTGTAACACTACTGGCAAGCGCATCTCACCCTGCTTGTGAGACACGCGCCATGGAAACTGGAAAGCAGGTCTGCATAGCTTGCTGTTAGCTCGCTAACTAGTGCTCGCGGGCGCGTGCTGCGATCACAGCTGGCCTATAGGCCAATACCACGGACTGCCACTGGTTTTAGGATACCTTGTCTGAATAAATACGTTGGGAAAAAGTTTGAGGGTGAAGAGACAAATAATCAGAGATCAGCAATGTAATTAGGATTCATTGCCGGTTATTAGTTGTAAATTTCACGACAGAATTTTAAAGTAAATGTCATGATAACTTGCGATGGACAAAAGTGTTGGACAGACAAACCTGCAGCTGCTGAGGAAAAACCTTTTTTTATAACTTTGAAAAGATAGAAAGACACAAAAGCAGCATGACGGCTCAGCCAAAAAGTTTGTCCTATCCTAAACTACTTTCTGAAGTTATTTCATGCGATGGTTCAAAGTCGGATGTATCAAAGTCTCTTAACTCCAGAACCATGTCTCGTTTGAGCCTGACGAAGCCAGCTGTTCATGAGAAGGGATTGTTTATGAGATCTGATCATTAGTATAATCAAAACCCCAAAAATTGCCATCCGTGGAAAGACATCATGAGTAAAGTGAAAGAAATGACGTTACATTGCCGGGTGCAGCAGAAGATAATACTGGACAGAGACCGGCATAAAGAACCAGAGGCAGCTGTCAGAATGAAGAGAACTTTCTACTTAACGGTAAAAGTTGTGGAAATCTTAGACGCCCGTAGTTTCACGTAGTGTAAAGTCCATTTATTTCTCTCTGATTTAAATTGAACATCCACAGCAACTATAAGGAGTTGAAGTGTATCTCAACCATCACGTTAAAGTCTTTCAGAACATGCAGAACTGCAACTGAGAAACTGTAATTAGTTAGATGGTAGAGTAGTGGAACACTTTGTAAAGGCAGGTGCTGTGGTATTCACAGATCAAGGATATCAAAATCAATTAGCATCTTGTCAGGACATGACAAGCTCCAGTCAAGTACAAGTACATAAATTGCCAATTAATCTGCCAACACTTCCTAGCTAGGACTCTAATTAATTCAGCTATTTAGTTCCACACAAACTATTTTTAATACTCAGTTTGGTCATTCAGTCCAATTCACATGCAAATTAAATAAACATCATCTAAGTTGTACACATGCTGCTACCTTCCTTTTAACAATATTGCCAATTTATTCAATGTCAGAGCCATCCATGTTAAGTAATTATTTTTTAAAGTAAACAAGTGAAAGGAGATTGTTTTACTTCGACTGAAAATAGCTTTGATTGTGTTGGTGTTTGAGGGCTGACATTTGCTAGTAATCAAGACGTGACTTGAAAACATATGAGGAGGATTTTGGCCCGAGACACTTTTACTCATTTCGCTTGCACAGTAAAGAGACAGAAAAGATTAATAGAGTTTTCACTTGTTAGTTAAATAAATAACTAACCCATTTTTGTTAGTTACACACAGCAAGTGAGCAGACCTAAGGTGCAAATGGGTTGTTGACCTGTCATGTCATTTCAAGATTAGAACGGATGTAATGTTTTTCATCTACATATTTCTGAGAGCGTAGGAACTTGATGTCACCTAACAAAAATGGTGTCACAACAGAGGTCCCATTTGACAAGGTTTACCAATTTATCAAGGTGAAAATGTTCACAGTGAAAAGGACTGTAAAAAGTAGTGACCACTTATATTTTCTCAAATACCAGATTTTACATTACATTGCAACAAAGAAGATCTGTCAGCACACCTCTGTATGCCTAGCCATCAAACATGACTTGTGAAAAAACTAGATTCTTTTCTATATCTCGCTTAGTTAGGTAAAGGATCTCAGTTCTCATGGAGACTGTCCAACAGTGTTTTATTTAACTACATGCCATATTTTTAATTAGGGCGTCAGTTCAGCAGTGCACTTAAAAAACATTCACAGAAATCCATCACCAATAAGGCCTTTACCCCTTAATTGTCTGCTAAGCAACAACAATGAGGAATCAAAGCCTTTAAAGATAAAAAGAAGCCATTAAGCTTACACTGCTGTACCAATCATTATCAGCCAAATCCCAGCGACAAGGCTCATCACAGGCGGGGAGCTAATGATGATTTTTCTCCCAGCATCCAGAATGAAAAGCAACAAATGGGCGATAAAAAGCCCAAAGAGGTGTCACAAAGAGACTTGAGGGAGCCGACAGAGGCTAATCACCGGGGTTAAAAGCTTTTCTGAAAAGACAAGACTGAGACAGCCCAATCACTTTTATGACTTGCTCGGAATAATGGTTCGTGGGATTATATTTTTCTCATGGTAAAAACTTTGATGATACATTTCTGGAGTATTCTCCTTTAAAAAAATGGGATGAAATATTGGAATATTCTTCTAAAAGAGGTGAAAAAATGAAGACAAAAAAAAAACATGCTTTCTGCATTTATAATTGCTTTCCATTGATTCTTTATAACAGCAGAAGCCTCAACACTCTCAGGCACTTCCAATGATACCAGTTTGTTAAAAGGCTTGTCTCATTTCAATCTAATGACATACCTCTCGTAACTTTGATTGAATTAGCCACATTGATTCATGAAGCTGTCAGACTCAAACACAAGAGACGCATTGCTGTGATATACAACGCAATTCTCATTCATCAAGTCTATTTAGAACCTTTTCTTAATGAGTTTTCCCTTTTTATTGTCTTTATTTTGTTGAATTCAATTTGCTAGCTTAAAGTGAATTCAATATATAGTGTTGTGACTCCGTAAACAGAGCCAACATGCACAAGACGTAATTAGGCTCTAACAAAGGATCTATAGTCAAAGATTTACAATGGAAATCAGACCAGTCAAGAGACTGCAGTCAAGCAACTCACTCTGCCAATAAGCTTTTATGAAAGCTTAAGTGAAGTTATTGTCTTCAAAGGTTTAACCATGTTTGGTTCAAATGATTATGAATGCACATATATGTGCATACCTAGATAAGCATATGCATGAACAGCATGTGTTTTCCTAAATCTATGTTCATGTTACATGAAAATCTTTTACTTATTGAAGAATCACCATGACTGAAAAGTTGTTTCTTCAAATTTTCATTCTTGTTATAGCTGAGGAGAGAGGATCTGACCCTGCTGTGTTGAGCCTTATTCTGCTGAAGCTTTGATCAGGAGGTTCACACAGGCGACAGACTACACCACCTAACAGGGGAAGTACTGCAGAGCTTGCACAGCGGGTGGGGGTTGATGCAGGGATTTTCCATGGCATAAAACTCTGGAACTAAAAAAAAATAGCTTATGTGTTTGCCTTGTGAATACTTTTTTGTAGAGCCAAACTTTCGTTGGTAGACTTTTGGCAGAAGAAGTCTGACTGCTATTATGATTTAATAGAAGTTAAAAAAAGAGGAAAACTGAGTCCAATCAAAGAATATAAACAGAAAACGTAACTTGTGACAAACCCACAGATTATCACTGGAGGATGATCACTTGATGTAATATCTAAATAAATCGTAAATAAATTGTGAAGGCTTAATAACTTTGACATCCCGGAGTTATGGCCTTGAATTAATAAAACGGCCAACGTATGCTGACTACTTACGGTTAGCTTCTTACCTTTCTTACCGAATATCGCTTTAACCATTTACTTAACCTTTGACTGGAGCCTGCCTGGTATCTCCTTGCTGTGAACACAGGGCGCTTCTGGTTTTTAAGTTTTTCTTAGGTCCCCAAACCAGTTTAAGAAAAAAATAATAACACCACAGCGAAAAAAATATTAGAAGTCCTGCGTTCAAATTGTCCTTCCAAATCCCTTTGTCTCAGCTTGTTTATTGTTGTTTTTTTTGTTACTTTCTAAATTGTGATTACTCATAATATTTACAGGTTTTTTATTGTATGGTATATATACTTCAAAGTAAAAGTCTGCTAGTATTGTCTGGTATTAGAATCTAAATACTTACAGCATTCAGAGTAAAAACACCCAGTATGCAGAATGTCTTCTTTCAAATTATATGTATATAGTAATTATAGTGGCGGGCCGTGTGTTTCAGACGTAGGCCTTCAGTGGCGTGTCATCAGCTAAGAAAAAAAAGTGTCCCGGGAGCAGACCGACCCGAGCGTGTATTGAACACGGCGCGCTGCCCACGACACGGCACGTTCATACGGACTGTTATGTGTGGACAGCAGACGATCTCTTTGCAATGCGGACATTTTTTTTGCACCATTACGTGCACAGAGGTCATGCGGGGTGTGTGGACCGACCTGCGGAGCTAATCCAACCACTTTGACGAGGGGAAAAAAAGTGTTTTATTGCGTTATTTTTTTGTTGGTTACTTTAATTTTGTTTAAACCACAGGTCTCTTCACACAAGGGTTACGGTGTTTATAACCATTTTTATAACTTTTCTTTGGTCAGATAATGAGGCGCTGGGGTCTTGGTGCGCGTGGACACTCCGTGGAGCAGGCCTCCAACTTCGCCGTTGCTGCGTCATTAAATCCAAAACAAAAACTAGTCGCATTTAGTTATAACAAAACCATCCAACAACACCATCCAACAAAATCATCCAACAAAACCGCGGGACTGAAACTCTGCACACATCACTGCTGAGGAAGATGACTGGAGCAAGCGATGGAAGAGAGGATTTTATTCAGTGATATCAGACCGCTCGGTAACCGAGTGAAACCGCCGAAGCTGCCTGCTGGCGCAACAAGCCGGAAGTGACAGTCCAGGTTGACTCAAAATGCAGAAATGAGCGTGCAATAGTCTATTGAAGAGACCCCCAATCACTCACTCACACTCTGAACGCCAAATTGGTTCTCATTGATAAACAATGAAAACAAACACTGCAGCCAACCGCAGTGTTGCAGTAGACCCCATTTATTGATTAATAATGGCATGTGCTGTTGTTTCAGTGCTGTTAACCTTCATGGCTTCAGATAATGAGAACAGTGGGTTGAGGCACGGTGGGAAAGCTGTCTCCTATTGCTCTTACTGCTTCACTGCATGCTGTACCTCCAACTGCATCAGCTACCTCCATAATTGATGAAGCACTTGGGAGGGAAAGGGAGGCTGCTCTCAAAGATATTTCTAAGTTCATTTTCAATAAAAAAGATTTGCAGTGGACACTTTCAACTACTTGAGAGTCAATATATAGATAATCAATGCTGTGTGTGCGTGCGCGTGTGTGTGCGTGTGTTTCCTGGCCCTAATCAAAAATAACTGCAAAGTTGCTTCAAGATGAACTTCACTCTGGCAACGGATAAGTGAGCTGAGAGCCTTCAACACAAAAACATTAACGTTACATTTACTCAAGAGACCCAGTGACATTTCTTCAGTGTTGAAAAGGTACAAAGCAGCTTCAATGTGAAATTGCTCCACCGTCAGTTTCCCCCTTGATGTTCAAACCTATGAACCTTGCTGTAACGCCTGCTTCTGACGTTGTATCTGAAGGCAATGATAGCGAGTGTGTTTGTAAATGCATGAAGATGATATCTGCATGACTATTGAGTCCATACGATACATGCTGAGCTGAGTAGATAATCCATCAATCCCACACTCAAAATGTCACATAATCTCAATTTATTATACTGTCATGAGGAAAAGATAAGGCTGTCAATATTCTACGCTTCATGCCGTCAAAAAAGACACATGCAAAGACCAAAACCAAGAACCAATTGATCTTATGAACAAGTTCGGCTTGTGTGGTTTCAGCCTGATACTGTAGTTTATTCCAGTCTATACCATAGACCGCCATTGTTGCCCAATGACTATTAAAAGCCCAACCATTTGCATTAATCTGGTCATGTATTAAGCAAAATTATGGAGGGTTATGATCGAGAACGAGGCTGCTGTATTTATTTATGCTAGTTTTGACGACCTTCAGTTTATTTTATTTTTTTTTTAGCTTTTTGGGCGTTCTCTAGTCACAGAATGGTCCAAAATAATGTTTGGATGCATAGTTTTAAGTCAAAACCTTCACTTAATTTAGTGGAGGACACCGAAACCCAATATCTCAGAGTATATTTTATTCATTGGGGAAAAAAAAAAATCTAAAATGTGTCTCTTTATCCTGCTGCATAATATACACACACAACCTGGCTGGGACACTGCTCTAAAGAGCCGAATGAATAGCTTACAGGCCTTAACTCTGCATGCATACCAGCCTATCTGCCTGGCTGGTGTGGATTCCAGGCAAACTAGCTACAAAGAACACAAGAAAGCACTTTAGATGTTAACACTATTGGTAAATACACAAACGAACTGCCTTAACACTATATTGTTTCAGTTGAATTAATATAAAAGTATTATAGGCCTACTATAGAAGATGCATTTTTTCCCCACTTCAAACACTGGTTTTATTGTTCCTTGTCTGTAACTGTTCTTTGGTGGTTTTCACAGCTCTCTGTTGCCCTGCTGTTTTTACTGTTGTTCTATTTAGTGGTTAAGTACTTACTGGCTATAAAACACTTTGCATAGCATTTTTAGAATCTGCAATAAAACCAAAAAGCCTTTTCATTAGCTGCAAGTAGCATGCAATGCATCGCTATCAGTCGACGCCAACATCTATGAACATCAGTCTTCATGTAAAGGCCAAACTGAAAATGACAACAGACTGGCAGCAACCTACTGAATGAAGTTTATTTTTACTTTCACATCATCATTTTATCAGTTTATTATGCCACACTTGTATTCACATCAGCATGACATTTGCTAAACTGACCAACACAAGACACAGCTATTCCTTTGGAGAAATTGTTTTTGTTTCTTTCTTGGTTTCTAAACTCACATTTCAGGGTCTTTTAAAACCCCAAAATGCATCTGGCACTAGTCAAATGACAAGTGTTCCAAGTTTGGACAAATGGCTGCGGAAGGATATTTTTTTTCCGTCTTTATAAATGTATAAACACAGGACATGAACCCTAGACAACACAAACATCTGTTCAAAATTATGTTACTATTTTTTACACCACCACACTAAAAGTTCACATCCCTCCTAATGTGGTTACTGCTAACTACTGCAGGGACCGAGCAGAAGGTTCCTTGCATATACGTTAGTGAGTTAATAAAGAGTGGTCACATGAATTTTTTTTTGTAACACAGAGTTAAAATGGTGTAGTTATTTTTTATGATCTTCATTTTTTTTTTTTAAAGAGACCTAGCCTACTTTATCCCTCACATAAATTACTAATCACTTGATATTTCAACCACTATGTTTACACAAGCGCAGCACGCTAGCTTGCCGAACAGCAAATTGTAACAAACAAGCTAAAACATATGCTGTCTGTGTGTCGTCAAACTGTTTCGCCTGGTTTGCCACGTATCTTAACATTTGGCGGATGCTTGTAAATGTGTCTGCTGGCTGAGACAAAGCCTCCCCTCCTCTCTCTGCCAGCAGCACCTGCAGGCCGGGAGTCACATCAGCAGAGGGAGGACAGAAGACAGGAGGAGCGGCTGACACCGCCTGATGTCTGTGTTCATTCCTTCTACACGTCACTCAGAGATATTATCTATTGAACTGACATTTTTAAAAATTTCCAGTGGGGTAGTGTTGAGTTTGTATAATTACTTTGCTGTTGTAAACATGAATGTTGCTGGTATAGAAGTTTTTTTTTTCTATGAACATATTAATTAGCAATTATATAGTGATGTTGTAAAAAAAGAACCAATAAGAGTATCGATAAAGAACCAAACTGATAATTGATGAGTTGCAGTATCGATAAGGATACCAATCCCTACTGCTGCCACACTGATGCCTACTAGATATACGTTCACTTGTAAGTTGTAGTCATTAGCTATATTTAAACAGTTTAGTATACAGTATTAGTGATCTGAATTTCAATTAAAGAAGCAAATGTTTTAAGTGTGGAGGGATTGAACTCCAATTGAAGCTTTAAGGCATTGGCTTAGGCTTCATTAAGAATGGCTGGCTCTTCAAAAACGACCGTTAAATCAGCATGTAATTATCAGCCAAGTGGGACAAATCCCTGATCTGAGAAGCCGTAGGGCTTCTTGTGCCGATGGTCAAAACTGCACAGATGTACAGTATGGCTCATTTATATATAATCAGTCTGCTCAAGAAGGTGCATACACATCAATGGTGCTCAAAAGCAGCGGTTCCCAACCACCAAAAAACACTGAAAACCCTGCTTCTTTTTCCAACATCCTGTCTTATCCTGGGTTTAAATTACGGAGTAGACTGGACATGAAGGTTTAAATTACGGAGTTGACAGGACAGGTGTTGTCTCCCATCACCCCGAGATGGGACAGGCTCGTTGCAGAGGAACCAGCTCAGGGCTCCCACTATTTTCGGTGTAATGGTGAGTTGTATTTTTACGCACTTTATATTTGTTTTAATACCGATCATATCATTTTATCACGTCATATTTATCGCCCACACCGCCAAGGCCGGTCTACGTGAAAATATTGTCCTACACGAAACCGGTGCGTGGCGCAAGAAAGGTTGGGGACCGCTGCTCTACGGGTATTACACAGAAGCAAAGGAGAAAAAAAAACAAAAAAAACATCCACATCTGTTTTTTAAGTTGTTGTTTTTTTTGAGAATGCCAAACAAGATATGGTTCATGTGAGGTGCTGGTAGCGGTAAAACAAACCCTCTCATAGATCAATCTAAAAATATCAAAACATTAAATAATTTCTCTCCAGATTTACAAGCTCTTTGCTGGGGACTCAACACAGTTGGCACACTCTTATTTAAGACACCATAAATAGTACACGTTAATCAAGGTTACTCTTCACTTAAATTGACCCTTTACCGTTGAATTGTCATCATAGTGCAAACTAAGCAACACTATGCTAACTATGTACATATCAAATTCCACTACACAATGTTTCAGTCCACACTGGCAAATATAAATGAAGATGGCTGGCTCTCTGTCAGGCCGGCGAGCACAGTCAAGTGAAGGACGTGTTCGTCAAAGCAGAGATCTACAGTCAGTCCATGTTCACTCAGATGTCAAAAATGCTCTGTTTAAAGCTGAACCTGGCATCCTCTCTCCACCTCCCAATTCTCATGCTTAATGCATTATTCATAAAACTTCCACAGACGACGGCATGGGAAAGATGTCTTTTCCTGTTTTGCTGGGTTGCCAGCAGCTGCAGAGCTTTTCATCCTTGCATTGCATAACACCAGTTGTTTGGATTGATATTCAAATGAAGTAGAGGCACAAGGTCAGAACAAGTATCACGAAACAGCCTGACCATAATCTGCATACATCAGAGTTATAGGTGTGGCAATCATCAGCGCTTAAAATAGCATTTGTTTTCACATAGGAGCTGTCAATTCAGCAGAACACGGGCCTTTCATACCAGCGCAATAAATGTCACTTCTTTACTTTACTTTCCACTTTGTCGAGAAACGAGTCGAGGTCATCTTGAAGAATTTTTTCATTTTTTATGTTATTTATAATATAAAACTTTTCACAAAAACGACTGGTTTGAAAAGACCACTAGATGTATTTCCACCTACAAATCACCAAATAAACATTTGCTGCGCTTACAAGTTTGTTGATTCATAATCAGGAATTCGCAAATGATGCCACCTGGGTGTAATTATGAGAAAACTAAAACCCATTTAAAACTACTGTTTTGAAGCAGAGAAACTTCCACGTTTTCATGAGTTAATTTCATCTGTCGAAGAGAGTAATTGCTGGCCTTAATTAACCCAAATATCTGTGCTAACAACGTCAAACGTTTGTTTGACTCTGCCACTGCAGTAATGGTGGTGTCGATAGAGAGAACAACAAATGCATCAGCTGCATGAATAGTCTACATATCAAAACCACAATATCAAATAAACATCCACTATATTTGGGAGACTCCAAAGACAACATTGCTTGTATCTCTGGCTTAATTTAATATGCTGTATTATGACGTGTGGCCCAAATTCAGTAACAGCTTGCATTATAGCTCTAAATATTACCAAATCAAGTGTCATATCCACAGTGTACAAAGACACTATGTCACTGTGGAAATGTCAGCGTTGTCATATAAAAAAAAACATCAATATCTTGAGTTTTGGGATTTTCTACAAGTAGCGAAACTATAAGGTTGCTTTTCTTAGCTCCAGTAACTTTGACATTTTAGACATGCTTTTCCTCACCTAACATCAACACTATGGAAATCAGATGCAAATCACACTATTTTCTATATTTTTACTATAATATGTAGGTGCAGGAAAGGCCAGCAATTGCACGGCCTTGAAGCAAAACAATCTGAAATATCTCAAAATACCTACCTCCAAGATAATAGCAACACATATGAAAACTCCTGAAAGTTAACATCAAACCTTCATGCAAGTGTTTTTCTATTCAGAACGGTTGCTGCCACTGCTGAATGGGGCAAACATTGTCAACAAATTACTAGCTAGAGAAGTTATTCATGTCTACTGTACAATAATCTCCAATCAGAAAATGATTTGTGAATTAAAATGAAGAATATGCCTCTCTCTCCTAAATTCCAAAATGGGTTTTTTGCATGTCTTTGCCTCAAAGTCGCCCTCACAAGCTTTTTGATGCGGTGATGTCCTACATCCAAGTTTTCCCATCTGCTTCTGCACCCGCGGCATATCTTTTCTGAATTCCTGGTACCTCTCCACTTATTCACCCAAACCAACCATGTTTAGAGACTGCTGATCTAGTATATAAAATAAAAGAAAAATGGGAGAAAAATTAGATGGGGGAGATGTGTCAGTGTCTACTTTCTCTCTCTCACTCACTCAACCCCTCTCTTAGACTAGGTGGTTGTGGATTAAATGGAGATGTTATCAGGGCAAGTCAATATGGCACTTGCACCTGTATGAGGCTGATAGGGGTCATACGTAGATAGCCAGAGGTCCCAAAAGAAACCCAGCTTTGGCAGCACTTAGAGGATATCCCATTGATGAAGGGCAACCGGTATGTAGTTGGCATTTCCGACTGTAGAAGAGCCCAACAAGAGGATTGCTTTCACCAAAGATGAACAACAAGGCAACTTTAGATTTGGACAAGACCAGGGCCAATGTGCGCAACCTCATTCTCTGAATGAATGTCATATGTTCACAATTTCTGCAAGTCCCATCATGAACACAAATAACAATAAAAAAAACAATAGAATGAATAGTGTCAGGGGTTGTTCTCTTGCCAAGATGGAATCCATATAACTGCAGGACCCATTAGTTTCCCATTTACCTGTTTTAATTATTTAAAAGTCCTTATTAAATATTGCACATACACACTTGCAGAAGTACAACACTGCATGGTCTTCCAAATTATCACATTGTCTGCTAATGGGCTATAACAGACAGACAGGGGACTCCTGAAATATCCCCCCTTAGCTTTAAAGGAGATTGATTCAAATGCAGGAAATACATGTTTTTAATTCATAGAGATGGTTGTTGCTTTCAGTGCAAAGCAATTTAGAATGGAAATATGTAGGGCTGTCCACATCTGAGGAAATTATTAGTCTTCTAACACTCAAACGATTTAGTCAACTGCCAACACACAAACACAAGACAATGCTTTTTTTGCCGCAACTCATTATCTTGTCTGTTGTATCAAACGGAAGTCAATGCCACGACTGAAAAGCCGAATCTTGTTAAAAGCTGTCAATGAACTTAATGAAGACAATGGTTTTCCAGCATTTATAATTAAAAAATGTTTTTTTTTAAAATGTCATTAACGCCAGCAGTTCTTACCCCTCATTGAGTATTGATTTTATTTCACAACGGACACATCGTTTTGAGTAATTTCACTCAAGGATTTAGTGAATGTTACACCGTAGCTCAAATAAATGTTATTTAATCAATAGGGAAGTATAGTGCCATAATAAAAACCGTGAGGTCCTCACATATATTGAGTCCTAAATCATTTTAATTTTTGCAGCGTTCGTCCATGTTTTCTACCAATAGAAATACAGCAGTCTCAAGCATGTCATTCATGTTTTAAAGAATCTGCTCCAGAGTCAAGCTGCTTTTCAGGGAACTTGTCTAGTTGTATTTGTTATGTCCACCTCAAGCAATATATTCGTCATAAAATGTGCATCGGTATATAATATGTGGTCAACATTTGAGTGATTTAACGATTCGCCGTTACCCAACCGAACAGACTAAGTTTGAAGAGAATAGGATGTGTGAGTGTGAGAGTGAAATATCGTCTTCAGTAAAGCTGGTGCCTTCCCTGCAGACAGACAATGATTGATGGCCAACTTTGACTGTTTAAAAAAATGTGATTTCAACCTGACTATCAATCACTTCGCTCACAGTCTCAGCAGCTGAACTCGGGATTTGTTGCCAAAGACGTGTGAAATTAGGGTCTTATAGAAGCCCCATACGTATGCTGCTGCCTAAGCTTCCCGAGTATGTGACCTTCCCTGCAGATTTGTTCAATACAACCAGTTTGATGTTGCCCCATCATGCGCTTCTCTGCTTCACATGAAAACCTACAGATTCTCTTAAGGAAGGAGGATCCTCATTGTATTGAGTCATTAGGCTTTTTGCAACACAGCATGGGACACAGTGGCAAAAATAATTTGCATTAGGTCTCATCATGCCACCCTCTCTACTCGTCCTTTCCAGGCCAAGTTTGAAGATGACAAATGTTGCATCCTGAATGTTGTAATCAGTAATTTATAATAAAAAATTTTTTAAAAAGACGCATCTGAGTAATTTTTACTAGACAGTGTAGCTGGTGCGATTTTGAAGAAAGTTAGTTAATTAAAAAGAGAGATACGATACATGTTCTATTTACACCCATATATATAAAGTCAAATCAAAGATAACAGCAAATATACCGATGGTCTCGACAGTTATATTTACCCACATAAATAAAGATATCTCAAGCTCTACAAGATCAATTCTACTATTTTTTTTTTAAAGATTACGAACCACAGCTTTCAAAGAGTTGAACCTTTACAAGGTCTCAATGCAGCTCTGATAATGTGAAAACATATTGACTTCACAAAATAATACATGTGACATGGTCTTGTTTTCCCATTACATTCAGACATATTTCATATCAAGGAAGAAGAAGGGTGAATGCGATTCTCCAACAAAGCACATGATGCATGCTGAACGTTATCTCCTATGCCTTTTTTTTTTTTTTAAATAATCACATATTTGCTTAACTATAATTTTAAGAACTGGACAGGTTTGTGTTTTGGGCTTGATGTGACACAACACAAGAGTCTAAACATTCCTTAAGAAATACAGATTCACCAGAGTGGACATTTTCAGCTTGTCCACTCAGGTCGATGTAGACACGAGTGTGCGTCTTCACCACCTTTTTTTCAGTTCCTGGATTGTTCCCAGAGTGCCATTGTTTAAGCTTGTTGATGTACTCTTTATTTAAAAAGTGCCATTGTTGTTTGTAATCCAGCCGATGACGATAATGTAATCTGCAAACTTCACAACAGTTATTAGTGTACAGCGCAACCGGAGAGAGTCGAGCAAAGAGCTCCTGTGTTCAACACGAGAGTGGAAGGTGTGTGGGTTTATTTATGAGGAAGTCTACTGTTTAAGAACAACGTGTGGTACTGAAGCCCAGAGTGTAAGATTTACCAATATGCTTCATGGGGGAGATTGTGTGGAAGGCTGAGCTAAAATAACCAAACATCTTTTTATTGTCGGTGTTGCTATATCCTCTGCGGATCTGTATGCAAACAGCTGAGTGTTAAGGCTGGCGAGGATGTTGTTTTTGATATGCCAGAGAACCAGACACAGCAAAGTGTTTAGGTTCGGGCACAGTGCTGGGTCTCTTGAAGCAGACGGGAGTATTCTTTCATGTGACAGTATGACATATGTTGAAAATGCCAGCGATGACACCAATTAGCTGGTTGGCACATGCTCTTAGTACAAGTTATCTGGCCATGGCAGAAAAAGTCTGAGTAGGGAAAGTGAAAGAGTCGCGCTATCCCCTCTCTCATTAACACCATTAAGGATTGGCAACATTATTCCCACTATTCAGAATAAACGGCCACTTCTTTACTACTCCATTATTCCATCTGACACTAACCTTTACAGCAATGTTCTGTGGTAGGAGGTTATAATGTTAACCTCACTATTCATATGCAAGGGCAAGTGATTGCTTTACTTGTACTATTCTGATGTAAATTTCAGTCATCTGGGAGACAGTACATTTAAGTTGTCAAAGTTTACAAAGAACATCAAAAAAAAGAAAGAAAAAGCAGTTATGTTTTTGCAGTTATACATAGACTTGCTTTAGAGAATTGACTGGAAAGAAAAGATATACATAGCTTGCATTGAAAGGCTTCAGGGCTGCTGGAGGACAGAGAAGATGGAGTTTAAACTTCAATAAGGGCTAAAGGGCCAAGAGTGGCCAGAAGATATTTTATCCCATAAATTTAAACTAAAATGAGGAAAGAGGGAGCGCATAAAAAGAAAAACACTACCAGCTATGTGGACTTTAGGGATTGTGAAAGTGAGAGAATTGCAAAACGATTAGGTTGAATATGTGGAATATGTTGAAAATGAGCAACTGACTAGCTGTTTGCGAGACAAAGTTAAAATTCACAACACAGCTGCAGAAGATGAACTATCTATTCTAAAAGAAGTGGCCCGAATACAGCGGATGAGGGAAATTATTACATTTAAGAAGAGATTTTAGCAAACAAACTATTTTGGATCAAGGATTTGGATCTATACTTGCAACGACAGATGCTATAACCTGGAGAACGTGACACAGACGATATTGTCCAGGATTAATGTCTGTGATGTGCTGGTCTTCAAAGATCTGGACAGTATTGAAATCAAGCATTGCAGTATAGCACAAAAAAATCTGAAATCAGAATTAAAAGTAAAATATCAAGATAGAACAGCCAGCCTGTTAACAGCACACAGGCAGAGGACTGATTTACCTGAACCTGAAAATGTGGTGTCAAACGCTTGGGAAAGCTGAAATGATAGATGAACGAAGATCAGAGAGCAAAGGGATAGGAGAAATGTGGGACAAAGTGAAGACGTGACAAAAGAACTATCTCTTAGAGGTTCACATGATTCAGCCTTCAACAGCAACCTGATAAGTTCAAAACCATAAGCAACATGGTGTGCATGCTTAGGGCTCAGATATTACAAGTCCACGCTGTTGGTGTGTGAACAGCTGCCAGAGATCACAACATGCTTTCTCTCGCACGCACGCACGCACACACGCACGCGCACACAGACACACACGATTTCTTGGGGTCTAAAGAACAATTGAAAATGAGGCAGTGAACCATGCACGACAGGTCTATGGGGATGAGTCTGTGGCTCCGGAAGACACTGTGTCGCTTCTATAACTGAGTGATGGAGAGTAAAGCTAGAGGGACATTGTAATGCGTGTGTGCGTGTATATGTGACATATGGCTTTTTTACGCATCAGGGTTTGAACACGAGTGTCTCCAGGAGAATTATTTGCACCATTCTATAATTTTTAACTTTGGGGACTCGTAATATTCAAAAAGTCTGACAGTACAGCTCTACGCTGCCAAAAGTCTTTTATGTTAAAGAAGCTGAAAGCTTTCTGTCGTCTAGATTTCAAAAACGGTGCAGGTATTAAAAACCACGGCCCGGCTATAAAAGAATAGGATGAGGTTACATGGTATGTTTGGTTAAAGGTATGCCCTTTACATTGAATTGTACTAGCTATGAATTCAGTCACATGTTGGATTAATTTGCCAGCATGACAATAAATCGTAATTGAGCAAAATTGCAAGCATTTGCATGTACAGCGCAATCAACCACATGTGGAGCAAAATTACTGAAACACTGCTGCACAGTACGAGCTAGAGGACTGTATGCCTTCAAGAAAATGTTCTTATATTACTGAAGTAAATGTAGTTTTCATCATATTCAAGATATTAATCATCAAGTAATTTATAGATTATGTCTGCATATGACACTTCAAATTAAATTTGTATGAGACGAACCACCTACGCTTTCAATTTTACTGAAGTCCTGGAAGATCAGACGTCCCCGTGTAAGAACTGTTTCCGTGATATTAGATGAACAGCCCAACAGCACTGGAATAGTGGAGCATTGGGCCCATTTGGCAGCCAGTTCATTTATAAAAGATGTGGCTTGTGTTCACATATTTTTTCTCTGCACAAAGCACTGCATACTGATGGTTCTGTGTTTGGCTGGCATGAATTCACACCACTGCCACATTTATATATCTAAAATGAAAAATGGTGTACGTGATTTTTCCTGTTTGAAGAATGCATATGAACTTCAAACTGACTAAGACAGCATTCATAAAAGGGGGTACAACCCTCAGTGGGTGATGCAATGGGTGTGTCATAGAAACATAACAAATGCACTCTGTGCTGCTTGACTGACGTTTACACCACTGCACCTCGATTTCTTCTCTGGTTCATAGCAATTCACCAAAAAGGACAAAAAGGAACCAAGGCGCCAGAAAAACACCCCCACGCTCTGGAGTAGCATAACCGGCCATCGGGAACCATCACAAAAACAGAGCACAATGTCCTGTTATCAGGAACTGTTGTCCACATTTTAATGCCTGTAGAACAAATATATATATATATATATATATATATATATATATATATATATATATATATATTTGTTCTAAAGAGATAAAGAGATATATCATGACATCTTCACTATGTCATGATCTTCATATTTTGATTGTACAAAGAGATATTTAGGTTAACAAAGTTGCTTTTCTTTACTCCCAGTATCATTCCTGTACTTAAAGTCATGAATACTTTAATAGTGATATTTTCCCAAGTCATCCTACTTGTAGTGCCATATCGGTCTGATTTTCTTTTCTTTTCTCCATTTGAAGGGTAACATCACTTCAGGGATACACTTAAGAGGTCCCAGCATGTGTTGTACTGTGTGTGTTTATTTACCTGCGTGTGTTTTTATTGTTAGAGACACACAAATTGTGTTTTCTTCCTCCTTTTTCATCAACAGATGACCAAATATCACCAGTATTTGGTTGATCACTAGGTTGTGAATGTAACCGAGGCTTGATGAAGAGGGGTCAGCACACTGTGGGAATAGAAGCACTTTAGACCCCGTTTCTGCACTTGTGCCTGTCAGATCACTAAGTGCTTTGTATGTTATGGGAGGCCCCGTCCTCCCTGTGGACATATTTATGTCAAGTGCACAGTGTTCCCCTTATTTCTGTTCGGTGTTTCACCAAAACCTCTGAAGAGCCATGAACTGGGCCAGCTGTTGTTGTTCCCCTCAACTCCTTTTAAGGAACTGTAGCACATTTATCACCGTTAACAGTTCTAATTGTGTAAATTCACTCTGTATAGAAGCTGCTACGTACCATGCCGAGGAGCAAAAATAGTTTCTTCTGAATTCCATTACCTGTGGACATCATGACCTCTACAATAAAAACAATACAATGGTTTTCAAACAGTGAATAACGTGTGTACTCCTGAACCTGGCCTTTTGTAAACATCTAGATACCTTTTATAGAGACAAACGGTCCATGGTTTTTTCCCCCAAATGTGTTTGTATGATTGTGTCTACTCTTAAGTTACTAAAGAGAATTGCTGAACTACACGATTCACATATTCATCATTGCTTTACTAAAGACAGATGGAGTCGATCCAAGACAGTAGTAGTGCTTGTTTTGACTGACTGTCACACCAGGACAATTTCCTATGCGTCACTCCCCCGCACCACCCTTTATACCACATATGTAAATACACATGTCACTTGCAGATTACACTTTCAGATACACGTACAGTAAACTTGTTTATAGTACTGTTATCGGTTTGTCTAGGCACTTTATTTTATATTATATTTTAAATGTAATATGTTTCTATTTCTTGCACTGTGTTGATTGTTGTCGTTTGTCTAATGTATGCACCACCCGCCAAGACAAATTCCTCGTATGTGTAACATACCTGGCAAATAAATGGTTCTGATTCTTATGTCTGATATAAGGTCAAAGTGACAAAAATGTTTTTTTTGTACAGCTATCATGATCTCAAGGGACCTCAAGGTCTTCACCTGGAAGAATTTACTACCAGAAAATACTAGAAATGAAATGAAGGACTTGAGAATTGTCTTGTCCTCTTTCAACCCTTCACCTCCTGAAGCCCGTCCTCTTATACCTGATGTGCATCCGATCAGAAAATAAAGAAGATCTCTCTGAAGAGAGCAACACTCGGCACTGTCGGGTTCCCCACCCACCATGCTGCAGCAGACAATGGCGAGTGTATAATTAGGTGAGAGATTTTTGTTCCAGCCTTCTGTCCATTCATTTCTGGTCACTTATCCAGTTTAAAGTAAGACATAAGGTACACTTGATCAAACCTGACAGTAAAACTTCGACACTGCAAGTTATTTGAACTGTAATTTCACATCAAATTACCGGCTACTCATTGCAATATTTTAACATTTTCATAGTAAAGTAATGAGGAATATTTACTGTGACTTTACAATAGATCAGCTGGTATATTACTGTGATTTAGAAGTATGCCGCTGTAGAATTCATGTATTTGACTGTAACTTTACAGTTTATACCTAGGTTGCGATGATTGAGCAGTATGTTGTTGTAGAATTACTGTCAACTGTACAATTCATGAATTATTCATTTACAAAATGTCAAAAAACATTGAAAATAACAATTTCCGTGATCATGGGACTACATTTGCGCAAGCAAGCACAGCGTTGTGAGGATGTATCTCTGCTCCCTCTGTGACCTTGTATCACATGAATGTGCCTGGTTTATCTGGGCAGGTTGAGTCTAATCACACTGCATACACATGTTCACAGAGTGTACGTAGTGGCCTGAAGCTTCACTAAACAATCCATTTAGGATCCTGTGTTGCAGAAATTAAGCCGTCCACTGCTGAATATTTTAAAAAGCTAAATTAGGAGAGAGGGGGAGGCTGATTGGGAGGAAGAGACAACGTGAAGTTCAGACTCAGACGCCACTGATGATGAAAGTGACAGAGCCAGTGTCATTGATTAATACCAGTGGTGAAGAAGTACTACGATCTTTTTACATGATTAATAGAACTAATACCATGATTAAATAAAACAAAAAACACATTTGTTCCAAGTAAAATTGATGTATTCGAAATCTTACTCAAGAAAAAGTATGTACTGCAAGTTTAGCAATCAAGAAGATGTGCTGTGCAGCCCAACGGGCTCATTAGTTTTTACATCATTATTTATTTATATATACGTTTTCTCTTATATTAGATCATTATTATTGATCCAGTTTAATGTTGAAGCTGGCTGCAATAAACTAGTTTTATTTATTTTCAATACTGTTAGGCGGTGTAATTTACTGTTCAGGTATGCATTGTATTTCATATACTCACTCTAAATAAATGTTACTAAAGTAAAGCACTTGCGTAAATGTACTTAGTATATTTCCATTATTGATTAATATCATGTGCTGGTGCGACTAACTGAGAAAGTTGGTAGCCGCAGTGCTAACAGTAGAAAGTTACTCTGAAGCCCTAAAAGCATTTGTGAATTTTTTTAGTTGTATAGCTTTAATCGCAGGCCAGGTAAGAGTCGCTGACATTCAGAGTTGAATGAGTGGGAACAGCCTTTGAGAACATGCAGAGCCTTTAGAAAAGGAGATCTGTAAAGTGTCAGGAAGCTAAGTAGACGAACTGAAGTAATTCTCTTTTCGTCATGTTTTCACATGTATAGTCGTATCCTTTCTGGCTACACTACTGTGAGATGACACAAATGCCATTACCTTTGTTTATGTAAGTACATGATTGTATGAGTACATGAGAAAAGGATCAATTCAATTTTGACTCTAGATGATAAACTGACTGATGTGAGCATTTCTGCTTTGGATGGACAATTTTCCAATCGATGAATTGAGAGAAGAAAAAAAAAGGGTTTACCTCCCAGTATACCACCAAAATAAGTGTCTCCGCCGTCTCCAGTCAATGCACAGAAGAAGTATCTTAAGTCTGAGTTTTAGATATTAGTTCAGGATCAATGAGCTGCTTCACAGAGAGCGAGTTCCACCACCCTGAGGATAATGAAGTGATCCTAACACAAACCGATATATTTCATCAGCAGTCGGTTAGCCCTGCTCAAACAATGCTGACCTCCACTAGGCTCACGAAGTCTTTATTACTTGAACAATATCATCCAGAGATTCCCACAGCATATTATTGTGTATGTGCTTGCTATACTGTCTGAAGTAAAGCTAATAACTATTAAAACATATACGTGTGTAAGGATATCATAATATGAGATTTTTGCAACAGTGGGAGCACCGCAGGTCCTTCGGGGGCAACTGTGGCTCAGTGGACCGGTGGTTCTATTCATTGTCAATGTGTCCTTTGGCAAGACACTTAACCCCACAGTGATGGGCAGGTGGCACTTTGCATGCTGTCATCAGTGTATGAATGGGTGTGAATAGGTGAAGGAGTGTTAAAGTGCTTTGAGAGGTCGGAAAACGCGCAACACAAGTGCAGTGCATTTACCATTCCCCATTGGATTTTAAAAGTCAAGGTCACTGTGAACACACTTCTGTTCCATTCCGGTGACTTGGACGAAAGAATGAAGTGATTTAATGTCGGTGGTCAAAGGTCATTGTGACCTCACTTCCGTTACAATCTTGTAAACATATCTGAGGAATGCCTTGAGCAAATTTCTTCAAATTTGGTGCAAAGGTCCACCTGGAATCAAGGGTGAACCGATACGACTTCTGGTGTTTAAAAGGTCAAAATTCACTGTGACTTCACGTAACAGTTTTTTTCCCGTCATAACTACATTTTTTCATATGCACATTTTGGCAATTTCACACAAACGGTATCATGAAGTAATGAAAGTTTGTAACGGTACTGATGTAAACCGTAACTTGTCTTGTTGGCAGAGGCAAACAACTGCAAAGAGGTAATTCCAGTTTTACCTTAGCATAAAAGGGTGTATGATTATCTTGAAGATGCTGGAACATATTTGAAGTGTGGCCCATTTGCAATTTTTCCTTTTTTTTAAAATTCCCTCACTCAAATTACATGTTGATATTATGTCTCTAAAACATTCACAATATCACTTTCCCACCATCCAAAGACTAAAACTGTGCCACAGTTCAAAGTTGCGCTCTCTAAACTGAAAACAAATTTTATGGCATTGTGCTCACTGCTCATGCTTATTTATTAATATTCCAAATTCTCTCATGTACAAATTTGCAGAAAATGGTACAGCGATGTGCAAAGTGTGTACCTGGAGGACGCAGAACATAAGTGGCAAACATTACACTCAAAAAGACACAATTTCACTCTCAGCACGAATATTGCATCCACCACTACGTCACCTCCTGGGATGTCCATTCTTGTTTTATTGGTTTCTGCCAAATTGATGCTTTGTGGCAGAGCATCCTTCTATTGAGCTGTCATTTTTGAATACATGTCAGTTAGGCTGGCTTTAATTTTACAATACAGTGTTTCCTGAAGCTTGAACATGCAATTTATTCGGGGTTTAAGCCAGGAGCATGTTAACCTGTGTGTGTGTGTGAGCGTAAGTGTGTGTGTGTGTGTGTGTGTATAAGCATGTTTTGTAATAGATATCGAAGCTTATACGGTCTTCAAGGTGCTAGTAACTATATATTTATATTCCCTCTCACTAGCACTCAACATGGCTGGTGGATTGCAGCTAAAGATGATAACAAGACTAACAAACCGGGGTACCGTACAGTAGTTGAACAATTTATTGTACTTTCATAGCTCCTCACTAGTCTTCCGACTAAATATCATCATTCACCCATTCATACACTCATGGCAGGGTTACCATGCAAAGTGTCACCTCCCTATCAGGACGATGCAGGAAAAGCCTGCGGAAGCAATTTGAGGTGATGTTTTTTTGCCCAAGGACACATCAATATGGACTAGCGAAGCCGGGGATCGAACCACCGATCCTCTGATTGAAGGAAGACCACTGAGTCCCAGTTGCCCCTAAAGGATTTCCAGTGCTCTTACTTGTGCTCCCACCTAAAGGGGACATCAGCTGTGACTGACGTCTGAGCGCAGTGTAGAGTGTGTGTGCACGCTCACATGCACTAGCATGCACTCACATGCACTAACGTGCACGAAGAGCATACACGACCGACACGGCTGTCAACATAGCAAGAAGAAGCTTGGAATGAAGCACACACAGAGGGAGAGGCTTCATTCTCTGTCCAGGTAGACATTACTCTATATCTTTACACTATAGTGCACCTTTCCAAAGTCCATCAAATGTGTGCTTGTGCACAAATTAAATAGATTTGGAAAATAACAATCAAAATACAACCCCAGAGGATCATACAATGCTCTTTATCTTGCTCTTGTAAACCTTTGTATGAATACAACGGTATATGAGCAGCTAAAACTGTGTTTGGACTGTACCTCAGGGGAAACAATGACTTTGTTTTCAATCAGGAGAAAACAACACATTGTCCTGCCTCGACTTCCTGTCCTTATGCCGCTCCATTCTTCTTTGGTCATACACAGAAGGACCAGTCTGTTTCTGGAGGGCAAGAAATCCTATTACTTTTGAAACTACCTTGGTGGCACCAAATGATAGTCCAGCTGGGTGCTTGATTGCTCTGACAACTAGCACTGATATTGAGGCAGCTACTCATTCGACTGTATATGTGCTGTTGAAACTTCCCTTTGGGGCTGAAGAGCGTGTTACTGCATTACCTCATGCCATTTATGTCATGCGTTTGTTTCTTTTTGAAGTACTGATATTTAAAATGAGTTGTCTACGAAGCGGAATTCGAGGAAATATCAAGCACTAGCAATTTATATAAAAAGCAAAGCTCCGATTCAATATAAATATGCATTATGACAAAGTGTGACTGCTGATATTCTCTAAGATTATTTGTAGACTTGTTTTTCTTTGATCTCTTACTATATCACAAAGTAAAACACAAATTAAAGGTTCAACCATTAACCAACAATAATAATTTAGACCAATTCATGCTTACAGTTTAACAGCTAAAACAAAAACAACTAAGAGGCGTGTCGCTTAAGGATGAACAGCTGCTCCACATTAAACAGGTCAGTCTGCCTTTAGTGAGCCTGAGTTGTTGCTAATGTCGCGATAATTATGAATTCAATGTGTTTGTTCACTGATTATTGTTGCAGCTAAGCTTTTCCACCAGCGATCCTAACCCATGCAAGGTACGAAATACTTTCGGTTAACGGTTCATCATCAGTTCACAAAGGTCGGGTATTTCTTTGAATAAAAGGCTAGGGTTATCTGTAACTAACTTTTTTTAATGGATACAAACTCCTCAATTTAAAGACAAGGTAAATCACAGACGTGCCACACAAGAGTAATAGTTTGGCCTGTACAAATCTACTACTCTGTGTCCTTTGCAGTATTTTTTCTCATTATCAATGTCCCCAAACACTGATATCAATTTCTCTCCTTCCACTTTTCTATCCCTGTCTCCCTCCCTTTCACCTTATTTCATTCTTTGTTCTGCCCTTGGTTTCCTGTCAGAACAATATCTTGAAGGTCCAGCTTAGCCACACTCAGCCAGAAGGCCAGGGGGACTGTGTGGCCCCCTTGACAAAGTGCCTCTGTCCACTTCCTAATGACTCCACTGCCACAGGGAGACACAAAGGGAGAAAAGATGAGAAGGGGAGAGGAAGTGGGGAGGAAGCACCTGTACGTTTGTTACACTGGAGTGGATTTTTGAAAGTATATGCAGTCGTTTCTTTCCAAGTCAATATGGGCCCTTTGAGAGTCTCTCATTCTTGAATCTGAAGATACTGTAACATTGTCGGTCTTTTCCAGGTGCTTCTGTTCTGGATTCCTCTCCCAATTTCACTTTCTTAGACACATTCCGTCTCTCACACACACACACAAACACACACGTTTGTAACTAAATAGCACTATTCAATAGCATGTGCTTTTAGCTCCACAGTATATTACTCAATGCCCATATAAATATGGGATGGAGACGTCAAACCTACACCTTCTCAATAAATGAGGCAATTCGGAAGCTTCAGGCTGGATCCCATTCGTTCCATCCCATACCGTAGCATTGATAGAGAATCAAGATTGCCCCTGAGGAAGCCTTTACCCCTCAATAGCGTGTACACTTCCATCCTCAGTCTCCCCAACATTTTGTCAATACTTCTCCAGTTCCTGCACTTTGTGAAAATCTCTCTCTCTCTCTCTCTCTCTCTCTCTGCAGGCAATCTCCATGAGGATCAATTAGTCGTCAGGACAAAGAATGGCAACTGTCACAGGCAGTGAATTCTGACAGGTCTGTTACGCAGGTTGTGCGGCTGGTGGTCTTATCGTGATAGAGCCCAGTAACAAGTCATATCTATTAATTTCCCCGCTGCTGGTTTTAATTATTTAGGGGCCTCGTACGGAATACTGTAAATCCACACATACAAACACACACACACTGCCTGTAAATCTATAGCAGCTGGAAAATGATTTTCTCAATTAAACAGTTGTTTGCTGAGTAAACACATCCCAGTGCACCAAAGCCATAGAGTTCCTCCTCGACGTTGTTTGATATGCAAACTGGCCACCAATCTCCAATTTGCTACCACTGTAATTGTAAACATTAGCTGAGAGGAGTTTACATATGGTAACACTCCTCCTCCTTCCAGCTGCCATATGTCTCATCAGGCAGATATTAAATCCAGCCCTTTACTCATTTATAGCGCAGCCTGAAATACACTTCAATGACGCACCTTTGTGTCTCGCTTGGTCTAGCTTTGTATCATTTTATCTTGACTGGGAGCTTCCTCTCTTTGACTGCCTTAGTAAAAAGCACACTTTCTTATCCCAGTACCCTTTTCCTTCAACAAACGGTACCTTACAGAACACACAGGTTACCACACAATTACACATAGGTTGTACAGGGGCTCACTAAATTCCCTCATCATCAAAGAGACGATGGCTCTGCGAAAATCTGCAGGATTAAACCCCTGATCAAGGTGAGGTGCCCTGCTGCGCTCTCTTTGTCTCCTTCCTGTCGACAAACTTTGATTTCTATTTAAATATATTCACTTCAGTGCAGCTGATGAGCTGCACCTCACAGACATGGATCAAAGAGTAACACACAGCTGAAGCCAAAAGACTTTATTCACAACTGAGGATGAGTCAGTTTAGAGTAAGAGCAACCCTACTTGCGTGTTTTGAAGGAGACGGTAAAAAACGTATACATCTTTGATAAAAGCTTGAGGGCTGCAACTAACAACTAATTAGCTATTTAATAATCAATGCACTATTTGACGGATTAGTCAATTCATTCATTTCAAATCATAATCTGAAGCCACCACGGTTGTGTTTCACTGCAGCATGGGCAGGAGCCGACACGCAGATAGACAGCACCCAGTCTCTCTCCATGCTGCAGTGCACCTCCCCATCCCCCCCCCCCTCCCGCACCTCCCCTCTCTCTCTCAGAACACATTGGCAAAGTCTGCGTACTTTTGCAAAACTTTTTGCCAGCTGTGTCACCTTTGCCGTTGACAAGGTTATTTTATTGTCATTGCACAACAGGGCCGCACAACAAATTGCCAATTTTTGTAGTCCCATTTTGCTACTCAAGAAATATACAAAAAACCCGTGGCAGATCCCAAACATCCCAATCTTCATCCCAATGTTCTCATGTTTACTATACTTCTTCTATCCATTGACATTGATCAGTGGACCATGAGAGAACTACAATAGCGGTTCAGCTGATTTAAGTTTAATTTCCTTCTCACCACCGAAAGGAAACCAGTGACAACTGTGGCTATCAGTGTTGAGAAACGCTTTTTAATCAACCAAAATGACTTTGCAGTGTCACAGGAGAATTACATTGTCAAGTCGAACTTGGCTTATATGAGACACCACTGAGGAAATGTAACAAAAAGGCAATTGTTGAGACTGCTGCTTTCAGTGAGCACCACTGTTTGCCTCGCTAAGACAAAAGAGGACTGAGCCACTGCAAAGAGTTTTATAAAAGGTCTAGACAATTACAAAAAAGACTTTCAGCTGGAAGCGGTGGGAATCTCTGGGCACTTTACGATACGGATGGCTCCGATGCGATTTTCAAAGGATTATCAATTCCTCTTGATGCATCAAAATTATTTTTATACACGATTATGTGACTATTTGCTATAGAAAAAAAACGGCATACTTGTAATGATTCATGATTAAAAAACAGGTGAATTTACTTCCATTATCTTTTATTAATTCAGTATCAATGATAAATGGAAACAATGTGGCAACTGGAGGGTTACATTTTCAAGCATTGCAGAGAACCAACAAGAAAATAAATGAAATTGGGCCTGGAGCAGCATCGTGGTGGTGAAAAAAATTATCCTGTTATAGGCAAAGAGCATTCAGTCCTCGTGCAAAAAATAACACTTTCTGGAATATGTGGTAAAACTCTACATACATTACTTTGACACACGATTCTGCTGCAAAGGATGTCTTGCATAGCGCATTGCTGCCATCATACCGGCTTTCTTCAGTGACTCCATGAGTTTAGCTTTGGTTGTTGAGTATCGTCGTGTCGGTAAATGATGAGATGAATGTCGTATCTTGATTCCAAAGTGTGCAACATAGCGTGAAAGCTTTGATTCTCAATGACTGAGTAGTCATTGAGGGAAATACAAATCCTTGAAAAAAGTTGCAATCCACTTTGTTTTTTCCTTCGCCCTTCCCGTATTGGGCAGAGGGAGAAGCGAAATGCTGAAGGATCAAAAAAGAAACAATCACATTTTTGCCAAAACATCATGAATCACCAGATGCAGGGCAACATCTTTCAAAAAAGACCAAGTGAAATATTTGCTGACTTTAACTATATCAATCAGACTTGTGCCCCTGTGAATCTGAAGGTTTGTTTTATTGTTTTAGCCGTACCATTTTTCAAAAGTACCCGTCCAATAAGCTTTGAAACAGCAAAAGCTATTGTTGGTCAGATACGACGTATCGAGTCTTTTTTCACTCAAAAGAAAGTGATGAACTTGAGCTTTGTCAGGGGGCCTCAGGGATCCCTTCAAAGCAGAGAAGGGGTCTCAGTCATCTTAATGGGGCTCAGGTTTGTGAAAAGTATGAATAATGGGACAAAATATGAGGAACTACAGAGAGGTCAGTGCAAACCATATATCATATGTCATCTAATTAACCTCAGCTGTCTGATTGTAGTCGTATGAGCATTTCAATCATGGATCAGCACAAATTCTGACTTTGAGGATATAGTAAATTTCCAGAAAAACAGCAGATCAGACATAACAGCATATATGCCTTGTGTGTAGATTTTACTGTGTGCCATCTTGACATGCATATAAAATAATATAGAACACAGGAGCTGAGCCGTTCATTTCCGCCTCTCACTGAGAGTGTCACTCTGCAGCAATAGCACGGAGATAAGGCTTTGTTCACACGCAGCAGCTGGATCAGGGTCTTCCACCACACACTGTGGGAGTGAGTTATTGTTCTCCTGGGAAATAAAGTCTAATTGATAATTACAAAGAGAGCAGACAGGACAAGGAATTGGCCCACACATTCTTTCACCGCTAAAGAAAATGTGCACAGCATGCTAAATACTTTACCAATACTCAGGCATATTGCAAAAGAAATGTCTGGTGGCGTGTGCACCCAAATTACACTGCAATCCATGGCAGATGGGAAAAATGTTGGCAACTTTTTGCGAAACTATTGTTGTGAGAGCACTTGAAGATATGAATGCTGCCCGGTAATACAACATTATTTAACTGTGCATTAACAACAATGGGCTTTACACAGAGGGTGATAGAATTTCCAGGTCCACTAATTTGTTCCCCTCATGATGTGGCCAGTCAGTTCTTTGTGGTTCTCTGCGGCCACATATCTTGATTGATTGTTTGCAAGCAACCGGTTTCTTCACTTCGATGTGGCTGGCAGACTGCAGTGGTGGGACTCAAAGCCAGTCAAGTAACGGTATTATCAGGAGCTGCACACACTACTACTGAGGTGCAATGTTTCTAAGAAAACAAAGTTGCTTTAAAACCTGCAAAGCAGCTTTAACAAAGGGAGCGCTCACTGTCAAACCAGCTGCTCAATAGTTTCTGGGAAATGACTGAGTGAAAATAATAATAATATCATCTAACAATGATGTATTCTTTATAACCACCCACACAAAAGAAGGCACTAAGTCGCACAGTAAAATAATTCCCTTTGGACGAAGGTGCCAATTATGTTTTTTTTTACCAACAAAATCAGTTTTCTGTCTGGGCAAAAAAGTTTTTCTTTCTTTGCCTGATATTATGAGCGGCACTTGTAAAAATAACATTTATGGAAACAAGACATGCATTTGTGCATGATGTATAAACAATCACAAGTCAAAAAACAACAAAAGACAGCGTAGAAATGGAGAAAGAAAGACAAATAACTATGCAAGTCTGCATGACTCATGACCAACTTGTTTACTTGAGTCTATTCCCATATCTATCTATCAATCATCATAATAACACATTACGATAACAACATCATGATAATATCTCGCACTTCCGGTTGCCTCGTCTCAAAGTCAACTGTTTTGTTGCATGTCTTTTGTGTGAGATGCGTGAAATAAAGTCCATGGTTAACAGACGCTGAAGAGATTTTAATGTTTTGATCTTTCACATAAAATCAGTAAACTTGTCTTCTTGGTGGGCGACTTTGGCTCAGTGGTGAGCAGGGTCGTCTTTCAATCAGAGGATCGGCAGTTCGATCCCCGGCGCCGCGAGCCAAATATCGATGTGTTCTTGAGCAAGACACTTAACCCTAAATTGCTCCTGTAGATGTGCCAACGGAGTATGAATGGTTAATAATCCTGATGTGGCTCCTCCCATCAGTGTGTGAATGGGTGAATGATGTCATGTCGTGTTAAAGCGCTTTGAGTGGTCGGAAGACTAGAAAAGCCTTCCCTGTACAGGTCCATTTACCACTCAACAAGGTAGTTGGTAACAAATAGCGGAATGAGACTACAAAGCGTCATGATGTTCATGTTAGCATTTTACTTCAAAACCAAAATGTATGTAAATCATAAAAGTGCTGTTCATTTGATCATCTTGCGCAACAAAACAAGTAGGCAAGCAAGTATTGTTTTTTTTTGCTCCTGTGGAACCAACACAATGCCAACTTCCGGGTTTGGCCAACCACAATATACATCCCTGCAGCACTCTACTGCAGGTGGTGTAACTATTCACTTTCTCCTGGCTACTTTGTACGCAAGCAGTGCACTGGGACTGCAGTATGAACAATTCACTGACAGATGGTCAATACAGTTAGAAGTAGTGAAAGACTGGCCCCACCTAAGCTTTCCTTCAGGGCCTTTGCAAGGAGTCTGCAGCCATCGGATTAATTGCACCATTTGTTTTTCAATAGGAATATTTGTGGTATTTTTTTTTAATTTACTGTACTAATTGCATTACTTTATTGGGTTTTTGTTGTGTTTTATAGAGTTATTTATATAATTCCTGGATGATAATGCTTTTAAGACAAAGCAGGTGGCAGATTGGAAGCAGTGAAGGGAGTGAAGATGGTATGAATAAATGGAAGGTAATGATGGGATCAATGTACAGTTATCAGGTGGATATTAGAGAAGTGAAAGAGAAATTATGCGAGTAAGGATGGTGGGGAAAGGACAGTTTATTTACACTCAGTTGACAGTTTCAAATATAGTGAGAACGAAAGTAAACTGAACTGTTGAGAGGTTTTGGATTCAACTTGTTGGTAATTTGGAGGCTGTAGTTTGCGGTGTTAAATTGTATTGCATCACACCGACAGATACACCTCGTGGATATAGGGTTTTTTTTCTTGTGACCGAGAAAAGACCAAGAATTTGACAGGTTGAGAACAAGAACAAGGCAGGGAGACACAATATTCCTGCAGTCGTGGTCTTGAAATTAAATCCAGAGTTTCCAAAAACCAGATGTGAAAATGTGGTCAAAACCTTAAAAAAGTGGTGTTGAGACCTTTTTTCAACACTGAAAAATCATTTATATTAACTCACTGAAAATAAATGCAGTGGAATTATCCAAGTCACGTATGAGTAATTAGAACTGTCCTTAAATCAGTGGTGGTCAAACTTTTCTTCATTGTGGGACATAAACAGAACAATAAACAAAATGTCACAGGCTAAACAATAGTAAATTAATTAGTTTCCAACCAATTAAACTGTAAGAAAATCACTGTTTCTCGACCAGAAAACACTTTCCATATTAAAAAAATCTATCAAATACAGTACTAAACCATTTAACGCTTGACATCAGGGGTTTATTGTTGTGGTCACGTTTAACAAAAAGTATTTCTGCATCTGCTGCTCTTACATTGAAATGAATTCTACACTTTTAAACATGAAAACAGTGCAAGGCCTAAGTGCCCGCTTAACTGATTTACACATACAATCATAATAATTTAAGTTAAAACAGGAATACATTTGCCAAATATTGGTCTCTGTTCATGTCCTAGGGCGCAACTAAAAGGTTACGATGCAAATGTATGTGTTAGATGTAAATGTGTGGTTATGTAAGTATAATATTATATTAAGATGTACCAAACAGAACAGGCAGGAATGGTAAAATATTGTTTTTTGTGCCAAGAGGTTAAGATAGAGATTGAATATTGTGTTGGAACTCGAATGTGCAATTTCACATCCACTGCTATTCATCAGAAATATGCTTGAGCTATATTCGAGTCAGCTTTTCTTGTTTGTTTTTTGAAATCACCAAGGGCCAATTAAAAAAAAAAGAGAGAGCGCAAGCCGCAGTTGGCGCACTGGCCATAGTTTAGCCAGCCCAGGCTTAAGTAAAGAACATTAGTATGGACGTAGGTTTGTGTATAGATCAAGACAAAAAGGGAGAGAGAATGTGAAAGACACACACAGAGAGAGACAATAACCGGCAAAATTTTGTACAATAAAAGCAATCTTCTTTTCAACTCAAGAATTGAACACCTCTTTGTCCTTTTAGTTCTAACATTAACAAAGATCAAAATTGGTGATGAAAACCAATGTAACAAAATAAATACTGCAATTTTGTCTTGAATAAATTCACATTTTAATGCTGAAAGGGGGGGAAATAATCTTGTCGTAGCTCATCTTGGTGCTTCCTTTCAAGTCTGGGTGGTCAGTATAGTTTTGGTTTAACCCTGAAGAACTCTCCAACTTTCTGCTTTGAAGACGGCAGCTCTGTGTGTTTCAAACCTTAGCTCGCCTTCGCTCTCTGACTGACTGACTGTGACACTGACAGGAGAATTCCTCATGAAAGAAAATGACTTAATCTCGAAGGGCTTTTGCGGCCCTTGAAGAGTAATTTCCACTGAGTTAGACATGTCAGTGCTGCAGACCACCTAGTGAGTTGAAAAGGAGGATAAAAGCCCATTGGGTGCCATGCATCAAGGTGAGGACAGGGACAGGGATGTAGTGAGGCAACGGCAACAAACTATCCCACGTTCCTCTGGAACCAGGTCTCCAACGTCTGTGCCTGAGGCTGCTGTGGGAAACAGAGACTCAACATCAGGACTACAAAAGGCCCCATGAAGGCTCCGCTGTGGCCAGGAGGAGAGTGAGGAGGAGGCCTGGAGCAGTCTCAAGGTACAAAATTAATGAATCCTTGGTGGAAAAGTAAAACATAGAAGCTGCTATGGGAAAACTACTTTTTTGTTATACCTGGCAGGATGATAGGTAGAGAGAGAGAGAGAGAGAGAGAGAGAGAGAGAGCGAGAGAGAGAGAGAGAGAGAGAGAGAGAGAGAGAGAGAGAGAGAGACCAAGTAATGCCATATCAATCTATGAATGTAGTTCTTTATTAAGAACACCGATCCTGCATCCACCTCACCAAACCTTATTTATAAGGGTGCATTTGTATTGGCAGATGTGTCCCAAGTCTGAAATGTCAGGCTGGAAGTCCAATTTGGACTTGATCCACAACTGACGTGTATACTGAACCTTCTAAAATACTCAAATCTGCGGTGGATAAATTCATTTCTGCAAAGGAATTAGATAAAAATAAATAAAGAAGAGGGGCCACATCCCAAGTGTGGTCAACCCACACAATCCTAAATAGAGACAGAACATCAATGCTGGCAGCTGCATAATGCAAAACCAGTTAATGGGCAGCCAAGGTTGAAAAGAGCAGCAATACATGTCATTTTTCTCTGCACTTCATAGTTCACAAATCCTTATTCTATGTCAAAAACACATTTTTCTCCAAATTGTGTAGTGAGTACTGACAGTGAGTAAGTTTGGACCAACTGAGGCATTAGACATATCGACAAACAGACCCAAAGACATTGGGACATGTTTAGACCGATTGTGATTTGAAAATGGCCGTACACGAGCCCAGGGTAAGGTTTGAATTACCAAGACCTGCCCACAAGACTCAACCATGATGCCACACATAAGAACAGAACATATGCTATGATGTGGCTGTCCTTCACATCTATAGTGACATTTAGGTATTTTGTCTAACATCAGACTTACATTTTGGTCCTGCTATTCATGCAGACTAAGAGCAAAGACAAATGCCTTAACCATGTTTTTCCATATAATTATATACATTTAATCAACACAGACTTGACCAAACTGATCAACTAACTGGTCTAAACCCCAACGACAAACCAGCATAGTAGTGACCACTCTCCAACTATTCGCTCTACTGCAAGTCTGCTGCATTACTACATTTCATTTCACAGACTTGGCTACCAATGCTAAAATTCTCTGCCTTAAGTTTGTTTTCCCAGTAAGGCTATTGTCAGCCCCAAACTGATGTTGTGTGGGTGGCAACTGCAATATACAACTCTGATGGCCCGTAGTTCTCTTTTACACTTCAAGGGCCTACATCAACACAAGCATCCCTTGGGAGACTAGCATGGGCAACATACACTGAAGAATATGGCCCAGAGCCCAAAAGGCAGGCTGTACGGGGTTCTGTTGAAGTTTGAAATGAGGTTTTTTTATAAAATAAACAAATATTTCTTTGAAATTCACTTTATTTACACTGCACAATTTATTTCTGCCCTGGGTTCTTTTTTGCAGCCAAACCTTGAAACCTTTTCTAAAACAAAGATCTTATTATGTTTGTTTAAATACCTGCTATTATCTGCTTTTGTCTGTTTTTATTTGTTTTAAGGTGTTTTTTGCTGCTCCAGCTTTTAATGTGTTTTTTTTACTGTGTTATTTAATCTGTACAGCACTTTGTGAACGGTTTGTCTGTGAAATGTGCTCTATAAATTCCACTAATATAATTATTGCTTTAAAAACCCTTTAAAGGCCTATCAACGTTTTTGATGTGCACTTTCAGTACATGGAAGCGAGGCTAACCTCTACATCTGCCAACGCACAACGCCTATTTCACAGTACATTAATAGCATTCTGTATAGTACAAACCAAGTGTGTTCTCATGCGCGTCTGTAAAAGCTCCACAAGCCATGTGTGGAAGGTGAAGTGGCAGATTCCTAAATAATGTTGTAGCACACTAATGTAACACATGAGGTACCATCACAGCACAGACATGCGACAGGTTAGTCTTCCATATCAAGCCTATCTCACAGCGAGAGCGATTCTCTTCAGAGGCTGTTATCTAGCTTCGGGGCACACGCGTTACAGAGATATTACAGTAAGATGTAGAAGCGGGAAGCCACCAGTGGCATCAATAGCAAATAATACAAGTTTGGGACACTGATATAATAAACACTCCGAAGCATTCAGTATGAACAGATAAGAGCGCTGCGTGCCTGTGAGCGCACACGAAAAAAAGATGCTTCCTATAAGTGTAGAAAGAATACAAAGCGTCTGGCAGGTAGAAACAAGAACAGCATCCCACATTGCAGGTATTTGGTGACACCACCGTGCAGCAGGACGACAAGCGCGAAGTCCTTTAAGGCCCACACTCGTCTGTGCGTGTCAAGTTCGTGGCTCATTTCCAGCGCAACAGCAAACTGGCAAAGCTGGGCAATATGCCCAAACACAATCTCAATGAATAAGCCTTGATGAAAACACTTTCCTAAAGGGTTTCTTTCTCATAGTAACAATAATTGATAAGATAAGAGCATCCTTTTTTCGTCCCACAGCTGGGAAATCTGCAGAGTAGACTAACAAGCTTTTAATAAACGTTTTAGGATTCACACAAACAGTCATTTACCATTAAGCATTTCAAATTGTAATTATTCAACTAAAAGATAATTAACATCTAATTTCAGAATCTAAATCATTAAGGTTGCTACTAATCAGATTTTGACGCAACTTTTCTCAGTCAATGTGGTTCCCATTGTGTTGTGCGTTTCCCTCTGCTCTTTCTCTCATTTGTGTTATTAAAGCGCTGCCACTAGTCAAGTCGTTCTATTCCTTAAAGTCCTGCTGAAAGTGTTGTAACATATGCATAATTATCTTGCAAGTAGTATAGTACATTTGAGGCAACTGAGTCTGTGAGCTCATTTACACATAATTGCAATTAAACAACAGTTTTTTTATTAAGGACCTACAGTTTTCTATATCGGATCACAATCATTAAGGTAATGCAACATTCTCTCTCTTGGCAGTTTGAGACTTTTTCGCTATCTTTATCTCAATCTATCTTGATTGCCGCTGTATTTCTTCTCGGCTCGCTCATTGGTATATTTTATTAATACTGTATCTAAATCCTGCTTCATTGTCATCAGGAGGGCGGGTGCACAGCCAACAGGCTTGATGAGTTCCTTCCTCAAGTGATGAGCGCGACAGCAATCAAGATAAATTGGTACATTCTTGTTGCTTCGCTCTGTGCATTTACTGCATACCAGGATAATAATTAGATACAAAAAGTGTTTAAATGTTTACTTAAAAGTGGGGCTGAGAATCACAAGGATATTGTTTTTTTTTAGGATGGAAGTCTTGTGGGTTGATCAATATTTCTTTTACTGTATTTGCTTGATATCAGGACTGAAGCACAGATATTTTTTTATTGGAGACGTTTTGCACTGTTTTTGTACAAGAGCATCTTCAAGAATCCTTTTTTTCATTTATTTGTGCCAATGAAACAAAAATATGCATAAAATTAAGATTTAAGCTTCCATTCCAAAAAGAAAATCGAGCAAATGTTCCCATTATGTGATCACCATCTAGAGTCACGCTAGTAATATGGTTCTAGAGATAGAAAGACTACTGGTTCGTGGATAGATTATCATAACATTTGGTACAAACATTCATGTTCGCCAGATAATGAAGCCAAGAGACTTTTAATCTAGATTCAGTGGAAACTCTTGACAACAACAGGATCGATTAGCATGAAATTTGGAGCTGATGTTCACGGTGTTCAGAGGATAAATCCCTCTTGACCGTCTTCTTTGATGGCAAAAGAGCAATGATCTCATAACATCAAAGCATTTGAGAGAGTATGCAATATAGTGTTGTATTGCATACTTCTGGATGTCTTAACACATACCTCAAAAGTCTAAAATAATTTTTAGAAACTGTGAAGTATTGACACTACAGTCACTGTTTACTGTTGAAACATTTGACAAACTGTCTCCCAAGCGGCTAATTGACTGCAGGGCAAAATGAAAGCAGTGCTCCTCTAAGCACTGCAAAAACAGATGTTTTAATCACTCCCGTTTAAAAGAGAGTGGATGAAGATGATGTTTCCCACAAAGCTAATGCATCTCATTCAGCAAAATGGCATTTTTATCGGAGCCTGACAATATTGTGGTGAAAGGAGGGATCTGCTGCTCCAAAACAAACTGCTGTGGGTAGACCAGCGATGTTTGATCTCAGAAGACTGCAGCCCAAATATTCCCTGTCTTGATTGTTTTTACCCCCATTTCCACCAAAACCCAATTTAGGATTCTATAACTCACCCACAAAAATAACCTTTTTATTTTATTTTTTCCCAAAGAAGGTATCTTTCTTATACAGAAAAGTGAAATCAATCTCAGTCATACAAGTTCTGCAAAAAAAGTTCTCTTTTTTATAAGAAAGGTAAAATCTGGGTGGATTTCTCAGATGATGAAAACAAGGGTAAGGGTGTGATGCAGGTGTCAGATGATCGGAGGCAAAGATGAAAATAGAAAAGGCCTTTAACTTTACAGGAGATGAGATTTGGGCCACGGTAATGTTGGCTATTTCTTCTCTTTTTCCCTTCGTCTTTCAGAGCGCCGAAAGGGGAAAGAAGCGGTTCATACCACAGCATATTAAGAGGTTGCTCGGAAGATCTTTTCCACACAATTGAGGTTTATCTGTGAGAAAAGCTAAAGATGTTTCATACCAATTAGTCATTATTTATGCATTAATGATTAAACTAATAATAATAACAAGCAACAGATAAATCAAATAAAAAAATATATGGTTTGTTTCAGCCCTGTGGAACCATAAGTACACACAGATCTACTGGCTGCAGCGTATTTAACCCAGTGTGTCGAACGCCATGTGTGGAGTTAACAATCTTACAGTTCTTACATCACATACTGTCTTCTTGACACAACTATCAACTATATGATTCACCCTGAGTCCTAGTTGTGATTAAAGCGAAGAGCCAAGTTCATTTAAAACATCATGTGATGGTCCTACAACGACATGAAGACCATTTTAACTCAATAATCGGAAATTAAAAACTAAATTCTCAAGGTCATAATCATCTGTGAGAATTGTGTGACACTGGGCTTTCCGTTGCTTACCGCTGGCCCTGAAGGCAAAAGCCAAGAAAGCTAAATATCAGGAGAGGTTTGGTGAGGGCAGCTGAGCTTGATCCCCTGGCTAAAAAACAAACATATGAGAGAATTTAGCTTTTTCTTCTGCCCCATGCTGATTTCTCATCAGTTATTAGGAAGAAAATAAAAATAGAGATGAAATAGCCCAAAGGAACTTCCTACTATTTACTATACTATTAGTAATGTCGTGTAGCTATGCATTATTCATAGTCATCTATAAGAACCAAATGACAAAGTAATTTCAATGTAAATCAATTATTGATGCTACTGAGAGCACGGTGGCACTGAGCTGTAGACAGAAAGTTGTTGATAGTTACAATGATATACACCAGCCAATGTTTACCTTCTTTTTCTTCCTCGATAAATATTTTGAACAAATAATGAATTCAAATTGTCAATGTTCTGCTGTTTGACAAATCAGTCCTACTACACACTAGTAATTTAAGATTGCAATGTTTGGCCAGGTTGTACATCGAACATATACATTTCAGTAGTTTCACTTTTACCATATATGTAGCGGGGATTAGTCAGAATGCAAGACAATATTTTTGCAGTATTAAACTTTCTGACAATGCCGTTCTTGTGCATGAGTTGCAAACAAAGCCAAGGAGAGGAGCTGAAATCCCCCCGTTCAAGCTCAAACTTCATGTGGTAGTTGGAAAAGCTGAGTGTAAGCTAATCAAACCATCTTCATTTGAAGAGCATCCTGACTTGCAAAGCTTTAATCCATGACGGCTTGCTCTGAACATTATCTAATAATTGGCACATTCCCCTGGTGAGAATGGGCCTGCAATCTCTTCCCCCACCATGACAGTGTAATGGATTGCTGTGCACATTCCACGTGGCTTTGAACTTATCTTCATCCCCCCCCCCCAAAACTAAATTCTTAGTTGCCTCCCACCTCTTTCTGTATGGAAATGCAGTACAGCATATTATTTCTCCCCCATTGCTTATTGCTTTGGGGTATATACAGTAATGTTAAAGATTAATTTTATGGTCTCGTATTTACATGATGTTCACCCTGAAATAACAGTAAAAAAAGGGATCATTATAATATAAATTGGAGCATAAGTCTTCCTAAGTACATTTCATTTTAATTCAATAGAAATCTGTGTTGTGTTTCACTCATTATGCTGCACGTTTACTTTTACAAACCTCATGGCAAATGATCAGACACTTTCCTGGTGACCTACAGCACACACACACACTCAGGATAGACACAACCTTAGCTCGCAGGCGGGGTGAGCAAATACATGCGCTCCTTGATCTCCTAATCTCTAGTACTGGGCTGCACGACAGCAGACCAGCAGATGGGCAATTCTGCACACTTTTTTTTTCAGGTCAGTGGGGAAACAGTAGACACAGCAGGTTACGCAGAGCAGTGTTTGGGCCGGTAGGAAGTAAACATCAGCCGTTTCCTCTGCTTAGTAAACTAACAGCTCCAAGCATCAACAGAGCCTCAATAGCCTGTTTGAGACCTGCTGATTGCAGGTACCACCACCGGCTCATTCCAGTGGATATTTTTTTTCTGCTTGATTATTTTGGCTTCCAGGCTTCGGTGTTTGTTTTTTTTAAGAATTACACACTGTTAATAAAACCCTAGTTAGTTAAAAATCCACCCTAAATTGTATTTAAATTCTGCTGGAAAAATATAAAAGCAGGAGACAATTTATTCTTAAAATGTTGCACATACAGGATTTATACACAGGATATACACATTGGAAGAAAAAATATCAAAGTGGAAAACTAGCCCGGTGTTGTCAACTCTTTTCAAATGAAATAGTAACACTAACTCCAAATGTTTCTAAATTTAGCAAGAAAGTCAGCAAGTTGGCACCTCTGACAGCCCGGACCTTCAAAAAGGCAATACCTAAAAACTATAATTTTTAACTTAAACAACGATCAAAGCCATTGTTAGAACTCACAGCTGTAAAGCTCGTAGCTTGTGGAAGACTCAGGGGATGAGCAGCGAGTGCCCCGGCAGAATACATGCAGGTAGGCAGGCGGATACATTCGGCTCAATTAAGTTATTGGACAGACTTATTAAAATACAATATTTTAACAATGGAGAAGATTATTACGTGTCATGTGAAAGAAGTCCCAAATGGAGTCTCACCAGACTCTGTAGTTTTGCAACATAAACT
The DNA here is from genome assembly GCF_023055335.1 of Clinocottus analis. Lineage (NCBI taxonomy): Eukaryota > Metazoa > Chordata > Actinopteri > Perciformes > Cottidae > Clinocottus > Clinocottus analis. Next base: position 4,772,612 of record NW_027175954.1, on the reverse strand, counting down.
TTATTGTTTAGGGTCACCCTAATCTCCCTCATCGGCTTCATTTCCAGACAATGGGTGACAGGTTTCAGAAATAAATAAAAACTGACTGACCCAGTACCCAATACCCCCAGAAAAAAAAAAAATCTGATATGGTATTACTGCCCATATAAAAGCAAATAAAACACTTCTGTCTTGTTGTTGTGAATGCTTAATATGACACTTGAACATATTAAGCACCTGTGCTATTAAAAACCTGTGCTTTTCCTCCCATCATGAGTCAAAATGTCTGCTCTGAAAGACCCATCATCAATGTCTCCACTATATAAAGTGCCACTTAATCATCATAACCATCCACCAGCAAGAACAGCCCCTTCGTCTCATCAGGCCACTTGGTTTAACTCTCACCGTTAATCTAATTTAGTTGCCAACCAGCCAGATCTGGTACATCTTAATAAGTCATTTGAGGATATAATCGATCTGAATGTCACCAGTATAGCTTTGTTTCACAGATCCAGGATTGGCCGGCTAATCCCCCTGGCGTGTACCACTTGTGATAAAGAGAAGTCCAAATCAAACTGAGCGAGTCAAGGAGCCCAAAATACATCGGTTAGCTTGAGATAAGGCGTCTCCTCACCGTGCCCACTTATGGTGTTCGCACCTCCCTGGGCACATATACTTGTCTTGCCTCTAAATCAAATGGAGAGGCCTTTATTAATAGCCTGTCAGCAGAGTTAACATTTATTTCATGTGTATTCATCTGAACAGGTTTTACAAATGGCATAGTGCTTGTGAACCTGCTCTTGAAAAATTAGCCTTGTTTTCCCCCCTCTCCTCATGAATTTCAATGACTTAGTGAATGCATAGCTATGTGTCTCCCCAGATTCTGTTCTCTGCCGTGGGATTTTTTGTTTTGTTTTAGGGAAAAAGAAACTGCTATATTTAGAGTGCTCAGAAATATAACAGCATGTATAGTTTGTTAAAACTATAAAAAATAAAAATAAAAAAAACATATCATGGGGTGTCGAGGCTGTTGTGATGGTAGTTAACTGCTGAGAAGAAAATACTCACTGAACCCCAGGTAAAATTGTAGATTATCAAAAGAACTTCAAACAGTAACTGTGATATATATGAAGAAAATATGCTTGAAGTCGCATTCTATCAGAAGTAATATACTACGTGCAGATGTTGCCCGCATCCAGTTGTTTACCGTTGACACACCACCAGAGACATATGGGTTTGAAACAGAGGGTTAAGAGGGGGTAAAGTCACAAAGGAGCATTGGTGCCACTATAGAAGATACTATCAAGAGTTATCTAGTGGTGATCTCTCTAAACATAAGTGAAACAGACAGAGCCTCTCTACAGAATTTATGGGGGCCCATTATTTCATTTTGTGAATACCAAGTGTTCTCCCAGCATTGGCACTTCCAGAAAGAACCCTGGTGTGCTGACACAAATTGATTACGAGAGCGAGGAGACAATCTATTTCTTCCTCTAAACTGATAGCAAAGAACGACAGGATGAGAAAAGTGGGATGCACATACATACACACACACGCACACACACACTCACAGAAATAATGGGATGGGGAAGAAGTGGGAGAAAAAGTAGGAGAAAGGACGATGTGCAAAGTTTTGCAACAACTTCCCATTTTCAAAGACAAACATGCCAATGAAAGTGTTTTGCATTGCAGATCCATTCAGTGATAGCGTCGTCCCGGACAGCATTTCAATCATGAATACATTTCCACACGTTTCTTTTTATGGAATTGCTGGCATCCCAAAAAGTTGATGCATAATACCTGTTTTTTTTGTTTATTTTTTTTACGTATATGTTCTCATTTTTACTAATATTGCTGAAGTGCAAAAAGCTGATTCTGATTTTGATTATTGCTCAAGTTTCGAAAATTAATCCATATTTATTACCACATAATATATGAACATTATAGCGACCCATCCTGCACCAGCAGAAAATCTTGTTTTAAAGTTAAATGCATTCATCTGGTGCACTTTGTGAGCAAAATAAAGTGACTATGAAGAACTTTGTGCCCTAAACTATTTTTCAGAGTTGGATCGTAGCACTGTCATTTTGATACACTAGAAGTGGTGCCCACAGAACGCCCCACCCCCTCTGAAAGTAAGTGTGTGTTTGTGTGTGTGTGTGTGTGTTTGTGTGTGTGTGTGTGCATGCGAAAGAGAGAGAGGCGGCATTCACAACCCTCTGCAGACTTGTTGATCTCACTGCTAGTACTGCCTCAACAATGGTAGACTGAGAAAAGGTACATGCAGGCTGAAAACTAGAATAACTGTGTGAGGAAAAGTCTCCCAGCCTTTAGGCTTATTTATGCAGTGTAAAATGCCATAGGCTTAAGACAATAGTGCGGACTGACCTCTGAACTTTCAGTATGGACTGACACTGATTGTTTATGCAGGGCTCAACGCTCTGCCAGTTGAAAACGGCATCCAGCAAGATACCTCTGACATCATCGTCAAATACAGTCATTTCACTCATGTGACAAGAAATATAAAAACCTCTTCACTGCATTACTTCCCTGATTTCAGAGCCAACTTGTCTTTTGGGGCATTAATCTCTGCTCTCCATTCTTCATTCATATGACAGCACAGGTAAAGCTGCAGAGCCAATACGGTTGTCCTTCAGTACATGACATCTTAGCCTTACTAATGAGCCATTTAACAGCACTGTGAAGAGAACCGCAGCTAAACGCAAGGTCCCTTGTGGATTTCGTAAGAGCGTGTCAAGACTGGAAGAGACAGTAATACTTCACATTGACGGGAGGCAGTAATACTTCACATTGACGGGAGGCAGTAATACTTCACATTGACGGGAGGAAGAATGAATAATGAGTGGTTTTGAGCCTGTTTCAACATAGGGCTAATCCCTCAATGTTTCCCCATGTCCCATCTCTTCCTGGAGGGGTAGCGCTACCTGCACATCATGCTACAAAAAGTTTCATCCACCACGACTCCTAATATGCGTCACATTCTCTTAACGCACTGTTAAATGACTCCTAAAACTTGGCATGAATCATTTGAGTCGCTGAAAAACCAACAGTTGTCCAATACAACCAACACATCATACGGCCTCTAAAGATCGTTTTGTGACAATAACAGACATTAATTGACGCTCAATATTTAAATACACCCTAAAGCACATCTCTGCCACCGACCTCAGCTATTTTATCCATTCCACCAAGAAACACCTGGAGGTGTCTGAATCAGGAAACCCGTTTTGTGGTTTAGTGCATTAAAGATTATGAGTATTCATGAGCAGCAGTAGGCAGTGCTCTCTCCAATGGGACTTAAGTCTGTGATCACCAAAAACTGTCTGTCAGTCAGTGTCGATGAGAGCCGAGAGCTCAAGGGACATCGTTAGGTCCCCATTACAACACAAGACTTGCGTTCAAGATGCCAACGACTCATCTCAGAAGAGCCAAAGCATATGGAGAAGTAACAGAAAGGCTAGCAATGGAATAACACAGATGGCTGTCACAGATGTTGAAAGCCAGTTGTCATTTCATCGCTGACAAATTCATATGGCAACTTCTGTTATCAAGTTTGAAATGGGAAAAAAAAAAATCTAATTCAGTCATAAATATTTCCCTTGAACACAGAGTGCTCCATTTACTGCAGAAACTGAACGCATGGAAAGTTGGAAAATAAAATACAACATTTAGCGACTGGTTCCATTTGAATAGATTGTTTATACAGGATTGTTCATTTGCATAGTGAAACTACTCAAAATTACCTTGTTTCAATAGTCAGTTTGCTACTCAACTTCAGTACAACAAAATCAGAATACAGCAAATATTGATCGTCTTTAGAATCATATTCACAAACCACACTTCTGTATGCCCTCATTTCATTGGTATTTCTTGTTTGGGCTTCTATCTTGACGATTAATTTAATTATCAAAAATGTTTATTAATAAAGGGAACCACATGGGTACAGTACGTAGTAGGTACTGTATTAAGCTGACCAAATACCAGCATGTGTTCAGTTCCAACACTGGTTTGAGGGTCACCATTTCAAAAGCAACACAATGGGCCACATACATAAGTCAGAATTCCCAGCCTGTACTGCTGGTGTGCATTAGGCAGTCATTCTAAAAAGTCAAGCTGGCACGCACGCATGCGCACACGCACACGCACACGCACACACAAAGAGTTGGATCAATACATCTGAAATCTCAACAAAGACCACACGCTAGGAGTTTCATCAATTTGCAATTACATCGTTTGAAGTTTTGTCCACGAGCTGCGTGTTTGTAGATGTGCAGCAACACAGAGTTGAGCTTGGCTGTGAGGTAAAAAAAAAAAAAAGAGGAAAAAAACAACAACTTTAAAACATGCTGTGATACATGTGGTGCTAGAAAGAATAACAATATTGACGTTAGTCTCATTAAGTTTTTAAAAAACAATTCCCGTTCAGAAATTGTATTCATAATTTTGGAAATGTATTTTTGTATTATTTTGAAGTATATTATGCGTTATCTGTCTTCTGCCGTTTGTACGTAACTTGGTGTCTCACACATTAAAGTGATGTACATATGAATAATTCCAAACTAACAAGGTGGAGGAGGCCTACCGTAAATATAATAGGGGGCTACGTGACTCCCTGCAGGGAGAGAGGGCGCAGCATTGCTGCAGAGTAAATGTGTATCGCTATGCCTATATTATATAAAGGTTCATGCTATTGATCTATGAACCTCAAATTTAAAAGTGATAATACATACTATGTATTACATTTAGAAAGTATTAATTGAACAAATGTCATCTCCAGAAATTAGCAATTAAGATTGAACCTTCAGTTTAACTGCATGAACAACCTACTATGATGGCCAATTAATTGATCACAATCCAATGTCTTTGTTTGCATGGATTCCTTGTCTTGTGACAACGGTCCAATTAAAAAGGGGAAAAAATAAGGACCACTGTCAATCAAATGTAAATATTGGATTAAGTATCATGGCATTCTCTAACTACCAGTAATTTATGTAGTGCTCCTTGAGAGCCAAATGTCGGAAATTGCAGCAAGGAAGACGGCCTAAAACCAAATTAAAGAAGAAGGAGGCCTGGCAGTGTTGAAACTGACAGCCTGGCATGCAAATGAGAACATCTATCTTACTAGGGAACACTGAGTCTGCTTTATCTCATCGAGAAGAAGCAGTCCATCTTAGCCCGACAGCCGTTTGGATGCACTACACTTAAAAAGCAGGGCCTCCAAATTGGATCACAATTGTGCAACTGTATAAATGCTCACACAAGAAATGGTGTCTTCTCTGCATTGACAAGCATGCATGTCAGTGGTGTCCTGAACCTGAGCTCCATGCTATGCTAGCTTCAGTTAATGTCACATGAGGCCGTTTACTTAAGACTGTATTTTAAAGAATATGTGAGTGTGTGCGTGTATGTGTGTGAATAGACACAAACAATTGTGTTTTTGTATACAGTGTGCCACCACATTTTCATTAAAACAGAAAAAGACAACATTCATCTTGATGGTGTTAAAGACTTGTATTGTGGTGTAACAATGATTTCAAAAATAACAATGGCTCTCTTGTCTTCGAGAGCCCTTGGCTGTTAAATAGAAAGCAGGTTGGCAGGAACATATTGTCTGAAAGTGACGAAACAAATTACACCTTTCTCTTTATAGAGGACCGGCTTTGGAACAGCAGCAGATTGTATCAAAAATGCTTTAAATGCACAACCTTGGTTTTTGATGAGCCAAGAAACTATTGTCAATCTTACCTTTTATCTGTTAATACTCACAAGGATTATATACCTTCATATGCACAGATGAACAAGTGTATGTGTACAAATATACTGCACATGCTTACAGTAGGCAAGCGGATCAGCAAATGCAATGAATGTTCAACTTACTCTTTTTTCAAAACTTCTGAATATTCACCCACCCTTTCAAAAATAATACGATAAATAAACACAAATCACTAATATCCCGTGAACAAGAGATGCATGCATTATGTGCCTTTTCAAAGCTTTTTACTTTCTACGGTGTAAGAAAAAACAATCAGCCATCTCAATATCAATTTATGTGCTTATTAAATTGCTGACCATCACATCCGTATGTGCATGCCTGCATACATTTTTATGCATCTCGAACAGAAAGGACAGCAACTACTCTCAAATAATTCAGCACTACATCTTACCGGTTATAGAAAGAAAACCTTCACATGACGCCTCAGTCACTTCGGTTTGCATCCCTCTCCATCCTCTGTATTTGTCTGTACACATACGGAAGGAGACCAGACGTGAAGAGACAGCAGCAACACAGCACAGCGAATAATGGCTCTGGAAAAGCTTCTGTACAGCCTCTGTGTTGTTTACTGGAGTTTCATCAATAGATTCAGCAGAAGGCAGCTGCAAAAGGCTCTGCATTAAATGGTTTGAGCTCAGGGTAGCAGCGGCCAGGGCTGGTCGAGCAGGCTGCAAGATGCCTGGGAAGGTCCCAGAGGGCAGTGTGGAGTCCAGGCAGCACTAACAATGTATTGCATAGCATACTTTCCTTTTTCTTTTTTTAAACATATGTCCGATAAGACTAAATAAGAAAGCATTACTGTGACCATCCACTACAAACTGAACTTAAAAGGAGACAAAAGGGAACAGGATCTGGACAGCTTACCACCGCTGACCAATGTCCTGGGGGGGAAACCCTGGCTTTACATTGAATAAGACAAGTCGTTCTCTTGTAAACAAACTTCAAATGGGCATGCACTTACTCCTCCATAAACAATGTCCTATTTGCCAGAATGTCTTTCAAACGGATTTTAAAATCACACTGAGTTAAGCTAATGTGAGACTGCTGCAATGACTTCCAGATGTTTGGCATGCAAAGTAAAACTAGATGCAGTGAAGCACTGTTAACATAATCATGTTGCATTGTAAGATGCGACTTTACTGCCGTTCTAATCTGTACTTGTATATGCTGTATACAGTGCTTCCTCTTCAGAGACATACACCAGGTGGTTTGTTCCACAGTACCAGGTTCAGCGCCGCTCTTTGCTCTTCTTTCAATGAATAAATACTTTCCAGTGCTGATGTAAAACGATGCTGTTGCAGTCTTTAAGTTAACCTGATGCCATCCTATTCAGGAGTTGAACAAACAGTCACGTCTCGTCCCGCACACACCTCGGCCATGATCTGTTGCTGCCTGGTTGCTGCCAGTGGCTCCTCACACTGCGAAAACCCAGTTGCTGAGCAAGAGGGGGGGAAAGTGATGTGCGCCACAACATGCAAACAAGGGCTGGAATGCAAAAAAACAAGTCTGTCGCTCTCTCAAAACACAAAATTTCAGCATGTCCACGAATATTATTAGCCCCCCGTCGACCAGGGGTGCATTTGCTAACTCAAGCCATGATGAGACAGGCCAGGTTTGCTGTAAGCGAGATAATGTTACCTATGTGTGAGTAATTATGAGTTAGCAAAGGCACTAGCCAACTCCAACGCTTGTATCAACATTCCACTATGACACAAGTTGCATTCGGTCAAAATGATTTTGCTTAACTTGCAGAAATATAGTTTGCCTAGACTGATATTTAGATAAAATACTTGCTGCCCAGATAGCGTGAGGCATACTGGTCGTCTTACTGCTATTGCTTCTCAGTTTTTCACTTTATAAAAAAAGTTTTTGGTTCTTCATCATGTTGGAAGTGGATCCCATAATATGCAAGCTGTTATGTTGTTTGCTAGCAGACCAAAGTGACGAGGAGGCGCCTTCACGCAATACAAAATAAATGGAATTAATGCTATTATAACGTTTAGTTAAAAAAACAACAACAGCAAAGGCGTTTCATTACTTTAGACAAATCGTAAGACCAAATGAATTCATTAAAAACACAAAGAAAAACAGCATGAATGCACTGCTGCTGAGACATCACAAAGGAGTTAACTCCATTTCAATTCTAATTGATGGCTTTTATTTTAATGCCGAAATACTACTAAACTCCATTTGCCCAAGGTCAATATACTGCAGATAAAAGAAACATAAAAGAAACATTTGGACTGAGAAGAATCCTGTATCGAACCGCTCACATCTTACAAACCAACTTACATCTTCATTTCTGCCTTTCTATTACTCCTCTCTGTGCCATACGACTAAATGTAAACAGCAAATCAGCAGTTTGTGAAAAGCTGCATGGTTATTCATTATAAACCCACAGACTGTTAGATTATTAGTAGAGCGTGTGGACTAAAGTGCCATGTTACCCACTCTGCATTAGCGCAGATGCAGCTCCAGGCCCATGTCAACACAGGAAACTTAACAGCTCAGCATCATTTACAAAATGGAAAGCTTCAGAGGTAAACAGCATCAGTCCTGCTTCTCTTCCCTCTGCTACTAAAAAAAAACAAAACAACAACGTCATGGTCACCAACAACTGGACAGACTCCAAGTCTAAATAAGGCATTTCACCATGCCAAGCCAAAGACACAGAAGAAGTATCCCTCCACACAGTCCTGCTTTGATGTTTAACTGCTTTTCGTATCGACCGAGTGTTAAACTGCTTTTGTAGCGCGAGCTTATAACTTCAGGATGCGTCTAATTCTGTGTGGTGTATTTTATTATCTGCAAACTTTAAACTAATGTCGCCCTTTCCTTCAGCCCTCTTATTCTGCTGACATGAAAGGGCTGGATATTAGATAGGAGGCTGGATGAAATGTTCATCTGAATGAATTTGCATGCACGCACAGATACACTCTCAGAAATGCATTCACTGTAAAATGAGTCACCATGAGAAATGCAACATGCACATATTTTGCACATAATTACAATAAAGAGACACTGATGTGGAAATTTCAGGGCCGATAACTACAACCAATTATGTTTGTTGGATGATAAGATAACCAATAACATTACCCTTACAGTTCCATACTAAAAAAAAAAGCAATATTTACCAGTTAATTTCCCAAATGTCAAGAGTTTTTGTGAGCAAATTGTGATTACAAAAAAGGAAAGGGGCAATTATTGGATTTGTCAACAATTAATTAAACAGAAACTATGACAATATTGATGAATCATTTTAGTCATTGTTAATGCTTTTCTTTGCCATATGACAGTTAATATGCAAGCAGAAATGAATTATCTGCTGCAATCCCTTTATGTATTCATTTGTAAGATGAAACACATGATCTTAAGTTTTGTTTACCCTTTCAATTTTTTTGTGGTTTAATATTGTGTTTTATTGTTGAATACATGAGTTTTCAACATAGTGTTTTTAAAAACATATCAACTGTGAGAAGCGTGTTAATATTGTGCTGGTTTAATCCATGTTCAGTACATTTCAAAGACTTATGTTTCAAGGGTGTATGTTCACTGTCGACTTCTGTTTGAATCCGCATATAATATTTAATAATTTCCTTCATTAAGCAACAGTTCTTTAAGGAGACAACAAAAGTGTTACTCCACTCGGAGTTAACGTAATTCAAAGTGCCTTACAGTCACTTGTTTAGAAGGAAATCAGTTTGCTCTGAGCAGATGTTTTTACAGCTGCATTACACAGTAGCTGGATCGCCACTTGCTAACACCACCTGTGAGAATCACGTTGCTAATTTGCAGTTGTGAGCAAAGATTTAAATCAATGGTTAATGTATGTGGCTCGTACCTTTTTTTTAAAGTTTGTGTTTGAGCCCGTTGATCTCATCTTCGACCAAACAGCACATGGAAAGGTTTCTGGTTTACTACAATCACAGTGAGCCTGGAAAAAATGTCATCTGATGCTTCTAATTGGTTGCTACGATATAATCCCACTTTGTCTGAATTAGAGCTGGCAAGAAGGATTAATAGCATTATCAATTATTCTGCTATTTATTTAATTCATTTAATAATCATTACCAGAAAAGCATTCACAACATCCACAAGCCAAAAGGGAGATCTTTAAATTGCTTGTTTTTTTTCTGCCCACATATTCATTTAACCATAAAATAAAACAAAGACAAGCTGAAAATCATCACACACAAAAAACGTTAAACAAAGAATGAAGGCATTGTTGCTTGAAAAATGACTGAAACTATTAATAAATTACCAAAACGGTTTCCGAACATCAATCAACAACTTGTTTCAAATCAACTTTGGTTTCCAACCCTAAACTCATAAAGTCAACGATGGCTCCATTTATTCAAGTAGCTAAATGGAATTTGGCCAACGTTTACACACTGTCATTTTTGAGAGGCAGCATTTTGGGTACATTTTCTTTATTTATTTTATTTTGTCAACGTGGGGCCATATCCAACCGGCATAGAGATTAAAAATAAGGTTTAGGGTAACAGCCCATTTATTACATACAACAAGATCTGTACACAGTTCAAAGACAGTTTATCATCAGTCTAAATCAGCCCTGACCACATTTCGTGACAATGAGCTCTAATATCTGATCTAACCCTGTTAGCGACTCTGAACGCAAAATGTAATAAAGTGCACGGCAGGAGGTCAAACGCATTGGTTATACAAAGCCTTTTTTGCCTTGTGAATGTCTTGTCTTGTCGTGACAAGTGAAACTAATCTCTCAATGGAAGGCTTACCCCGTATTGGAAAATAGTGAAAAGAAAAAAATCTGAAGCACAAAGTCTTGGGAAGAAGAAGCAATTCTATAAAGCTTAAATATAATAGGCTCACACCTGTTTATTGTTATAGGCTCTTTTTTTAAGGCTCGAAGAAACAATACTGCTATATCTTAGTGGCCACATCATGTCCAGAGAAAAGGCAAGATTAGTTTATTTGTATAGCAAATGTGATATCATTGAATCTGGTTCAATTAAAAAGGCAACAGCAAAAAGAAAAGTCTTCAAACTGGATTTAAAGAAACTGAGGGTGTTTTAGGGACCTTGTTTCAGATATGTGGAGCAGAAAAGCTGAATGCTGCTTTTCCATGTTTCGTTCTGACTCTTGGAACAGAAAGTAGACTGGTCTCAGATGACTTGAGGGGTCGGGATGGTTCATAGCAGCAAATCACAAATGTATACATAGACTGCAATCTAGAGCTAGACAAAAAAGTGTCAATTATTTTGACCTGGGATATTCTTCTTGTGCTTTGGGTAGGGGTGTAAGATATAAAAAGGTGTAAAAAGTACCCTCCAGTAGCAATTTGAGCGGTCGGTATGAATTTTGACTATACTGTGCTGACCTGACTCTCGCACACACTCAGAACATCACGTCTAAAATTAGCCGTGGAGGAACAATCTTCAAAACATCTGAAACAAGCAACTTCAATCAGACACTCATTCAAGTGTAATACATTTATAAGGGACAAAGTCATCCTCTTTTAAATTCAATCTTGTAAAAAGTGATTTTAGGCAAGCGACTTAAATAAATGTAGTTGTTTGAGGTTGTTTTTTTTACAGCAGACAAAAATAGACAGAAGGAATTATGACTCGTTTAACTTCCTAACACTAATACTTCAAAATGTAATCAGTTTGAGCCATGTCTGATAGAACTAAGTTAAGTCGTTCAAAAGACATAGCAGAAATTAAATTCCCCGAATGTCCTGGCAGCTCAGCTGTGAACAAAATTAATATCTGAACTCAAAAAGGCGGATAATCACCTCAAAGTCCTCCGGGATGCACAATAATTTCAAGAAACTGTTAATTGTGAAACTATTCAATAAGACAGCAAATTACTTGGATTAAGATTTCAAGCAGAGGAAAGCAAATAATAAAGTCAGTAATGCATTCATCTCTTATTTGTACGCATTGAATACGGCATTGAGGAAGAAGAGTGTGTGCAGATAAGTCTCGACGGTGGAAACTGAATGAGAAGGGGGACAACAACTGTCACGATATCACTATTCATCAAAACCTGCTCACCGCCTCAATGGACTCTTAGAGCTTATCAGAGCCCCTTTTGGTGGCAAACGCAGCCGAGTCTCAGAGTGAATTGCTGATTCTCGGTAAACCTTTGACAAGGCCTATTACACAGATGGATAGCCGTTTTCACGAGAGAAAAAAAAACACAGACCAGCCAAACTGAGCGGTGTTTCCTGTTAAGTGTCCCTCACCAGGAGGCTTGGTGAAAACACTTCCGGCAACTCTCATCTGATGAGGCGCCTGCTTTTTCAACAGTCTGTGCCATGCCGCAAAGGGACGTTACCGAATCACAGCACCAGTGATCAATAATACGTAAGTGGGAGAGGTTGGAAGTTGCAGCGTAATGCAGCTTCCAAAGGCAATTACCAAAAGAGTAGTTTCAAGGCTTGGCTTAACATACTTGCAGCAAATTCAGTAGAGGTCGACCGAAAATAGATTTTTCAAGTCCCAAATAATAATAATAACAAATAATAATATTGAGCTATAAAAAGGTGATCACAATCAACGTAAGTGAACTATCTTTGACTTCAATAAAGTCTACTACACAACACTGAATAACTGTCAAGTGAAAACTAAATTTGAAAAAAAACAATCTGGATTAACAGACATTAAACACAAAGTAATAAACACTTAAATAAATAGCCTGTATAACATCATTATTCTGGTTCTTCACCGTCTCCCTGTTGTGTATCGAGAAACAAAAAGCTAAAAGTGTTACGTTATATTGAGAGATAACTTTTGTTTGGAGAAATAAAGTGAGAACCGATCAGATGCGAGATGAATATCACCACAAAATCCGACGTTCACCTGGACCATAAAGGTTTAGCCCTCCCATTCTAACCTTATCCCCAGAAAAAAATAACGGTTGTATGTTTTTGACATTTTTCTGTCGTGGAGATTTGTGTTCTGGGGGGAAAATATTTCTGGTGTAGTCCACATTGACAAACGCAATTCAAAGTCTGTCAAGCATTTGTGACATTTATGGATGATTCACATCAAGATGGAAATTGGAATAAGTTCACCCCACAATGTTGAAGTTAAGTTTCTTCGGCACTTATATTCACCAACTCTTAGAGACAAGGCTTTTCCATAACATAAACACACATACAAACATACACACACATATATATATATATATTCCCAAATTTAAGATTCTTCCTGACAATAGTGTGACACAAGTCCCGCTGACACTGTCAGACTGCCGAGCTCCAAGCTGCTGTGTAAGACAACCAGCTCCACAGATGAAAAGCTGACACACCACAAAACAAAAAGTGAAGACAGCGGCAGAAACATATCCAGATACATCCAAGAGCAGACTCAAGGAGCCAATCTATATTTGAGTCAAGGGACTCCTACAGTGTGGACTCTGGAGGTGCAAAATGCCATGCCATCTTAAGGCGGCCGTAAAATCGATGACTGATATCTTAGTATGCACAACTGATTTCTCTTTCTCCCCGGCAATTATTACTGCACTAACATCAACTTCTCATCGAGGGGGAGATCTCTGCGTCATCTTTAAGAAGCAGATAATCTACAATGCTGACTGACTAATCTCATTCATAAATCACCTAATTGTTGAGAAACATTTTGTCCTATTGTGCATGGAAAGATTGATGTTAGCTGACGCATAATGGTGCATGAGCAGCAGGGATCAACTTTGAATTATCTTCAGGCAAATTATTTAAGCTATTCCAAATTAATAGAACCTCGTTACATAGTATAAATGTAGAATCTGAAGCAATAGAGTTGTGCATTTATATCCTAGGTAATATAATAATCATCAGCTTAGTTAATGGACCTGTGCAAATGTGCAATAAATGCAGTGAAACTGTGGAGTGGCAAAAATGACACAAATCATAAGCTGAATTACAAGTCTGCATAGAATGCTGCTTTCTAAATACAATGACCATTTATTTTCAATACAGTAATGGTTTTTACTGCTCCAAATCTCAGCTGATGACATTGCAGTCACACACAAAAACTCAATCCTCGAGCCGTCGCGAAATCTGATTAGTGCCAGCTTTGGTGAGAGAGAGAAGGCCAGAGAGGGTTTTTGAAATCACTCACTTTTTTTCTCCTCTGGGCTGTTGCCAGGAAGTAGGATCCGCAGTATAATGTCAAAGACGGGGCAAGCACAGGCAGGTGAGGCCAAGTTATCGCTGAGTGGTAGGGACCCGCCGGGGGAGAGAAGTTTATTTGATCTAGAAATAGACAGAAAATAGAAAACTTTCTTTTCTTTATGTGCAATAAAATACATCTCTGCACTGACAAGGACGGGAAACTGAGTATTAAATATTTATGCCGATGTAAACAGTCCTCTGCTATAACAAGTTTCACATGGAATCATGCACACAAAAAATATTTATTTTTTCCTCTACTTGTTTCTGTTAAACCACAGGTGTCTTTTCATAACGTCTGTCGACCTCAACCGATTTTACAATTGTGCTTTGGGGAAAGTAAGTGTCAAGAGGACATTGCTCTATATCCAACTTAAGAGCTGGACAAGGAGGTGAAATTGATTTTGTCTGGACACAGTACAAAATAAAATTGCGTATCTGGGTTCACTGAGCACTGATGCTTTGAGTTGTTTCAGATTCAGTCTGGCATTGGCTCTGCCTTAATGTGATTAGAGGTTTGAAAGAGAGGAAGGAGGAAAAGCTGGAGAGGTAGTGAGAGTAAAAAAAAAGTGGACAGATAGATGGCATGCCGGCGAGAGAAGAGGTTGACTGGGCGGGTTGAGGCTTAAGAGAATGACAGACTGGCTGCCAGAATTGAAGGATGAGGGAGTGCGACATATGCGGTAAACAGAACTAAAGATGACTTAATACAGGGCTTCCAGGAAGTACTGTAATGAGATGCATTTGATCAGAACTACATCCGAGATGCTGAATGTTCATTCGGAGAGAAAAAAAAGGTAAGTTGAGTGGAGTACAACTAACAGTCAAACTGACACATTGACAGAATAAAAAGAGAAGTCCACGCAATATATACTGGCCAACTGTATAGCATCCGCTAAATTAAATAAAACCGGCACAAAACAACTCCTAAAAAGATGAAGGTTAAATATTGGAATATTGAATCCATGTGGTTTTAGCTTATCACAGATATATTGGCATCTGTATCGCTCACTTGCTAGTTATTAGGTACACCAAGATATAACTAATGGAATCTATGATTACAGCCGCCAAATGAATCCTGCATGTATAAAGGTTGTAATGTTAGGTTTTAGTTGTGGTGGTACAGTTGAATGTTGAAGATTTTTAGTGAAAAGTGTAATAGTACTAATAAGTAGTCCACGCTCATTCGCATGTGGACAGAATATGAAGATACTTCTCAGTCTAGTCTAATTCACAGCAATTCAAAAGCAACACAGACTGTAGCCTTCAGACTGAAGGTCAGTTTCAACGAAAAAAGAACATTATAGCCTTCATGAAGGTAAGATTTTACTGCAGAGCTGTAAATGATTTTAGCTAAGTACCTAATAGACTGGCAAATACATGAAGCGCTGCAACTGTAACATCAAATCAAGTCAAAATGATCTCTTTCCACCATTTTAAATGTGGACTTTTTCTTGCTTTCTTTAGTATTCCATAAATGTAAAACTAGTATCTCATTGAACTGTCAGTCGCATAAAACAAGACATCTGAAGATTTTGTAAATTGTGATGAGCACTTCAAGAAATTCAAGATTATTTATAGACCAAACAATTAATATAGCAAGAAGTTGACAAAATATTCAACATTTAACAGTTTGAGCCCTAAATAAGTGTTTGTCAGCTAAAAAGTGAGATGAAAATTGCAGTACAAATATCCCAAAGAAGTATTTACAGTCATTTACAAACTGTCATGTTGCAATTACACGTCACCTTTTTCTTACATCGTACAAATACTGTAACAATCCATCATTATCCCATATTTTTAAACTCACAAACATTAATATCGGTTGCACTCTAGTTGGTGCAACAGGGAACACGTGCAACTTCCTCAACCCCATCAGTTGACTGCTCTGCCAGTCCAATGATGCCTACAAAAGGCAAACATGTCTTCTGAGGAATGTTCATGTTGTATTACTTGTGGTGTGTTCCCTATTAATATGACACACATCTAAAAAAAATTACTGAAGTCTTTAGTGCTGACTTTTCACTCACACTAATGAAGTTAATTACCCAGGCATGTTGTTTGCCGGACTTTGTTGACAAAAGCACGTAGCAATGTCTTGTTCAAAACACCACCCATTCAGTATTTGGAGCGGATACAACACAGGTTTTTTGGATTGGTTTGGAAATTTTGTTTAACCACGTTGTAGTTCTCACCCCCATTTAGGGGGAACGTGTGTTGCTCTGTAAGTGGCCCCACTGGACAGAACACCAGGCCGCCGTACAGACGGCTCCCATCAGTCCAGGCAGAGGTCCAGGCCTCGGCCCAATACGGCTCACTAGCTCTCTGCAGCGCACACACAGCCTCTCAGCCCGCCTCATAATTATTCTGTTGGTCCCGTTAAGAGACTCTCTCTCTGCTCCATTACTCACACACTGCCAAAGATCCTGCAAAGAGGCTCCCCAGGCTGCACCACGCAGCTGCGACTGTGTAGGTGGAGGCACATGTGTAAACAAAACGAAGCAGGCTCGACGTGTGCTTTAACTTCAAACGTCGCCTCTTTATGGCACAAAGGCCGTGATTAAGATGCTTTACTCGCAACACCTTAAATCTTTTAACCAAATGAAGGGTAAATTGTTTTTGTTGTAAAGCGTTCATGCTTAACAAGATCTAAATGGAAAGGCTGAACTGTAAACTGAAGAGTAACCTCCCTTTGGATTTGGACATGGGGTCGTTCATTTTTATCAAATAAAGCGTGAAGAAAAAGAGCTAAGAACGGGATTCATGATGGTGAAGAAACCGTATAACTTACTATAAGCAGCCTTGTAAACATGACCACGAAGACAAAGACATGTTCTTCAGGTCCCCAAGGTCAAACGTGAGTTCAAAAACGAACACTGGCATAACCCCTGATGATGACATTACCAGTAATCCAGTTCTCACACATCAAGGGTGCAAACCAGCAACTCTCATAAGCAGTGAAGAAGTAGCTAATTAAAAAGAAAGAGTCCAAACCTGCCATGTGTTAACCTGTAATCCCATCAGCCATGTCCGACAACATGAAAATCTTCTAAATTCCATTTCAACTAAAGGATGAAGCCACCTGATGGCAACATTAAACAATCTGCTGGATGTCATGGTAACAAACGATGTGGAGGAAATATAAATATTATTATAGCTTTACTGTAATGCAGCATTTAAAACCAAAAAAAAGACTCTTATTACATCTTTTTACAAGCTAAGAAGAGGTCCAGTCTCATGTTAGGATATTGATACATTTCCCAGCTGTATGTCATCTTACCTCAAGATGAGCTTCAATAAGGTCATTCAGAAAGAAATTAAAAAAGGTAACATACAGCCAGAGTACATGATGTGGAGCGCAACAAATGTATGGGATTAAATGTGACTGAAGCCAGTCAGCCCATATGTTGCATTTGATTAAACTAGTGGCCTGTCGTGAATCCATAAATTTATGATAATTAGCTGGCTGAGATATTGACAACAGTCGACATTCATCACCAAAATCAAAGTTAAAATGGTAGTGACCTTGTACAGATAACACTACAATGAAACTATGCATAATGCATGCTTAAGCATTTACAGGTGTAAAGCTCCTTGAACATTTCCATGGTTACACCCTCAAGAGATGGGATATTAGGTGATCTATTGTCATTATTATTGTTGATTTAGTATTTGCTGCTCTATATATCATTCAACAAGATATATCCAGAACAATATCTAGAGAGAACCATAAAATGTTGAAACCCCAAATAATTATTCTGGTGGCCCCTTGACAAACATCTGTAAACACCCTTCTTGTGTACAGACCATGGTTTTAGATAAGGTATGCTCGCCTAGTAAATTAACTGCGATCTATTGAAAATAGCCACATATGGACAACAAAAAACTCTTGAATTTTGAGAGTCTTTGTGGTCATTGCAGTAACCCAGGAGAACAGCCGATTGGCCTGTAAAGCTCGTGGTGAAGAAATTGGAAATTAAATGTAGACTGACACAACACTGCAGAGCCTCAGACAGCAGGACGTCAAGAGAAGTGACTGCACTGAAAGGGGTGTGGGCAAAAGCGAAGCGTAGAGGCAAACAGAGCCAGCGAGTTCATCAAGCAACAGCTCCATCTAGTGGTCGCCTATGTAAAGCTAAAATATTATAAATGACTGATTTGAGTTTCTGTGCAAGGTGACCCATGTTGTAAATTGCTCTGCTGGCCTTTGGATGCCAAAGGCAAGACGCTTTAGTTGGAGGGGCTCTCTCCCAAGTCAATGAGCTGCATACATTTCTATGAGAACAGGAGCAACAACAAAAAAAACGAAATAGTGAAACAGAGGATGAAACACAACATTCTATTTTTTTTTAGAGGCTTTATTACAACTGGAATGAAAAATAGTGGTTCCAAAGTTCTTTTGGATCAACATTGCCAACATTATACCTGCAAAAGTTACCATCAACACAACTTTCTAGATAAAATTGATGCTGTGTCTGAAGTCAATTAACGGCCCCGGCACAAACTTTCCAAATGCCGTATCGTGACGTCACCTCTCAGTGTGATGGGACGTGGGATGTTTAACTTAGGTCGCTAACCCTCCCAAAAGAAAACTCGTGATTGAATAACGCAATATGTCGCGTTAACGTTATTGCTTTCTTGCAGAAAATATACAAGCCTTCTTTAAAAAAAAAAAAAAAAAATACCACTTACGGCAATTTTCACGGTCAACGAACTTGGTCGTTTTCCAGCTCGCAGCGTCATCAACCGTTAACTAGTTAGCTAACCGTTAGCTGTTAACCATGTTAACGTAAACTAGTGAGAGGTTAGTTAACGTTAACCAGTGACCTTATACAATCAAACCTAACGAGACTATATGACGAAGTCTATATCCATATTGACGTTGGCTTACGTTTGAGTCAAGTCGTGCGTTAACTACGCAAGCTAGCTAACTAAGTGAGATAATGCGAGGCATCTCAAAAAACGTAACGTAACGTACCTCTGTTATGAAGACATTCTCTAAATCTTTTGTTCAATAATAGCACAAAAATACCCCCTTACTGCCATAAGTAACTCGACCATAACAGTTTAATTAAGCCCGCTTTTGAAGTTGGCTCCATTTTCTTCGCACTCAACGACAGCAACTTGAAGTGACGCCTGTATTCTATGATCTAAAATGAGCAGACTTGGTTAATTACGAAGTCTACTTGAAATACTGTGTATTCATCAAATTATATATTTGTATATCATATGTAAATCTTAATCCATAAATAAAAATTATGGATCATGTCCATGCCACCACCTTTATTTGGTTTAAGAAAAATAAAGTTTGAATACATACTACATAATATATACATTACTTTAAGGAAACTAGAAATGCTCAAATTCAAGATCTGTTCAGTTTACTCGTTAGGCCAATAAACACAGGAATTCTGATGATATGGTCGTAGTTGCAGGCTGTTTTATCAGAATGTCGAGGCAATTTTCTAGAGATCAAGGTGCAGACTTGTGGAAAGGTGTTATCGATTTTGCTATATGAATGTGATTGAAAAGACTGAAATGAAACCCCAAATAAGAGAACACTCAACATGCACAGGACAGTTACGTTTCTTCACCATTTAGATTTTCTTACCATCATGGAAGTCATACTAAAGAAAGACAATACATGGATAAGAGGTTGGATTTTATTTAGTCCATTTTCAAAATTTACATTTTCTGTCGAGATTCATTAAAAAAAAGATAAAGCATCGTCAGCTATGCAGTCTGTATCACAAAAAGACTGCAATAAGGAAAGAGTGAAGATGACGTAGTAGGCACATTTTTTCAAATGATACATGTTAATCTAATTGATGGCAAAATATGTACAGCAATGATTTTATCTTGTGGTAGCACATGCTTGGGACTTCCGAGTCAAAGTTCACAGGTTAGTAAA
The DNA here is from genome assembly GCF_023055335.1 of Clinocottus analis. Taxonomy (NCBI): domain Eukaryota; kingdom Metazoa; phylum Chordata; class Actinopteri; order Perciformes; family Cottidae; genus Clinocottus; species Clinocottus analis. Next base: position 4,752,773 of record NW_027175954.1, on the reverse strand, counting down.
GCACAGATTTATGCAGACAAAGACTTTTTCACGGTCTAGAAAAGATGTATCAAGTTGACCACATAAGGCAGTCAATTTCCCAAAACTGTATGCCAGTTCAATTTGAAATAAATTAAACCTAAAATGAGAGAGAAATGAGGAATATCAATGAACTTGTGAAACTAATTGACCGGCGCTTGTCAAACGAAACATTTTTAACAGACTTTAGCAAATTAATCAAGAATACTGAACTAAAAGTGGACAAGACTTCCACCTGATGAAATAACTTGAGAAATAAATTAGAAATGGTTAGTATTGTAAGTACCTGATTTTCTCTCTCTAGCCTAAGTTTGATACCTTTGCATAACTTATATAAAACCTGTCACTTTCTTTTAAAAACTCACAGTAATTCATTCATTTATCACAAATCCTGACACCACCTAAAACAGGCACAGGATTCTACCCTGCAGAATCCACATACCCTCGAGTCAAACACGCTGGATATTCCATACAAATAAAGGACACTTTTCCTGTTTATATACATAACACTTTTGTACAGTCTTTGCACTTCCATTATAACAGATTGAAGCATCTCCACGTACAAAGTAAATGGAAATCAAATCATGTTCAGTGGATTAAACCTTGAGTGAATCCAAAGCTTAAATTGAGCACTTGGTTACATGTAATATTAACGAGTTCAACTGCCTTTACATTAAAAGAAAAGTAATAAAACTATGAAATTCTGTCGCACTGGATTATCTTGGAGATCAAGTTTAAAGTTTGCCATAAACACAGTTGAGGGTGAATTTCAGCCATCCACATGAACTTGGTGAAAAACAGATCTGTGACCATTGACAATGGAAACTTCACTCCACTCAAACAGGAGAAACTAAAAAAAATCAACTCTGTTAACCAGCTATGATAAGTAGTAGAGTGTTGCATTGATAAAGTATCGTGATCATGTTATCAAGTGATTCAATTGATACTCCAAAACATCAAACAGCATTATAATTTAAGGAAACGTTAACTGCGGATCCGCCCACCAGCCATTGAAAGGTGAACAACAGAACAAAACAAAACAAAGTCTAATCCAATATAGGAGGCAGTGAATGTTCAAAGTTTGTGGATCTGCTTAAGTTAAACCCCCGATGACAAGTCCAGTCATTCCACCTGCTTTCATACTGCAAACAGCTTATTCCTGGCTCATACCACTTCCTACGACTGTACACACAGTGCTGTCCTAGGCCTAACAGCGGTGTTAACTAAACAGTTTAGTGGCTGTGAAGCTCCACTACCCATAAAGGATCTTGCTGAGGTGGAAAGTGACAGCTGGACCGTCCCAAAGCACACACCCGAGCCTACACTAGTGTAAAAGGCCCAACAGTTTGAGTGTTTGGAGGGTGGGTTGGCGGTCGGGACAACAGGGTCACTTGGGTCCCTTGGAAGGAATGTCTGTCTCAGTGGATTGGCGGCCATCGTTCCAGGCCTCTCGTGTGCTCTTAAGGGCCTGTGTTCGTTGCTGGTCCACAACCACGTAGTCAACACGCTCATCCGACACTGCCATTCCAGTTCCATTGCTTTTAACCTTCATAAAGAAAAACACAAAACAGGTCTGTCTTGAAGTTCCTTTAAAATTACTTGTGAATGCGTGGGCTCAGGATGTGAGGGCTGATTCATTCTTACCTTCCTAGGTGGGGTAGACTTCCCGGAGTCAAGATCCAAATCCAGGTACTCCACCTGTTTGTCTCCCTTCGGCTTCACCATAGGGCTGCTCCCACCATCCACAGTCATGGGGGCACCGAGCTTCATGTTCTACATTAGCCAGAAAAGGATGCTTTTATTCACTGAATAGGAACAATAATCCAGTGTCAGTGACGCAAAGTCATACTTCAATACAATCTAGCATTGTCACAATAATTAATATTGGTTTGTTAAGGCTGCAAGAGATTGACTGATTTGATTTCCCAAAAAGTTGGTACTTTCACAGAGCATGTTATGCGAGCCCTTCAGAACTTCAGATGATGCACTTACAGAACTGATGATTTGTGGATCGGAACATTTAAAAGGATGAAAACACAAATAGCGATACACAATTAACCCGAAATTTGTGTACAATCAGTTCCCGTATAATAATTGTCAAAATGGGAGCAGTAAATAACAGCGCTGCTTAGATGAAGTTGATCATCATTTCATCATGAGAAAAGATTGGTTTGATCAGCGAACATCTTTCATCTCGCTAGTCCGATCAAACAAGCACCAGACTGGCAAAGTTTGTTCGCTGAAGTGTGGATTTATCATTTTGCTGATACAGGCAACACAAATTTGGCTTACGTGCCCAAAGTCCAGTTGATTCAAAGCTGTCCAATGAAATACAAAAGACTTTGCAAAGTATCTCAGATTTTAATTCTGAAAAGTTTTTTTCTACTTTTCAGATTGCAGAGTTTGTTCTTTTTTAGTTTATTATGCTTCCCCCATTTTAAACTGAAAAAAGTAGCGGTGGGTCAGTGGCATCGCTTTGTGTTTACAGCAAATTTAAGATAACAGAGAAAGAGCTTTAGTGTTAGTAGAAACAAATCCAAATTATGGTATTGTGACAACACTAAAAGGTAAATGTTGGACCTATTGGTAGTGTTAATTTCTAACTACAAGTCGGGTAGTGTTACTATAACTAAAATGGTGACAAAACTAGTGCATACTAATTAGAATGAAAGTAATTGTATTTCACATCTTAAAAATCACTGCACTGCAAACTAAGTACCCAAGCAACTCTTTCTAGCTGGTGTTGGGGAGGGATAAAAGCACAGCAAAGTATGCACGATGAACTTGCCGACTGTCTGATAAAATGATAACACCTTAAACTGGTAACCCCCGGTATTTTCACAGAGCAGGCCATGCACGTCTAACCTGGCAACCCTGCTCACCTCCTCTATGATGTAAAGGTCCTCCACCTCCCTCTTTACAGGGGTGATGGGGACTGTGCAGTAGAAGGACTCCTCTCTACATAGAGTGAGAAGGAAGCAGTGACAAAGGAAAAAAGAAACAGCAGCTGGTCAAGAACGAAATGCGAGAAAAAGAAAACGAATGAAGCCAGAGTCTGGTGAAGCCAAAGAAATGAGGAACTAGGGAGAAAGAAATTAACAGAAGTGATGAAAGAACAGGAAGTCAGCAGACAATATCAAAGCAAATGTTGGGAATAGTTAAATTGTTATAGCAAGAAAAACAGGAAAATTATTCACCTAACTGTAAGAGAAAGAAACCCCGATGACAGAAATGCCGTCCCATTAATGTATGGCTGATGTGCCCAATATTATTATGCCTAAAATGTGTCTCATATTGATGCCACATAAGCCAATGCCGATAAAACAAAGAGAGATCTTTGTACAACAGTAAAGGAACCTATTTGATAAAACAAGCATTTTTTTTTTAAAGAACACAATACCTGAAAAGAAAAACAACAAAATAGAGGATAAAGATAGCAGAGCTGCAGAACAAGAAAGAAATAAGAAGAAATTGCAAAGAAAAGAGTTGAAGTGGCGAGGAGTCCATCTGCAGCAACCAGTTATTTCTCCACACTAATGTATGCCTTCGAGGAGCGAGAGCTGGAAATGGGCTTTCTAATAGTTTCTGTGCAGCAATTACAGCTTAACATTGTAGGTTTCATGGTGTTCAACCCCGGAAATTGTGCCTGCCTCATACATACACTCTACTGTATTTGCAGTGTATCCGTAGTAAACACTGTCTTTGTTAATGTCATATACAACAATGATTTCAAATAGTTTCAACAAGCCTCAAAAACATATCACAAAAATGATCAAATAAGACATTGAGCACATTTTTCCAGAGCTTTGATTATCTGCGATTTGAGATTAGAAAACAGTAATCATGCAACTTCTTATATCAGAGGATAGTTGTGTGTTACATACTGGTTCATCTGTGGACTTATTAGAGACCATGGCTACATAATTCTCATCACAGTCTTCGGAGTCAGTGCTGGAGGCCGTACTATGCACTGATGCGGGTCTCGTTGGCATTGGAAACCTAGAAAGACTGAGCAGCATTCACATTGTTTACACACCGACTTCCAGACATGTACAGTCTCTGGTGAACACAAAATATATCACAGACATAACAGCCACAGCTATAACCCACTGCAGCCTGCGGAGTCCCTGCAGCACAAAGCACAGCAATAGACCTGATACCAAACAATAAACTGCATTCAGCATATGTAGCTCTGAGGCAGATCCCAGACCAGCGTTTATGAGCAGTGCTACGTCGGCCACAAGGTGACTACAGTAAAGCATGAAGTGTTAGTGCCTACTTATTCAGTTAATTGTATCCAGTACAAAAGGGAATGTTCACGCCAAATTATATTTTTACGACAAAAAAAGAAAACTAAACTGTATTTTGTGTTATTTAAACCAAATAGGGCAATACACACTGTTTCTGTAACATCAGCTGCTAAAATTTAGTTTATTTGTATTACCCTAGTTTGTTTTTTTTTAAAGCACAACTAATACAAAGGAAAACTGATTGTATTTTATTTGTTTCAAAGGGCTTAGGAAACAGTGGTGTGAACATACCCTTAGTTGTTAGCAAAAATGCGGAACTACAAAAAATGCTGCAGATCATTTTAGATACTTACTCCCGAGCGAATGACCGTGTGACAGGCGAGCGGACAGGCGTACAGGGCTCCTCCCATTCTGGCAGTGGTTTGATTTCAAGTGGAGCTGGTCTTCCTGAAGAAAAGTACACATAACAGTCAGCCACTGCTTAAGAAACATACTTTAGCTACATTTATGTAAGGTGGAGTAAAAAAAATGTTGTCAAAATGTTGTAAAAATACTGTGAAATAAATCAACCGATTTGGAGAATTTTATATTTCAAGTGTTAAATCATGTCATTATTACTAATGCAGATCAAGACTGGAACAAATGACTGCATAATGGATGTAGATGTAAACAAACATATTTAGAAAAAGAAACGTGAACAATTACAAACTCCTGAAAATTAGAAATCAAACCATTGGGATGAAAATACCAGAGAGAGCAACTCTCTCTGGTATCATTTATATAAATTACAAATACAATAATAATTAATAATTATATTCTGTGTGTGTGTGTGTGTGTGTGTGTGTGTGTGTGTGTGTGTGTGTGTCTGGTCACATAAAATGTATAAAATATTGTTTGAACCAATTTCCTTCCTTTAAAAGGTGAAAAACAATACAAACTGAAAACAATTGGGTGATTCTACAAAACAAAACTGTGTACAATATACAAGGAGTCAAACTAATACATGGTAAACTACTTACTTGCTAGTACACTCTGTATGTACCCAAGCAGAAGGGATAATCTATCTTAGGCTCTTTTATTAGATGATATCATTGTTCAATTTCCTCTTGAAGAGCCATCTACTAGTTTCCAGAGACATGTGAGTGTTCTTGTGACAATAATTCTGTTGTGGTTGCTACTTCTGAATGTGTGTTTGGAAGGACAATATATTAAATAAAAACACAGAAAGAAATGTTTTGTAAGAGAATTGTTAGTAAGTCATTTGTTGTGACTGTGTGTGTGTATGTGTTCACATCAGAGGGAGAAGGTGGTTCGTGTAAGGTGGTAGTAACAGTGTATTCTGAGAGGCATGCTGTGACTCCAATCCACCGTGGATGAAGTGCACACTCAGTCCCCTCCTGCTGGGATTTAAAATAAGACTGGATTAGTGCAACAGCTCTGACACCCGTGTTTTATTCTTAAACCTATTTGGGTAGCTCTGGATGGATGTGCTCATCGCAGCCAGCAAACATTAAGAGGTACGATTTGATTGAGTGTGGTTTGCACACAGTTTCTTATCGAACCAACAGGCCGGAGAAACAAGACAAATCCGACAGTACGCCGCATGCAAAGAGTCAAGATGAAGTAGAGTTTGAGAGGGGTCAAGGAATGGAAAGTTTTCAGATACACAATGGCAGATCAGTGTGGAGTACCTACCCTTGCGTCGTCCCCTCGGGAATTCACCTACGGTTTGAGAGTCGGTTCGCTCTAAACCGACACCTTTTGCTCTTATTATTTTAGGACTCTGACCTGATTGGTGAAAGAAGACTTTGCTTATTAGAAAATTTTTGTTGATCACAATAGTTCAACCCAACTGTCCTGCCATGCAAAGCAAAAGACGAGACTTTGCAGAACAACAAAACTATAACCTTGCGTACATCCAAACACCTTTTTGTGCAGCACAGTTTTTCAAAAGGATGATTGTCATGACAACAGCGGACCCATAGTGCCCAACATGCACCTCACTCCATGCACCACGGCTTCCCACACAAAGACTGACATCACAGCTGTGCATGCACGACGAGCTGTGCATAAGCACTGGGAGTACACTGAGAAATGATGTCACGTGACGAAGACAAAAACAAAGAGACACACACTGTAGCTCCTTTCACATTACGACGCTCATCACAACATTGTTCTGCAGCGCCAACGAGAGCAAAAACCCAAATGTGCCACAATCTTAAAGTACAATAATTCATGTCAGTTGAACATATCACAGTGTTAATGTGAAGGAAAAGCCGATTGCTGGCCTTGACCACAGATGTCATAGCGCTCGCAACATATGGCAGAAACAAACCAAAGCAGAGAGAGAAAAAGAAGATGAACATGACGGGTAGTGAGTTCAATTTGGCCAGAGGAATCTTTTATGGCTCATTGTAAATAAAAAAAAAACAACAATGTCCAATTAAAAATCAATCGAGCATGTGGTATTGTACTTATTGAAAACATTTTTACCCACACATTTTAAAACAGAGTTTAGTGAATAAATATCTAAATAGTGATGTTACTCACTATTATAGTACTTTTCAAATGATCAACTGCGAAGTGCGTTGCATAAAATCAAAATGCATCCACAAGATGCCATCAGCAGAGGATTGTTTTGAGATTTGTTTTTTTTAAAATAGGAGTAGATACACTTCAGTCTCTTAGCTCTAAATAAAACAAAAAAACATAGTGAAGACTAAGATGATGTGATGAATAGTAATACATTTTATTGTAAAAAAAAAGAAGGGAAAAATCAGGGTTGCTGGACAAAACCAATGAGAGGAAGTGATACATAGCAAGATAAACTACCAATGACAGGGCCAGAACTACAAAACGGACTTTTTACTGCCATACCTTTCTGGAAATTATGGATCAAAAGCTACAGGCCTGAATATGAGTCATACCGACATCCTCTGTTCTAATACTTACGCATTTCTAAAGACTGAATGTAATGCGCGAGGGGATTAGGTGAAGATTGATTGCCTACTGGAAGCTACAATTTTTCCTCCTCGAGATAGAGTTTATATATTGGAATAAACTTGCACTGTTGGCCAAAACAATCCCAATTTAAGGATGAAGTATTCCTGATAGACAATGTACATCCAAGCTTCAGGAGCACTGATGATTTCCAGTTATGATTTGAAGAAAGTAAAAATAAAACAATAATAACTTTCAGCCATAGTAGTCCCACGATGATGATTGCCAAATTTCGAGATAACTGGTTCAGAGGTCACCGAAATAGAAAAGTGGTGCACTGAGGGATTTCCCACTGGGGAACTGTAATCCTCAAGAACGCGTCCTATTTTTCTTCAGTGACACTGACCGCCATGGCTTTTGGTTTGCCTACATGATGACTCCCTGTCTCCCTGACATCCCTCATCAGTTTCCTTTCTCTCTCTGCCCATTGCTCAGCCTTTCAATCTGCCCAGATTGCAAGTCCCCTAGCTATTAGGTCTTTCATCAAAGAGCTCATTCAGATGAAGGGAACAAAGGGGATTGAGGTGACCACTCCGGGCTTCGGTCACTCCATGGCACAGGGACCAGCCCCCTCCAAAACTGTCTACAGGCCTCTTGAGCTCCGGACAAAAGTCCTTTTGACAAGGAGCTTACTGTGTTGGATGTAAGAGGATGTAGCAGGCACTAAACTAATTTATCAAGAGGTGAAATAAGCTGGTCAAGCACGGGCACAGAAGAAGACGATGGTATTTAACACACCAGACAAACCAAGAGAGACAAAATTAGGAAACACATTTGTCCACAGTGGCCACTGAAGTATGATGAAGAAAGACACTGCATTGAGAATGGATGGAAATGATTAAATGTTGTACAGATGGCTTCATGACCATGAGCGAGCACTATGAGAATAGCAGCCGAGTGTGAGACAAAGCATGATCAGTTTTTGCATTAGTGAATACTGAGCATACTGAAGCAACAATACACTCCGGCACACATCAACCCCCGCAGCAAGAACTTGATAAAACCTACAAAATATTTATGAACCATACATGCATGCACACTCGTTGTCCTCTCACCTTTGCGATCAGGTTTGAGATTTCGGTCCACAGGCGGGGGCTGGCAGTCACTGAGCATTGGCCTGCGAGGGGGGGTCTTGGGACTGGAGCGGAAACCCATGTGGGCAGGCGGGGGGACCTGTTTTCCCAGCGATGAGAACTCCATGGTGCTTGGTGTCATGGGCACATAGTTCGGTTCATGCATCGGCTCCGACAAAGTGCCCGAGTGATGGTGTGATGGCGAGTTGGCACTCATGGGTACGTAGTTCTGGTCGACTTCTTCTGTGGACTGGCTGCCGACTGGCATCATTCCTTTATTTTTCTGAGTGTGACAAGGCAAAAGGACATGTTCACAAAGGACAAACATAGATGGTATGTGCCTCTAAACTCAGGCCACGGGGGAACAGTAATGATAGTCAACTTTAATTTTAGACAAAACAATGAACAGTCATCTGCACTCAAACTATTTTAGAAACTGCTGCAGTACGTCTGCTATCTCTTTGACATGTGATGTTACTTCAATCCACAATAAAGTGCACTGTTGACATTTTCTTTGCAAACATCACAGTGGCAGCAGACAGTTCATATTTTCTTTAGTTTTTTCTGATTGTTCTCAATTCCACCAGACTGGAGCCATTGTTTTACCTGGGTAAAGTTCACTTATATAATTAATAATGTATGATTGCCAAAAAAAGAGAGAAAAGTTTGCAATGACCTTTCTGGGGTTTTTTTGTTTTTTTTAGCAGGTTTGCTTATGAAGTATGCAATATGGTATTGGGAAGCAATGAAGAAAAACAGGAAACCGTAATACACGTTGATGGCTTTCTCTACCACATTAGGACTGATTTCCGCCCCACAACGCAGAATAGCAACATGGGAGCAGAGATAGGAATGCAGCATTTGCATGCAGTATGACAGCTGAGAAAAGTCAGAACTTGATTGTAAGCAGATTTTTCACTGTTTCTTTTGTGCACTTTAAACATTTTACGTCTCTGATAACAACTACAACAATCAAGATTGTAAAAACAGTCAAATTCATAACTCAAAAACCTTTAAACAGACAAGCCCTACTTGAGCGCACACAGGAGTTCTACAGGATTGTGAGTTAATAAACCAGAGAAGCTTGGAACAACACTTACAAAGTAGCTGTTGAAGCTTTCATTGAAGTCAAATGAACAGCTTTTCTCAGAGGGGAATGATCGAGGAATATCATAGCAGTCCTGGGATCCAAAATCTGCAACAAAACAAAAAATAAAATTACCAAATATACACATCCATATAATATACTGCACGATTCCCCATACCAAAGCTAAATACTGAATATCAAGCCCATTTATGCTACAGCATAATCCCAACGACAGACATAATAGAGGCCTAATTAAAATACAGTATGTGTTTCCATGACACTGGAAAGACTATTTGGCTCAGCGGGATAAAGCTCAGCAGCTATACAGTATGTAATGACTCCACTGTTCAGCACAGTATTATTTCTTTTTGCATTCTCATTAGGCACTAATGCAGTGGCTAATGCATTTCACTTACGGCCACAAGAACACAGCAGTGCTAGTGTCCGCTTAGCGGTCGGGGACCACCACGGGGGATAATTGAATTTAGAAATGTCCTTTCTTTAAAATGTTGTGAAGGAAAAAATAAAGTTTAAATTTGGTCAGATGAACTCCCGTTTAGAGTATAAATACTTCAACCACTCAATAGTCCTTTACAGTGCATTTGCACCCGGGCCTGTTTGTTTGTCATTACGTCGCAGAGCAGACTTAAATCGCTCCAGCCCGACTCGTGTTGGGTGAAATATTCACAACAGCCTCAACTCCATTCAATGTGAACAACTGATGAGGCTGGAATATTCACCGACAGATTGACACTTTTTACAATTAATTTGCGCAGGTTGAACGGCTGATAACCGACTTTCACTAAAGAACTTCAGGGTCTCTTGGTTTTTGAAAACAATTATTTTCCCACTAATACTTTTGTAATGACATTTGTCACCACAAGAGGGAGAAGTGAGTGAAAGAATATATTACGTTGTGTCCTAATTTACTTCATAGGTTTCTCTGTTCTTGTCACAAAGTTGTGTTCCATCTATTTTAAGCCTTTCTACTAAGGATGCTGTGAATCGTTTTAAAATTGCTGCTATAAATGTAACCTTTTATTATTAGCTTTGCTATATTTTCTAATTATACTCAACTTTTATTATAAAATACATCTTGAGTCTCCATGGAATAACTGATTTGTCAGATTCTAGTAGAATCTTCTCTTGCTTTCATAGAAAGAGGAAGTGATAACGGCACACAGACATTGCTGTTATGTCACATGGACTTTTAAACCCCGACTTAAATAGATAATATGGGGTGTTTTGGCAGATTTAGATGACAGCACCAATGCTCCCAAGGTAAGTGACAGTATAATACAGGATATGTACAACAAAGAGGCTTCTGCTCATAACTAGCAAAATATATCTGTAGTTTCAGGGATGCAACAGAGGGGATGCACTTGTCCACAAGCGAGGACATATGAAGAGGATTCTTAACATATAAACGTATAAAGTCGAGGCCTTTGATCGTCAAGACATCTGCACAAAACTCCCTGCTCTGTGTTAAGGTCTGATAAGCTCTTGATAATTTCGATGTTTCGCGAACAGAACAAAGTAAGGACAAAAATAGAGATTGAAGTTATGAAGAAAACATGTTGAGAGCTCCTGCGATGTCTTCTATCAAAAGAATGCAAAAAAAAGGTCCTAAATGCCAACCTAAAAGTTCTGCAAAAACCATATAAGATTGATTTAAAATATCACTGCACTTAAAATATCAAAATTGTAAATGTGTGTGTCCTATCAAACATTACACTAAATTTAAATATTTTAAGACCATGAAACATATTTTCTACTTTCATCGTGGTTTTCCAATGCATAGGAAATCTCTACAACAATATGAGAAAAGAAAAAAACTAACTCTCTGACACAAACCTTTCCGGAGGCGTGAACAGTCCACTGTGCCGATAGTGTTGCTGCGTAACGCCTTATTCCCAGCACTAGTAGGCACACAGTAGTTTCCGTCCGTCTCTGATGCTGAGCGGGGCACGTAATAGGGGTCCGTAGGGGAGCGCTCAGCTGGGGGCGGTGGGGGTCCTGAGGTGGTACTGAGCGAAGGCTTGGGCGGTCTGGGAGGGGGTACTGCATCCCCCCCACCCTCTGAGCCTCCTACACCTGTCGACACTGACAGAGTGCGGGGCACCTGGTAGGTACAATTTGCGCCAGGTGTAGGTGGGATATCATAACTGATGGAAAGGTTGCGCAACTGTGACTCCATTGAGGGCTTCCGTGACGGTGTGTTGAAGACATAGAGCTCAGAGGCATCCCCGCTGTCCGGATGGGCCACGGGGGAGGAGGCTGACTTTGGGAGCAGCACAGTGTCCTGGGAGTAGCTGCGAGGGAGGTGGTAAAGGCCGGCGTCAGTTGATAGAGAGGCACAACGTGATGGAGGCGAGTCGTAGATGGAAGAGGCGGAGGCAGGGGCTGGGTGCTGTGGGAAGAAGCCATTGTGCGAGGTGTGTTTAGCTGAGGAGGTGGACGATGTGGGCGTGCGATGAGAGGGGAGGTTGTCATTCAGGTCCGTCTCTGAAGAGGTAGACTTGGAACACTCAGCATGAGCTCTAAGGAGACAATATACAATCACACCAGAGAATTAAATATGCATAATTAATTTTGACAAGCAAAGAAATCCACTCAGTCAAGGTAAGCCTTCACAGCATTGTCTGCAAGCCAAGGTTAGTAACATAACATTATATACAGACATCTTGTCACTTATCTTGGCACCTCTAGAGATGTTAGCATTCCTTTTCTCAGAAGATGTTGGGTGAATCAAACAACATGAAGGCAACAAAAAGTGTTGGGTCGATCTACAGATGCCATGAAAATCTACAGCTGTGAAGTTTTAAAGTGTCGCTGTTGATCTGTCTTGTTTTTTTAAAACACATGTAGCACTCCACACACAAGCAGGCAGTTCCAGCTGAATGGCTGGCCACTCACAGACTAGCCTGAAGAGGAAGAGTCTTGCTCTCACATTCCTCCAGGAGCAAATACTCCTGGTCTCCCTCCAATGGAGAGTGACGCTGCACTGAGCTACACGGCACACAGCAGAGACAAGGACGAGAGTGGCAGTACATGAAATGTACAAAAAGAAGAAATGGGTTGGAAAAGAGAGGAGCTTGTCACTGTGCAGCACTCCAGCAATGTGAATACGGAGACTCATACATATAATAATCACACGTGGACACAAACTCACCTGTTGGGTTCAGGCTTTTTGCTCTCACAGTTGACGAGCCACAGGTAATCCTGGGGCTCCTCCGAGCTGGACTGAGACTCCAGGTGACGCACATTGACCGGCTGGTATGGAGGGGGCACACTGGACAGCATTGCTGCTGGACCGGCAATATTACCCAGAGCTGGGTGTGGTGGGGTGTCCACCACCAGGCCTCCCATGGCTGACTGGTGAGCAGCTTTTGCTGCCTCTGAAGGAAAGAAACAAGATAGCTGAGGTTAATTCCTCTCACGACTATTTACGTAATGTCTTCTTTAGAAAATACAGGTTTGTCACAGATGACGAGAGAGGAGGCGGGCCACTGCTTCTGAATTAACGATCACCTCCACTAAAAACAAAATAATTTCATACACCTTTTATGAAGTGAAGCCCTGAATTTCATGTATGCTACTTTGCAGTGTTTTTTGAATAAGGGGTACGCGTGTCCCTGTGGGTACGTGAATGCACTCCAGGGATTACGTGAGATTTGTTTTAAATATATTGAAAATGAGCATCCATTAAAAAAATGTTTAAAAATGGTTAATTAAGAAAAATTAAAAAAAATATAAGTGCAAGTTCATAAACTGAATTGTATATATTTTACATTAAATCAGACACTGATGGCACAGCGCTATGTATTAAAGCTTTTTTTCAACCACAATGTTTCACACTGGTTAAGGGGTAGACATATATATTTCATAGAGGGTACATCAGTGAAGAAAGGTTGAGAACCACTGCTATATTGTACAAAAAAAATAATATAGATGTGCATTATTCTTAGGACCGTAATCAAGTGATTCAATTGATGCCAAAAGATGAGAAGCCATTGAGATCCGGTGACGGCTCAGCACATGTCTATGAATGGCTGTTGAGGCTGACATATTGTTCAGTGGCTTTGCAGTTATTAATCTGGGCAGGACATGGCACACATTGTAATAGCACATTAATATTATGTAAGGCATCAGGTGGATGGAAGTTGGAAGGATTCATCAGTTCATGTCCTATTTATTTTATGGACATCTCAAACTGAATTTACTACGTTTGTATTTGTCCTAGTATTAGCATAATGCTTGGTAATAATTAAATTGTGGCCTTTTTGTTAACCTCTGGCTCCAGCTGAAATCAGTCATCCAAGAAGCTGGTCCCTGCTCCTACTGTGGATATGTAACGCCCACTTAGTCCACGCGGGTGATGTTAGTGACTGATGATATTAAGCAGAGAGTAAACAGTAAGCTGTGTTTGCCAATGTCAACCGGCTGAGTAAACTTGGACCCACGCTGTATCCTAGCAACTCCATGTAACAGTCACCACACTGACACTACATCATCTTTACATCTACGTCTATAATTTCTGAACCGGAGACTCAACAACTCAAGGACAAATCTCAGATATCTCTTTAAAATAGATCCACCGAAAATCAAAGCTACTAGCCTGTTGCAAGTCACGAGAGTCTAAACACCTCACTTCTTGAGTGGAAGATTTCAGGGAGATATCTAACCTTTTCATGTAAAGCGCACTGTCCTACTTGAGGGGAAGGACATGGAATACGTAGGTGTGACATGGGTGACAAGATTTCCTCAGTAACATTGGCTGGCACTGACAGCTAATATCAAGTTACCGCACACTCCAGTCATTGCTGTGAATGTACTCAAAGAAGAAATCATCACGAATTTGTATTTCCAACACACGTATATGCACGAAACCCACTTAAATGCATAATTTGTTCGTGAACGGCCTGAATACGGTGTTCGCCTTCAGAATCCCACACACTCCTCCTCAGACAGCGTTTCCTCAAGGTCTCTTCTTTGTCACACAAATACCAGAGTCCTTTTCAAACCCTTCTGCTCAAGCTGATTGTTGCACTGCACTGAGAGCCAAGATGGCTGATGCGTATGCTCGGTGAAATAGTATATCTGTATTCATTCCGCATCTTTTTACTTTTTTCTCAGTTCTCCTCCCACTCTCTCCTATAACCAACATGGTTTTCTCTAGAAAGGCCCCCTCTTTCTCCTCTTTAAAAAGTAAACTTCTCAAATCACGGTGCATCATTTGCGTCTCTGCTATCGTCTTCCCTTTTCCCCCACATTTGTTTGTTGAAGCTGTAAGTGCTGATTCATGCAGGAAAAGGGAAAATCCCCTCTGCTCATACTCATTTTCACCTCCTCCACTGTCTCTCTGAATGTTCCCTCTAATATCAGGCCAGCCATGAAGCACTCGAGTGTGGCCACACACACAACAGAGCACCAAGTTGGGTCTCACACACAGAGGAGTGAAAGCGAGTGCTAAAGAGGGAGCCAAGGACATTCTTTTGTAACAATAATTGTGAGAAGGGCTATCTGCAAGGATTTTGGTCTGCAGACCCAGTTTCTCCTTGAATGGGGCTCACTGTTTGTTTGCACAACACGGTTTTAACAGCCCGTTTCAATGATTGCATTAAAGAGCGTTATCGGGCTTGCCCTGCAACACTAGCTATGCAACAGAGGTGGGGGTATAGTAGAAGCTGACCTTGGAGGAGCATAATCTGTGACTCAGTTGCCAGGTTTGAAATGTGCATTCCTCTTCTAAAAGACTCTTAGTGGCGAGATATGCAAGACGGGGAAATCGTTCTCATCGCATTCAAATGCTGGCATATTTAGTCGAGGACGGGGGGGAAACAATAGAAGACTGAGATGCAAATAGCAACGCTTGCAATTAGGCTCGGAGACAGAGGACAGAGAGGGAAACAAGAGTACGCAAACGAGAGACAATGAGAACCAGATAAGAGGGAAAGAACGAAACAGGGGCAGTGGGACCGACAGGAGCACAATGATTTGATTATACAGTATTGGGGACGAGGGTAACATGAGATTTAACACAACACATGGATCATTGGACCTCTGCTGAGAACTATGCTGAATAGAGGCCTTCTGGCATATTCAGCGAAGAAAGAGAGAGAGAGAGAAAGAGAGAGAGAGAGAGATCAAATAAGAGAGACCAATCAAATGTACAGTAATTAACTCTTAAGTTGATATGGTTTGTTTGACTCCGGCTGACTGCTGGTGAAGAAGCTGCTACACAGCAATTCAGCTTTTCCTCTATTTATGCACATACATTATAGAAGGTGTTCAAAGAAGACTGTTGGTGCATGAAAAGATCAATACTGTATGAAAACACACAATCATTACTGTGGAGTGACATGTGAGGTCAATAATGAAACTTTTTTGTCTTTTGAATTATGTTTCTTTGTTTACATATTACACTGGTAATGTTTTAGTGCTGGTTACTGTCATATTGGCAACATCCGGTGGCAATAACAGTTGACGGTCTGCTGTGAGGATCTCAGAGGATGAACTGTTTGGTATTGCTATTTAGTAATAAATTAGTCAAGAACAAAGTGATAATGCTGGTTCATATTTAGCTATTGGGTTATAATTAATGCAATCACAGACTACTGCCTCAGAGACAAAAGTAACAGAATAAATGTTTGAGGCTGTTCATCACTTAAGATGTATTGAAAATAGGTATTGAACAATATCTACCACTATCTTCTAACTTTCAATCTGTTCTTATCAAGACCTGTTCTTCATAGGAATATTGTTTACACTTAAAGCAATTCAAACTTCAGATTTGGATATCCCAAGATATCTGACCAAATGTCACAAAATGTAAAAATCCATGGTGTGCGGGTGATTACATGTGGTTTGAACTTTAACTTGGTGTGAAATCCGTCCTGGTGAAGTCAAACTTCAATCCCTACCGTCTCAAGCAATGTTGATGTAATGCAGCAGTGATATGTGGTTAACCATCTAATGCCAATGTTTACCTTCGTCAGTGGGGTTAAATCCACAGATGTCACAGATGCAGCGAACCCACTTATTCATTTCGTCTTCGGTGTCCGCCACCAGGTAGAAGACGCGGTCGATGGTCTTGATGTCGAATATGAACCTGTGCTCCAGGTCCTTCTTGTTGAACGTCAGCCCAGCGTCCACCTGAAGCGTTCACAAACAAATATATTGACAAATATATAAATTAAGTATAATCGCCAATAAAAAAAGAAAGCTATTCTTATTGATAAGTAGTAGAGCTGAAAGTAATAGCCTTTTCCAACCAAGTGTAAACTGTCAAACACGTGAAAAGTTATCCTTTTACGTTGTTAATAATATCTATCAGTTATTTGCACAAAAACACACAAATTACTGGCAATTACAGATATTCATTAATGTTAAGAATTAACCATACAGTTAGAAATGTGGAACGTGCCTTTTGAGATTGCAGGCTGATAGTACAGAGGAAGCATACCTGCTCGCACAAGTTGAGATCAATCACACGGATGGGCTTCTTGGCATGGTCATTCTTGTAGTACTCCAATACGTCTGGGTCGCCCGTCAGACGGCCGCTGCGAAGAACAAACCACCGCTTCTTCCATGCCTGCAGAGAAATAAGGCCAAAGGTTATATGTGTGTTCTCACAATGACTGCTCCAGTCTTGCCTGACCGTTGGCCAAATGCTTTTTTTTTTAGTTTAGCCAATGTGTCCTAGCATAGCTTGTGTCTCTGTGTGCATTCTCCACCAGCTGCACTGCTCTCACTGAAGAATACTCGAGGCCAGAAGAAAGAGGCCGGCAAACCAGAAATATGTGTCTGGGATAACCAGAACAAAAGCCACATAGTTTGGCCTAGCACCATTATTGGGGTGAATAACCAAAAGAGAAACAGGCTATTGGGCATTTTCTTTCAAATGGGATTTGTCGTCGGTGTGAAAAAGGATCACAAAGCAGGAGAAAAAAAAAGGAGTTGAAATTCAGGCAAATATCAGCTGAGCTGAGATCTATGACTTCATTTGGTGTACGTACATGAAGGACAGTCCAATAATAAAATGAAGTGCATTAAAGCGATAGACAAAGAGACACCACTTGAACCCCTTTTTATCTGGGACAATTTAATACATCAGTAATTTATTACTGGAATATAAAAACGTCCCACTGTGCCACTGCAATTCAAAATAGAGCCATTTTACTCACACCAGACAAAAACAAACCATGAAGCTTCAGAACCTGTTTACATATCATGCATTGCAGTCATATCATGTGTTTAAAAAGATATAGGTCAGGGGAGAGTGAGAAGTCTCTTCAGATCTTCAAAAGTAAATACGATGCCACGTTGTTCTGTTTCTAGATTGTATTTTCCACCTCTTGGTGTTTGTAGTTATATTTAGAAAACACAGCATTCATTCATTTAAATGCAGACTCAACAAGGTCATGAACTCTTGGCTTTGCCAAGTCATTGGAGTTGGGCTGAACGTTTTGTTTTGTGGCTCAAAATAAGATCCCCACAAAATAAGAGATAAACTTGTCTGAGCAATTGCTGCATTTTATCATAAGATAAGATGATTCACTCCTCTTCGTTGCTGAAGCTAGGGAAAGTATTGGGACACGTTGAACAAGTTTCACCAACCAAATTGTGTGATCAAAATCAAATAACTGATCAAATACCAGAAACCTTTCCAGTCCCGTTTGAAATGTGAGTAAATGATAAACAAAGTACACAAGCAACCGGCACAGTGATCAGACAGATCAGGAAGCAGACCAACAGAGTGTGAGGAATGCGAACTAAAGCTTTTTGGTTATTGTTTTTGGGTACGATTTTGACCGTATTAACAATGCTGTGGATGTGCGTTTCTTTTTCATCCCTTAGCTGTTTTTCCATCCACAGGGTGTCCTTTGTTAGTAGGCCAAGGCCCTGACTGAGACAGCATGATGAGCATCAGACCTTTCCCTCCACAAACAGGATAAAAAAAACAACTTGTAGATCTGAAAAGCCCCTAGCCTTTAAACTGCAGGCACACAGACATACAGGAATCACATGGACAAAAACATTGAATTATATACACACAGTCACATATAAAAATGTACTTAAAAAAAACACTACTCACATTCAACACTGACATATTGCACACACACACACGTGTTTTTCACATATTTCAGACACTAGTTCAAAAGGACAGCATTATATAATCACAAACACACCCACAAAGTCCAAATGAGGTTTAAACCTATAAAACCTACATCCTTTGAGGCAGGCCTCCTTAAATGTCAAATTTAACCATAAAAGCTAAAGTGAATGTGCTAAAACAACACTGATATGTCTGTGTTAGGTTGGTCGCACAAAGGCAGTGGGTGTGGAGAGGGAACCTCTCTCTCTGGCACATGACAAAGCAATCTTGGGTCAAGTTACCCAGTGGGGAACAGAAGGACCAAGAGCTTGGGTTACAGCGAGGCCAAGCCCGCCCAGGGTGAGAAGTTGACAACTGGGCAAGTTGTGCACGCTGAGGACATGTGAGGCAAGAGAGACCTGTTTAATCAAACTGCTTCAGTCATCGAGTGGTTCTTTGTCAAATTCTTAAGAAACCGACCAGTTACTTACAGTTATGATTAAAAAAATATATATATCTGAATACTCGCATTGCCATTTTTTTTGTGTTGGACCAAAAACTCAAAATGAAGACCAACATAAGAGACACACTGTAACTCCCAATACTTCAATATTAAAATGTTGGTATCTGAGAATTTCTGGTTACTTAATGTATTGCTTGGTTTGCTCTTTGACATTGGCTTGACAACATGCATCACACAGGTGGCTGCAATTTCTGCAAAACTAAAAATGCTTTAAAAACAGCACTTAATAATACTGATGGATCTTTTTTTTTTAAAACTATTTTAAAAAAGGGGCTACAATATGAAGAATATCTTATGAAAAAAACAAAGTACAACAAATGAGAGATTAATATAGCAAGCCAAAAAAGACAAAAGATAAATATATAAAATTCACTGACCCAAATAAGATGTATAAAAGATGTATCGGGCCAAAATTAGTGCAGCGAGGAAATAGTCAAAAAGATAACAGAAAAGAGTGTCAACAGCCGTACCCTCCTGGGGCAAGACAGTCAAAATGCATTCATCTCAAAATAATTAAAGCGTTTCTGAACTGCCACATTAGCATGGTCACAGACAGTCGTAGCTCTAGGACGACAAGCTGTGTGCTAGCTTGAGCATCTCTCCTCCATCTGTGGACTTTCACACAGCTCTGCTCATGCACAATTATTCACCACTTGATTTGTACCACCCATTTAGCACCAGACATGTGCATAAAATTTAAACGTTTAAAATGATACACAGATGAACACATATCCTAGAGTCACAAACATTCTTACTTGACATGCATACGGACAGTGACTTAATTTATATGCACAGAAGACAACAGGAAAGTGGAAGCAATCTGGTTACGGCAGGAAGTCAAACACATTTGCATGTAGTGCAATAACTTGGTTACTGTAACATCCACATTTGGGTGCAGCTGGTCAGTAATTTGATTTCTCCTCTACCATCCACCATATTTTTTTAAACCAATGCGGGCAGATTTTAAGTGCGTTAGTGATATGCACTGCAGCCAGAAGTGTTCTTTTTTTTTATTAAAAGCATTTGGACTGAGAGTGCAGTGGGAGAACAGGCACTTGTAGTGAGACAACACTTTTTTTCTTTCTAATGTGCAAATGTATCTGCATAAAAAACTGATACCACAAATTTATCTGAGCATTTATTTCACGTGTTGCACAAATATAAGATGCAATAATGCAGCACTACGAGTAACCTTTTTGGCTTTCATCCCTATGATTTGCTTTTACTATGAGCATTTGTCATACATGTACACTCTGATGCCAGACTTGTTGGAAACCTTATTGTGATCAATAAATCGGGTTTCTCCAGAAAAATATCTTTCCCTGGTTTCCCTTGACTAGAATAAAATAGGCTGAGAGAAAAAATAGGCTGAAAGAAACTAATCGACTGCACTATTTTTTTCAACATAAGTGTCTTAATTTGCCATCAACAAAAATGCCAACAGAATAATATGACATGGTTATAATTACATAGAAAGTCGACACTTTTCTCCATGTGTGTGTGTCAACACACTGAAAATCAACATGACAGAACCCAAACCACGTCAGAGTACTTTGAACCCGATGCCACAGACAAATACTGGAACAGTGTCACTCGATGACCTCTGCCAAATTCTAAGTACATACCTCCTGTCAAGGCTCATGAAGAATATGATGAGGCATATAGATAGTCCTGCTTTTGTTGTGTATTCCATTGTGGCCAGTATGGAATTAATAGTTAAATCCCAACTGGTCCGAGCCAGGGTCAAGTACTTAATGACTGAAGGAAAGATATACATCCATTCTAGTCTTCCTTAATCCACCAACTGATTGTGAACCATGCAGCTCACTCAGCAATCACAGAGCCCACTTTAGCTTGTCGAAGTCTGGTGTTCACGGGCTCCAGGCTTGGGAATGGGACGGCATGGGACGATACTGGACTGGGATGGTGGGGGCTCCCCTAGCATGGCAGCTGTCCCCGCCAAACCCCCTCTCCCCTTCCACCAAGTGTCCCACTGTCTTCTGATAGGGTGAAACACAGGAAGACACCCTCTACTCGCCCACCCAGGACCTACAGCCTATGGGGCCAGACAGAGAGGGCATTGAGGGTCTGACTAAGAAGATGACAGGGGAAGGAAGGGTGGGAGGGTTGAGGGGAGATGCCAACCGAGTGGAGTCACGCTGCCGTCAGAGGCCTTTTGACCCAACAACACTGGAGCATGACAAAGACAAAGATGGAGAGAGATGTGGGTTAAGTGCGTAAGAAGGGAGAACATATGCAAAACAGACGATCCAATATAGCATTTGGGGGAAATGGGCTTATTTGCTTCCTTAATGAGCAGTTGATATCACCCTCATGTCTGACTCTCCAGCCATCAGCCGGCCATAAAAAAAAAATCCTGCATAACCCCTCGGAAAACGTCCATTTGTTGTGGTTGGTACAATGCATATGTTAAACTATTTCTTTTAGACACTGGCTGACATCAAGAGACTTTATCTGCAAAGCCATCTGGCTATTCTTAGAAATGTCTTATCTGTTACAGCTCTATGTTGAACATTTCAGCGTCTTTTTCCTGTTGCCAGATATTAAGAATGAAATGAGCCGTAGCATTCACACATCAGACTTTGGAAATGTCATACTTGGTAACGTGCCATGCCAGAATCCATACGAGGAGAAGTAAAGAATTGAATGAGACAATATGGCAGCATATCGATTAAAGACTTGGCAAGACTCCGAAATGCAGTAAGACTGTGGAAATGCGCTCGCAGCTGCTAAAAATAAGTGTGTGGCCAAATCAGTTTTCTAATACAAGAGTTTCATCTATTGGTCTAAATGTATAAAACTAGTTCCTGGTGAACCATCCTGCCAACACCACTCAAGCTCCACCAGCTCCAGTTTTACTGTGCTTCAAAGGGTAATTGTGCTTCATGGTTTAGATAGATTAATGCAGCCTAAAAAGCCTCTAAGTGCACTAATTGCTAATGTGAATGCACTGTCATCACAGGCTGTTAAACTACATACTTAAACTCATCTTCCATATCTCTAATGGTACCGAGACAGGCCTGTGGGTTACTTTATTTCTGCAGTAGCAGCAGTTGGGACATTACACAAGACTGTGTCTTCAGGACGTGGACAGATTTCCCCGACATTGTTGTCGTTGTGACATATTGTCCAATATTGTTTCAACTGATTCCTGTATAGCAGTCGATGTTAATGCAGACAACCATGTGCCCGCTTTTCACATTGAATGCAATGGACCAAAGACTATCGTAGGGCATTTAAAGAGGACACTAAATTGATTGACTAAATCATTTACATGGACTGTGAAACCGCAACATTTTTATTTTTTTGTTTACTTCACAAGTTTACGCGCTACTCTCTGTAACCTATGACTTCATAGATTGACATTTTTCTGCAGCAGCATGTGCACTCAATGAAGACAACTGCACAGACAACATCCAAACATACTTCCAATCTACTTTCCTGTCTTTTTGCAATAGGAGATCACAGAACAAGTCTTAGTCCGAGCATATAACCATAGAAGCATGGCTAAGAGAAGTGCACAGCAAATATAGCACCGCATAAATCACAATACATAGACACTTAAGGCTCCCTGCTTCTTTCAAAAGGGCAGTATTTATGTCTCAGTATGCAGTTAAGATACATGATCCTAGAAAAATAAAACCACACAATAAAAATGAGTGTTATCATGATATAAAGCAAAAATGTAGGCTCACTCTGGGAGGGGAAACTCCGCATGGTTGTCTTATAGTGCCGTCAGAATCACGGCCAATAATAAGGTGCTAACTTTGAAAATCAGAGCATATCTAGTACCTCAACACAGCTCTCAGCATGACGGTGGCTAACAGTGGTAACAGCACTAACAGCTCCGTCAGCACTGTTGCCATTGTTTGCACTAACAGGGGGGATCAGAGGGTAGGCGCTACGCTTCCGTGACAACGCCACCAGTCAGGACGCCGTTATCAGCTGTAACCGCCAAGAGAGCGCAGTGCGGAGTGGCGGCCATCAGCAAACCAGTGGGGCATGGTCACATGCACTAAAAGGTTTACGCGGCCAGCCCGGCGATGTCAACAAAGCAAGGACGAGCTCGGATTACAAAACACACATGGAGTCAAAGTGCCTTCGTTCTCTGCTCAGGTGGACATCACTCCACTATTGTTTACACAAATGTAATTGCAAAATGAATGCTCTGACTTTCATATAAAGAACCTTTAAAGAAAGACTACCAGGAATACAAAGAGAATATTGCCGTACACAATCCAAACAGTACTCATATTTTGCAAAACCTCAGTATCAACAATATTAAATGTGTCTACATTTCTTTGCTGATTTCACTTGGGAATGCACTTAGTGTCATTATCGTGCACTCCCAAGTAAAATCATCAGCACAAGCCACTCAAAACTGTACACAAAATAAATTAAAAAAAAGGTCCTGGTGCATTAGTCATCTCTATATACAGTAAATCAGTGTTTTGAGAGAATTATTGGAGCTTTCTCCAATTCACCCATTATGTGTTAGCATTAGCTTAGCTAACAGACTCTGGGTGCATCGTTAGCACTTAGCAGCATGCGAGTGGCCGGGCCATCTGTCCCCTCTGAGTGGGCTGTGGGTAAATGACCTGCACCCCAGCTGCACTGACTCATCCCGACTAGGACAGCTTCTCTGTTTGTTCCTCAGAAAAACACAGTGGAAGGGATGAAGCAAGGGAGAGGCAGGGCGCAGATAGAGCACGGGGTGAAGACGAGGGAAGGAAGGTCACAATTTGGCGATAACAGAACAAATTAGTATGTGGTATTGTTTAATCTGCCAGAAATCACAACAAGACAATATTTTATGGCCAAGCAGAAAACAGACCACCTTTTACAGTCAGTTGATATGAAATGAAAAAGGGAAGAAAAAAAAAACTCTCCTGCATCGGCTCGCATGTGCTCAGTCTCTCTTTCTCAAGCAGGAAATTAAACATACATCTGTGTGTCAATATCTGTGTACTCGTCAGTCTAATTAGAAGGAATGAGCAGCGAGCTGAGAAAATGTAAATGAAGCATCAGGTACTGTGATCTTATTCAGCGTTCAAGTGTGGAAAAGAAATATAGATGGCATTCATTACTTAGTGCTATATCGGTGCAAATATTTTGATTTGATTTGTTTCAATAGCTTCAGTCTTCAATTATTAAATTGCTTCAGCTGTAAACATTTAAGCAGGTTGTGTACCTGAACAAATGTCTCTTCCAGGGTCAATATGTTGAAAGGAAATGTTTTATAATTAAGGATGAGTCCGTGAAATATTACACTACAGCTTCACCAAAACAGGAATATGTATTTTTGTCTGAAGCAAAACCCAGTTTTTTTATCTTGGCAATGTGTCATGTTACATTATATAAAAATGTTTAGGGAGAAAAAAATGGATTGAATTTCTGAGAGTGCATATGACATTTTCAAATGTCATACGCACACACCTGACAATTCAATCACTGCATTTGCATGATGCACAAAAGTAACAAAACTACAAAGTATTTCCATGACACTGCAATCGGACCCAAACGCAACAAACAATCGGTTAGCAGTGTTTCCCTTAGCCTCACTATCAGGACTGTACGACTATGCTGAACAAAGGATGTTCTAAGAGAGGAGTGTCAAGAGCGTCAGAGGTTTTGGCGCTCACAGCGTTGGTGACGAGGTCTGGAGCAGGAGAAGGAGGGGGGGGACAAAAGCTCCTCTATGCATAGGGCCGCAACTTGTATAAATCAGTCTTTGTTAGCCAGACATGACTGGGATTCTTGCTAAACAGCTATTTTTACATCCTTGAGCACCAGAGAGTGCAGTTAACGTACAAGTAAGAGTGCATGGCCTTTGGCTAAGTGAGGCTGATCGGCCAACGTCATCGCCCCTCCGCCTGCTGGAAGGAGAGGGGACTTCCATTAGACATGTACTGCCTGAACAGCGGGAAGTTAATAGTCAGCCAACTCTACCGCCAACTTCTGCCCACAAAGTACACAAAACTCTTGATGGAGACTTGTTAGATAAACCCGGTGCATTGCTCGACCTGACATGAACAACATCCACAGCAGGTGGGAAGCTTTGTATTCTATTTACAGCGAAAAAAACTAAAGAACTGTCTGGAAAATACCACCTTAACTGATCCCTCTACATGCATGTAAGCCGAGAACTAATTCCATGTCGAGGATGCATCTTGGAGTTCTCAATCATTTATCTATATGCCAATAAAGATTAGGATCCAGCATGCAAATGTAAAGTGACAGCTTGGACGGGCTATAGATTATCACGGAAGGTTTTGACGTCAATATTCTTGATTATCTCCATTCACTCTATTTCAGGCAGTAAGCACTGCATACTATTTTTGCAATATACGGTTAGTTAATTTAAAGTTGAACTAAACTAAACCCACGCAGTCACAATTGACCTGGTAACACTGGCCATTTCAAGATACAATGCTCTGCATTTAATTTTTTAGAAAAAAGGTAGAAGAAATTGTAGAACTGGATCCAAAATTAAATGGAAATTGATAACACAAGCTCTAAACATGCTTGGGTGAACTAATAAGCACTTTGTCCTGAACCCACAGCATCGGTACCAACCTTCTTGTCCAAACACAAACTGCCATCACTAAGACTGAGACAGAGCACCACAGTGCTTGACTTGATAAAAAAAAGAAATATTCCCATAATTATTTACAGCTTATTATGACAGAATCCTTTTAAAGAATTTAAGTGAATAACAGTACCCCTACCTTGCAAGCTGTATATCCATAAGAGCAGTTTTCATTCGGTGTCTTGTTCCTGTTACTGAAAGTGAGTAACCGATTGCTGTGTGTTGTTTGTTGTTGTTGTTTTGCGCCTTCTGACTTTATCATGTGCAGCAGTGTGTGTGTAAGGGTCTGTAGCTCAAGACCTCTCCCTCCTCTGACTTCCTGTTCCATGTAATCAGGTTGTCCCAGACCCTCTTAACTGCCACTGCTACATCAGAAGGGGGTGGGAGAGGGGAGACGAACGAGTGTGTGTTAAGTCGACGAAAATGAGGTGGGTGTGCACCCCAATAGATAACAGTGAATTATTTCATTGTTCCAATGAAGTTATTATATGTTACAATTTGCCTCTTCTTTTCTGTTATGGACATTAGTATTATACATTACAATTAAATTGCAAAAGTCCAGAGATGCTGTGACTTTTTAGACTGAAGGAAACGAAGCACAGGTTATCTGGTTAAGTCCATTTGAACCAAAGTACACACTATGAAACATGGAAATGAGGGCCAACCCTTAGAACTGCGATTATTGTGGTCGCACGGTAAACATCCAGAAATTACCTGGACTGTCTAACTGCCTTTGACTCCCTATATTACATTGATTTAGAATGATCATACACTGTTTTATGCCATAACTGACATCCTGCTTCAAGAGAAAACGCATCACATTAAGGAAGTAAAGCCAGCGGTTCATGGGGGCTTTAAAGCCTCATGTCTCACTACTCGTGTTGCATGTCTTAATGGTTCTAATGCACCCCTGTCCCCAGATTACAGCGGTAAAACATTCATTTCTTAATTTTCATTGCTAATCAAAAGATCTATACTGCTCAGAATTATTGACAATTCACTTTCCTTGCATTTTTCGTTCTCGTGTTGCATCTGAAGGCTCCATCCTCTACCCTGGATTGGAGCCTTCCTCTGCTTCCTGTGGAGACATCTGCACTCTCAATAAAAAAAAGGTTAGAGATGCCACAGCATGGACAGCTTCCTCTACATGCCTGCTTTACAAAAGCTCTCCCTGGGCAGCCGGGACACTTCTGCTAATGCTGCAAAGATAGCTAGTGCGTGACTGGAGGTCTTTTAAGTGAGGAGATAAGGAGGGCTTACAGAACGCAGGAAAATGTGAGAAAGCTCTTACCCAGATTTCCATTCAATATTGAGGCACTGATTTGCAATCCTGTCCTTTTCTGTCTTGTCTTGCAGCATGCATGTTTGATGGTAGCTTTTTTTTTTTTTTTACATTTCAGTGACAATAATGTGCTTTTTATTATGTTGTTCGAACAAAGTGTGCACTCTTCGGTACAAAAAACAATGATGTTGCCAGGCAGCCCTAAGAAAGCGAAGTCATGCATGAACGCTTTGCAGACTGCACCTTTCTGCATTAACATAAGCACTTTTAACAAACTATGGTTTTAACCCTAACCATAGCAGTTTAAAGCCCTCGACAACAGAGGTGTAGATGGGCAATTATTCTAAAATAATAATGCTTCTATAATAATAAGCCAGGATTTGAACATATTTCTAATAATCCGCAACAGCAAATTATTGTAAAAGTAGTCCTGAATGGATATAATGAAAACAACTGACTAAAAAATATTTTTCAAGTAAACCATTTAGTAGGAAATATAAAAGTTGCTTTTCTTTGCAACCATAATAGGACTGAGGCCAAAGACAGCAGAGGAAATAAACACAGAGAAAAAGAGTGAGAACAAGCTAAAGATAGGACCACCCAGGCAAACTGCAACACTAGTTTAGGTGAGACTGTGTGTGTCCTACTGAACCCGTGCATGTCCATCTTACAAACACCCACAGAGAAAAATTGTAACTCCCAACTATTTCTGAAGTTATCAATTATCAGCCGCATCCACCCCATAGCACTACTCCCATATGAGAGTCAACCTCCTCATTTCTCTCCTCTCCAAGAGAAAACAAGAACAAATCTTTGTTAAACTGAAACATCACATCCTTGCTTTGTGTGCAAGCGCCCCATCTTCCCACACAGGTCAGAGACACAACAGTGAGAATCTCAAGTCTCAATTCTTCAAGAAGAACCAAAGCTCTCGATCGAGAATTCCTAAGAAACTATACACATCCAATTTTAATGAACTGCAAATGACTAACCTTGCATAACACAAGGCCTTATTATACTGTACGGGTCAAAATGATCCATGTTCTGGTTTTGCATGAATCATCACGAGAGATTACCAATAGTAGACCAAATGATGAGTGACAACAAACACAAATGTGCTGAAGGATTTTAAAGATTCAATGATTTAAAAAGGACTTTGTTACTTCCTTATTCTTTGGCTGCACATTGTGCCAGTACACAGCAGGGCAATGTAAATTTAAACTAAAACAGTTGATGATTTAACGAGTTGAATGATCTCCTTGAATGGTAGCCAGATTAGGGGTGGACAACATGGACACAATTAATATAGAAATAACTATTAGCATCATTTGATAAATGATTCTCATTTATAGGGTTTTTGTTATTGTACATTTTAGACACTACAGTTGTGAACCATAATCATACAATGTGAGTATTTCCTTAAGTGTGATAATATAAAACAACTATGAAAAATAATATTGAATTATTCCATAGCCAGATAGCAAGCTTCTTCATTCAAAACACTCGTGGAGCAATGCGAGACAGCACGAGTCTCTGTACAGGATATAAAGCCCAACAAGTTAGCTCCAAACCAAAAAAAAGAGCAGTTTTATGCAGATAGATTTATGGATGTCACACGTTGACATGTACAGACAGTGTGTATGTGTGTGTTTTTTTATGTGCTTTAAGTCAGAAAGTGAAATAAACTTTCGGCAACTTTGAGCAGCCGTGTGTACAAAAACAGATCCACCTGAGAGTAGGTTGCACCAGCATGCTCGCACCCTATGAACATGCTCATCAACAGTGTATTGATCCATAAGCAGCACTCATGATCAAAACAAGTAGGTCCCCTCCCTTCTCCGTCAACACCATCCCGCGCTCTCTCTCTCTCTCACAATTTACCATCCCACAGTCACTTTCTTTCATCTGCAGCTGTGAAATTCTCACCCAGTCAGGCGCCATCTGACCCCAGCCCTAACAATCTACGGTAACTGTCCAAAGAACACAGACCTTGGTAGTCATACTGCTATCTCTGCAAACAGCGCACACAAAGACCAACATTTTCATGAAAGACCTTCCGAAAGGCGAACAGGTGTTCCTCATTTATGGTCTTTTCACATGTGACCTAATAACAAGACGGTGTCATCGTTTTTCAAAGTATATTACAAGATAAAAACTATTGCTTCTACAAATATTCCAACCCTGTCTTTATGGGAAAATGTAACAGTTTAAAATGTGATCAAACTTTGGCTTCTTACACAAAACCTTGACAAAAACTCTGCGGAGGCAATAGAGATGCTTACCAAAGTTGTTAACTGCAGGTATCCCTGAGGCTTTGTTGGAAAGGTATCTCATCAAGCAATTGGTGGTCTTTTTCTACCTGTTCCATATATCCCAGGACCACGGTGCTGCTGTTACTCCAGTGTCTTGACTAAGTGAATGTGTAATCGCTGTCGTTGCTGTACACTCCTAGGGCGGGACAGGAACTCAGTCAAGTAATAATTCCATATCCTTCATTAGAGTATCCACGGACAGAGGGAGGGATGGACCAAGAGAGGGTGAGTGAGCGGGAGAAGGTGGGGAAGATGTAGCACGAGGAAACAAGGGACTGATCGTTAGTTGTGCACTGGGACTGAGGGTCTTGTTTCCCTTCAGAAAATCAGGATTATTCAATCAATTTTCTACCAACCACATTTGACATCCGCCACCTCCAATAGCAATAAGCCCCCTGAAAAACACAGCTACCCCCTGGCCTCTCTACACAGCTTTCAGACAGGTTAGGCTCAGACTTAAACCCTTCTCACGGAGTAAAGCATTAACTCAGTGGGAGCAGGTTTAAACATTAACACCACTTCACATCATGTATGACTGAGGGAGCATAGACGCGTCAGTAGTTACATATAATGAAGGAAACTGTTCAGCAGTCACAGTGTTAGCCCTTTTCTTCAGAACTCAACCAACTACCTCTTACTGTGTTTTTCAGGAAACATGGGGGCTTTGCGCAACACAGAAATGGAGAGAAAAAACACACGCAAGGCAAAATAACATCCCTTGGTGGAAGTTTCCACTTTGTTAGCGCTTTTTATCTTCCTGGTCATCTGTTCCTGACACACACTCTGGGCAAAACAATTTCCGTTTTTGCTTCCTTTTGTCACTGTGGTCGTATTTGGGGGTCGTTTTAGAGCTAACTTTAGAACGTTCGCTTGATGCTGCAACAGCTAATGTCACATATGTTGTCCAAAAAAAAGGGGGATTGGGTTAAAATACATTTACTCTCTATGCTTTTTGTGGACAGAGCAGAGAGCTAATCACATCTTTACTGTGAAATCTCAATTACCACATCTGATATTTTGCTCACGTTAAACGGCACGTCTTGTGTTGAAGGAAGTGGTCAGGAAATGTGATACTATTTGAGTGATATGATAATCTTTTTTGTAAAATAACACTCAGCAACTAACTGCTTACAGTCTACATGCTGTGGCGTTACTCTCCCTCCACTGAAGCTAAACACTAACAGATTTCAAGATGGACAAATGTACTGATGAAATATTTGCTTTACTGCCTGCCTGTTAATATTATGTACAAATTGGTGACATTTTGATCATTTCCAAAAATACATGTGATAAGGCACACTCCCTTTAATTTGACATATTTAAGTTATAAAATACATGGTTGTGCTTTGTTGTTTTTTGAGGTATCTCAAAAAACTATCGAAGTATTTTGGGGGATTTGCTCCTCTACTGATGTCCTTGTTTGAAGCTATTACTAAACTAAAGAAAGGTACCTTTTGGAGCCAGTTTCTGGCTATCCACGTGCATGTACACTGCCAATTGTGTTAATTGGAAAGTCTGACCAAGCCAGAGATATCATTGCAAGGGTCTACAGTGACGGGCCCTGCCACAACAGTATTTGTTTAATACACTGCACGGTCAAACTTTGACCAGTGCTACAAGCATGTCATAAAACATACATTGGAATCAGTGTCTAAATTGGTAATATTTAGCCTTTTTTTATTTTAATGTTAAAATGCAGCCGAGTGGAGGTAATTATGTGGCACTAAAAAGGCTGTTGACCTGCTGGTAAAGGGCTTTGGATGTCTTAAAAGAAATAATAAGGTGCAGGAATGTTACAATAATCAATCAAATACATTGGCACAATAACACAACACTGATCCTGCCACTAACCATAAAAATCAAGTGTCACCTGATTGCAGAACAAAGGCTTGCAGAGAAGACAAAGTAATTACACTACCAAATGAACTTTGCTCATTCTTTCATGTTGCTGTGGCCTCAAGACTTCATATTTAAATTAATTATTGCAAACATTTCGATGTTTTCACTCAAGACTGTCATTGCATTTGCTGAAAGTGGCCATTTTTTTGCATTAGCAAGGCTCTAACTGATCTTTATAGGATTTAAAAGAGGAAAAGAAATCATATAAATTATTAGTGACACTAAGGAGTCATTGATACACTGCATGGTGACCATTTGGTTTAATTACAATTGCATTTCTCTATGATTCACTTAAGAAATAATCTGCTGAGCTGCAACATTGGATCAATGCTTTTGACAGCCCAATGCTTTAAACACAACATAAACTTGGTATTGAGTTTATGCATCATCAAATTTCCGTACACTTCCTGTCTTCCACATTTTTGGTGCATTATCGCCCCAAACAAACATCTCCACACCAAAGACGAATCGTTTGACAGTTAAGTTAGTCTCCAACCTTCTGCTGACAGAAACAAGCAAACGACGTTTGGAAAACCTTGACGGCCACAGCATTCAAAGAAAAATTCTAAATGACAAGCTTGCCAATTATCGAAATGCAATTCATGGCTCTTTACCTGGTTCTGAAGAGTCCAAGCTTTGCACAGATAAAAACGAGAAACGTTGTGATAGAAGCAAGGTAAGCGAGCTGCTGACCAGCCACTGTTGTCGAGTGAGTTTGGTCACTTTCCTGCCTACCCTGCTGACTTCCCTTCCCTCCTCTTTACTCCATCAAGTCTGCAACACCCCGCTCCAATAACCCCTGACCCACAGGAAGTAGACACAATGGACTGAAAATAACACACCACCTCCCCTGGCAACAACTGCCCACCGCTACCCCCATTACACACCACTTCTACACTACAGCAGAGCCACAATTTACCGGCCCAACAGAGGTGGGTAGAACCAAAAATAACAGGCACAACAAGCTGTGCCCACAAGCTAAAAAGTGCACCGTCCCACTTTGAATTCCTGTAGTGGCTTTTGATTCACTCCCGCACATGCACAAGTCAGGCCCATCAATAGTATTGTAAATCTGGTCCTTCAGAGATATTTTAACATCAAATGTTTCAATAAGAGCCTGCAGTGGCTCAACTTTGCAGCTCTCAGTAAAGCAGAAGATTTCACACTACACAGCAGGTTGTGGGTTGAGCGCAGACTCATGATGGTCCCACTGCTTCCTGCAGGGGAACCACAGCATGGTGAGATGGATGACTTCTCCACAGTCATGGTCATGAAAAGCATCTGTGGGTGAGTGTGCAGACTTGCGTGCATTTACATCTTTAATGAGGCATGTTCAAATCCATTTTCGTTGTATGCATTACACACCAATTTAGCAAGAAAGCGTGGTTTATATATTCTAAGGCTTCTTGATTGATTACAATTTAATAGGATTTTAAAAAGTTTGGTAGTAGGTACCTTGTTAATATTGTGTTAGTCCACTCTGGGTGTGTGTCTAACCCAATCGTTATCCATGCAGTGAGGAGCAGCAGTCTAATCCAATCAGTCCAATGAAAATTATTCCAAATTGCATTTAGTGGCCAGTGAGAGGTTGCCTTAGACATGATCTAATTACCGACTCTCTGGCTAGAATCCATCCACTAGGAAATGGATTGAGATGCCACACAAGAGATAAGGAAATGGACTCTGATACGCACTTCTCTGTTGCTTATGGTGTTGCATTCAAAGTGGCACCTAGTTACTCAGCAAAACAGGAGATGAAACAGTACAATTAAGGTTATTCCAGTCAATTCATATTTGAAATGATCTAAGAAAACCGGAAAATCTATAATATTTTACCATTTTTATTTACGCATAGTCGGAAATACAATATGTTGATTTTTACTACTTGCATTGACCGAGTTTGGTGTCCGGTTCTACAAGCTGAGCTGTTGAGCATGCCGAGGCTTGTTAAGTCAAAGAAGACACACCTCCTTTTTCAACCAGTCCCCAGAAACCGGTACACACCTCCACTCTCTGTTGTCACATTCAGTTGATACTGCTTCACTTTCAGTTGAAAGTGAATGTGCGTGGTGTGAACACATACCTCAGCGTTGCGTGCTGCCTGCGTGTTCATGCGATTCCCGTACAGTGATTCACATTGAGAGAAGAATGTGTGGAATCTCTCACGCATTCATTTTAGGCCAGCAAAGGTAACAATGCAAGACATTTTTCAAACCAAGTCATTACGCAAACGGACCAAAAACGATGTCAGCAAAAACATTTTTGTCTCTCTTTAGCTGTGGGTTGGCTTCTGTGGGTGTGTGCCTGCATGCCTGGAGATTTGTTTTAACAGCTTGCACTCATTTGCACTCAACTCACCTGCACTCACCATCTCTTGGCCACCATCTATTGCTTCTATCAAAGGTTTCATTTCCTAACCTTTTCAGTGTCTGGACCAGTGTTATTCAACCAATTTGCTAATGCTCAATAACCACATTTAAAGTTGAAAGTTTTACGGATAATGCATTCTGTGTTGCCAACAGAAGAACCAAAAGGCAGGTTTTGGGTACATCTACTTAAAAATGGCCAACCACAAATCCCAAACCAAAGAGTCTTCACCACAGCACGCCTCGAAAAACACAAAACCACCATACAAAAAATAAGCTTTCTGTGAGCTATATGTGACCCTAACGCTACAAGATTAAACTTCTAAAGGTTCACTCATGCAATGAAAAACTACATAATCGATAATCTATGGAAGAATTTATTAAAGGGGAACTCCATTTTCAAAACTCATACATGTTATTCCTATGGTATCAAATATTTTAGTACACATGAACAATGTTCTACCAAAGACTACCAAGACTGCAACATCCTTCACACAAAGTGATATTTGTTTCCAAATGGTCCAGTATATTCTCAACGAGTTCTGTGCATGAGGTATTCTAATACTTTTCATCAGCTTACTTGGGGGAATGAAGCAGTGTATGAACTCTGCTTATGATAGGGATTGCTAATATACAGCAATACAATACAAATCAGCTTCAAATAAGGCGTCTTCATGATGAACATAAAAATGTAGTGCGCGCACAAGAAAGATTACCAAGGGACAAATTGTGGCAAGGCAACATTTGCTCCATCACTTAAGTATCTTTCTCACTTTCTTGTAATTCATCGTTATTGCTCCTTCAGCATGGTGAAAATGCACTCACATTGGCTTGTGGTGGCAAGGGTAAAATCCAGGTCACCAATCAATACCTATTACCCTACAGAGTAGGAAACAGCATTAAGCTAAAGACATGGAGAAATGAAGGTTGTACATCCATTATACACATTGTGCTTAAACCCCCAGGTCCAGTTTCTGTTGATTTTGTAAAAACACAGGGGAAAAAAACTTAAACTTAAACAAAAGCATTTCTCTTTCCTTTTCAAAGTCTTTAAAAAAACAATTTCTTGTCGACTTCACAGAAGGATCAGATGACATTCTTTTCACACTGATGCATGAAAATTACAAAATAACTAATCTTTTTGATTTCTTGGTCAAATGACGCCAGCTGCTCATGAATGAACAAGTATCTGACTGTGTGTATATTTAACTCCTCTAATAAAGAAATACCCTGATAGAAACTTGTGTTATTCCCTGACTAATACTGACACCAACATTACTTTGGCTCCTTTATATGATCTGAATCGTTGCTGAAAATGTCCCAGACTCAATGTGCTTAATTGCCCTTGTTCATACAGTGCCATCTTCAATCTCCATACTCAGAAGACAGTTTGTGAGTGCAGATAGCAGCCCACTCTCAGCCATGAGAACCAAAGCTGTACTAGAGATAAAGTCTGGCTCATATGACTTCAGGCTATGTTTCTCCCCAAAACACAAGTGTATCACATTTCCACAGAATCTCCTTGTTCTTTGGGTTTTCTATTTTAATATTGTTAGGAGGTCAACATGTTGCAGGCTTTGCTCCTCCAAAACCATTGCATTCTTTCTTGCGATTACCTGCTCTTTCTCTTTTGACGTTTTCCCCTAACCCTATCGGCCTTTGCTTCTTCTGCCCTCGCCAATCTGCGCTCTTGCTCTTGAGTCACATGCTCTTGTCAAAGCAGCATCATTAGAATTCAACACATTCCTTTGGCATGGCAGACTTGGTTCACATGATCACGCTGTTCCTTGACCGCTGACGAGAGGGGCTCAAACAATTCTCCTTTCAGCCCCTTTTTGCCTGTATGCCGGCCGACAGCGCAGTCCAGACAAGTGTACACAATAGTTCAGAAATAAACAAACAGTCAAGGTGGAGCATAGACTGTGGCACAATCATGTGCAAAAAAAATATTTAGGTTTAGGATCTGCCCAAAAAAAGTTCTGATTCAAGATGAGTCTGAGACTTCAGATTGTTTCAAATCCCGACAACACTACTGAGCAGCTAGTGCAACTTGTACTATTTAGGAGGCTGTATTTCATGAAGCAAAAGTGTCCCTTAAATCTTCCTAATTACACAATTGTATGTAACACTGAACACCTGTGACTAATCCTGCTGATCACAAAATGATTATGCTGGAAGTTCCCTTTGCAACTTTGGGCAGGACTTCACCAGAACATTACAACACAAAAGAATTTCATTTGCCGACTGCAACGTTTCGTATTTACCAATATGACTGGCTACCTCTTTTCCTAACCTAAAAAACAATTGGTAAATCATAATATTTCCAAAATGTCAAGCCATACAAATTACCAACCTTGAGTTCTGCTTGGATTTTGAACAGTTAGTAGCCAATTATCCAAATGCCACAGGTATTCCACAGGTTTCAGGTTTTTAAGACACACCAGCAAGAAGTGTAAAAAGAGCAGAGTGCCAGGGAAAGTTTAGACAACAGCCAAGAAAGGAGGTGGACAAGGGGAGGAGGTTCTCCACACTCTCAGCTTCCAATCAGACTAGAAACGAATCCTCTCTGAGAGCGGGGGTCTGCTGCATCTGTGTATCTCTCTGTGTGTGCGTGTGTGTGTGCGTGTGAGTTTAACCATGTCCTCTAGCTTGATGCCGACAATATCGGACAGAACCATAGTAACTGTAATGCAATCAGGGATGGTGGCCAGAACAGGACCAATGGTGAGTAGCAACAAGCCATCTGTCTTTCTCTGACTATTTGTTTATTCTGAGGATGCAGTAGCTGATTTGTAAAATGAATTAGATTGAATTCCAAAGAAAAAGATAAATTAATTACAATCAAATAAGTCCCGCATTTTATTGTATTTTTGTACTTTTATTGAAGGTCTGCTGAGTCACAGTAACTTGGGAAATTACACAGGTCAGTAGCAATACTTCACATCTCGTCTCCAGGCTGACACCCCAACACCCCCTGTCCAACTCAGCCGGTCCTCATGCCGGGACAAACGTGCACACAAATTGGTGCACACACAACACAGAGCAAGGGAAGACAGGCAAAAAACTACCATGACAGCAGTGGGCTATATTAAGGGGCTGCAGACACAGCGGCTGGGGTCAGATCACACAGCACCACATGACTGGAGTGCCAGCTGCATATGTGTGTGGGAAATGACAGGTGAACCTTTGGAGTTAAATGTGAACAGATAGTGTCACACATATTTCTAACTTCAAACGCTTCCCTCAAACCTGATGACTCTAATCGTCCAACATTCTCGAGTACTAAACTTCTCCAATACACACAACAGTTCCCTGGGAGACTCTTATAAAAATTATAATTAACGTTCTGGGAATAATAATAATTTGATGCCCTGCATCTTGCATCTGGTACTTCAATTTAGGTGCACAACCAGTAGTATTGGCTACTTTATTTTTTACAACAAAAAAATTTAAATAAATAAATTCCACAAAATAGGATTTTTCTTTTCTTTTTTTTTAAAGACATTGGTCACAAGACATTTGTCAGCAGTTTCTTCTCTTTTGTCAGATTACCTTCAGATCACAAACATCACATTCGTTCATAATTTTCCACTCCACGATTTGTAGCCCTGCGGCAAGTTTACACTGATGACATTAAGTCAAATGTAACTTGTGATGTCAAGTGTCACTGCTGCTTAATTCAATAAAGCTTTACAGATGCATGTCATTTTAGAGCTGAAGCCAGTACCCAATTAATCAAGTAGGCGATCAACAGGAACAATTTGGATAATCAACTGATTGCTTTAAGTCAATTTCAAACAAAAATGTAAAATAATCTACTGGCTAAAACTTCAGGTACAATTATTACATTTCCTGTTTTTCTTACTTGTGATAGTAAACTTAATACACACAAAATTTCAATCAAAACAAATATTGAACAACATATTTTTACAATCTTCCAACAGAGATCAAACAAAAATAAAATCAGCAGTGCAAATAATCAGAGTTGTGTGTATCTCCCTTGTCAGAAGTCCAGTTTACTTTGTAGCCCGGTTTCATAAGGAAACCCACAACACTTGCAAATAATTGCGAAGCCAAACTTCTTCTCCAAGTCTTTGTATGTATACGATTATACAACTGCATCTGATGTCTCTTTAATAGTAGGAAGAGGCGGCACAAAAGCGCAAGCAGGTCAACCTCCAAACAAGGCAATTACAGCTAATTTCATCAAACAGGAGTGTTAAGTCATTTTTGACAATGCATGTACCCTTAGGACTCAGCTGAAGAGGTGATAGTGGCCTCTGTGTGCAATGAGTTTAGAGGGCCTCCTGTTGGTGAGAAGCAGGCTTTCAGAGTGAGACAACTGGTCAATGAACTCAGTTCTCACTGTTTGCTGAAGAATCATCACATGTACCTCTCAGCTCCTGCTCAACAGGTGCAGACGTCTATGGTGATTGCAGCTCCAGCGACAATAAAGGTTAGTGTTAAAATGTTACATTTAAAAGAGTGTATGCGTCACAAATATGCTTTCAAAGTATACAATTCTTTGGTGAGTCACTGATCACAAGTGACTCATCTTTTTGTGTCTGAAGGTATGTAAAACCTAGAGAAAGAACTTTATATGTAGCCTGTATGTCAGCAACATCGGGTTCAAGATCACTCTCCCTTTTGTTCTCCTTTATCAAGGGAACAAATCAGCTGTTGCAGCAAAAGGGGGAGGGAAAGGTGATAAGGTGAGGTGAAGAAGAAATAAATATTTTGAGAGAGAAACAAAGGGGATACAAGCAGAGAAAAGAACAATTTAAAAAGAAGAAAGGATAAATAGAGAGCAGGAGGGAGTACAGGACCCCTCCTACTCTCTCTTCACCCGCCATCTGGTAGCCATCAGAGCCTCACACAGGAAGGGGCTGCCATGCCTTGTTGGGGCGCCAGGGAGCGGCTCCTCTTCCCTCCCATTGCTGCAGAATCAACAATCAGCCAGTGCAGTACATTGCATTGCATTGCATTGCAGTGCTGTCAAACCCATCCTCACCAAAGTTGAACGACCAGCAGCCCCGGACCAGGAGCTCACAGCCCAGCAAGACCAGCAAAGAGGAGCACAGAGCAACCTCACATTCCTGCTGTCTGCGACTGCCAAGAAGCACTGGGAACGGAAAGAAAGAGGGAGAGAACAGAGAGCTGTTCTCACTGGAGGCTGCCTAATGGTGTTGCTTTGAGAAGCACTCCAGTCATTCTCATCCCGTTTGCTTTCTCTTCTCCCACCACAACACTGACGACGAAGTTGTTGCTTGCTGTTGTGCTATATCACAGCCTGCATGTCACTTACATACACATCATACAACAGTAGCACTGAAGAGGTTTCCCCCGCTTTCCAAGAATTCAAGGAATGCACATCATCATACATTTGGCCAACTTCTGTCTGTTTTTTTAGATTTACGCACGCGCACGCACGCACACACACCATCGTTGGCCATCTGTGTTCTCCTACCAGCCCTGTTTTATGTCCAGAACAGACTACAACTCAACTCTGGAAATAGAAAGCATGAGCCTTATGACATATACTATTTTTACTGCCTGGTGTCATTAGCTGTAACAGTTGAAACATGAGACAATTGTAAAGCAACTTTGTGGGACATTTGATTTAAGAAAATACGCTCTTTAAATGTGATCTGTCATGTCATTGGAAACAAAAAACACACGATGATGTGTGCAATTAGCCTTGCGAAATAGTTGAGAGGTTTTTGTCATCTGCATTTAATAATAGCTGCACTTGAAACTGGTCGACTTGGCACAGTGACAAATGGCACAAAAGGATCGTTTTACAACTCAGCAGAATCATATTCCAAAAGAAACAACTCGGGTCCCAAGATTTAAACAGGAAAACCAAGTCTGCATGAGAACCAGTTCTCTAAAAGTCTCACCGCAAGCTGCTGGTGTACTTGGCACATGGAATATTAAACAGCTGCATCAGGCAAAAAAAAAAGACACATCTGTTTACAAAATGCTAGAATTGTGCAAAATCTGCACATCAAGAGGTAAACAGTCTTTTTATTTTTTTATTTTACTGAATTATTTACTGACTTGGATGTACCTGCATGCATGCAATCAACTTGTTTAACATCCATACCCCAATGGTAAATGGACTGTACTTTAACAAAGAGCTTTAACACTGCATGTCATCATTGAAATACTGTAAACTCATGGCAGTACCGTGCAAGGACGATCCAATTATTCACAGCAATTTGGGGTGAAGCTTCTTGTCCAAGGACACATCCTCAAACCGCCAATCTTCTGATTGAAGGATGACCCTGCTTTACCATTGAGCCACAGTCAACCCCCATGGTTAATTTCGTATTTGCTCTTGAGTCACATGCTCTTGAGTCCCACGGAAGGCCAGAGTGTTTGATGTTTATCAGGGGGAACGAGAGGCACGGATGTAAATATAAAAAATGAGAAAATACACCACTCTTCAGAAGGTATTTAAAATGAAGCTTGTTGATGAACATTTGATTGACATGTTACAGATTTCTGTAATGCAACCATTGAAATTGGCAAAAAACTAACTTGTTTTTACTATTAGACTGTCTCTCACCTTTTATATCCTTATCGCCAAACTCCTTATCATTACACTTGGTCTAAAGTATCTGAGGTAAGTATATTCTCACTACACATGCTTCTTTTATAAATACCAGTCTTTGTGGGAATTGGCACATGCATAGTATTTGTGCATCTGCATTGTGTATACATAGATGTGTGGGACTCCAAAACAATGCTGTAAGGACCACAGAGAGACAATGAGCGATTCAAAATAGAAAAATATGGTTGATCGTGTGATACATGTTTTCAAGACTCTCAGAACTACCGTCACAGAAAGATGGAGAACACGCATATAATACTGAAAACTTCAAAAAATAAATATTGATCTGATGTTCCCGACACATTTTATTAAACATAATCTCACTAATGTAAAGCTGCAAAACACTGGTGACATACTTACCATGTGTCACAAAAATATACTTCACTGCCAACTTTTAGAGGGCTTTGCTCTGACTGGCTGTTTTGTTTTTTGTGGTTGTATTTTTCCTTTGTGATGCAACAACAGGATTTCAGGCTTACTACCCTCTATAAATATCCAGAAGAAAACTGAGACAGTCATTTTCACTTCTGTTGTGTTTTGAAACCAAAGGCTTAAACATCAGTTTTAATCATAAAAGCTTTCAACTGAAAAGAAACCTACCCAGTGTGTTCCGTCCAACCTCAGCCGCTAAATTGAGACTCAAACAGTTTTTGTCACCATGTTTGTGAGTCCATAGAAGAGAACTTTGAAAGCATTCTGGTTTGCAATGTGGCTGCGATGCAACTGATACGCCTATGTATAACACAATGACGATGGTTTGTGTCTGGGACAAAAGTGGGCCGGTAAGGATAACTACTGTAGTAGCACGGATATGAATATTTAATGGTTATTTGTTTGTAATGGACAATAAATAATTAATGGCACATGCAATCCATTTTCTAACTGTGGCCTGATCACACAACAGTAGTGTGCCAGCTCCAAATGGAGAGCTGAAGACAGGACACAGTCCAGAAATTTTTTCAATGCTAACTTAAGAGGCTAATGCTGCACAAGTGCCTCTCTGTTGCACCCTGTTCGACTTGCTTGTTTGTTTGTTTCTTCAAGCATGTGGGGAGGGGGTTTCACAGAAAGTGGGTGTGAGAGTGTTTGTTCTCTGTTCCACTTGCTAAGCAGATTTATTGAATCCTCAACTTAATAAAAGAGCTATAGCTCCTTGTTTCGTTTCACATTTGTTGCGTAAATATTTAGATTTGCAAATGACAATCGCTTTCAGTCTGACAGACATATGTACTGGCTTATGGCCGCAGTATTGTGTGCTGTAAATGTATCTTCTCCTCAGCTGAGAGGACTCAAGACAAATATGGGGTCCGACCTCAATCTCCCTTTACAGCCATTAGATGAGGACCTCCAGGGTTCAATATTTTCCTTCTTCCGGTCTACGCAGCAGCCTTGGACTCCAACGCTGGGGCCCCATTAAGGGCTGGACGAAGAGTCCAACATAATCCTTATCTGTTTCTAGTGGGTACATGCCAATGGACTCCAGGGATTATAATGGTCCATCCATACAGCTATATGCAATGGGAGGAGGAAACAGAGGAACTCACTGTGTTTCATGCACATACGGCATACCTTCTATTTATGAAATATTGTGTCGTTTCAGAGATGAAGGGATTTCAATCTGTCTCTCAGAATGGAAAAGGGGGGAGGACTATGAAACACAGATCATCTTGATTGATCAGGTTAAATAGACCAAAATTGGGAGGTTTTGAATATTGCCTCCTTGATTGTGACAAGATCCTGATGGTTGGGGCTGCTCAGACACAGGCAGGTATGCTGAACTGCAGTCACATTTGGGCTCCACCAATCAGCAGCAGAGCCTCGGGGGCAAACTTTGCCCCGAGCGGTAATAAGTAGGGCCTGCGGCTTTTAGTCTACTGCTGCTCAATCTGGAAATGTGACTCATTAAAGAGAGCTGAAGGTTGGTGGCATGTTCACATGTGATTGAAATGTGTTCTATGCTCTTATATCTCTAAAGGGTTTTTATTTCATTACATGAGCTTGATTATCTGTTTAAATACGATAAAACAACTGATGGACAACTACATGGAGACCTGAGCTCAAACTGATTGAAAATGTAAGCAAGCTGAAAATAGTTCACCGACTGTGAACTCTGATTTCAAGTAAAGTGCACAAACCCTAGATTATTCTGTTTAGCAATCTAATTCTGCATGTTTTGTTTTTTTATCAGTATCTCTGTGATAAACTGGTGGGGAAAAAAAGTGCATACAACTTTGACTGCGTAATTAGTTGCGTGTAGGAACTGTAATGTCACCACTGCATTATGTCAATCCTGAATAAGGTATGGGAGACCAATCAAGCAAAGCAAACATCTAAAATGGAGATCAAGAAGCTTGTGTATCATATGGTTTTAACTGAAAGCCGAGGTGGAGAAAAGGATAGCAGTAATGTGGCATGTTGCTCGTCTTCCAAACAGCAACATGTGACAGCGAAAATATTTTACATTTAACTTGCGTCTG
This sequence comes from Clinocottus analis, assembly GCF_023055335.1. NCBI lineage: Eukaryota > Metazoa > Chordata > Actinopteri > Perciformes > Cottidae > Clinocottus > Clinocottus analis. The sequence continues at coordinate 4,710,163 of NW_027175954.1, read as the reverse complement.
ACATCACCACCTTCTCCCGGAGAGAGAGACACACACCAGAAGACTTGTATTAGATTTCTCATTCGGCTCATTGGGTTCTGTTCTGATTAGAGATGCGCAGGTAGTAATATCAGTCTCAAATAGCTGAATCGGGTATCTGTGACAAAAGGCGGATCTGGTATCTGATACCATTATTTAAAAGAAAATAACCATTCAGTACGTTTATTTCTATGAGTGTGTTAGTTATATTTTGTTCAACAGAATTAGGAAAGCCATGTTTAGATCAAGCCTGATGCTGCCTTACACAAAAAATAATGATTCCAGTCACTTCCACACAGTGAAGCATAAAGCGTATTAATTAAACACAGGTATTGGCCGATACCCAAAGTCCTGGTATTGGTATCAGGACTGAAAAAGTCGGATCAGTGCATCCCTTGATCTGGTCAAAAATATATCCGATTCCAAGTGAATACAGTTAACTAATATGAATCAATTAAAAATGCAATTTACAGTAGATCAGAATCAGTTTTAATGGCCATGTACATTCTCACATACATGGAATTTGATGCCGGATTCTGCGCTTCGTACCTCTTTTCAAGCTAGATATAAAAGATAAATATAAAGAGAGACCAGAAAAAACAAGACATTAAGAAGCAGTAAACAGTCCAGAAGTGCAGGTGTAAGATTTTAAGAACTAAAACAATTCCTGGATTCAGCCTTACAGGTATGCCACTAATACCTTCCAGCCTGAAACCACAATGCTTCATTATGAGCTGCATGACTTCTGTTTTAGAAAAGAATCAAATTCTCCATTAATTTTGGGCATCAACTCAAACAGCTGGTGGCAAGTTGCTGCGTTTGAACAATTCGTCATACGCCAAAAAAAGAATAGTCAGCACTTCCATAGATTACAGAGCCTCATGTGACAAACTGGTATGACCTTTCACAGAATGAGAAAACTAGGCCCAACACCCACGTTTTTTGTTCATCACAATTCATAGCTTTGATTTAATTCTAGGTTGCTCGAGGGATATCTAAAATTGGCATTTTTTTAATTTTAATATTCATTTGTGAATCCACTTTTGCTTTACAGGGTACTAAAGGTAGCCAATAATGTTCATCATACGTGTGATGCTATACTATCAATAGTAAAATCCGAAAATGATACAACTATGATCCCCTTAAATTGTTTTATTAAACAATTGTGACCAATAAATGTACTGGGAAGGACATATCCGCGATGAGCTAACGTGGGCCGATATACCGGCATGAACTGGGCTCTGCCGTTGGTGAAGAAAGTTGGATTTTTACTATTCAATTGCTGAAGTTTAAGTGAAAATCTACAGAAAGCAACATTAAGTTAGATGCTTGAATATGAACATCAAAACATGTTTAGGTGAGATAAGCTTGAAACAGATTTTGGAGTGTCTGATCCTGATAGCACAGGTGTTTACCATAAACACGGCATTAAAAATGCCGTTTGTAATGTGATGGTTGTGGGGCCTGAACTGCTTTTTATGTTCTCATGCAGATTGATGAATTGGTCTTGTGCACCCAACTCTTTTTTAATATGTGTGTCACTACCTGTTATGATAAATGACAATAGTAATCTCGTCACAAAAGGTAATGGGCAGGTGTTAGTATCTAAACCCTCCAAAAGTAGAAAGTGATTTCTCATGTTTCTTGTTTGCCAGAAGTTCTTATCACCACATAGTGAACATCAGTGTCACCTCGGACACCAAAAAATGGTTTATTTTTTCTCGACCATCCATAAAAAAACAAACTAAAACTAGAAAGATGCTCACAATTTGGAAGTGAACTAGGATTTTGACTTCCTCTGCATCTAAATCAGATTTTAATCTGTTATGAATGCAAGAAACCCCTGTGAAAATCCGGTCTTAAAGGCTAGATTTCAGCTTCACTACTTTCAGAAAAAACACTCCATTTGGACCTGTGGTTTCTGTATAAACATCCCTCCACTCAAGTTGCGGGCCTTGGAATTTAGATATCAATTTATAGAGAGATCCATTGAGCGACAAGGAAAGCACGTCGATCGGACGGCTGACACATGGAACTGAATTTTGCATCAACGCTCCTGACGGCTATAACGTCTCTTCCCAAGTGCACAACAAATAAGCAGAAAGAATCGCAAGGAAAACAGCAACAAACAGGTTGAAAACTTAATGTCAGAGAAAGATAGATGTTTTTCCCCCAGCAATTATGTATTACTTACTATTACGACTCAATAAATCTCACTGCAGGCTGTAACACTGAACGTGCGTGAAAAGGTATGGGTGATCGGTCAGTAAACATGATATTACAGTAGCTCTGACAAACAACTTCATTATGCACATCTGACAACTTTACACAAACACTGTTTAAAATTTGCAAGAATTTGCAAGAATGAGCGACAGTTGATTTAAAAATCATTTAATACTTGGCGTGACCGTATAACACAGATTTACTGCCCGCAGGCATGGGGATGCTGGGTGGCCTCTCAACCACTTTCTGATTCACGATGACAATTTGTTGATTCGCAATGCAATTTTCAATGTACTATTAATGTAAAAAAAAAAAAGGTGCCAAAGTGCATGAAATGTATCAAAATAAATAAATATAACCCTTTTATAATCTTTGTGCCAGGGTAGGATCTGGTCTTGGATATATCTCATGTCATTGCATGACGGTAAGACATTCCAGCGATGTTTAATGTTATACAAACTTTTTCAATTGTGAACTAAAGCATTTACAACTAAAATGCAGTTAAATGCAGAAAAATATCAAGTGCATCTGTCATGTAGGCCTCGTTGTTGATCCTTAAGTCAGTGAAATTAAAAAACAAGTGATTTTAAGGATTAGTTGTGGACTTCAAATAAATATTGTTTGTTTAGTACCTGGCCTTCAGTCAATCCGCATAAGTCGCTGCCAGACAAAGCAAGTTGAGTATCCCTGATCTACCACCTTTGACAAGGGGAGTACTGGCTGCGACGTCACAAGCACTGCTTCTCAAAGTAATGACTGTATTGTGTTGTATTTGGTCAAAGAAAGTCAGATCATCAGAGGTAATGTTGTGAGATTGGAGCAGTGTGCAGGACCATGAACTAGTTAATAAAGATGGGGGGAGCCTCGGGTTTGACCTAATCAACAGCAACAGTTCCCCGTTGAAGTGCAAGTTGAGCAAAACAATAACGACAGTAAGTTGTATTTAATGGTAAAGTCGATCTAACTGTCAGGGAATTCACGGCAAAAACGGTGTTTTGGAGAAGTCACAAAACTGTTTCAGGTTTAGAAAACGTCAAAACGCATAACGTGTTGAAATGCACCGGAGACGAGGCCTGCCTACACACACACACACACACACACACACACACACACACACACACACACAAACACAAACGTCTGTCACTGCGGACGAAACCGTGCACACGAAAAGTGTCCCGGGGAAGAGCGGGCAAGTGTTAGTGCAGTGCCTTATTTTTAATACAATGTAACACATAGGAGATAAAGTGCACTTACGTAACGTCTCAACTTTTTTTCAGGAGGAGACTTTCTCAGCCACCCTGAACACACCACATCTCCCCCACTCATATCTGCTGCCTTCTCGCTCTCGCTGAAGTTGGAGCGAAGGCTGCCGCCTGGCTTCGTATGTTTCTGGGAGTGTCTTCTTGTACCTGGGGAGAAGAAGATAAAACAATATAATATTTATGATAATTAAAACGTTGACAAAAAAGCTCAAACAGTGAAGTTGATGTGTAAAAAGTTCAAGTGAAGTATTTTGGTGTTTATATGGAGCGATAAATACCGTCACTCCTTCGAAAGTCGACTCGCCGACAAGGCAGTTCTTTGAAATGCACAGACCAGATTTTCCACGAGTTGGGAGTCAAAAACACGGGTATATCCAGGGCTCGGATTTAATATAAATCTCCACGGCACCGCCTTTTGAACAAATATCACCGGTGACTTGTTTATTTTGTTCAAACTGGAACGCTGTGAGAGCAGGAAAAAAAGGCACAGGCAACTGGAAGTCGCTAAGTTTCTGTTGTTATATGTAACGTCTCATGCTAATTCCCGTCAAAGTGGAGCGATTCCCAGTTGGCGAGACCAGGCGTAAATGTCCCACAGTGTGCCGGTGCATAGTTGTTGTTTCCGCGCAAATTAAAGCAATCTTCACCGTAAACACTGTGGTTCCGCCGAGCTTCCTCACCAGTTTACTCCCATGGTTCCTTAATTGTGATTGACAGTGTGGCTCCGTCGTTCCCTGAACTCACCCTCCTCTAAAACATGGCGGCGTCAAGCTCGCGAGCCGAACGGCGGCAGAGCGGATGTTTAAAGATTCTTTCAGAATAAACGTTTGTCTCGTCCTGAAAGTCAGTTTAAACGACTCTATCGCGCAGATGTTAGGGGCTAAAACTGACATTGGACGTGTACATGTGGTGTTTTGTCTTTTTTTGTTGATATTTAGCAGTCACAGTTGTGTGTGATCGTCTGTTCAAACTTTCAGAGTCATGGCTAGTTATGCTATTTGGTAAAAACAGCAGTTTAATAACGGCCAGAGTAATGTTCATCCGTGGATCATAATCTCCCCTTTTAAGGTAATAGTCCTGTTTTAGAATGTAAAACCACGCATAACACATTCCTTCAACATCAGCCCTCAACGTTGGGAGATTTATTTTCTACCGGATGTCCCATTTTTGTAGCTACGCTCGCTTAATTACTTTAGAGGACGAAATAGGGAGGCGGAGGCGTGCAGGGAAAACTATAAAGATTAAACCATGGGACATGTAGTTCAACTATCGTTTGTGTTCCGTCCCAAAACACAACACATTACTGTAGGGCGGTTTGATAGATATAACATGATGTAATAGAGCCACATGCACCTCTGGGTAATTTCAGAAAGTGGACTCAGACAATTGCAGGGAAGACAAAGGAAGGACCCACCTCAGTCTGAAACGAGACGTCCCAAGGAATCATTGCACGTATAAACTACATTATCCATAATGCGTGTTTATTCCTTAAAGAAAACTCGTTGTAAGATCATGTAATATTAGGAGAATATTAGGAGAGAAGACGTCTGGGGTGTCATATTATGGCATTTATCATTTGTCACCATGTGATTCTTTCTTTGAACTGAATTCTTCGATAGCCAAAGCAGTAGTTTTCTAAGTGACTGTCCAACACCACAATGGCAGATAAAGATAATTTTTACAAGTAGGAATATTGATTTGGTTTACCATATCTGGTCAATATACCGGACTCAGCATCCACAACTAGTCTTATTCACACTAGCAAATACGTGATCCTTGTAGACTCAGAAAGGTGTCTAAGGAATCGTATTGGAATGCCATTGTAATGGTAAACACTTCCCCCAAAGGACGATTCTTGTTAGTCTATGATTAATGACTTTGCCATTGTACATTACCTCTTTAAACAGCCACCACGTTATAGATGAAGAAATAGGGAGCAGTTGAAGGATGTAGACAAAATACCCAAATTCCAGTTCTTCATAATAGCCTCCCATACATTTAGCACTACTTCCTCATGTTACAACAAGTAGCTTATGTTCAACGTTATTGATGCATCACGCTTCCTTAATTCAGCATTTGTGTCTGCAAAGCTGTCCTTTATATTGAGTTTTGTTGCTGTGCTTTACAGGTGCATACATCTTAAGTTTGTGTGTGCAGTGCAGAAGTAAATTGTAATAACACCAGATGAACAGACGGGGCTCACTGTCAGTACATGACTATATGTAAAAAACGTATTAAAAAAAATGTTTTAACATGATAAAACCCTAATATGGCATTTAGCAGAAGATATAGCATACAATAAATGGTTTTGAACAAATGTTAAATCTAATGCTTTGGTTTATTTAAAGTTGAGAAACATTGATTTTATTTCCCCCAATTGCCAATGGAAGTTGTTTTTTTCCCCCCATATCAATTGCTAATTAGTAATAAACAGCAGCTTTGTAAATTCTTTGTGGTTGCTACATTACAACTGTCATTGGTCCTTTACCCGTGGGAATAGTAAGTAATTTCATGTTATTTCCAAGTTCCTTTTTCACACACTGCTTTGTCTTGACTCACTTCCATTTATGGCTAACCTATTTTGCAGTCAAAGCAAAAATATATGTGCTTGTTTTAATTATGTAACAATGTACACTTTTTTTAAATGAAAAAAGGTGCTTACACAATATAAAGCTGCATGCTTTGGAGTGGGATTTTTGAGGTTAGTATCAATAACATACTGAATTTAACATTTATCCACTTTCACTTTCAAGCATTTATTGTATAAAAAAAAAGACTATTATTTGTAAATCCATATCGTTACTTAAATCTAGAAGAAAACTGGCTATCGTTTACTGCAACAAAGTATTATACATTTTGTAAAATGGGTGATTATCCCGTAAAAAACAAAAGGCAAAATCTAATACTTGTGGTATATATATTCTCTGCTGTGTAAATGTCACAGACATTAAATTATGCTTGAGAATACCACATCATGTTTTCTTTCTTATTTCCTAAAAAATTAATACAAAGTTTCCAGAAAAAATCTGCTGCGTCACCTTGCCATCCATCAATTGTGTATAATTGTGTTTCATCTTCATATTTTCTTTTGAACATTTGTAGTGTAGTGTTAGCCAGATTAATCCCCAACATACCCCTCTGAATAACTTAAGTTAGTTAAGTAAGACAATACAATGTATACAGGGTTGTTTTACTGTTGGGACAGGTGAAGCCATTATGAATAATAACACAGTACAGTTGAGACATGTATTCTGACAAATTCCTCTTCAAAAATCTGCATTAAATATATCAAAAAGGCACATAAAAACAGCATGAACCCAAAAGTCTCCCTGAATGATCAACTCAGAGGAATACATTAAAATATGCTGTCAAACAGTTAACTGTTGTCAAATATGTTTAAACACAACCTGTCAGTCAGCATCAAATATTCATGTTGGAAAATGCCTTTATCGTGCAGATTACCCAAATGTAGTATTACATTTTCCACAGTTTTGTATTCCGCGATAATGATATTTTAAGTCATATTTACATTTATTGCATGGGATATGAAACCTGTAAAACACAGCAAAGCACACTTCAAAAAAGATCCAAATATCGTGAAAATCAGAGAACAGCTCGTGAAGAAAAGCTGCATGCAAATCAGAAAAATACAGAAAGTTTGTGAGCTTTATGTTCAGAACTATGACAAATCCAAAAAGTCTGTTTATCTTACAGTTGAATGCTTCCTTCTGTACTACACATACATGCATGTATGGTAATATTATAAACACTGCGGCAAGCCAGATAACATGGGCATGTTCTCGACTCAACCAGTATCACATATATCTATAAATGTATGCAATGGATTATTATTATTGTTGTCAATTTATTCAAGGAAGAAAATACATTTGCACCAATACGTTTTATGTTTAATCCATCTCAAGTTTTGAACTTCGGAAGTTCAATGAAAAATGACAATGTTAAGATCACCAACAAATTATCTCAATAAATAAAATACAATCAAATAATGAGCGAAACAGTGGTATTAAAATATTTTAGAAAGAACAAAAATCAACTGTAGTATCAGAATCACCACAAGGGGGGTTGTTAGATCATTTCAGTGCTCTTTTCATGAGGTTATATATGCACATCTATGGTATGATCAGTTCTCGACTCTGCAGCATAGTCTTCCTTCAGAACACCAGTCGACTGATGGTATTGAAGCCCCCTCCACCTCCACCTCCACCTCCACCAGATGGGCCGCAGCTCCCCGGTGGGTTATTGTCGTCTGAACCGTTGGGCCTGAAAGAGCAGGAGGATGACGGAGCCTGGAGAGCCTGGGTCCGAGCACTGAGCTCCTGTTCCTATTGACAGTATGGCGGAAAGAGAAATGAGTTAGATCACTTTTTGTGATGGCGACAAAAATATATGAAGTAGGCCAGTTTAATTTGACAGGTATTCAGAGTTGTCGCTTAACATTATTACAGCACCCCCTAGAGGTAATTTACTTTACTCGCTTATACAAGTGCTCTAGAAAGTGAACTCTATACAACACAGTTCAATGACTCGTGAAATTACACCTCATGTCTTGTAACAGGACAGTTCAGATTTGGCTTGAAGTTCAGTTGAAAAAAATAAAAATCCAATACGCTTAGTCTTCTGTAAAGGTATGGTCTGTTTTCACTCAGCTTCTTTCCACCTGAGAGAATCTTTTACAGCCCTCGACTTCCATAATAACGTCACGCTTAGAGGGGATAGCGGTAATGATGTTATGCGTCAAATGCATGTAAAGCAGTAAAAATAAGCACAGTGCTTTCACCCAAAATACCTAGTAAAACCTCTTAGCAGCAGATTAAATACTTGCTTTAATGCTAATTACACTTGGCTAGCATTTATTAGTATAATTTATAGCAACAAAAAAATAGCGATTTTAAACGGGTATCACAATGCTTGTTTGTGGGTGAAGTTGTTTTTTTTTGTTTTGGTTCACCCCCGCATACCTGTAAATACAGCTTGTTGTCCTTGATTATAGCATCCAGTAGTTCTTTCTGGAGGGGAGGCTCAACATTCAATCTCATTCCGTTTGCCAATAGTCCCCCGTTTATGTTCTGCCCTGGTAGCTCCTGCTTCCTGTACATGAGCACATACGCTGTGTCCTTGGGGAAGCGGTTTGTAATGTTCTGCACTGATTGAAAGGACGTGAATGTCACTCTGCTATCATTGAACAGCAGCCAATCCCTTGCCTCCTGGCCACTATTAGGGAGCGCGTTTCCTTGTTCAGGTGGAATTGGGAGAGCGGAGCAAGTGGAGAGGCTACTCTCAAGGTCGCCATCCCCCAAGTCCTCCTTGAGGACAAAGTGGTTAGCTGGATGCTGTGCTCCATCTGCTCCATTAATGTTATGCCCGTAAGAATAGTAGTGGCCACTCTCCGACGATATTCCAGAATGCATCACCACTGAGCTGAGGACGTAGGGCACCGACTGGACTGACATCTCGCCTTCTCTATTGATCTGCTCTGCTCCAACTATTCTCTCCTCCTCTTCCTCCTCGTCTTTTTGAGATGGTTTGAGCTTCTTTGCCAGATTCTCACTGCTCTCCGGAGAATCCACTTGCAGAGGAGAAGAGGTACAAGAGGAACATTGTGTCGGCATTAAAGTGGTATGTACAGGAAGTCTCATGAGTGGCGGGATGGTGACGTTGTCCACTATCTTCCTCCGGACATGGCATTTGGCATCATATGAGAATCGCAGCAGGGTGAGGATCAAGTATTCAGGTGCAGACACCACTTTCATGGTCCTCTCTGCCCGCTGGAGGGAGGTACACTTCTCGCAGAAATAGGCATTCTCTTCGTCCAGGATCTCTGGAGCCAGGAAATAGTTCACCAAGTCAGGCACAGACATAGGGGGCTCATTAGTCACTTGCACAAAATGGGCATTGCTAGCTGGTGCTTTGCCCGAGCCTGGCTCAGGAATTTCACTGCCGCCATTGACGGATCCCTGACAGAGAACCTTGGGTTCCTCAGAAGGCCCCTCTGGCTGAGGGCTGCCCTGGGAGGCAGCAGGACAGAAGGCCAAAGAGAGGTCTGTAAAAGGCTCCTCTTTCTCAGAGATGCAGTTGCACTGCATACAGCGAATACCTGTGATCAGCTTCCCACCAAAAGTCCTTTCTATCAAAGTCCTCCCGTCATCCTCAGGTTTGATTTCTGCTGGATCCAAAGGCGACACCGTGCCGTTCTCTGAAGAAGTTGGACCTGTTGGGTCTTTGCTGCTTGTGTCAACAGGGGGGGTAACTTTTGGCTTAACCGACTCCAGGACTTGAAGTGTTTTCTCCTCTTCATGTAACCTTGAGATCAGAAGACAAGGGGCACTCAACGTTTGAGAAAAAAAACAACTGCAATATTAAGTGCCACTTTAAATGCTTAATGCTTCTTATGAGCCAAAGCTTTTTTTAAATCAACATCTTTTCCATTTTCGGATTTAGTGACACAAAAATAATGGATTTACTTTTCCTTTATTGTCACCCTTTGCATCATGTCATTTGTTTGGCAAAGGGGAACAATAAAAAAAAGACACAATCCAAAGATGATTCACCTAATCTGCTTGGAATGCGACCATACCTGTCTAGAAGAAATCTGAGGTACTCTGAACAGTCCTGCTGAGAGCCGACATTGAACCAGGGAGGCCGAGATGCTTCCAAGAAGTTTTTGGGAGCATATGCTGCCCTCTGCAGGAAACAGACATTAACCACAGAGTTGCTGTGCCATCAACTGTTGTTGTCATTCGTAATCATACTCTGTTATATCTATGGTCAATTACACAGGTAACACTAACCTGAGTGTGTGCAAGGAAAGCAAAGAGCAGCTGGAGCTTTTTCATTAGTGGGTTGGAACCATTTAGATGCAATGATAAAACATGCCGCCTGAAACTGTGAAAAAAACAAAACAGGTTAACTACATTCAAGGCTGTCCATAATGAATGCATTATGTTTCAGTATACAAATATAAAAATGTAACAAGTGTCCGTGTGTTTTTGCATCCACAACTCACTCTGTGGCCATGAAGAGAGTCTGGATGATGCTGTTCAGGAAGCAGGTGTTCCCCAGGTTGACCAGGCCAGTCTTGCCAGTCTCAGACTTTCCAACTTGCCTCAGAGGACCCGAGGCGAATGAGTTGGATTGGGATGTCCAGGCACTTTGATTCAACACCAGCTTGATCTTCTCTTCTCCGGGTTTGGGGAGATCCTGAGAAGAGTGATTAGATAAAGTCTAAAAGTGTTTGATTATGTATGCAATGTAAATGCAATCACCTTCTAAGTTAACTGGTTAGCAACATTTGCCTGAATAAATATAGACACGAGAACATACATAGCATACTCTTTTACCTTGATAGCCTCTACTATGTGGTCATAGAGGTCAGGGAAGCCGGAGTACTGGTACATCATGCAGTGTATAAGCTCAGTGAACTGCAGCAAGAAAGCTTTGCTGGTGGGGAGACCGTCTGTCCTCAAAGACCGGACTAGATGCACCACATGTGGAACAACCTAGGACGGTGAAGGACAAAGATAAGAGAAAATCTGTCAGGACACCTCGTACTGGAATACTGCTAATATTAATCAGAGAAATATGCAGCACGGTCAGCCAGAGGATAGTTGCACATCTCATTTACTGACTTTTTTTAAAAAATATTCACATTTTTAGATACTAATGAAATTGTCGAACGCAAGGGCCATTGCTCAACATTTAAGTGCTTCACACATCATTAGCGCGAGTGCTGCCGAGCCCGGAGTTCGGGGGAAAAAAGTCTGTGCAGCTTTGAAGTCATTTAAGCCAGAAGAGAAGAAAATTTGAAAACCAATAAAGTGGCTGTATGAGAGAGGAAATGGGCTATGGGGAGATCCCATACCAGATGGAAGGCTTCAGGAGAGTGCTGGAAACTCAGCAGCATGTGGGAGAGCACCGCTAGCGCTCCCTGCCGCACGATGGGGTACCACAGACGACTGAATACCTATGGGTAAAAAGAGAAAATAAAACATCTTTATGTCATTATTACATTTATACATCCCTGGGTAAGATATCTTAATGACAAAATGCTGCAATCCAGTTTAATTATCACTGCAGTTTAACATCTGTGCAGCTTTAAAATTATTATTACTTTTTTTTTAAATACAATTTATGACTTGCATCTTCCATAAATTAAAATGAGTTCCAACTACAAACCAGTTCAATTTTAAGCAGAGTGACATCAATGAGGATAGTGAACTTCTGAACTGCAGCCAGTCCCTTCAGTAGAGCAATGACCCAGGTATCAACATGTTGGGCCAGAGGCCAAGAAAGCCAATCAATCATCCTGGAAAGAGAAAATTATATAGAGCTAAAAATGATGTGCACACATGGTGGTTATGTTAGAGCAACATTTATCTCGGATGATTCAATGTAAGAGGTAACCTGCAGAGTGCTTTAGTCATGTTTGCATCTTTGACATTGTGGTCCGTGGTGAGACTCTTGATGAGAACTGTGATCATCTGGACAGGTATGTGCTGCACCAGGCTGGCCAGAGCAATGGAAGGGTCAAAGGAGGGGTCTGCAAAAGATGAATCACAGTAGAAATGGTACATAACGACATCTCTTTTTTTGGGGGGATCAATGAATATTGTACGTTTGGATGAAATGGAATGCAACCACACAAACTAAGGCTTTATAATTAAGCACTCCCTGTTGTTTTATCCGTCTTCTGTGATGTGGAATGAAATCCTGTCTTTTCACATTGAGTAGTGGGTATCTGCTGATATTAAGTAAAATACCTATTTCTTTGTACATAATATAGCTGCACACAGAGAGCACTTACACTAAAGTAGGCCTGAATAAAATATCTACATTGCTCTGCAGCTGAATAGCTTTGCATTAACAAACTATCACAGCTTTCCTTTGATGATTTCCTGTAATATTTGTATAGCATTCCACAGTGTTTGTTTCTGGGAAGAGGAGTGTGGATCTGCGGAGTTGTTATTGGGACATGATTTTGACACCAGCTTTTTAGAAGTACAGCTCACCTGAAAAATGCAACTGAAAATGATGCGGTGACCTTTTAACCTAAAGCGGCTCTGCTCGCTCACCGACACATGCTGTCAGTGGGTCTATAAAATTGAAACTGTTGCCTGCTGTTTGTTATTTTGTGCTGCTCACTTGCATCTCTTCACAGTCGGCTCAGAAGGACATGCCTAAAAATCTACCATCAAAAACCTAACAGTAGCTTTAAGTATTATGAACTCAACTACATCTACACAGCTAATATTTTAACATCTGCCCTTGACAGAAATGCACACTGTGAGAATTTGCTCCAACACTTGCTCCAAGAAATGTTGTGTGTAAAGTGAGGCCACTACATCGAAAATGAAAATAATCTGTGTGCCAATAATACTGACTGGATGAACATCAGCCAACCTATACACATGAGAGAATTAAGCCACAGGATCAAAGTCAGCTTTTGGCACAGCCCTGAAAAAACAAAATTAAACAAGGTAACTGTTCCTAGGTGTTCAATCATGTGCTAACACCCTGGTCTTACTGCCAAGATTTATGGAAGAAGAGGTACAAGTCATGGTTGCACACTGCCAAATGCAAATACTATTTATTCCTTACTAGTAGACAGCCATTTATAAATCAAAGAATTAATCTAAATGTGTTCATGACGTAAGCTTCTTAAGAACATCTGTACTTGATTCCAGGGGTCCCTAAACGTACCCTTCAGAAAAGTAATGGTTGTTTTTGCTCAATGCATTATAAAAAAGTTTTAGAAGGACCAAAGAAAGGAATAACAGAAGGAGCCTTACCTGTGGAAGAGATAATAGCAAACACTTCCTGCAGGGAGGGAAGCAGCGTGGCTGGATCAGCCTTCCAGATGTTTTGCAGCAGTGTGCTAACCTTTGTCACCTGACCTACATACTCCCTCAGCTCCCGTTCTTGGCTAGCAAAGCAGTGGAAGTAACTGATGGTCCTCACCAGCTGCTGGCAGAACAAAACGCCTGACTTCTCTCTCGGGATGCACTGCACAAAGTCTGACAGCAAAGTGCTCAGGTGGGCACAAAGAGCCGGCTCAGGACGTTCACACACCATCCTTAAAACCTCCACCTGAATCACGCTGAAGATCTCAAGCACAGAGGGGCAGCTGATAAGCAGCCGCAGGCAGCAGTGAATGTAGTCTATTATGGCTGGGTCTTTGCGGTCCAGCTGGCCATAGCCTTGCTGGAGAAGACCGAGGACAAAGTCTTTGCTGAAGAAACGCTCAAATTCTGGGCGGTGGTAACGTGCGTAGGCTTCCAAAACCTGGAAGCCGATCTGCCTCTGAAAAGCATCTTCACCAAGCAAGACGAGGCGGGTGGTAAGAGTAAACAATGCCTGACACTGCTCCTCTGTCACCCCTTTCTCTGCTGCTTCCACTACCTTCTTCACAATAGCCCTCTTCACTGGAACAGAGTGATCGGAGCTCACAAGGCCCTCCAAAATCTTGTCCATGATGACGGTCTGCAGAAACCAAATGAGGAAATGATTAGCTGACACTTCAAAAAAAGTCACAGATCTTCTACACTGAACTGACCTAAACTGTAAAATAAATGATCAGGCCTCATGTAATATCACAGTTTGCGTTGTAGTTCTAATGACTTTAAATAGAGTCCTGGTCAATCCTCGATCGGTCTTTTTTCCCAGAGGATATTTTGACCTGTCACAGTAGAAAAAGGAAAGAAAAATAACTATGACTGAATTCTATTTAGCTGTTCCATTTCAGAGTCCTGGCGTTATGGCTGAAGGCTCACTGACATAGCTTACAGTGGTATTAGATTGGCATTATTATGTCTGTTGTAATAGGGTCCTTTCTACCAGTCTAGGGCTCACACATTGTGGACTCAATGAATGTGGACAGACAGCGAGCATTCAAAGGTCGACAATGTGTACTCAGCAATTTTGTGTTACAACTGAAATGTAGAGCCTGTAGCCTTTACTGGGACGTGACTATTGTTGCAGAAAAGGTGTGTTCTATCATGTGACAATATTTTAAAGAATCACAGATCAACATAATTGCAGGTTTTTGCATAGAGTTTTCAGATGGACAAGTGCAATATTAGAACGACGGCTTATTAAGGAAATAATTGTTAATGTTTTCAAAGGACTTTTACACACAAAATCAGTTTTACAGAACTACAAGTGGTAGAGTGTTTTTGTTTTATCTAGCCTAGCCATCACACACACTACAATAAATATAGCCTGTATACAATCTAGTATAACATATGACTGAAAAAGCATAACTACAAGCATATTGCTTGTTTATGCCTATCTTACATTTGTTATGAAGCTACCCTCAAAAGAATGTAATATTAAAAAAAAGATAAAGTTATTTAATTCACTTGTAACTCTCAAAATAGCTTTATAAACAATCATTTTGAAAACCCCAAAAATTGTCACACATTCTTAAATTACATCATTAGATAACTTAACCCCAACAATAGAAAAACATCTACTTGTAATACCTTTTTAGCTGTTTGTAGGGAAAGCTTACAAACACCTTCCAAATCATATTTACACTTGTGTATTGAATAAAACATCTGTCTGGCAGTGACCTTGTTTTAACATTATTTTATAATATACCAAATCCTTAAATTTCATAACACGAGATTTTTTTTAAAATAAACAATGGATTTGTGTCATATAGCAACAAGCATTTTTGGAACAAACGTTTCATAGGTTGGCCTCCATACAATAACAAATCTAAGGAAGTATGAGGGAGTAATACACATTACTCGGCCTGATAAGTTAATACAACCCTAGCTAGATGTATACAGTACTGCTATGGACTTCTCCATGTTAATTTATCATAATTTTCTTTTTGATTTTTGACAGTTAGGTAGGGTACAATATGAGGGTTTTTTGTCCTTTATTTATCTATGTTCTAAGTCCAAAATCCATTCGCCATCTGGCATAACACAGAACCCATTACATTATACTACACGAAGTAAACATTAAATCATTTCACACCTGATGGTTTTCCTTCTTTCTTGTCGTTTCGGTAGAACAGCGACCAGCCGCTATTTGTGCTCCTTGTGTGGCTACAGGCGGCTAGCTTGCTAACGCTAGCTGTAATGTTAACGGTTATATCTTCGTGCCCTTAAAGCATGACTTTAACAGTAACACGTAAACAGTCTGAGCCCGTTCTGCCACTTCATAGCAGCAGTTGTTACTAAAAATCCTTCGACGACAACAAAAACAACGAACAAAGCGGACAAACAGGCCTACATGTTAGCTAGGTAGTTTTCGGTCCCTCTGACTTAGCATAAATACGGTCACGTATTCAACTGATACAGAAGCCGTATGATCTGTGCTTACCCAAATAAAGCATGTCAACAATGTCCAAACCGAATGTCTTCAGTTGTCGTTAACGCTGGGTGTTAACCGTCGTTTGACAGATAAGAACATGTTATTTTGGTTCATTTGATCGTTCAGAACCAGCTGATTACCCTTTCAACGACGTCATTCCTATGGACAGAGAAGTCGGTAGGACCCTCGTGTGCAGCAATTTTCGTCTTAACACTGCCTGTTGGTGTATTTTGAGTGATCAAATAATGAGTGGTTCTCCGTAAACGATGTTTTTGAACATGTTGAATATCTATACTATTTTTTTTTTCAAATGATCTTCCCTTCTGAGCCGCTTCTGTCTAGTTGACATGATGCCTTCAAATACCTCTCGTCCACCTGAGGAGCGGGGCCAAATTGAATTTGCATCGCAAACGTCTAGAAATGAACGCTGCAGTATTTCTTTCGTTGTCCGTGTGTGAGAGTAATACTGTCTTTTCCCCCTAAAACACTACTGACTTTGTTCTTATTTGAAAAACTTTGCATTTAGAATCAGAAACAAAAGCAATTTATTGACATAAACGTACACACACAAGAAAGTTAACTTGGTGATTGGTGCATAACAATAAACAATAGTAAAAGACATCATTTAAATATGTAAAATGTGAACATTTGCAATATTAGATAGGAAGATTAAAGTGACAGTAAATAATGTAGGCCAATTTTGGAAATGTATTTCCAAAATTTCCAAAATAAAAATTATATATATATATATATATATATATATATATATATATATATATATATATATATATATATATATATATATATATATATATATATATATAGTGCATTGTATTTAGTAGTAAAAAAAAAAAGAGTTTTGGATGAGACATGACATGAGATTATTTCAGCTTTTATAAAAAAGAGAATGGGTTGAGTTTGCGGTGTGTTTTTGTCACTATTATATATATATATATATATATATATATATATATATATATATATATATATATATATATATATATTATCAAATCTCCTGAGAAAAAAAACACAATATTGGGTAATCATACGAGTACAAAAAGGTAGTCACTCTCTTCGGGTATGAGTCAATATGCTGTAAAAAAAAATATATATATATATATATATATATATATGTTGTACGGTCAGGAAACATATCGATGTATACAAGAAGTGTACATCGATGTATTGAAAATCTATATGCATATTAACAGCTAAATTAACCTTCTTGCATCGGATTAATTTAAGTCTTCTTTTTTTATTTGCATTTTTACATTCAGATTGCTAATGCGGTCTGGTTGAATCAACCTTAAGTGTTTTATGTCCAGTCGGTTCGAGTAAGCTTAATTTAAAGCTGTTTAGAAATCAACTGAGAACAAAACAACGACAACAACAACAGCCCCTAAACGCAGCATAACGAAGTCTCGCGATAGTGCGGACACAGTGGGTTCTCGCTGTATGAGCGCGGGTGCCCGACTGAACCTTGCTAGCGGGAACGTGCTGCCTGCGACCAACCGGTGTGTCTTTCATATAAACAACAGGATTATTCTCATTTACTGCCAAGAAAAAAAGTTCGGGAAATTGTCAACGTCTCTCATACGCGATCATTTAAGGCACAAAATACGAATATTTCCGAATCGAGGTGGAAATTTGACCAAAACATGTCCGAAATCCTGAACTGCTTGGAGCAGCGGGAAGAGCAGACCGAAGTTAAAGAAGCCGTAGCAGCGGAGGTAAGACGGTTTAAAACGGGCAATGTCAACGTTACTGTCCCCTCTCAGCACTGCGTATGTCTTTCACGTACCCGTACGTCTTAATCTCGGAAACCATCTGTGTTTTGCTCACTTGTTCGTCAAATTCGTCTGTTTTAACTTTCACTTTGTTAATGGTACCCGTGGTCGGTTTGAGCTAGTTAGCTCATTAGCTAGCCGTTAGCTCGCGACAACAACAGCTCGGTCCTGTTCACTCGGGACGGAAGCTAACGTTACAGCAAGAAGGCCAGCCTGTCTCGTAAAGGCTCACACTGATAGCTCAGCTCAGTTAGCAGCCCGTCGATCACGACATTAAAAGCACCAGCGTGTGCTTTTCTGTTTACTCTCAGAGTTGCTTGTGGCTGTGATCTGGCTCGTGAGAAGAACGAGCTGTCCTGTCTTCTTTGTTTTCGGGTGGACGGTGCAGCCACGGCTTTTGTAAGCGATGGATGCTGCTGGTGTAGCGCTCCGTGTCGCAACGTGCCTCCCGCTGCACTTTGTGTTGATGAAAAGTCCTTCAAAATTAAAAATAAAAATCTTCAGGCGAAAGTTACAACATAAATAAAACGTGGATCAAATTAAACACAGTTTTTAAATCCCACGCAGGTAAACCGAATGTTAGAACCATCGAGTTACAGGAACAGAGACATAATCTACAGTAACTGGGCAACTTACTACAAGACATTATAAATATCAACAATATTGGAACCATTTATTCGCTAGGACTGTTTACACAGACGAGGATTTTTTTTGACACAAAGTGCAAAACATTAGACAGACGAGACAATCAACACCAGTGCAATATATATTAAATTAAGTTTAAAAAAAATAAAAAATAAAAGATTAAAAAAAGGGCGATACATACTATTAATAGCAAAGTGTTAATAGCTCAAGTGTTTAAGGTTTCATGTCGGAGAGGGTGGAAGTCCATGATAATAGGCGTTTTTCCATCAGATTGCTCTCTCCATCCCTCCTCTCTCGGAGGATTGCCAGTTAACAAGACTGTTGGTGTTTACTTATTTTTTGCTCAGGAGAAGTCTGATTCTTCAGATGCTGGAAAAGAGTCATCCTCGGAAGCAGGGGCCGATGCACAAGATGCATCATCATCCACGACAGCTCCGGGATATGAGGAGAAAGTGGTTAGGAACCATTAATTACAGCTTTCACCTCGTGGCTCACCACTCCATTTTTGCATAACTTAACAAGACCTTCTGCCTTTGTATCTAGCTGACGGACCGGACCAACAGATTTGAGTACCTGTTGAAGCAAACAGAGTTGTTTGCTCATTTCATCCAACCAGCCGCACAGAAGACCCCCACCTCTCCTCTGAAGATGAAGCCGGGACGTCCTCGCATGAAGAACGATGAAAAACAGAACCTCTTGTCTGCCGGAGAGTGAGTACACATCCGTTCTTATATTTATTTCATTTTAGGGATTATTATCCCTTTGTTATCATTAATCATTGTTTCTTTTCTATGCTTTTACAGCAACCGACATCGTCGCACAGAACAAGAGGAGGATGAAGAGCTTCTGAGCGAGAGCACCAAGACGACTAATGTCTGCACTCGCTTTGATGACTCCCCGTCCTGTAAGCATTGGCCTGTTTTTATTTTGACTTGAGAAAAAGGTATATTGCAAATGTATATGATGAGGGGAAGTAACGATAATGTGTTTCTCATTTAGATGTAAAATCGGGAAAAATGAGAGACTATCAGGTCCGTGGACTGAACTGGCTCATCTCTTTGTATGAGAACGGCATCAACGGCATCCTTGCTGATGAGATGGTCAGTACTTTCTCACAGTCAAAACAGTTCATCTCTACATTTAAAAGGGTGACAAATGTGTGTATATTGTTTTTTTACACACTCTGTTGCTTCTTAGGGTTTGGGGAAGACTCTGCAGACTATTTCCCTGCTGGGTTATATGAAGCACTACAGAAACATCCCTGGTCCCCACATGGTGCTGGTGCCCAAGTCCACCCTCTACAACTGGATGAATGAGTTTAAGAGATGGGTGCCTTCACTCCGCGCCGTCTGCCTGATCGGAGACCGAGAAGAGAGAGTAGGCTGAGTCTGAATATTAGTATTGTCTGAAAAGTGTAAATACTTGCCATGATTTCATATTTTACTCCGTAATGCTTCCTATATATTAGACTTTAATGGGCTCTTTTGGGAATTAGGTTTGGCCCTCCATACAACATCTTAGCATAGACAGCCTACTTTTTATTCTGTAATTTTTAGCATTATTTTTAGATGAGGTAAATCATTTCATCGGTTTCCCTGATAAAATATACATAGTATATTAAACAAACAGATTTTTCAGAGTGTGTTTGGAGGTAAGAAATTGGAATGTGACCTTATCAACAGGATGCAAAGGATTTATTTTCTTGGGTAGGTAATCTCTCACTGAGGGCTTCAGCTAAATTCTAAAACGCTGAATAATTTTGCATCAATTTCAGAATGCCCTGGTCAGAGATGTGCTGCTGCCTGGGGAATGGGACGTGTGTGTCACATCCTACGAGATACTCATCATCGAGAAGGCCGTGTTCAAGAAATTCAACTGGCGCTACCTCGTCATTGACGAAGCTCACAGAATCAAGAATGAGAAATCAAAGGTGAGGCAGCCACTGATACAAACTGTACATTTCAGAGCCACTTAGCATTTTACAAGATTTGTTAACAAAGCAATTTTTTATACCATAGCTATCAGAGATTGTGCGAGAATTTAAGACCACCAATCGTTTGTTGCTGACTGGAACGCCCCTGCAAAACAACCTTCACGAGCTGTGGGCTCTGCTGAACTTCCTGCTGCCTGATGTCTTTAACTCATCTGAGGTAAGAATCACCTAGAAATTAACAAGATCAACACAGACTTTTACGAGAAGATAAATGCTTCTTCAAGCTGGAATTCCTTGCACTGATGTGGTTATAGGTTATTATCTAGAAAAAAATTACATGTTTTTCCTCCCAAAGGACTTTGATTCCTGGTTTGACACAAACAACTGTTTGGGTGACACAGAGCTGGTTGAACGTCTTCACACTGTAAGTATTGACTTTTCCTCATGTCAACTTGATAATATCTGTATATTTTAGGATGTGTTCCTTTTTATTTGGGTCAAAGCAATACCTTTTACCTGCCATTTTTCTTGTAAAGGTTCTGCGTCCTTTCTTGCTCCGTCGTATAAAAGCTGACGTGGAGAAGACTCTGTTGCCGAAAAAAGAGATCAAGATGTATGTGGGCCTGAGTAAAATGCAACGAGAGTGGTAAGCATCCTCAGTCAAGTTTTAATTTGTACTCAGCATATTTGTTCATAGCTTGTATTAAACTGGATACTGATATTGAATTGTCGTAGACTATTTGTATTATTTACTCATGTCACAAACCATCAGGTACACAAAGATCCTGATGAAGGACATAGACATTCTGAACTCGGCGGGTAAGATGGACAAAATGCGTCTACTGAACGTTCTCATGCAGCTGAGAAAATGCTGCAACCATCCGTACCTTTTCGACGGAGCCGAGCCTGGTCCTCCATACACAACTGACCTTCATCTGGCAGTGAACAGTGGCAAGATGGTGGTGCTGGAAAAGCTGCTCCCCAAGATGAAGCAGCAGGGTATGTAGATTGCCATGCTGTCATTTCAGGAGAATTTGTTGTTGTCATCGCTAGATAAAGTATTTCTATTACAGAATCTAGAATATTATGACGCAAACAGAACAACACCTGTGTTAAGCCTTCATAAGTGGTGAAAGTAGTACTCGTGGTAGTGCAAAGTATCAATAGCATAAAATACTCCATTCCATAAGTCAAGTTTAATCCTACTGTATTCATTTTTTGGACTATTCTCTAACCTTTGCTGGGATATATATAATAATTATGTACTTACTTTTGGCCACTGCCATACACTCGACACAGTCAAACACAAGGGTTCGACTAATCTTTTACATCGCTTTGGCTTGAGTACATGCAGCACATTCCCATAGTATATTATTTCAAACTGTGTAAAAGGACTGCTTTTTTTTACACTACGTTGACTGATTATGTCGTCTTTCTTTTAATTTCAGGTTCTCGTGTGCTCATCTTCAGTCAGATGACCCGAGTGCTAGACATCTTGGAGGACTACTGCATGTGGAGGAACTATGGTTACTGCCGCCTTGATGGCCAGACGCCGCATGAGGAGAGACAGGTGTGGTGCTTGGATCTCCTATAGAAATATGTCATATGAAAGACTTGCATTGATTGTTTACCATTGGTCTATTCACAGTAAACTATAAGATGTGTTTAATAAAAATGCATGTATGTGTTTTCAGATCTCTATCAACGCATTCAATGAGCCCAATAGTTCCAAGTTCCTCTTCATGTTGAGCACCAGGGCTGGAGGACTGGGTATTAACCTGGCTACAGCAGATGTGGTCATCCTGTACGACTCTGACTGGAACCCTCAAGTTGATCTTCAGGCCATGGTTTGTACTCAACAGCACATTCCCTGTTCAGTTGCAGGAAGTTACAGGATTAGATTATCTTGTCCCTGTAAATAAGAGACGATGCTGCATATCTTTGATTTCAGATGTAGGGATCATGACCAGTTTTATGTTTACAATTTCAGGACCGAGCGCATAGGATTGGTCAGCAGAAACAGGTACGCGTCTTTCGCTTCATCACTGAAAACACGGTGGAGGAGAGAATTGTGGAGAGGGCCGAGATGAAACTGCGCCTGGACTCCATTGTCATCCAGCAAGGTAACCCCTTCTTCCCAGTCTTATTAGTACAGAAAGTATCTCTGTGAAATACAGAACACACCATCTTCTGTTTGTTTCACAGGAAGGCTCGTCGACCCAAGTGCAAACAAACTGGGTAAGGATGAGATGCTGTCCATCATCCGACACGGAGCCACGCATGTGTTTGCTTCTAAAGAGAGCGAGATCACAGATGATGACATTGACGCAATCCTGGAGAGAGGTGAAAGGAAGGTGAGTCTGGATGCAGTGCAGAAAAGAGAAAAATGTTTCTGGTTTTTAAACTTCCTATTAAATGAACACTCTAATATTAACATTTGTTAGACTATGGAGCAAAAGGAGAAGATGGCTACTCTGGGTGAGAGCACTCTGAGAAACTTCACCATGGACACAGAGAACACCAGTGTGTACAAATTTGAAGGAGAAGATTACAGAGAGAAGAAAAAGGTACAAACACTAACGGCACCAGCCTTCTGTCTTTAATTCCAAGAATGTGGTCCTTTTTAGTATTTACCTTGCTTCATCTTTTGCTTCTTCATTCAGGTCATTACCAACTGGATCGAGCCACCCAAGAGAGAAAGGAAAGCCAATTACGCTGTGGATGCCTACTTCAGAGAGGCTCTGCGAGTCAGTGAGCCCAAAGCACCCAAGGTAGGCGCTCTGAATATGAGACATTAATGCAACAGGATGTGTTATTAGACTCTTTGTATGGATGGCATGTTATCCAGGTTGAGGCATAACGTTTGTTTGTTTGACTACAATTTGCAGGCTCCTCGTCCTCCAAAGCAGCCAAATGTACAGGACTTCCAGTTCTTCCCTCCACGTCTTTTTGAGCTTCTAGAAAAGGAAATTCTGTTTTACAGAAAAACCATCGGTTACAAGGTACAGACTTTTTTTTTTTGTGGGTGAGAATTAGAATATTAGTACACATCTGCATTGAGGAAGAAGGTCCTCAGAAATGTCTCTAAATCAGTCTGTGGCTGTGTCTCTTTAGGTTCCACGTAATCCAGAAATGCCAAATTCGGCCCAACTCCAGAAAGAAGAGCAGACTAAGATCGATGAGGCCGAGGCGCTCGCAGAGGAAGAACTGGAGGAGAAGGAGAACCTGCTGCAACAGGTACTGATTACTGTCCCCAATTGCAAGCAATTTATGGATAATACGCTGCAAGTCCTAATTACATGTTTTATGTCTGGTTCTATTGTGCAAATTTTGATCAACTTCATTGCAGGGATTTACTATTTGGAACAAACGCGACTTCAACCAGTTCATCAAAGCCAACGAGAAGTGGGGAAGAGATGATATTGAGAACATTGCCAGAGAGGTTGAGGGAAAATCGCCAGAGGAAGTCATGGAATATTCTGGTAATGACGGCTTGTTTTTTTTATCCTCTATGTATCTCACAGACAAACTTTAGATTTCTTTGCATACCTAGTGAATATGTGCCTGTTTGTTCCTTCAGCTGTGTTCTGGGAGCGCTGCAACGAGCTGCAGGACATCGAGAAGATCATGGCCCAGATAGAGAGAGGAGAAGCCAGGATCCAGAGAAGAATTAGCATCAAGAAAGCACTGGACTCAAAGGTAGCTGTCAACCATGTGGCTAATCATTTGTTGTTTAAACTACCTAATTAGCTTCAGCTTGTTAAGCATTGTGTTAAAGCACTTTAACTCTTGCTTGGATTCATTAAATGTCTCTTCATTACATTATCGGCTCTTTCTGTTTTCATTTGGTAATGATCCCCTTGTTGTTTCTCATCTCCTTGCCCAGATTGGTCGCTATAAAGCTCCCTTCCATCAGCTCCGTATCTCTTATGGCACCAACAAAGGCAAGAACTACACAGAGGAGGAGGACCGCTTCCTTATCTGCATGCTACACAAGCTGGGCTTCGACAAGGAGAGCGTGTACGACGAGCTGCGTCAGTGCATCCGCAACTCGCCTCAGTTCCGCTTCGATTGGTTCCTCAAATCAAGGACTGCCATGGTAAATATTGACCTTTTTTTTCTATTTTTCTTTTGTTCATCGGCACGTCTTAAAAATGTTCGCTGTTCGGTGATGTGTTTAGGAGCTACAGAGGCGATGCAACACCCTGATTACACTGATAGAGAGAGAGAACATGGAGCTGGAAGAGAGGGAGAAGGCTGAGAAGAAGAAACGCAGCGGTCCAAAAAACACCTCGGTAAGTTTTAAATCCATCTTGTATTAAAGAAAGCAAGCTACCTGATGATAGATGCCAACTGAGTTGTTGCATCCCTGCCCTCTAAGTCTGGACAGCATTGACTTTTATGTCACGGCTCGTAAAATCTATCCTAATCATTTTCTCCTCCTCTCAAGGCCCAGAAACGGAAGTCGGAGGCAACCCCAGACGGTCGCGGACGTAGGAAAAAGCTCAAGTTGTGAAGCTGGACTTAAATCTACTGAGTACAGTGTCAGAATTCGAGGGCAACAGCCAGCTCCAGTATCATTAGTCCTAGTGTCTGTGTATGTCCGGCAGGCTGTGATAATGTACTGTGTGAAACTGACCTCGGTGTATTAGTTTTAGGAAGTGCTCCTACACAAGCCTGCCTCGTCACTTGCCTAAACACTGCAGCTGTGCTGGTTTAGTTTTTTGGTTTGCTAGTTCTTTTTTTACTAGTACTTTATTGAAATAAATGTATTTATGCCTGTTGGTTGTACCACATTCCATTGCTTGAGGCAGTTATGTACCCTTTTATTTTTAAGAAAACATTTGTTTCTTTTATCTTCCTATGTGAAGTAGAAAATGTCTTTTTGAACATAACAAATAAACTTCCTGTTTTTTACATATGTGTATTCTGGTAAATAAGACACTGGTTCAAAAAAAAAAAAGGACATTTATATTTGGCAGTTGAAGTGTATACATCCAAACTCTTTAAATTGACCAAATCAATAAGTCGTAGAAGTTTGCAAACTGGCACATTGAAATGTACGCTCACCTGTAAAAGAATAATTGTAACTTTTAAACTGCACTTATTTTTTAAGTACTTGATCGACAAACCAAAGAGACGTATAGTTCATAATTTTTCAAGTTTTACCAGGGTGTAGTAATACCTTTTTTTCATAGTCCTACATTTGATATGTACACAGATAGTTTTGCATCTGAATTCAGCCACATTGACCTGAAAAAAATGTATAAAAAAAAATACATTTACAATCCCTTTCAATGACACCATATTGGTATTGTGACTCGGCAGTGGGCAGGTATGCTGGAGGCTTTTTAAAGCACAACAGGCAATACCAATACTAAAAATCATTTATCACATCATTCATTAAGGTCAGCTTCAACTAACATTCAGTCCTCTACTCTCCACAAAACAAACACGGTAAATAATACAAAATAAAAACATGAACAAATTACTTTTTAAAGAAGGAACATAGAAAAAACATTTTCTTTTATGAAATTAAAACAAGTTTGCCTTTTACTTGTGAAATATTTGCATTTACTAAATTGAAATTTTCATGCGTTTGCAAGCTCTGGATAAACGGGATATTTTACAACTTGGCAACCAATGAAGCAGGTGAATCCTTTTTTGAGGGGTGGGGGCTTCTTCGTACATCCATTATTCAAAATCCTGCTGTACAAACCAGCAAGAACTAACCATCAGAGATCAATAAGTCCTTGAAAACTCATTCTGCATTGTAAGCCCCAATTACTAAAATATTGCACTGTCCACAGGTCGTACTGGGCTCTATTCAGTGCTACAAGAGTTGGGCTGTAAAGGCACAATGGTGGAGGAGACTATCATAGTCTTTTCAATAAGGGGCAGGTGTTTGAGGTGGAACAGGTCCACATCTAGACCTCAGAGTTGTCTGAGCTGCTCCACACGCCCGCCGGGCCTCGGCTGTAGCCGTTGTAGGCAGAAGAAGAGGAGGTGGTGTAAGGAGGGAACTGGGCCTTTTTCTCACTCTTTTTGCGCCGCACCAACAGAATGACAACAGTGGCTACGAGGCAGATGAGAAGGATTAGACCCGCGAGGCCCACTAACATCGGCAGGGTGGAAGTGTCAGTCAGTTCTCTGCCAGAGCTTTCCAGCAGGGGGCGCTCCAGTAGCGGGTCATGGTTCGGGGACCAGGGTTGGCGCTGGCTGACCACCATGCGGTCTGCTCGGTCCAGAGCGATGTGCTGGATGTTGGTGCCTCGGTTGTTTTCGACACCGATGTCTTGGGCCACGCCAGCAGGGGCGGCGCGGCGGTGGCGGTGGCGGTGGCTGGCCAGCTCGGAGGTCTCAGGGTGCTCCACAGAGGACATGCTGTGATGCAGGTACTCAACACTGCGCTTGCCAATGTTGCGGTTGGCATTTTCACGGGAGCGGACTGTGTAAATCGTGTGGATGAACCATTCTCTACCAGCGGCCACCTGCAGGAGAAACGCATGTTTCAATCCTTATCTATGTACGCTTTGGCACAACGTTTTTGGGAAAATTAGACAGACCTGGAAAAGTGGAGATGAGGAGAGTGTGAAACCATCCGATCCTGGTTGTCTGACCAAAGGCAGACCTCCAGCTGTGTCTTGAGCCAGCGTGGCCTTAAAAGCAACATCGCCAAATGCAGAAGCTTGAGTCTCTGGCTGGGCCTTGTCCTGCAAAATAACACACACACAAAAATAAGACATGACCTCTACTTCTTCTGGATCCACAACTGCGTAAAGTATTGTGTTTGTGGCGTCATTGCATCTTACCAGGATCTTGAATCTGTAAAGCAGAGAGGGAGCGTCTGCCAGGCAGCCGTACTCCTTGTTGGTGGGGTTGTACTTGGGAACGTAGCCGTCTGCTCCAGTGCAGAGGAATACTTTTTCAATGCTGCAGGAGAAAGAGTCGCCCAGGTTCTGGACTGGGTCCACCATCACACGACCGTAGATCATGGAGCCTGAAGCAAAGAACGGATGAAATGGATGGTGGGACTTTGACATTGGATTCTCAGAGAGTGAATGGCTGTCATGTTGACTAAATTCCCGTAGGCTGCAGTGTTGTACCGTCTGAAAAAGCAGCATCGGTCCCTTCTCCGAAGCCCATGGAGCCGTCAGACAACCACAACTCCCTCTTGGACAGCAGGAACATCTGAGTGTTGAGGCTGAACTCAGCCGCAACTGGATCACTCACCTGGAGCACAACACAAGAGTTACCGTTCACACGGTGTGATTGAAACCATCTAAATAGGACTTAGATGATTATTAAGACTAAGTCTTGGAAACTAGCAAGTCATGAAAATCAAAATTATTATGAACATGTTTTTTTTGTCGTGTTATCTTAAAAAAAATAAAACATTGGTGTCCTTGCTTTAGACCTGACTGTGAAAAAAAATCTATATTTTTGTCAGGATATCAAGAGTAACCTGCTGGAAGCGAATGTCCATGTCGAACGTAAGTGGCTCTCTTGGGTGGCAGACAGGAGGGATGCTGAACTCCCCATTGGGTGACGCAATGCAGGCGGTCAGCTTCACTGTATAAGTCCCGGAGTAGTCTCGCACCTAGAGATGACGCAGAAACGCAGAAACATTCTTAAGACTATGAAGTTAATGTCGCCACAGCTGGCAAGTGTTGATTGTATATTGACTCACAGCAAAGTCAGAAACGAAGCTCCACTGCTGCATGGGCTGGTTGTAAGTAGGCTCAGTCCTGACCAGGGCGAGAGTGAATGTCAGCCCCGGGTGGTCCGCACACATCACCATGGATGACACGCTGGTTCCTGAAAACCAACACGTCGACAGTCATAAATCTTTTCGCCCAAAACACAACTAGCAACAGTGTCTACTTTTAATGATGTATTTAAAGAGTGACCTTCTACATTGTTTATGCCACTTGCTTCAGAACTGTAAATGCTGAAGGGTCATTTTGACATTTGCTGAAATGACCTCTGACAATTTCACACAGGAAGGACCTCCAATGTGGAACTCCAGAAATAGATGAAGAGGGGATGTCGGCCACAGGGTAATCCAATAGGAGGTTGCTGTATAGAATGACCGCACTGGATGGTTTTAGGGTATATGTGTGTGTGTGGGTGTGTGTGTGTGTGTCTGTGGCCGCCACCCTCTTACCTGGATGAGACATAACAAACTGTCCCCTGAAGCGAGCCTCTGTCTTGAAGTTAACCACCAGACGACCCTCCTCATTTATACGCATACTGGTTGGGTACATGGCTCCTATGAGAACAGAGAATAACGTTTGACAGTGCTTCACACGTGGGTCAGCAGCACCAGCAGGGAGCAGCATCGGTCTGAGAACATACCCTGGAGCTCAGCCTCGGGTGGGCTGCCGATGCCGTCCTGCCACAGAATAGCTGTATCGTACACGAAGGTGAGCTTGAGCTCTGACTGCAGGTCAAAGTGCTGCCAGCCTCCCACAGCCACCGGAGAGTGGAAGACGTAGGACACAAACAGAGGGACACGCAGCGTGACGTAGGACTGGACCAGGTTCAGCACCTAAAGAAGAGATAAATCAGTCAATATCAAGCATGCTATTTATATATTTCAACAGAGGCGGTAAAATAAAAGTGAATGATGCACCACAGCCACCCTCTCACAAGATACAATAGTTTTACTCTAACTCTCACGACAATTGGTAATCGCTCATGTGCCGGACCAACTTAGTGTAAATAATTAGCATGGATGTACTTGATGTTATTGATCGACACATTCTTGTGTAACCGGTGCTTCAAAATGTTTTGACGCCGTAGTTTATTTTCCTTTATGCACGTCCTACCTGTCCATCGGTGCCTATGGAGCCTCCACAGTCATTCAGCAGCTCTGACATGTCGTAGTAGCTGGTGAACTCCCAGAGGCAGGCCTCCAGGTTGAGGTTCCTGTAGAAGCGCAGCGAGTTGGCTGAGCGCATGAGCGGGCTGTACTGGTATGGTGAAGTCTCGCCAATGATTTCAGGGTTCTTCGTTGCGTCGGTGATGAAGCCGTAGCCTGTTTGGATCTCATTGAAGTCCAGCAAGTTAGAGCACCGATGGTTGCCCACACGGGTGCCGTCTGGACTCAGAGTGAGCTCAAAGTTGGACAGAGGTCTCGTGGAGATCACTGGTAACATGCCTGTTGATATTCAAACGCTCGTTAATATTCTTGGTCTTTTGTCAAGATTACGAAACATGAAGACATGTCAGCGGTTGAAACAAACGTTCACTGCTCACCATCCATGTGAGGCATGTTGATAGTGAGTTTAATGAGGTTGGGGAAGTCGGGGTCATCGGGGCCAGTGTAGCGAATCTTAGCAGAGAACGGTTCAGCGCCAACAGTGCCTTGGACACGAGGCTGACACATACCTGCGACGATTTAGAAGTCAGTGAAAACAGTAAGATCTTCACTGTTCACTTCCTGTCCAATCAGTGCTTCACTCACCCTCCTCCTTGCTGATCACAGCAATGGGGCTGGACAACTCCAAACCGGCATCCCCGTTGACATTAAAGGCCCTCGCTGCACATTGAACCCTTGAGCCGGTCTGGAAGTAGATCGAATCCAAAGTGACGGACTTGGTGTTGGTGAAGAAAGTGTTCGTGTCCACCTCCCTCATGGGGCTGGTCACTCCATCTGACTCGGTGGGGGCGCTGACCAGCCAGCGATACTGAGTGAGAGTGTCGTTGATGTTCTCCGCGGAGCAGATCGAGCCGGTTTTGTCAAAGTCATGGTACTTTGGGTTACAAGCCTGCAAAGGGATGACATATGGCAAATGAAAAAGGAAAGAAACTTGGAGGTATGCGTGGCTGTCAAAAGCAGCAGAAGCATTTGCACCCACCGTCACACACACAACGGGGTATCCATTGGACGGGTGGGGGTTGTCTTTGGTTTTAGCCGTGTCATCATACATGAGCAGGGACACCACTTGGGGCACGGCCGGGAAGGTAACATCCGCCACGCTGTCCATCTCCTCAATGTACACAATGGCCTTGTTCATCTAGCAAGAAGAGGAAAAGCTGGTTGTCAACGTTAGAATCTGACTTTAAATTGACCATTTATTTGATTGAAATTAAATCTCAACCTTCATTCATGAAGTACAGCATCCGATCACCATTCCTCCAACACATTTCATCTTATCTTGCTCAAATCCAAGTGCGTAACATAGCTGAATTTGTGACGTGAGCAGAGCATGCCTGATGAAGAGTATATGGGTAGAATGTCGCAGATCTGTTTATAGGTTTGCCTACTGTTTGGCTTTGCTGGGACATTCCCCTCAGCATCTCATTCCAGAGGGAAAGGCTTTTTATAAGACTCTGTGGTTCAGACGCGCTGACAGCAATGCCAGCTGCTGCCTGGCTATTTTAACACAGGCTGACATGACGGGGGCGCATGCTCACGTGTGTAGATATGCAGCACTGTATGTGTGCACATGTAGGACTTGTAGGACTGCTGATTTATATTTGTTTGTGTGTGTGTGTGTGTGTGTGTGCTGTGTAACCTTTGTGTCACCTGTATTTCAGCCACCATGTTGTCGTCAGGCTTCATTTGTACAATGAAGGCCTCTCTCATCTCTCGTTGACCGTCATACAGGATCTCAATCTCCACAAAGTGTTCTTTTTCACCCTCCTTGAACTCAACATCTTAGACAGAGGCATGGCAAAGTGATTAAAAGACATAAATGCATATGAAGAGAGGCACAGTGCAAGCTGCTGTGTCCCTTTGCAGCCAATAAACCATGTCCTTACCCTCTGACAGTGGGTTGTAGTCTTCTCCAGAGGTTGCAGAGCCGTCCTTGGTGTGCACTCTCACCACTGACACCTTTGAGGTGTCTCCAACACGCAGGATGGGAATTTTCACGACAGCCATGTTACCTTTGACCTGAGGTTCACGCACGCTGTACTTGATCCCAGAGAAACGGATGATGGGTTCTAGAACGGGAAGAAAATGACCGAATGACCAAAATGATCATCATTTATGAGCCAAAACCGCTGAGTCATATTTCTTTTCTCAAACAAACCAGTAGTAGTTTACCAAATCAGAACACAAGCACAACATTTTAAAAGGCCTGTTTTGGCCACAGAAAAGACAATAGCGTCTTATCAGATGAAGTAAAATACCTGACTTTGTCGGTTTCTATGAGGTTTCAATGTAAATTAATTTTGCATTATTTGCAGCAACATCCATCCCTCATACTTGTAGCAAGCCTGGTACAAAACACTCCACAGTTAGGAGTGAAGTGCTTCACTCAAGGGCATCTCATCAATATTTGTGTTTCAATATTTCTTGATTTTAAAGCACGTACTGTCTTTCCCATCCGTGACTGTGACCAGCGCCTCCTTCTGCTCCCCAATAGAAGCTCCATACGGCGACTTGCTCTTGGGAGTTCCCAGGACGAAGCGGAACTCCTCGTCTTCTTCGTGGACGGAGTCGTCCATCAGGGTGACCACACACGGCTTCTCTGTTTCACCTGGGGAAAAACGGTCAATAAACCCAGGCATGTGTCGCAGCATGTGAGAGGCAGAGAGAGAGATTAGGAGCGAGAGGCGAGGTCTCACCTGGTAGGAATGTGATGATGGAGGCGTCAGTATTGGGTCTTTCACTGTAGTCCATCATGACCTGAGCGGAGCCTTGGCGAGTGTAACAGCGCACCGTGGACCTGACACTGATGTCTCCACTGCGGTACACTATGGCTGTTACCTCCCCATCAGACTCATCCACCTTGTAGCTTCCTTCCTTGAACTGAACTTTCGGCACTGTGAAGACAGTATTCGACTTGTTACAGGAGAGGCTCGCTGTGTGTGAGTGAAGCTAAATGTGCACTGAACGTTGTGTTACAAAATACATTGTTGAAAGAAAAAATATGGGACAGTTATGGATACATTTACAGAAGCAGCTTCATATTTGTACCACAACATTTTAAATACACCTATAAATGACTTGTACGTTGGTATAATTACTTACTAAATCCTTTTATATTACATCAATGCATATTGGCATATACAAATGACCTTATTTCCTCTAACAACTACATTATAGTGTTTCAATCCATTAATTAATTGTTTATGTACTTATGTTGGATATACATGCTAAATAGGGGGATAAAGTAAAGTGTTTTTCTACAGAATTGTACTTAAATGTGATGATATTATAAACAAATTATTGTATTTATTATAATTCAGTGGATTGATTGTGTATCACCTCGCAAAGAGTGAACTATAAAGCTACTGTCGGCCTGGTCATACATACATTATAAGGTTGTGTATGTGTGCTTGACCCTCACCATCAGTGGCTGTATCATTGATGGTTATGGTGGTCCTGCTCGGTTCTCCCAGCACAGCGTTCATGGGCATCCGTAGGACGAGGTCAAAGTTCTCAGGCCCCTCCAGCTCCGGCTGACCCAGATCATCCAGGATGGTCACTCTGAACGTCTGCATTGTCACTCCGGGAGCAAAGTCTAGGTTGCGACTGATGCCAACGTAGTCTAGTCCAGCTGGCGAGATAGAGGAGAAACCATGAACCGACGCTGTGATGCAAAATCGTGACTGAACGCTGTGTCGAACTGCTGAGTTTACCTTCTGCGGAGACAGGCTCGCTTTTCCTGGAGCGGACCGTGACAGTAGCCGTCTTGGACAGGTCGGTCCCTGTCCTCCAGACCTTCACCTCAATGTAGCCGGAACTCTCATCCACGGCATACTCGGGTTCCCCAAAATACAACGAGGGCTCTGTGAGGTATTTTGGACATCGTAGGAAAGTGCAATCGTTAATAATGAAACATGGTGCCGTTTCGAAAATTCCCAATGGTTAAGCAACATCCCAAAGTACAACAGCACATGACATACATTTATCACCATGACATCTTGTTTTAATATTTCATTTTCTTCAGTTCTGCTGTTTGTTGAAACCAGATCTTCTTGTGAGAGAGACACAGCAACATAAGCTTTTAATCAAGCTGGCCGGGTTCAGGGACAAATTGGCATGAATAGCAGAGCAAACTCCCTAATTTCTGACTGAGCACAGGAAGAGAGCTGTCATCCCTCTTATCATGTTCTCCTTCAACCTTCCTCCCCCACTTATCTAAATCCAGACAGCTCCGTCTGAACTCCACGCCAATGAGCCGCGGATACACCTGATGAATAAGGCGTGTGCTTGTGTGTGCACGGCTGAAGGGATGTTCCCAGTTTCTGATGATAGAGCAGCTGATAAGCGGTATGGTGAGGGTTTGGCAGAGATGGAGAGGCAAACGTCCACTTTGCGAAGGCCGAGGGCAAGAATTCAGAACGCAATGCCAACTCATCTCTCTTCACTTGTGTATAAAGGGTGTTTTCATCCCACTCTGTCCGGTCCCTGCACTTAGAGATCAACTGATAGAGGCTCAACCTCAGGATTCTTTTGACAATGAACTAAAGTAAAAGACAACATTTAAGTAAAAAAGCGATTACTAAAAAAAGCTGTTGGCCTCCTTATTTCTCAGTAAATTGTCCACACATGCTCTATTGGTCAGCCATAAGAAATCAACAAGAACATTCTACTTGTGGAAAATCTCTTTTTGTTTTGATAATAATCAGATTAATAAACAATCAAATCAACAAGTTAAAAACTTATTAGTAAAGGGTGTTTGCAATATTTCATCTGGATGAATTAAAGAGCTAAAAGGAAAAAGTGAAAAATTTCTTTCCCACAACTTAAGTTGAATTCATAAACAATAAAATGTATCCGTGGCGCCGTCAAGCTCAAGTTATATCATTTGACAAGCCTTTTGGGCCTTCTGCTTTTTTTTAGGGACATCTAACAAACAAAAGACACATAAAATCCAACTAACTTGGCAGTGTGGTATTCAATCACACATAAACCACATAGAGCAATGAATGAATTTGGGATATGGTCATGTGTCCAATCAAATACAGATACATTTCCTTTGGTCTTTTCAAATATTCTGGAAGAATGTGGTTTGATGACCATAGGCTGAAACCTATCAGTTTTCACAAGGTAAGTTGCTCTCAGTTATTGGTGCGTGACCGAAATTGTCCGATCCTATTGAGAATTTCATGGAAGCTGCAACAGACAACTGATGCTGAAGGAAGGATTTCTGGCAGACTTTAAATGCCTCTCTGTCTCTGAGACAGCTATTTAGTACCAGGGAGGATGAGAAGGGGGTTATATGGAGGGAATGAGTGCCAACATGGCAACCTTAAATATCAGTGGGAGGAAGAGCCAGACAGTAACAATGGAGACTCGATGTTGGCGAGAATCCAAACCACAGGTTTACTCAGACAGGCAGATGGTTTTACACACACACACACACACACACGCACACACACACACACACACACACACACACACAAACACCCGTACTCTAAACAAGATTTATGATGGGGTGTTAATTTTGGACCCACCAAGAAGTAGAACCACAATAAAGGTTTACACTGAGGAGTCTTCTCTTCTCTGGGAATGCACACTGATTATTTCTACATAAAGTTCAATTGCACTTCTGTTCCAAATTGGTGAGGAGGGATACTTTCTCTGTGGGCACATCTGTCACTAAAACAAGCGAGTCCAAGAATGGGCTCTGGTGAAAGGTTGGAGATAAGGAGGAGAAATGTGAGCAAGACAAATTGACTCTGGTTAGTACTGGTCGCAAAAGAAAGACAAGACGGGGCTCAAGGGTTTTAAGGATTTGAGGACAGCAATTTGTCTAATTCGTTAAGACAATTCCTTTGACAGATCAAATGAAACCCATGATGCATTTGTGGTTTTTAGCTTTAAAAACAGCATTCCTTCTGCTGAATTCCATCAAACAGGGAGTAAAAACATGCCAGTCATTTGGACTCCCTGCACAATAGTCCCTCTCTCTCCACCACCTGCCTTTGGGTCCCTGCAGACAAAGGGATGCCCTCTGTTTCTCCTGAGCTCCCCTGAATGTCAATGAGGACTGGGGGTCGCTCGAGGGGCACAGTGAGGTCTAAAGCCCTTTTATCTGTCAGACAGGCTACAGTGTATATAGCATAACATCCACCGAGGCCGCCATTCTCCCTCTCAACACCTGTCTATTGTTATCTTGTTTCGAACACACGGAGACAGACACGGGCAGACAGAATATGGCGGATAAATGAGGCAGAGTGTGTAAACAAAGCAGTTAGACCGAGACACAGGAAGGGTAATGGACCTGAATATACTTTAAAGCCATCGAGGCGAGTACAGTATCCAGGGCTTGGTTATTGTGACGCCTGTGCACTTTTGGTGGATTAATAGTGTCCAGATACCGAAATGGCAAAATAGAGCATCAAAGGGGCAATGAGCAACAGGATCACCCACAGCTGCCACCACGATGCCATTCTACTGTAAACGCGGCACGTGATGCCATTCTCCCTCGACCTTTAGCGAAGCTCCATGCTCCATGCTTTTTGTCAGGCAGCTTTTGTGATATTTCTCCGTGAGGGTTTTTGTCAATTTGTGTGCATCCCTTTCAAGTATCAATCTTTTTTTTTCTCTTTACCAGAAAACAAATATCTTCCTGCTATGTTTGGATTGTAAGCTACAAATTAGAATCAAACCAGATCAGGACAGCAAGACTAATGTTCAAAGTCCCAGAGATCAGAAAGTAAAAATATGATTTAATCAAATATCAATGCTCTTGTCTTGCATATTTGTGCTGTTCTCTGATTTAAAATCAACTCGTGGCTGACTTTCATGGTCTGGTTGGCGCCTTTAACGCCTGCAAAATCAACAAATGTTCAGGCACGATGCACTTCTTTGACTTGTAAACCAACAGAACAAGCCCATCAGACTCTTTCCTCACCATCATCGCTGTCGGCCAAGATGGTGATCTTGGCGGTCGGGAAGTTGGCGCCCAACTGGCCGCCCATGGGCATGCTGAGGCTGACGTTGAAGCTCTCTTCCTCCTCGTACAGGGAATCATCGATGATGATGATGCGACAGAGTTTCTCTCGCTCGTCCTTGTCAAACCGCAGTACACTGTTGTGGTCCTCTGCTCGGGTGATGTAGTCAGAGTAGGACAGCACGGTGCTGGGTATGGTGCCAGTGGCCGTGGCTGAGGGATTATGGGGAAATTAAACTAAATCAAAATGTTGGTTGCTGGCAGCATGAAGTCATAGGATTCAAATAAGAAAAGGTAACACAATATGTACATACAGGATCTTACTGTATTAAAATAGCTATGAATAGAAAGTGAAAATAAGTACACATGCAATGGAGTACAACAACACAACTGTTTAAGTATGTTACAATAATCAGACAAAAAAATGGACATATAAGAAAAAGGAAGTTACTGCGCTCCAACATTTACTGTATTACCTACATTTCAATTACCATTCACTGAAAGTCTCATTATTTACATGTAATCTTTTTTTCGCAAGACATTAATTAAAAGTAAACGTGAAATTAACGTAAAAAACAAACAAACAAGCAGCAGGTTGGTCTCACCTTGCTGAGTGAAACAAACAACCATGAGTTCCTGGCTGGCATCTCCTGAGCGCCGCACCGGCACCAACAGCTCTCCAACATCCTCCTCAATCTTGAACTCTGCTTGAGGAATGTAGACAGTCGATTCTATTTCGGAAGAGAAACACAAACGAGTATGAGAATTGATTTCATTCAGTGATTAAACTATTTAAATCTTTTCATATTTGAAGGCAGCATTGATAATTAGATTCCTACCATCTCCAGGATCCACAATCTCGACCGTCGCGGTGTCTGGAAACTCCAGCACAGCCATGACTGGCTCTGACAGCTGTATCTGGAAAGCCTCTGAGGTCTCAAACTCCTGATCTGTGAAGATCTTCACCTTCCAGGTTGCCGTAGTCTGACCGGGGTTGAACTGGACCTGCTTCTGTGCTTTGCCACGGAAGTCTTTGTCCTTCTCAGCTGTTCCATCCTTTGTGTCAATGCCTGAGGGAGAGGGATGTACATGTTTTGATCTTTAAATTAAATTTGATCAATTTGTTAATTGGATTCTGTCTGATGTCTAAACCACAGAAGTCAATGTACATGTATAATTTTACAACAAATGTTTGTTATAAAATCTGCTGCCGTTGTGTTATTTATGATTGTGTGTTTGTTCCTTTAAAATCCTATTTTCCTCTTCAAAGACAGCAGCAACACAAGAACATATGTTGTCATAAATCTGTTGCATGCAAGTGTGATGCAGGCAAACAAAGCAGCATGTTGACATTTCCTTGCGACAGTTACGAGGAAAGGTTACACTGTTTGTGCTTTCCATCAGGCCTCTTTAACACAAGAGAGGAAATGAAGCACCAGGCAAACAAGAGCACAATAGATTTACACCTTTATGGACAAAACGTTGTTGTTAGTGTTGAAGTGTGATAAACTGAGTACATTCTGCAGCTTAACACGAATCTGCAGATATTTTAATTGCTCATGTTTTAGAGTAAGACACATTACGTAAGAGGTCTTACAGGCACAATACTTCTTTAAAACAAAGTCATTCTTTGTTAAATTGGAAACGCTATGCTGATTCTTAACAGGAAACAAAAGAAAAAAGTAAGAAACATTAACCATAAAGACTGTCAACACTTACTGACAAAGGAGGTTTCGCCCAGGTATCCTCTGCGTTTGAGTGTCACCTCCAGGAATTTTGCGTCCTCATCCACTAAATAGTGTTCTCTTTCCAGAGAGATCCAGGCCCAGTTAAGCCTGAATGGCTGAGGCTTTAGTTTGTTTCCACCTGAAGACAGAAAAAAAGCGTATTGCACTAATACTTCATTTGAAAGACCTTCACAGTACAATGAAGAAACAATGTATTTTGTTCACATTGAAAACCGCTGAGGCATATAAACTGCAATCTGCTCTGGGCTCAGGAATAAAAGGAATCAAGGGGGTATTTTAATTTTGGGAAAGGAAACATGATAACTTAATCCCAGGGCTTCCCCTAAACCTCACTTCACTTGGCCTCAAGAAGAGTTGCCTTACTTCTCATTTCCTCTGATTCTCATCCACCTCTACCTAATGCTGTTTGGTATTCTTGATCCTAAATGGGGCACGTATATATATATATATATATATATATATATATATATATATATATATATATATATATATATATATATATATATATATATATATATATATATATATACACACATATATACATGTGTTGATCTGTGAATAAGGGCTGCTGTAATACTGTAATTTCCCCACAGAGGGACTAATAAAAGACTATCTAATCAAATATAATATAATATAATATAATATATGGTCATTTTATGGAAAGATTCTGTCACAGTTAAATTTCTTTAATGAGCTGGCCTCTTGTAAATCTGCGTCACCCCATAATGTCCACCCTCCGCTGCTTTCCCTAAATGGGAGTATTGAGGTTTCTTTTTGCTGCAAAGACATACTTCTAGTTTTGCCAAATTAACTCAACTTGGACCAACACTTTTTGATCTTCATTTCTTATCTCTTCCTCATGTGAAATGAGCTCTGCTCATAAAAGACAAATCTGAAAACACTCTAAGCACAGAGTCACCTGCCGCTGATCCACAAATTTAGACCCAATCCTGTTCTTAATCCATACTATCTCATGACTCATGTAATCCCTCAAACTGTCAACTCAGTTTTGTCTGCTATATAATCTGAAAGTTTTTTTAGCAGCAGTGAAAGGCCCTAATGGCTTATCCTTCAGCAAGAAGAGCCTGGTGACCTGTGACTTTTGATGTGAAATGGGTCAAGCCTGGTGGGTTCTTTGGATCAGGGAGGTTAGGGCGGGCTGTCTCTCTTTAGTCTTGCACGGCTGGTCACACTGGTACTGCTGACCTAACCCTGTTTATGACGCTTAAAAGAGTTAGCAAACTTCGTTGGGTCAGATGAAACATTCAGTAGTTTGGTGGAAGAGCTTTACATTTA
Source organism: Clinocottus analis (assembly GCF_023055335.1). Classification (NCBI taxonomy): domain Eukaryota; kingdom Metazoa; phylum Chordata; class Actinopteri; order Perciformes; family Cottidae; genus Clinocottus; species Clinocottus analis. The sequence continues at coordinate 4,671,049 of NW_027175954.1, read as the reverse complement.
ACAAAACAAATGTGATTTATGATACACGTCTCAGAAATGATCAAACAAACGGTGACCAAAACATCGTTCCAGCCTGACTAAAAAAGTAAACAGAGAACAATGGCAAGGAGCTCCTGCCTGTCCATACAATAAACCAGCAGTGAGCTCAGATTTGCCTCAGTGACAAAGAAAGAGGCTGCCATTTTTATGCTATGTGGCTGGGGACAATGAAAAAACAGCAGGTTGAGAGTGGGGTATTCACAATGGTAAGGGGGGCCACTTCCTCCCACCCACATGTCAACCCAGATGTCTAACCAGGCCGAGTCACAACTGGGGCAAACCACACTCACAGAAGCATGTTCAGATGATCCTGATCGCAACCAGTGGAATATTTGAGACAATGACAGTACTCCACCGCATGTCTATTCACAAAAATAGATGAAAGACGACTGTAAGATTAATTAAATAACTTTAGGGTTTGGGTAGTGCCCGACCAGGTGTACATTATGAGGAATTAATTAACAACGTCCGCCTCAGACGGTTAAGTGAAGTGAATTAAGATTTGACAGCCCACAACTTCGTTTCCCTTGTTACTTTAAACACCAGTTGGTTTGCTAATACCTGGAACAATCACAACCATAGAGTTTGTGATAGAAACGTCCACTACTCCAGTAAATAGCATGGACCTTTGATACAACTTTGCAGTGAGAGATATGTATTGTTCACTTAGCTAACGTTAGCTCATAGGACCTTCTGATTCAGCTATGAGCCAGAAAGCTAACATTAAGATTTCACAGTTAACAACACTGCGCTTGGTTAGGTAAATGTAAAGTAAAGTATGTTAGACCCCAAGACTAGCTGAGATTAGCTCCCACACAGGCAGTCACACGACTGCACAAGCTCCAATGGTGAAGCCCATGCCTGGGTAAAGGCAGGCAGCATGGCTCAGCAGAGTCCAGGAGGCGCAGCTAACATCCACCGGGCTTCGTGCTCAAGTTTCCAACAGTCACGGCTAAAAATACAGGAAACATGTATCGTGTCTGTTTTTTTGTTTGCCCCAGATTCTTGAGATGTTTCGAAAGTACATGCGTAAAATAACAAATAAAACATACATTATGACTTTGGAGTCTTCAGTGCAGAAACAACTATACACATTAACTGTATTCTATGGTAAATATATGGCCGGTCCAATTTATGTTCAATCTGCACTGCTTCACATGTCCTGAACCTGTTAAACCAAGAGGAAATCAAATCCTCATCTCGATTCAAAAACTTCTTGTGTTTTGGAATTGATCTGCAGTTCCAAAACGAAAAAGAGTAAAGTCTTTGACAAACTTCAATTATCAGATTGTTTCTGTGCCGGGGAAAGTTTGTCCTGGCAGCCGACTCCATGTGGAGCTGATATGAGGAGAAGCTTAGTCAGTGGCTATCAACGGGGATTATCAAATGAACACGGCAGAGACAAAACGCTGCCTCTGTTTTGGCGTTAAGAAATCAGGCAGCTTTGGGTTTCTGCATCGCTACAAAGAGTAAAACAATGAAGTTTTTATGAATGAAAAAAGAACGCTGTATTTATAATTGTATTTCATGGACTATATTGTGCTGAATAACAGACAAAAAACAGAGCACACAAAACAGTGGATTTTAAGAGATTCAGAATACTGTAGTATACTTGATTTTCATTGTTATATTGATGTACATGTTTTGTCCTCAAACTATTTTTTGTAATTACTCCAAAATATTGTCCAGAATAATTTGAACACTGATCAGATTGACTCATGACCGCAACAAGTGCTACCTGATATGTGCATGCAAACTGGAGGCACTGGTGTAACGTGACATGAGAATAAGGAAAGATGACATGTTATTAGCAGAGGATCTCTTACTGAAAATGTTCCTGAGCTTTCTGACATATCTACAATCTCAAAATAATGTTTACTGTTTTCATTAATACACAAATAATCTTCGGAACTGAAAAAATGCCCACACCACATTTCAGCCAATAAGACTGAGGAGACAAGTGAATTTCTAACATTTACCATGTCCCTTGAACTCAGTGGGTTCATCACACTGTGTGGTCAACGTGCTGTGCTGTTTCTTTGCTGTACAAGTGGTACATGTAGTCAGCATTGTTCAAGACACTAGTTTCATATAATTAGATCTCGCTCAGCCTTCCCAATGAATGTAACGTATTATTTGCTGTTACCTCAGACAAAGGCACATGGGAACATAAACTCAGATGGCGTCAAAACTATGTTGAACAGTTTTCTGGCTGAAGCAAAGACCTCGCTCTGTCTCCCTGTCTTTGTCCGTCTATCCGTCGCACTCTTCCTTCCCGCCAGACTCCAAGATTATGTGGAGCAGAGTGACAGCTGTACTCCACGAACCTCCTCCCCCCCCCCCTCCACCTTCCCCGTCCTCCCTGTGTCGGCTTTGTTCGCTGAGCGGACGGACAACGGAGAGGGACAGCAGGCCGCAGTCTGGGTGGGCCAGATCTACCACCATGGCATGCCTCCCTGCCTGCCTCCACATTGTTCACACCAGTGTTAGAGAGGGGAAGCTGCTTTTCTCTGACTTCTTTTGTACATGCTGTCAAACACTGAGGCTGGAGCTGGCATGAGTCTCAAGAAAATCAAGAAATAAGCAAGAAGTCAGACTTCCCAGCAGGGTTTTCCGACATGGTAACAGCTAGAGCACCCAGACAGAGATGAACATGGCTTCAATGTGCTCAAAATAGCTCAGGTAAAAAGCCTGTGAAAAAATAGTGTGCAACATAAAAGTCAATCAGGTTTTGGACATGACAGATGGCCTAATTTATGACATTTTTTATGACACATACTATATTAGACATTCAAAATCCAATACAGAGAGTAGCTGCCTGGCTCAGCTCATATTTCCATTAGCTTTTTAAACTGACAATCAACATAATTTCAGCTCGGATGTAAAGTTTTATAGGCCGCACGTGTTTCCAAATGTCCCTGTTGGCAGCTATTTCATAAATGAGTTTCAGTGTGATTGATGATAATCACTGACAAGGGCAGGGAATGAATATTATAGAAGTATAATAATGTTTTCCTGTTTTAGGATCTGAGTAAGAGCAACTGGACATTCGCCCAACCTTCATTAAAAGCTGCTTGACTCATTTCGGTGCAGTGAGTCACTTCGTGGCCTGCTACAATGTGGCACATGTAGGTATTTTTGCGTCAGAAAACACAAAACTGTACAATTGGGAAATATTTTGGATGTAGCACGGCGGAATGACTCAGAGGAAGAGTGTTATTCATAACATTTCAAGTATCCAATATTCTGCCTCAGCAAAAAATAAAAACACCAAGTCATACACAGGATAGCCTGAGATTTTTAACATCGCATTCTTCATCTGCTCATATTTACACAGCGGTGTGGCCTGTACCATACATGCAGCGAGAGAGTTGGTCAGGCTGGAGATATCTCCAGACAGGAAGGTCAGTATGAGGCTTTAGCGTTCACCAGCATGATGCAAGGAGGAGCAACCATCTAAGAATATCCTCATCAGGTGACAAGCATCGCCATTATTACATTTCCTCATTCATCATCCTGTTGATATAAATACTGGGGAGGTTCCAGTCAGCTATGCCGGGTATTTAAATGTCACTGTCTATTAGATCATGGATATGGATTCAGATGAATGTTTCTTTTATTTTGATTCTTTAACATTTTAAGAAGTGTAGAAGAATACATTTGTCATATAATGAAAGCTATAGCTTTCTCTCCGCTTTTCAATGAATACATGTTAGGAATGCGTCATGATTATATGTATTAATAACTCTTATCATTCCTTCCTCTACAGCAGCGTGCTGTAAATCGACACATCACAGTCGCTCGATTGCTGTTTCACTTCATGACAGTAAATTTATCTTCACAGGATGTTACAAATCATAATCTGACAGGGCCTGAGAGCCACACCTTTCACCCTTGCTTGCCATATACTTGACATGGTAACACAGATGCTTGCAACACTTTGGAGAAATCTAATCACGGAACAGATGTGGTACAGGGAATATACAGCTTTTTTCAAACTATGAAGTGCAGAATGATGAACAAGGTTGCAAGGAAAGCAGCTAAATGTTAACATGCTCCTATTGACAATAATAGCATCCTGATGTTCGCGGGTGTTATGTTGATCATGTTCCCCATCTTGGTTAAGCGTATTCGCAGGCTTACATCCAAGTAGCTACAACTGATGTGGATGGAAATGTCTTTAGTTCTGGTAGTATTGAGTCATAAACCCGAGTAATCAAAGTTAATATATGAACAGATAAGGCTACAGGGTAAATTACCAAAGATATTAGAATGAATTATTTCATAACAATCCATCTGATAGTTATTGAAGGCATTTCAGTCAAAACCGCAACCTCATGGTGGAGTAAAACGAAGGGTCACGGTATCACCAAAATCCTCTGATCTTTATGGACGTCTGTACAACATCGAATCTAAAAGTGGTGAACCGGCAGACAATCTGACGATAATGCTTTCCCGAGAGCCTCGCTGCTAGCATGGCTAAAAAGAAACAGACAAGGAAAGCCGTGCGAGTCAACGACAGCTTGGCTAGGGACAGCGACGACATTGCCATATGAGAGCAGATAAGAATAACCGCATTAGCCATAGATCATACCTCCCCACCCTTCCAACCCTCTAAGCACCATAAATTAAGGCTGAAGAAAAGGGACAAAGATGGGAAAGAAAAGCAGCGAACAAGGCGATACCATGGCTCATTGAAAGGGATATGGGAGAAAACCTGAGAGAAAAGAAAGGGAAAAGAAATAGAGAAGAGGTCAAGAAGATGAACATGATATAGAAAAAGAGTAGTAATACCATGAAGGGGTCTTAGAGTAGGAGGGGGGGGGGGTCGACTGTGGCACCATTAGCCAGTAAATCTTATGGTGACTGTTGACACGGGTGACATGTAAGATCTCAAAACACAGTTAGGAAGTAAGGGTGTAACACGCTGAGTCAGCATGCCGCCCTGCTGTATAACAGAGCACAAGCACAAATTCACCAGACAAACATTCACATTTTGTAGCTCGTTTTCGTTCGTTTCTCCTGTCTCGGTATTGTTGCACCCTCGAGGGAAGTGGCCCTCCAGATCAGGCACCTCTGTCGTGGAAGTCTGCAGGTTATCAGGCTATCTGAGATTGGGTTGGATTTCTGCGGAGCTGAGAGTGGGCTGACGGAGGGCTTTGAAAGGGGATCCCTCTCGAGCCTTCCCTCTCACGTACACACCTGTCTGCCCGGGATACCACTTCAACTTCCAGCCCTTGCTCTGTCTGTGGCCCTGGAGTCTGGAGTCTCCAAGGAAGTGCATTCCTCTCCCGGCCCTGAATGATCACATAACACTCAACCCCGTCGGGTCTATGATTTCTCTCCAGGGCTGGAATACTATATTGTTGTTATTGGAAAAAGCCGATAGGCCGAGTCAATTTATCTAAATGCAGAGGCTCTCTCTTTCTTCTCTTCTGTCAATCTGTAGAGTTGAACGAGTACTGCTATGAATTTGTGGCAATCTTGCACCCATAAGATTGGTAAGCAGAGGCAGTATTTCTGAAGACTGATACACTACAAAGTCTAAAGATCTAACAAGTATTATCCAAGGCCATAGACTCATAAATTAACAGAAACCTACAGACGTCTCTACACGTCTGACAGTAATTAAGAGTTTCTTCTCTTAGCCAGTGGCTCACTGGGCCCATTGGTGATAGACAAGGGTAAATGTGAGCTGTGTATCCACTTGTAAAAACAAGTATTTATTGCTCCAGTGTCTCACACTTTCAATGGCTTTAGGGGGTTTCTGACCTGCTCACTTGAAGGTTATTACTTTGCTAATATAAATTCCCAGCAGATAAAAAGAATGACCCAAGTTGAACTACAGTTTGCGTAGTTCAACTTGGGTCACTGCCACAGGACAAGACAGTTAAATTTGTTTTCAGAATTATTTTGAGAGAATCCATCTGCTCATCATGTGAATAATTTAGCAAAATGATGCAGCTTTTTTTTTTTGGTCATTGTTGAAAATCACATCTCCAGTCGAAGGAAAGCAAGATATGCTTTACAGGCTGAAGCAAAAATAAAATAGGCGTCTGTGAATGGATAGTTTATTCATTCTATATAGTCTCATAGAGTATATTCCATTGCACAATGGAAGGGATATGTTTGACTTAATTCACTAATTTAGTCGTACACAACGCGCAAACATTTGAGCACACATTGCATTCCGCATTTTAGCTTCCTCCAGTTCACACATTGTTTCTCTGCTTTTGTCACGTGAATGATTTATGCACCTCCGACACATTTCTGTGTCCTTGATTTATCCTGACTCGATTGGAGCTAAACTGACTTTCTCCTCAAAAGTTTGGAATTTGACTGCTGACCAGCAGGTCTCTTGAAGCGACACTGAATGTCCACTCCTGACCCCTCACTAAGGCACACTTTAGTTGTGCATGGTCGCACCCACACACAGTATTGCTGCTTCAGACACTGCACTTTTTAACCTCTCAGATTAAGATCTCGATGTATCTGCATATACATACACACAGTTGCAGAAACAGACACGTGACATGAAACATTTGAGCCTTATAAGGTATGTAAAACTGCTACACTACACCATGAGGATGTGGTAATGATCTGGACTGTGTTTATTTGTGTGTATTCTTGACTTGTGAAGAAGCATCAGGGCAAGGCATGTCGTGGCAGGTATGTTTTAAAGACTGCTAAGACCCTTAAGCAGATGCCCATATCAGTGCATCTCAGGGGAATTTCCTAACGCAATGTCACACTCAAACTGTTAAATAGAACTTACTGAGCTGGATAGTTTAAAAAAAGTTAAACGTCAAAGAAACAAAATCAAAAAGCAATTCAGGGTAAAACGTGGCTGTGTATGGGCGAGGTTTACATCACATACGATCATTTTGGGCAATCTCTGTTTGGATCCAGAACTAGTTTACTCTACTGTGTCTTTTTTGTCAAACTAATCGTTGAGTGTTTCCAAAAATATCTTGAACAATGGAGAAATCGCCAAGCAATTTGTATTTTTTTTGTATTAATTCCAAACTTTTGAATTGTAATAAATATGTAATCATTTGTTATGGTGTTTGAGCAAACAATTCTGTTCAACTTTGAAAGATAAGGGATTCATTTCCATTCAAATGTTAAGATTAGGAAAGGGTGTGCTGACAGAGACTAGTTTTAGGGTATAATCTTTGGTGCAAATCTCTAATGACCGGGAGGTTTGCTTCCCACACAAACAGCACACCTACTTAGATTTATGAGCAGATAGACTGACCATCAGCGTGCTCTCCACCTGCATGTCCCTACATGTCGAGGGTAACGCCACCTCCCCCAGGGTTCCCGACTCAACACTTCACATTAGTGATCCACCGGTTAGCTTAATAAATCGCTTGTATCTGTTATTTGATCTTTTTCCGGGTATGCCTGTATAATGGTTTGTGTCGAACCATGTACATGTGGTGTTTAGTGTGCAGCTGAGCACTTCATAGCCAGTTTATCTATTGTGAGGAATTATATTTGTGTAAGCTATTAATTGCATGGATGTTTTGGCATATGCTGTCTATTGCCTTTACATGTGAACATGCAGAAACAAGGTTTTGTTTAATGTCACATCCTGCACCGATGCACCTGGTTCACCTGAGTTGTCTGGAAGCTTAAACATTGTATGAAAGCAAACAGAAAAAGAACGGTTGAGCTAATTGAAGACTTTGTGTTTCCTTCCTGTGGTTAAACCTCCACTTAAAGACAGAAAAGCAAACCAGCTTTGGTTCAGGCAGATTAATAGCTCACAAATGTGAGCACAGAGAAACATTAATAACAATACTGGTGAACAGTATAGAACAAAGAATAATAATGCCTGTGTTAGCTATTTAAATCAATGTCAGAGCTACTGACCCGCAATAAATTATCACTTACTTGACTTAAAGTCTGAGGGAAAATGTTAATTACTGGGAACCAGTTGAGGTTAATAAGAGGCTTCACGTTGCTGACAAAGAGACAGCAATTTGACAAAAAGAAACATCCTCCCAGTCCGGCTTTCTCAATGACCCTGATGGTGATGGTGGTATTGTCAACAACACAGCCCTCAATCCTAAATAATTAGAGACTAAACTTTCCCTGCTGCATTGATTACATTTCAAATTCTTGTTTTATATTTTTTAACCGATAGTTATTGCAAAAGCCAGCTGTTGCATTTGCTAAATTTATAATGCTGGTCATGTAAATCTACTTAAAAGTTAGAGGTGACAGGCTAAAGAGCATATGCATTATATTGCCATGTCTGTTCCATTAATATCTGGTTCATTTAAGAGAATTCTGTAGGTTTAACAGGATAAGAACATGTTCACAGATGCGTTTAATGAGAAGACAACGAGACTGTCATGTTATACCTGTAGACATTGATAATATTCTAAAATGAGGCTCATATAACTGGGGGCTGGAAGGAAATATAATATTTGGGTAATAAAAGAGTTAATGAAAACCAAAGTATATGAGTGGAGCGCTCGAGTAAGATGAGCAATGGAATTTGAAATGTAAAGTTCATATTGAATGTGGTTGGCTAGTAAAGCAAAAAATAGAGACGAGAAAACATAATCTCCTCATTTGAATTCTATTAAATGAATTGAATGGATTATACAGAAAATCCCAGGTCTTCTACAATCGTCAACACACACAAAATATTGTTGCTTTTAATCTATCAGTAAACTACAAAGCTTGTGATGCATACCTTTCCATATTTCACAGTGTCTCGTCAAGAACAGAATGAAAGGGGGAGATTTGACAACTAAGAAAAGTCCCTTGAGGCAAAAGATCCCATTGTTCTTTAACAATAAAGTTTAGTGCATGAGGTAGTCCCACCTCTTTCACGTTTATCAACCCACGGTGTTTGGCTGAAGTCCCCTTTGACCTTTGTCCTTTAAACTTGCAACCCATTTCCAGTGAGGCTTACAGAGATGGCGGCACTATACTCGGTGTCAGTCACGGTCAACTGCCTTAAGTCTTTGTGATGCAAACAGTTCAGAGATTGACAGAGAGCCGGAAGTATCAATTTTAAGAAGCTATTAAAAGAAAGATAAAGTCTGAGGACAGGCAACGAGTTTCTCAGTAATGGGCCCCAATTTGGTGTCAGTGCATACAAGTATAAAATATGAAAGAATTCCTACCGTTGTCTTCAACAGTGAAGTAGAAGATGTCACTTGTGGCATTGCTCCCATCCAACAGCACGTAACAGATCTTCATGTCATCAATATCAGCTGTTGGTATGACAAATATAGTGTTAGCTAAAAATGTTAGGAAAGATATCTGTGACGACGAAGACACTTTTACAAGGTTTTAGTTACAACTCAGGCTGCAATTAAGGTGGTATGCACCACATGAGACACAGAAGCTTTTGTTTTAATCCAAGTTTTAAATATTTCATTAGTTAGAAATATATATTGCAGAAATTCAATCTACAGTTATTATTATGATTATTAGTATTACTATTATCTGAGTCTTAGTTAGGGCTACTCCAGATTCAGGTCATAATTGACCTATTTAATATTACACATGGTCATTTAATCCATGGCATGTTACATTATTAAACTTTGAGAGGAAATAGTGTTACATTGTCTTACCTTGTGAGAACGTCTTGATGCTGTCGTTGCCCAGGGCAGTGTTCATGATGAAGCCATGCAGAGGAGTCTTAGACACAATGTATTTCAGGACCTTCTGGGAACTGTCCCGATCTTCTGATCGAAGGGCCTTGCTGGTGATCACGAAGCCCAGGTGGCTTGTTTGGAGGACCTTCAGTGAGGCAGCAGCTTTGTTAACCACAATCTGGGGCACACCGTTGTCCACAGTGTTGATGTGAATGGTCATCATCTGAGGCTTACGTGTCTCATATATCGTGTCCGGAAAGACGTAAAAATCATTATGAGTGCCATCTGTGACAGTGAAGGAGAAGCTGTCTTCGTTGGTCTCAGTGCCATCGTGCTTATAGCTGATCATGTTCTCGTTTAGGTCATGCTTGGAAAAGGCTGCGATTGGTTTGGTATTGTTAAAAAGCAGCTGCCCGTGCACTGGCACCTGGGTGACTATGAATAGCAGTAGGTTGTCTGGGGTGTCCCGATCCTCAGCTGTCAACTCAAATGGTGTGATGAGCTTGTTTTCTCCCTCCTCCACAAACAGTTTGCTTATTGTCAAGACAGGTTTCTTATTATCTACATCAGTGATGGACACTCTGAAGGTACGGAAGACAGGATTGTAACCATCTGTCACCTCAAACTCAAAGCTGTCCATTTTCATTTCATCATCAGAGGTGTGGATGTAGTAAATCTTGTTGCCAGCAAGCTGCAGTTGGGTGAAGGTGGAAATGGGAACACCTGGGTAGTCAGTGCTCTCTAAGTGGCCTCTACTAGGTGCTCTTGTGATACTGAAGCTGAGGAATTCGTCAGGACTGTTAATGTCAGTAGTGCTGAGGAGGTCAGTGGTAAGAGTTACTCTCCCTCCTTCTTTTAGAGTCACACCTTTGTTGATAACATCTGGAAAGACCATGTCAATGCTTCCAATGTTGATGTAAAAGTAACGATCAATAAGGGGATTGATGCCATCTGTGACATCAAACTTCAACAGGTCACGGATTCCCTCCTGGCCTGTGTGTACATACTGGATGAGTTGTTTGTCAATTTCGTCCTGTGTGAAGTTCATCCCAAAGGTGATATTACCTAAAACATTACCAAACTTGCTGATACGCTGAAGGTAGCCTTGGCCTGGGCCGTAACGCACAACATATGTTAGCTCTTTGTCTTCAGAGTCAAGATCTGTGGCTTTCAAAACCCGGTTGCTGATGACTTTTGTCTCTCCAATCTCAACATCAAGGCCATCATTTATAGTCATCCTTGGTGTCTCATCATCAACAGGAATAACCATGATAAGAACTGTTTTCTCCACTGTGTGTTTCCCATCTGAGAGTCTGATCTCAAAGCTGTCCTCTTTGGTCTCTGAGTCATCGTGTTCATAGACAATATTGGATGCTTCTTTGATCTGTTCCAAGTTGAATTTTTCCACAGGGATGGTGCCAGTGCTAAGCTGCTGAACTATCGTACCGTGTTTAGGGTTTTTGATGATCTCGAAGTTCAGCTCATCTCCAGGGATGTCAGCATCAGCCGCGTTTAGAATCGGAGTGTCAATGATCAAACTCATGCCCTCCATTACCAAAAACTCACGGATAAAAATCTCTGGCTTCTCGTCATTGGCTGGAATGATGACAATAGGGAAGAAATGGCGTTCAGAGAAGTTAATACCATCTGAGCAACGGAAGGTGAAACGATCTTCCACGGGTTCAACTCCTTTATGGATGCTTTGGACATAGAAGATATGGCCGAGAGCAATGTCTTTAATGCTAAAGGCAGTAATGGCTGTCCCAGCCCTGGATTTTTCAGAGCCTGCAGCTGGGGAGATGTTCTCCACATAACCAGATGTTGGTTGGACGATGATGGTGCAAAGGATATCATCATTGTCAGTGTCCATATCCTCAGTTTGGATGTGGTCCAGGGTAATGACATTCTTCTCCCCTTCCAGTCCAACAAACTGCTCTCCAACACTGACAATAGGTGGAATGCTGTCAACAGGAAGGATGGTGACGTGAACTGTCACTCCTTGGATCTTGTTGCCGCCAATTACCCACTGCTCTGACATATCAGACAGAGTAAGGTTGAAGGAGTCGTATTCTTTGACTGGTCCGATTTCACCAGATGTGTGTGCATACACCACTGCCCCATTGATGATGTCTTCCTGGGTGAATCTCTCAGCGGGAGCACCATTAACTAGGATTTCACCCAGCTTGGGAGGCTTCTCAACAATAAAAGTGAGGATGAGATCATCTGTGTCTTCATCATGGCCCTGAATGACATTACTTGTAATCTCTGTGGCACCGTTCTCGAGTACATCGATAGCTGCCCCGAGCAGACCAGAAGGGAGCATAATCGTGGGGGTTTCGTCATCAACTGGCTCAATGGTGACCTTAATGATGATGGGTACCTCATGAAAACCGTCACTGACATCAAGCTTTATGACGTCAATGAGGAATTCCTCTCCACCATGGATGTAAGTTAGGTGACCATTTGCAATGTCTTCAAGTACAAATGTTTCTCCGTTCGCCATGTCGATCCCCAGATACTGCAGCAGCCCGTACCGAGGAATCTGGGTCACAGTGAATATGATATTTTCATCATCTGTATCTGTGTCTGTGGCATGCAGCTCTTTTCTAGTGATGATATATGTACTTCTTTCCATAACAGTGAACCCTGTGTTGGTTATAAGTGGGGGTTTGTTGTCCACTGGCTGTAGGAAAATGGTGAATAGTCCATCTAATGTGTTACCAGCAGTGTCTTCCACAATGAAGGTGAACTGAGCCACTTTTGGAGTGATGCCCAGCTCCTGGTCTGGAGGCTTGTATGCTACTTTGTGGTGATTAACCTGGGCCTGTGTGAACTCTGTAATTACTGTGTCTGGGCTGTCAGTCAGCACAATTTCACCCAAGGGGGCTGGATTGTTCTCATCTGTGTCAGTTGGGGGCTTAATGATGGTGTACTTCAGGTCCCGGTCATCTGAATCTAAATCAGTATAAAACAAGAAGTTTTTCTTGAAGTGTGTTAGCTCATATTCCTGAACTGTCATGTGAAGGGTGGTGCCCGGAAAAAGCTCTGGGGCAAGGTCATCAACAGGATGGATTTTGTTGGTAAACACGTGTTCGCCAGATTGATTAGGAGGGTCATTGTCATCTTGGACCCGGAACACAAACTGATCAATCACAGTGGTAATGCTATGGGGTCCAATGTGACGGTAGAACAGTTTCCCATCCAGAATATCCTGCTGAAACCATTCAGTTACCACCTGCTCAAACATCTCATCTGTCTCGCTGAACTTCCAGAGAGACGGGTCAGAGGGAGGCTCCACTTGCCTCAGGAGGAGCTCCCCTACAGTTGAGTAGGGCTCTTCCAAGATAAACTTAATGGTGGAGTCTTCTGAATCAATATCTGTGGCACTCAGGATGAATGGAGAAATCTGCATGACTTCATTCTTAAATAGCACCAGACCGGTGTTAGCATTGATAATAGGCGGCTCATCATCAGTGGGAGCAATAGTGATAGGAAACAAAAACTCCACATTATTACTGCCATCAGTCATTCTAAAAATAATGTTGTCGCTATAGGTATCGCTGCCATCATGCTGGTACACCACTATGCCCGCGTCTAGATCGGCAGGTGTAAAGAATTTCCTGCGACCTCCGAGCACGGTTAGATCTCCATGCTTTAAGCCGTCAACAACAGTTATTCTCACATCTTCCAGGTTGTCCTCATCACTAATCTCTAAATTCTGGGAGCTGGAGAGAGCTCTGGACTGCCCTTCAAACAATAACTGCCCTGTATTTTTGGTTGCCACAGGAGCCAAGGTATTCATAGGCTTCACCACAATCATAAAAGCAAATGTATCAGACACAGCACCATCAGTGTCTACAATTTCAAACTCTAGCTGGAAAATCCGCTCTACTTCTGAGTCCTCTGAAGGTGGCTTATATGCTATTTTAAGATCTTTGATGTCTCTCTGATAGAAAGAGGTGATCGGAAGGTTCTGATCATCTGTGCTGATGATGTAGCCCTGCTGAGGGCTCAGCGGTGTAGTAATGTTAAAGATTAAGTCATCCAGGTCAGATTCAACATCTTCAGCAGCCAGCATGTCATTTGTAATAGCTGTCATCACAAACTGATCAACTTCCATCATCATCATGGCTACAAAGCTGGGTTTAGGAGCGGTATTCTCTGCACCCTCTCTGATTCTAACCATAATTTGGAAATGCTCTTGCATTATGGTGTTGCCTTCATTATCCTGTAGCTCTACCATCATTGGAATATAGTCTCTGTTTGGTGAGTTGGTTTTAGCTGTGTGCTTGTAGCGAATGCCTTGTTTCACAAACTCATCACAGTCAACCATTTGGCCATTTGAGGGGTTATTCAAAAGAGTGCCATACCTGGGAAGACCGCCAGCGCCGACCAGAGTGGCAATCTTACACTGTGTGACATCGTCCTCAAATGAAAACTCCAGACCCTTTTTGTCAATAGGGTTGCTGTCACCACTGAGCTTTTCAACATTTAGGGGCACGTTCCTGGTGAGGATCTCAAGCTGCTGGAAAACCACTTCCACTTCCAGCATGAAAGGAATGATAACTGTGTCCGTCTGGGAGTCATAACGAAGTTGCAGCTTCACACGATCCTTGCTAGGGCTCCGAGATCCAAAATGAGTGTATTTCACTTCATCTTGTCCGAATGAACAGGGGAACCTTTTCGGGGTCAACATCCCAGGTTTATGGGCCAGTGGGTCATTGTCCAAAACTGTGACGTGGCAGCGATCACCAGGCTGCACTTCTGTTACCAGGTCATTCACAGGGTCAAGAAACACAGACCTCCCTAAAGGCACCCTGATCCCATTGTTAGCGATAATGATGTTGTCTTCATTAGGTCCAGATCTGTGGTGATAAAAGTGAGCTGGGTCAAACGGCTCTGCGTCTACTGAGGCGAAACAGAAGCTGAGAGAAAATGTCACAAGCAGGCATCTCAGAACTGCCCACTTTTGACAAAGTGGGGAACTTTGCAGACAACCAGCCATATCCACTGCTAGTTGCCTTGCAATGTATTTTACAAGTCAACAGTAGCAGGCTGTCCCAAGATTGAAAAAAAGCATTAAAAAAAAACTCTCCGTGTTGGTTTGGGCCTTGGAGTGTGTCCTCTGTGTCTCTCTCTGTTTCTGTGTGGCCACACAGAGACACAAGTGTGTTGAATGCTGCAAGGCTGTGCAGGTAATAATGAAACTGTAGACACTGACAGGCGCAGGCTCCTCCTTCTGTCAGCGCAGGGAGGGAGTCTCCTGCCCCCATGGCTAATTTAAGAAAGACCATTGGACAAGAATCTGAAAGTGCTCCCTCTAACCAACACCCACCCTTCTCCCATTCTCCCCCAGAAAAAGGTGGGGGATAAAATCCAGTGCAAAAACTAACCCAATTCAGTGGAGTTTGTGTGATCAAATGAATTGTCACTTTCTGCATATTACATTTGGATTGGAACAAATTGGAAAATTCATATAAATGTATTATAGATTTAGGCAATAGCTATGCTTTTGTGCTATTTTCCTCTTCTCCTCCTACTTAATTTTTAAATAAATCAAAATAATATTTCAACTTATAGTTAATCAAGTTCCTTGAATATTTTTCAAGGTTACTTTCGGAAATTATTGTTTACATTGGAATTTAATTGTAAAGCCAACTTTTTTAGGAATGTGAATGTTTGAATGAAGTGACCAATCAGTAATTACCATAACATCAAAGTCTCTATTGCACCTTTAAATCTGGCATCCGAGCACAACTTCTGTGTCCAGGGTAATCCTTCTGCAGCGCACAACTTTACATCTCTCAATTTGTAATTTAACTTTTGGGATTATTTATTTTTTTCCTGTTTTTTTTTCTATATTGTAAAGAAGTTTGAACATAAATAATGCAATATTATTGGGTATTTGAAACAACAAAAAACAACAATAAACAAAAATAAATAAGCGTTTTGTATTACCCCCATCAGCATAATTTGTCAATTCACATGACCTGTGTGAAATGATCCTCCAAAGGTTTTTTGCGTTCTTCTCACGAGTGACTCTGAGGTCAAGTCGGTGGGACGGCTCGGCACCGGAGTGGCTATTAGTTCACAGAGGGACAATAACCTGACATCAGCTGGCAGGACAGGTGTATGGACACAATTTGGTCTCACACACACAAACACAACTCAAAATACTTGAGGTATACGAGTTCTCTATCGACAAGTCCACATTGGTCCCTGGCAGGAAGGCCATCATTTAATATAAGAGCTAAACCCTGCAGTGACCAATCTCAGATATCCTGGAAATTACATTCAATAGGACTTTACTGCCGCAATACTGACACAGCACAGTATGGAGAAATCCAGCAGTCATACTGGATGAAGTGAGAATATGAGAATGTGTACTCAGTACGGTGCACAAGGTCATGTTAAGATAAAAATACCTAGTAGCCTTTTATGGATCATCTTTCGAGTTGGGCCTGAAACTTGATGAAGCGATCCGTATACATTGCTTGAACATTTATTTCAACCACTTTTTTTTTAACTTTTAAAACGTGTATTGTCACTTATGCCAGTGGTGATATATTTCTGCATAGCAGGATAAATCCTATATCATTAAAGTTTTTTAATGAATGAATACGTTTAGCACAGATGCTTCTGATCAATTAATATCTAAACACAAGAATGCAAGATTGAAAATCTGTTGTGGGAAAATATGTGGAAGGACACCTTTAATGCAAGTCCAATTTGAGTCATTATTTTGTGAAAGTTCCTCTGTTTATTGGACATGATAATGCTTTGAGGACAACCCTGTGAACACTCAGCAACCTTCCCTGAAGCGTGGGCCAAATAGCAGAGATGCCATATGCATCCAGGCATTCTGTATCACACTTTTCATTGCATCCCCTAAATAAATCTTGCCCTCCTCACTTGACCCACCAAGAATAAAAACAGGGACACACACACCGCAGTGTGTAACTATAGAAACAAACACATCAAGCTTTTTATACTCTGTTACTCCGGGGTTTCACTCACATTCTTTCAATATTAAAGAGGCGTATTGCAAAATAGCAACCTGTGGACTAAAAAAGTCAGATATGGATAGAATGTATGATACATTAATCTACCGCTCCAGCTGTAGACGATTCTTGATATGGAAAAGAAAACTAAATGCATCTGCTGTCGAGCTGCTGCATGGCTTTCATGAAGTCATTTGTTTGACTTTGTCCAATTTAGATATCAAAGAGACGACATGCCTTTAATGAGTGTCAAAGGTAAACAGAGAGTGAACTTGGGTCGAAGCCAAGCCCCGTTGCCCATGGATCAACTCTTCATTTAGGGGGCAGCCAATGATGACAGCAGGCAGTAACAACCTCATGATAGATGGAAAACAAAGCCCAAGTGGATCACACTCCTGTAATTTACAACCCAGTTGCATGGGTTTTCGTCAAATAGTCACAAATTTGTTTGTGTCACGGGACATGAATTGTCCGTTTTTGTGCGTGTCGCTCAGCACAAAAATAATGCCAATTGGGAGTGCTATTCATGGTGAAGATACAAGCTAAATGCATTCATGTGACTGAGCAACATTCGGAGCAAGTGATGCACTGAAGAATATCTGAAAAAGAAACTACTATAGGTGGGTGGGTGCCGTGGGGAGACCAAGTGGATGGGTCCAACAAGCAGGACGGTCAACCAGGAAACTGGAGTTCGACACTGTATTTTGGATTTATAGTGGCGGATTTGTTGCCCAAACCTAACCAATTTGGTTTTTTTACCCAAACATAAGCCTAATCATTTTTTTTTTTTTTAAACTTTGTTGTCTTAACCTAAGTCACCCCCCAAAAGATGGTCGCGCAGAGGGGAATGAAAAATAATCCCAAAAATAAACTGAACATGAAACCAATAGATTATATTTTGTGACTATTTCAAAAATTGTCCTGAGACTGTGTTGTAACTTAATAATGTTAAATCTGTAGAAATATCTTTAAATAAACTACTGAAATAAATATTCAGTCCTCCAGCTTGGTCCAGACTGAAATTGGATGGATTGCCATGAAATGTAATACTGACATCCATGAACCTGGGATGATGTTAGATGATTTTGGCATTTCTTTCACAATATCAATGCATTAAATGATGATAATAAGACTGTGTCGCAATTGTCATATCATATGAATCACCATGTGTCACAGATTGTAAATATGACCTCGTTTGAAAATGTGATATAGTATATAGTTGGCCAACAGCAAAGGCGCAAAAAATAAAAAGATGAAATTATTTAAATGACTTCAAAATATTTCATTGACGCAATCGATCAGGAAATGACCTAGTAAACCTGAATCCTTACAACCTTCCTCAATTCAGCACACTGACAGACGATTCAACGGATGTTCTTTGGTTGAAAGGAAAACAGTTTGAATCATCATCATTTACATTCTGGGCTTGTCCATAACTCGTATTACTCAAGAGCATCTCAGGCATTCATACAGCTGATGAACAACTCAGTCCAGCTGCGCAGGGCTCTTGATATGTGTCACTGTTCGCGTGTGTGTTTGTCCCTGGAGACAATACAGAGGGGCACATAACACACACACACAACTGCTAATCCTACATAGAGTTCAATAAGAAAATATACAAATTAACTATATTGATACATTATCCGAAAAACACCAAACCTTGTCTTCTTTGTGGCAATACCGTCACATTTTGCTCATTCAACTCCTGATGAAGTTCATCATTGTGCTACTTGTTTCATGTGACACTTCTAAAAACAGTAGTCCCTGCCATAAATGTAACAAGAAGAGAACAATATGCTTTTATATACACTCTTTTTGAAATGTTGTAAATATTTTACATTTCTCCTCAACGTTTTGGATACCAACACTAGCTTCACAATACTTTGCCGAAGATATAATGAAATACATAGTAGATACATAAATATTGGTGTGCTTCTGTTTGTATATGTGCATTGACTCTTCTCTTTGATTCTTTCCTTGTTCTCCTCTCTCGAGATAGCTGATCACCTGATTATCTGTGTTTTCTTTTTAAAGGATCGCCTGCAGAATGTGTGAAGTAGCTCAGATAAGTCGCTCTGACAGATTCTATGAAAACAAGAAATGACATCAGCAAGGTGCCTCATCCCTGACAAACTTCATGACTGCTTTAGAATAGCCGAAGGAAATTGCCCCCACATTCTCTTCATTACTCGCTAGCATCCTAATCATCCGGCCTGTTGTAAATATACACAGCGTATAAATAGAGGATACTGAGACCTGAGACATTTGGATCCAGTTCCGAGGAGGAACAGGTTTGTGTTCTGCTGCACTGGATGATTTGGTGCAGGGTGTCCATGACTGCGGTCAGGTTTGAGGGGTACGCGCACAAAATTTAGACCCGCTTCTCCGTCACTGCTGCACCGCAGGCTCAGTGCAACATTTCATCCGCTTAATGGTGGATTAATGCATCCTGCGAGCAGATTGATATAGGCCGGTGCTTCCACTCGTCTTTAAAGGAGAGCGGAAGCCCATGGAAACAGGCCGTATATAGCAGCTGGATCAGCCCCAAACACTGGGCAACACATCACTGTAGATGGAAATTATAAAAATATTATATGGCTCGTGAAATTAAACAGGAATCTAGATTCATATTTATACAGGCGAGTCCTTCAGTGATGAGCTGAAACCCCACACAGCTATTAATTGTGCTTTATTGTGTGTTAAATAGCAGATAATTGTTTTATTTTAACCAAAGTAAATGATACATTTTCTGTTTACGGTGTAATAAGCACCGGTAATAATGCGTAAACTACTAGACATCAGTTCCAAAATCAGAAAGCTACTGACCCAGGACTGTGTACAGCACAGAGCTGGGGGATTGTGATCTTTTAACACTGCCCCTTTGAACTAAATGTGTTTTCACCTGGAGCTCATGTTTGGACTTAAAGAAAAACAAGGTCGGGGTGATCTAGAAGAACAGTTGGTGAAAGTCAGCAGGGGAGAAGCTGAGGTACAGTATGGTGGACAGAACAAATGCTAATTGACCAAATGCTAAATCAGTATTTTCTCAAGCCAAAGACGCACAAGAAAAGTGATGTCAATATTTTCAGTTCATACGGTTTATTTATCTGTATCAGAAACTTGTGAATAACATTTGTGGATAAAGTTCTGCATTATTGAAGGTTATTGAAAAAAAAGAAAGAAGCCCGTCCCGCCTTTAGTTTCATTCTGATCAGTTTGTTTTACAGCTAACAACCAGAGCTTTTGGTGCCACTTTGATCATTTATGTGGTTGGTTAAGATGAGCAAAGTTACAAATTGTAAATACATCATTTCTAATGGTGGATATCTGCGAGAAACATATGGGACATAGTTAGAACACTTTTCTTTAATACATTTATGGCATTCATGGCAATTGTTTTTGCATAACGGAAATTTTAATACTACTGGGAAGCAAAATGCAGGAAGTTATAATAAAGCCTACTGTACTGTAGTACCAAAATTAATCACATTTAATATATAAACGCAGTAAATTGTAACCATTTATAAAACACACAAATTAGGTTTAATCTGTAAAATGTTTAAGACTCTTAGTTTAGCTGACATATAACTATGGAAAAGCGGCTGTGTTAGAATACATTTATTTCCTACAAGGAAGTGGCACTAGATTTCTCACACCGTACGAACAGACGTGTCCTTCTCCCCTGCGGTCACTTCTTCAATCTGAAAGGAAAAAAAAGGCACAGAACGATGAAAACAATGCTTCCTGTCCCACAGTCACACCTCCTGCAATCACCTGCTTTTTCCACTTGTAACTTCTGCTTTGACCGAGTTTATGTGGCCTTTGCCACGACCTTCGACCTCTACGGAGTAACATCTGTTTGAGGGAGAGGATCGCTGACATAATCCTACTCCACATCGATTGATGTGATTTATGCTTAACCAATAAGTGACTGCAAAAAAATCATTCGGTATAACAAAACCAGTGGGACAGGGAGGCTTAATCTTGTGGTTTATATTTGTTTAAATAAAACACATAATTAGCAATTTTTATTAAGTTTGACATTTTACAGCATTTAATTAAAATGTGATTCCTTTAAGAGGCTTAAGGGCCTCTTGAAAACTGGACTATTGCACTTTGACAATCATTCAAACCCAATCGCTTATTTCAAAGTGGTTATTTGTCTCCGATTTGTCACAAGTTAATCTGAACTGCATCCAATATAAAGAGGGTTGTTTTAGATCAGTGAAGTGACTACTCAGGCTCAGGTTGCAGGTAAGACTTCGCATTGATCTTAGCCTAGTTATGCCGGGTTGATAGATTGAGATCTGTGGAGACCAGTTAGCCGCTATAGTGAAACCTGGCTGCTGAAAGATTGGGAATTCCAAGGGGGATTTAGTTGTGTGGAAGAAAATGCTTAACTGAGTCCCATGCAAAGATGATCATCCTTTTCAGTCACCCATGAACAGAAACCCCTCAAATGCCATTCAATTAAAACAATAACACTGTGTGAAAACAATTTGTGAGGTTATTTTGTTCTGTCTTCTACTTAATTTAGCATCTATGCTACCCTCGTTGAAGAGAAAAAAATACTCTAATTTCACTTCATTCTCCGCAGCTGAAAATTGTGACATGTTTCACTGAATTACAATCATATGTATTTCCTGAAGTGATGAATGTCTTTATTGGGGAACAACGAGAGACATGCACAAAAACAGAAGTTAAAACAACTGGAGCGATAAAATGTATCCGAGCCGATGGATTGATTACTTGGAGGTTACGTTTTCTGAACCAGAATGAGTGATGTTGTTCACAGGAAAACAAGATGCAAAACAGCTGTAAAATATCTGAGTATTAGTTTGAAGAATTTGGCCGAAATAGGTAAACATGTAAGAGACAAAATCCTAAATGTAAGTAATACAGAAATATAAATCATACCCTCTTTGATTTGGGCTTGAATTAGGAATTACTTAAATTAAGAGTTACTGTGAAAGGGTCAGGATCAAGTTTGAATTAGAGTTAGAAAAATGGTGTAAAAATGTAAGTTTTGGCTAAGGTTAGGGTTAAGAGCTGGTCAATTAATCCTAATGCAGTTTGTTGTGGTCATCAAAAAGCACCTTTCTGTTACATTCAAGACTAAGCTTAGCAAGTTACCTAGCCTAGCACCTTCTTTAACTGTACGCTAAATGAAAGGAATCCTGAGAATAAAAAGCCAGATAGAGTAAATGGCAGAGAACCATGAAAATTTAAAGAAGCTGTATTGACTGACTTGTGTCATCATGTTCCCAGCTTGCGTCTGTTAGAGGTTAACTCGGCAGTAACCCAGCAGTTAAAATAATTGACCAACTACCCCAGTCACTACATCACAAAGTCCCGTAGGGCTGAATCTGATAAATTTCGCTATCCCACTTTCTGGGTTCAGCGTTGGATAATTATTTTGCAGTGCCACCTGTTACCTTGAACTGATATACAGTGTATATTCCACACTGGAATGTTTTTAAACATAAACTGAGGAACATCAAATGAAAAGACACTAGCGTTTGGACAGTTTTGGTTCCTTTGATTCAGCATCATCTGAGATTCCCCTTTAAACTGTGTGTGAAGGATGAGAGACAAAGATGTAATAAAGCCCCGGTGTGACTCTGACAGTTTGACACTGCCTGAGGAATGCAGAGTCGATGCCGGAGGCGATACTAGCAGGTGAATGAATGTCCGTCTGTCAGCAGGCCTCCTGATCAGCAGTCCTGCCAACTGCACAAAGCCTGGCCAGGAATGTCTACAGCAGCCTGGAGAGGACAACAGAAGAGGAAACTGTCCCTGCGACTACAGACCTCATGGGGTTTGGAGTCGTAAGTCATTGAAAGAGTCAGCTGCGTTGGGATCTGGGCGCGTCAACATTAAAGCGGACGCATCTCCATGCTGTGTTCATCCTTTAACCAGAGTGTGAATTTCAGTGACTTTAGTTACCCGATTTCTGTTAACATTGTCACTGTTACTTTCACAGTAGATTTAGTGATTTCCATAATTACACATTAGCTACTCAGTTGGGAGTCTTGACAAATTTCCAAACGATTGTAAACTGTCATTACGTCGTCCTTAACCAGACAGATGTGTCCTCTTTATAGAAGATGAGTTGCAAAAAAAGAACAAAGCCGTGGTAACTAGGCAGAATAAAGGCAACACGGTCGATGCATCACAGAATGTCAAGGGTGTGATTGTTCACAACGAACCCACTGTGACTCAACATTGTGTGACTGGAGTGCTGACTCTATTTCTGTATTCTCGAGAAATTATTTTCACTATGTATCCCCCCCCCCTTCTTCCTTTGCTTCTTTTAGAGACTTGCATTGTGGTTTAAAGAAGTCAAACATGCACTACTAAATTGAGCCCTTTAAATATTTTGCGTGCCACCTAACAAAGTACGGACTGTAGTACAAAGGAAGTATCTAGAAAATGTGACACTAGTTGTAAAATGTCTTTAGTGTAAATAAGGAAGGTCAAGGCCTGGCATAATTTGAAATCTCTTAAAATAAGAGAATGCAGGTCAGGGAAAGTAGAAGTACGTTTTTAATTGGCCGCTGCTTTTACATTTCTCCCTGCGTCAGGATAGAAATAAACTTGAATTCAGAATTACAAAACTGCATGCTTGAATATAAAGTGTTCAAGTATTAGGGTGAATGGTAGAGAAGGAATCATCCACTTTACGATGACATTGAGGCCAACAAGTAAGCAATTTGTCATGCTTCCGTTCACATTTCTCACAAATATTGTTTTTTTCCAGGTTCTGTCATGTGCAGCAGCATTTGTTGAAATGCATCTTGGTTTGCGCCACACATCACAGCAGCCGCTATGCGTCAATTTCTGCAGAGACTTGCTCAATGACAGGCAAAGAATGTGAGTCAGTCGGACTCTGACGTAAAGGCCACATTATTCTCCTGCAGTCACTGTGTACCCTTTAATTAGGATTATCTGACCTACGACCTTCGGAAAGGACTTTAACCCAGAAACCTCTGCAGGTCAAGGAAGCGAAGCAGGAAGAGAACGTGCACCCAAGTTGGTTTTGATGAAAATACATGAGAACAGGAAGCTGACCTGAGAGGCTAAAATACAATATGTGTTCACACATATTGGGTGTTTATGTCTAATGACATCACGCTGAAAGGTTCTGCATTGTTTCAAGACCTCATTTGTCTTTGTCTGAGCCTTGTTTTCCTCCTTTCAAAAGCACGTCATGACCTCATAAGGGGCTCAGTATCACAACAAACACAACTAAATGGTTTGGGGAATATCTCCTCTTAAAAGTTAAAGTTCAGAGAATTGAAGTGCACTACACAACTTCTTGTAACACTGCACATTTTGTATGCTGTCAGTCTTTATGCTAAGCTAAGCTCACATGGCTATTGGCTTCAGCTTCATATTTACACACATAACACAGAGTGGTATTAATCATCTCATTTAACTCTCAAGAAAACAAGTAATTATTGAAATGCCTATACTACTGCTTTCATACATACAATACATCTTTCAGTAGAAGCTAGCTGGCGTCATAATTGGTGTGCAAGCTACTGCTGAAAATGACCTTGATGAAGACCCATGTCGATCACAATGCCTTGGTCTTTTTAAGTATATATTGCCGTGTAAAATAAAGACAATCAAACCCAACAGTGTGCCTTGGATTCTGCATTTCATACCTTTTTGAAATCCTATTCCAGCTATGCATTGAGCCATTTACAAGAACGCATAAGCTCAGTACACCCAAAGGCTCCAAAGAGCACGTGATCACCACAAGGCTACGCAGGGCCTTGACCACATTGTCCACACAATATTTAGTTTTCTTTTGACTTTTCCCTGTAACTGTGGCTTTTAAATACAGTATACTTTGCCATATATCGTCTTTTAAAGCTTTGATAAACCAAATACATCTTTTTAATGAAAGGCTGCTGTTGTGTATGCCGGGATAAGACTGTATCCTTGTGTATCCCAAAACACCGACGAGAAACAATCAAACTTCTATGAGATGATGCTTTTAGTCATGAAACTTGTGATTATCAAATTATTGAGCATTCCGTTTGGATATAACTTACCTTAGGTCTTATTTACTTCACATTTACACAATAATTATGTTGAAGAAAACTATGCCCACAGTGCCAATTCTTTTCTCCCAATGCTGAATAACACAAAATTATTGTTGAGGCATTTTAATCCGGCCTCAACATTATGCTTTCAACACAACGTGAAGTGCGATGAAAGAGCTTTGCGTTAAACTGCAAGTACATGGTCGTATATTACCTTGTCAGAACAAATATATAATTGCACACTAAATTGCACACTTTTTAATCCACTGCACCAACAACTTTTCTCCGTCCATACTGTAGGAAAATGTAAAATCTTTTAAGTAAAATCCTCCAAGTTTTCAATTTCTTGCCCAAAACTAGATGTTTTGTGGTAAGAAATCATGAGAGGAAGGGGAAGAACCAGCCTCCAGCAGCTGTTTTCTTCAGTCTGCGTTTTCCCGACAGTCCCTCCTTCCTGAAAAGTTGCCCAGGTGTAATGGTCTACCTGCCAGTTTTAACCACATCAAATCACAGACGCAGGAAGCTTCCCCTCACTGTTATTACCGAGATACAGATCCTACATTCACCACATGCACCATTGTCATCATGCACACGATAAATCTGTGTTTACACCTGTTACATCGGCCAAGAAAATTGAGACTTTGCGAGAAACCAGAAGCAGAAAAAAGGACATAAATTGCTCAAAAGTAAAATGAGCCAATTTATATACAAACTCTAGTTTATCCTGGGCAATAAAAGGACATAAAGTATACAGACTCGTTTATGATCATAAGGCCACATACAAAGGCTTTTGATTAACGAACAAAAACATATTGTTCAGCTTTAGATCCTTGACCCTCCTCGGCTCCATGACCTGTCTCTGAATCATAACCAGTTGCTTCACAAAAAGAGCCTGTGCAAATAAAACACGCTGCTTCAAACTAACGACTAACTTTGTTTGTCTCATGTAGTTAAATCTTACTGTGTTTCCTCCTCGCTGTGAAATATTCATCCCAAGCGGTACAGACAGTTTCCTCTAACATTAAACATCAAACATGAAAGCTGAGTTCTGACTGGAAAATAACACAGTGAAGTCCCAGGTCTAATTATGCTGGTTTAGTTTACGGCCTGTCAGCTCATATCCATTATCCACAACTGCTGAATAGTGAGCAGCCTTTTAACTTCAGTTTCAAGCTTGCTCATCACGCCTCAGACCAGGTGGGAATGAGTGTTCACTTTTCTCTTCTCTGTTTTCAAATAGCGTTATTCACTGTTTTACAACACGTGTTCGCAGTGTCCTTTTGGAAGAAAGACATATATACCGGCTGTCGCTCATTTGGATGAGTGGTCAGCCTGAAACCGCAAGGTAGCCGGTTTGATTTCCCAGTCTCTCCTTAGTTTGCATGTCGAAGTGTCTCTGAGCAAGACACTGAACCCTAAGTTGGTCCCTTGGCGCTTTTCAGCAGCCCAATGCTCCTAAATTGCTCTGAATGGGTTAAATGCAGAGAGAAAATTTCATGTATGTAAAAACTATGTAATATGACAAAAATAAAGTTTCTTCTTACACTGAGAGTCGTAACATTTCTCACAGTCTACGAGGGACATGACTGGCATTATTATTTTACAATGAATTTAATTATTACCAATTGAATTTAAAAGCGACGTAGAAGCATAGGTTTTCAACTTTTTAGTTCCAAGATACAGAGAATTGATCTATCCACAATATGTTAAAATTGTGTACAACTACTATGTAACATACTGTCAGCTACAGGTAATATTAAAGACACAAATACAAAAAAACAGCTTGCCACCCACCCAAAAATTCAACTGAAGTGGAAGAATCTTGTCACTGAGGAACTTCTGCTTTTTTTTTTAATTGAATTTAGTAACCGTGACACCATCAGACAGAAATACACCAACATGTCATTCATCTAAAAAAGTGTATTCGGAATAAACTTTTTAATCTAGGCAGCATTAAAGTGGCCCTTTAAGTGTGCCGCCCGCAAAGTGTTTAGTAGCTCAGAGGATTGGAGATACCCAAAGAAGTCTGCATCAAACTGACCAATACAACGGACATGAGATGGTTAGAGCCTATTCACATGTTGAATTATTACTAGTTAATAGTCAATTGATCTATTGTTTCGGGTTTGATATTAATCATTTCATAAAGGCTTTTTCACAGATTTTTTTTTGTTGCATTAACTCAAGTAAAAGCGCAAATGTAAATAATTAAATGGAGGATGGCTGAATTGAATTCAGCTGGTTTGGACATTTTTTTTCCTCCACAGATCTTTTGCCATGTTGTAGCAGGAAGATCACAGGTGAGATTGACAACCTTAATGATGACTTTGTTCCAGTAAGCCATGCCAATAAGCCACAATGCGCAATACCAGGTCCTCCCCCCTCGTTAATGTAATTATATGCACCTGTGCTTACTTCTCCTACTAGGACATGTCTGCTGTGCATGCTTGCTCACTGTCACAGCTTATTTAGACACTTCAATACAACTGATCTTTCATTAATGTTATCAGAAACACGTGTGCGTTTTCTACAAAGACAAGTCAAAACATCTGCTGTGTAAAGGGTGACACGTTTGCCCCATGAAGATAACGTCACAGATGTAATGGTAATATTAATTCAAATCTCAGTTGTCATGGTCATCCTTTAATTCATCTTGAAGACCCACATAATTAAAACTGAGTGCCTCTGCTGAGAGGGAGACACTTGGGATTTGTGAAGCTGGTGTTTTTGTGGGAATGGAGATGATCCGTGACTGCTACCACGGAGCATCTGAGAGCGGTTAGCCCCTCAGATGTAAGCTTATCATCAGCTGTTAAGAGCGGTGTGAATTCCTCGGGCCTCAGGCTTTGGCCCTGAGTGTTTCTGAGCAGATAGGAAGAGAGAGGGAGCGCAGGTGCAGATTCGGGCCTCACATCCTGCAGCACATGATGATTAGACTGAGAGGGCCCATGTTAACACTGGTGTGAGAGGAATCTCATCCATCAGTGGCAGAGCATGGAGAAACCAGAAGGAGAAAGGAATGATGCCAAGAGTGGTTCACATAGAAATTTAGAAAAAAAAGAGTGAGTTACTCATGACCTAAGAGTGGTCTCATCATAATGTAGATGGAGATTGAACCGCAGTTAATATATTGGGGGAAAAGGCCCAAAAAGTGGATATTGTAATATTATTGCTCCTAGAGCTACTTAACACACAAAAGCCACCAAAAGGAATCAATTAGCAAAGCAATCAAAAGTAAAGTAGTAACAATATGTTGTGGAACTGACCAGAGAGTAAGTTTATAGGTGCAGCTTCCAGTGAATATTTATAAAGTACTGGATGTCAGACTGTTAATATGGTGTTTTTAACACCTGAGTTGGCTGAGCAGCGAAGCAGCTGCAGGGGAACATCTGTCCACCGTGGTCTTACCAAGTTCCTGAAGAACGGCACAGGAGCAGATCGGCAAAATGTCTCACACCGGACAATTGAGAGGAACGTCCCAGAGGTTGATAATGCTCTTCATGTCTGTGCAAGGGGTTAACAGAGGGTGGTTTAGAGATGATTCATCCAGAGTCAATCAATCATTAGCACCACTATTAAGTGATCCTTTCACAGTCAGTATGGAGAGGATTCAGTGACCGATTACTAATAACCAATCTTAATGTCAGCAACAAACTTGGAAGGATCTTTTAATGTTGCAGAAGGCATTTTTACTCAACTAGGGATACACAATACACCCAGAAAATGAAGATAGTGAATGATTGCATAGTTTTAAGTTCTTGGTTTTGTCACTCGAATAGCGGAAAATGTGTTGAAATGAGGCAAGTTGCAGGAAGTTGAAACTGAGATACAGCCATCATTTTACAGCCATCTTACGGTATAGTCAAATTGAGATCACTACCGTCTTTTTTCAATATGAAGTGGTTGAAAACATTGCGTTATAATCAGTAGATGAGTGTTTGCTGTTAATCTTAGTATGAATAAAACATATCTCAGCTACTACAAGGAATAACAATGCCAACCTTTAAATACCAACCTCTGGTTTGACTGAATTCAGCATTGTTGCTGTTGTTCTCGTTCGCCTCCTTCAGCAACTCCACAGAGGTCTTGCTGGAGATGTCATCAGTTTTCTCCTCCACACTCGGCTCCAGAGGTGCGGGGGGACTCTGCTCAGCGACGTCCTCTGTGGCCTTGTCCTCAGAGCTTTCTGGGGTTGGAGCCGGAGCAACAGACTCAGCACCGGAATCAGCAACAGATTTATCTGCCTCAGCTGTGAAGTACAATAAAAGCAAGCATTGAGTTTTCATTAATACAGGTTTTCCAGTTAAAGTGTGACACATAGAACAATTTGTGGAGGAATAAAAACACACAGCTTAAGTCATAATGGAACAAACTGGAAAAACCCAACATTAATGTCATGGAAGGAAGACTGTTGTAAGTAAGACTGTTGCAATAAATTAATTGTGTAATGTCGTTGAGACATCATTTTAACTTATGACATCGCAGATTTATAATTTACATTCTGTACTTAACACCTACATAATAACAGTATTTCCACCCATTTAGCCTCAAGCGGTTTCACCCTCTCTAATAGTCAGGAGGGGATTTCTCTCTTGCGAAGGCATTTCAGGGGGCCACCATGTTGTTAATGAGGCGGCTGATTACTGACCAGTTCCTAATGAGCCACAGCCATGCAGCTGTTGGAGGCTGTGGGAAAGTAGGGCGGCCCCATCATTATCTGACCCAGGGTTAGGTAGAGGGAAAGCGGAGATGAAGGGGACATGAAGGTGACCGTTGTACTATACATAATTCGGAGTAAGATGGCTCCTCGAACGACTTTCCAACCATCAGAGAATCATCAAGTCTGTCCGGTTTATGGCAGATGACTAACACTTTATTACTCTGGTCCTGATTGACAGCCTTACATTATGCTTTAGTGTTAGACCAGATGTGTGATCAGTTGTTGCTACTTTGTGTTATGTCATGGGTTTAAATGCACTATTGAAAAAAATAGCTCGGTACCACTCACATGTCCGTCTTTTTACAAAAAGAAAAACTCTTCCCAGCGCCTCTAAACATCGTTAATTAACACTTTTAATTAACTATACAGAGTTGTTCAAGAAAGTTAAACCATTGAACTATCGCTAATATTTCTCAACTATCAAATGGATTGCCTCGTATAAGAAGAAGTATTTGCAATGATTTTACCTGCTCCTCCACTCAATTCTGACAACAATGACTAACCATTGATCACTTTCGTATCCTTCAATATAAAAGAAACACGGACTAGCCATGTTGTACTGAACTGATTTTGTATCAGAGATTGTGTAGTTCACAATTCACTAAAAGTCTGGCTGATTTCTCCAGCATTCACTTCTTAAGAACAAGTGAGTTTGACAAGCAGTCCTCGTCAGCCAAATCAGATTCTTCTTGTTGCCACCAAGTTGAATCCAAACAGCAGCAACATAGCCAGCCGGCATGATTAGAAATATGGCAGCCCACCTGCATTGATTGCTTATAGTTTCACTTCTTTTCCAATAAGAGGAAGAGAACCTTTTGGTAGCTGGTTGTCAAAGCGGCCGTCAGCACTGTCCATTTCAACAGAGTGGCCCTGGGCAGGGAGGCAAGCCCAGACACGAGATGTACATTTTTACCTTTCCGTATTCAACCTGGGAAGACCTCTGAGTAAAACAGGACCTCTTTGTTTATTCAGAACAATAAGACAAGAATGAGAACTTATGCTTTCATACTTATCACACGATATGACATCAAATGTATAGTTAAAGATTTATCATGAAGGCATAAATTATAATGTACGTTTTTTGTAAACTCTAGATTTTTACAAATATTATCTGATCGTCTGGATTTAAAAATGTTCCGATTTGCTGCATATGAATACAAAGACTTCCAGATGTTTTTTTTTTTCATAAGTGTTTGAAATTATACTAAAAAACACCATATTATATGGCAAAATAACCACATGCTTAATAAGCTCTGAAGGAGATGAAGGAGTTGTCAGCTGCATTCAAGGCAAAGTGAAGAAGCTGGTAATTTGTAAACTTTCATTTCCACCATGTGGTAGACATGAGTACTGCAGGCCACATTTCAGTCTCTGTGTCTTCTCAAAGTAAGAAACAGTGGAAGTCCTTAACTGACTTGCAACAAAGTTGTTTTTTAAGTCAAGCTTGAGATAAGCTCTTATGCAGATTTCAGTTTTCCGTCCTCCAAAATTCAAACCAACTGGGGTGACAATCAAAAATATAACATTATTTTAGTTCATATTAGTAAAAGACAAATGCCTGGAGGGAAGCACAACATATTTTCTATGAGAATGAAATGCAGGAGGATATTAACACGATCTCAAAAGTACTTCCTTTTATTGAGTTTAACTGATCTTGTGAAAGAGGAAGGAAGATGGCCCACACACTATTAGCCCACAAAACACATACACGTTCACAACCTGATCTGCAAAAAGAAGAGAAATCTTGTAATTGATTGTGTCCTCTGTATTGTATGTTAAGTTATTGTAAGTACTTTATATGCTAAACCCTGCACCTACCCTCCACTATGATCTGTTTGTCTTTTGTCCCCAATGTAAAGCGTCTTTGTGTACTTAAAAAAGGCTATAAAAGTTTGAATTATTATTTTATATCGTTGTATTTGTGTTTGGGCTCATGAGTCTGAAATAAAAGTAATATCGTATCCTGTTTCTCTGAGCTTACAACACAATACATGATGTTGATCACTCAGAGGTTTGTTCTTACCTGTCTGCTCCTCCGGTACTTCAGGTTTGGCCTCCGGTTTTTGCAGCTCTTGTTCTGTACTTTCAAAGGTTTGCAGACCTGAAAAGCATACATGGATTTATAACAGAAAAGCACAATTTGTTTAAGTTTGAAGGGTAATTCTTTTCTCTTTTTCTTTTTTTTTTTATAAATGTGACATCTTCTCTGTAACATTGCTGTTGATAGAGTTAATAAACAATAATGATGGTGTGTTGACTGACTGTTCTGAGGTCCAGCATCAATCGGCAACTCGGGCTCCACAGTGCTGAGAGGGATGTTGGCTTCTTCCGGTCTGGAGGAGAAGTCGACAGAGTAACGCTGTAAAAAGAGGGGATTCAAAATACACACACATTAGTGACAAAAAAGGCGGAAATGGTTTGACATTTCGGGAAATAAGATGATTGATAATACTTTTATGTCCGCGGACTACTTTTTAGTCTCCATTCTAATCTCAAATTACGTTAGCTTGATTCTGTCTAAACGTAAAATAATCTGTAACATTACCAATCAACAGCTTATGTCTAGTTTTTTGTAGTAAACAAAAACTAGACATAAAAGAAAACATTACCTATGTTTGTGTGTGAATTAAACAAACTTAGAATGTATTATTAAATTAAATGCGTCAGCTGTTTCCCCGTTTCCAGTCTTTATTCTAAGCTATGCTAACCAGCGGTTGGTGGTAGCTTTTTCAAAAACAAATGTGAGGGTGGTATCAACTACATCTTCTTGCTTTCAGAAAGTAGGTTCATTATCACATTTCTAAAATTATCAAACCATTCCTTTTTTGGTAGGTTAGTAGAAACAAACGGCAAACTCACTCTTCCTCTTTTCCGTCTGAAGAAGCAGGCAACTCCAAATCCGAAGGCTACGAGGATGATCACAACTATGACGATAATGCCTGAAGGAGGTAATAACGTTTCTATTAATCTTTACAAAGACAAACACATTTGCTCAAATCGTGGCTGTGCAATATTACAACATAACGTTCATCTACTGTTTGTGTCTAAACTTCAAATACATTGTGGTTTGATATCACTTGATATCTTGTTCTGGAGCACATGTAAGTGTAACTCACCAATGTTGTCAAATTGTGATGAATTCTCTGGTTTCGCAGTGGTGCCTTTAAAAAACCAGCAGCAAAACAAGCTGAAAACACAACAGTGACATGATCTCCTGACAAAACGTATAAATCCAATGTTACACTTTCAGCAGACACAAAGCAACATTTACATTAATTTGGAGATGTGTTCCTGTCCACCTGATATTAATATTTACTGTCCTTTGTGTCTGTCAAATCCAGAGGAAATATTTGTCTCTTTAGCAAATGCTCCATTGTGTTCATTGTTGACCAGTTGCTGCCTTTGTGTGTCAGCTGTAGCAGAGTACAGCAGGCTTTGGTGCACCAAAACAGTAAAATTGTAAAATTGAAAATGAGTTAACAGATGCTAAAACGCTCCAAACAGTTTATAACTGCAGAGCCACCAGTCCTTCTTTTCATTGTTTATCTATTGTTATAAACAAGTACTGATTAATGCAGCTCTAAAGTATTGTCAGCATCAATACTATTCATCAGTGTGTCCAATTTTAACTCAGATATTTATTTTTCTCTGTCGTTTAACAATCTACAACTATCCATTTCTTATTACATCGCACAAAATGATGACGTGGGTCTTGCGCAAGATAAATATTATTCAAGGTGTTTCATTAATACCTTTTCCAGGCTATGCAGCTGTATATTATACCCTGGCACTTTTGTTAAAGTTGTACAAGGAATAAATTCCCATAGTTTCACAATGTTTGGTGATGTAAAACAGTCAAATGTAACTAATTAAGGAGCACTCAATTGTTGAATATAGTTAATTAATTCAGCAGTCTCAACTCACTTTTGTCCCTGTATGCTTTGGCGGTTGGTGTGCTTTTCTTTAGCTCATTGGATTGTGTAGCGGTGACTGGGGTTTCACTTTTAGAGCTTGTCGAACCTGAATCAGAGAATAACGTCAAGCAAATAATGATTAAGACAGGAACGATTATAAAACAAAAGAAGACATGATGATGAATCCACTGCCCATAAGAATCCAGAGCATTATTTTGGAGTAATAAAACCCTAGTGGGTTACTGTACATGCACAAGGCAACATGAATAAGCTCTCACCTTGCATTGTTGTGAAGGATAAGGTGGTGCTGTCTCCCTCGGTGTTGATGATGATGCCATTGGTAGTGACATTGCCATTGGTAGTGACATTGCCATTGGTAGTGACATTGCCATTGGTAGTGACATTGTTGGCGCTAGTGGTTCTGGTGAAGCTGAAGGGTGCTCCACTGGAAGAATTTTTGACATCACTGGAAGCTGTCGATGCTTCATTTGCTCTGACAGAAGCAACAACCAGACCTGCAGGAAAAGATGGACAAGCACACAACTATTCAACAGGTGAACACAAACACGACTGAAGCTTGAGTTTATAACACAAGTTCAGATTTGAGAAAAACATACATTATTTTTTGGTCTGTTTGTCTTTTTTTTTATTTGATTGTGTATATATTTCTTTCATTTCAGACTTATTAGTCCATATAACAACAAATAGAACAACAACAATATATAAAATACAATACACTACAATACACAGGTATAACCATTCGTTAAAAAAAAGTCACTCGTGGTTAAAAACATACAGACACTTGTTCCAATGCTTCCAGAGACAAGAAAAATACCTTGTATTGCTCTGTGTTGGCTTGGACAAGGCTCTTTGCATATATACAATAAAGAATTAATCACATTGATCACACAAAAATGTACTTCATCGTAAGTTTATTTAAGGATATTGGTGGATCTGTAAATCAACCCTGCACCTCGTATTCAGACTACAAGACTTACAGTAGCTCTGTTAACTGCAAGCCTGAAAGGAAAACAGCTATGTACTATATATTGAGGTGTGCCAGGCCGTGCTTGTCTTTGTTTCATTGCATTTTTGCCATCTAGTTAACAAATACAGAACATTATACCAGGTTCTCAGAAACACTTTTCTATAGACAACAAAACACTTTGACAGCAAAATAAACATTCATCTAATACAGCTCATACAGATGCTTAAAACAAATATAAAGAGTCTTACCCAGAAAAAAGAAGGAAAGACTGATGGAGGGCATTGTAAGTTTGTTTGATGGTAGCAGCAGGTTGGGGTCGTCTAGATTCACAGAATACATACATATACATGTATAGATATATATACATGAACATATATATACGTATTATAAAAGCTTGGACCGTAAAGGTGATGCTTTCATATGCTCTGTTTCTTCCCCATTGCCTCAGAGCGTTGCATGCTTATAAAGAACCCCAAAAAGAGGATCAACGCCTCTGACCACAGCAGGATGTGTTGAGTGTTGCTCAAACAGTGTAAGTGAGAGGAAACATTGGTACGTTGCTTCAGTGTCAACAATATGAGAACTCGTCTCGTCTTGTTTTGGCTCACTGTAAATCAAAAGTAAAATTAAATGAACAATGTGGCCTGTTCGTGCCAGCTGTAACATCTGTGAGGGCAAATATTTAATCTAATATTGACCTCTTCGTGTTTGACGGATTAAAGTGTCAGTTTGTGTTTGCAATTTATTTCCACGAAGCAATACCTTGTTAAGTTATAACACAACTACTGGTCTTCTTCTTGGAAAACGTATAGTGTTGCAAATCATGTTATTGTTCCACTGTTGTCAGTAAATGTTCTGCTCACTAGATGTCGCTGTGACAAAAGGGAAAAATACCAGATGAAGTTAAAACAGTTGCCCCTCTTTTCTTTTGCTGAAGGTAAATTTAACTTACCTTTAACTTAACATCAATTTCCCTCTCTTGCGTAGGAGAATAAATGAGCTACAAAAGGTTCTTAAAATGTATAGGGACCTTGTATTACATCTGTATTACAGTTTAAAAAAAAGATCTATAACAATATGTTGAAGCATTTGTTGTGGAGGCTGAGGAAGACATGACAATAGTGAGAAAACAAATAGCGATGTAATAATCGATTAATCGATCAATAGGAACCCCGATCTGCAACTAATTTAATAACCGTTTAATAACTTCAACTGTACTTTATTTATTTATCAAGCAAAAATGCCAAATTTTCACTGGTTGCAGCTTCTCAAACACGAGCTGTGACGCTTTTCTTTGTCACATAAAAATGTCTTTAGGGTTTGGACTGTTGGTTGAAATACACAAACAATCTGAATCCATCTCTTTCATTGTTTGTCACTGTTTTCGGGCCTTTTACAGATGTGTGTGTGTGTGTGTGTGTTTTTTTTTGCTGTAATGCTGTTGCTTTTTAATGTTCATAACTTAGTGAGTGTGTCGTGTTACTTGTCCTGTGTGGGTTGAGTTGTTGTCAGGGTGTATGTGTGCTCAGCCTTGTAGGTTCATTTATTACTGTTTATTTCCCCATGCCAGTGGTAATCAGCAGCAGGATTAGTGTTAACTGCCACCCAGTCACTGGCAGGCTCCACGTGGGCCACCGCAGGCCCCTCCTGCCGACTGGCCTGACCGGGTCTGTCCGGGACCGGCTCGGAGTGACGAGAAACTGGGAGTCCGCTAATCCTAAAGAAAGACTGTCCGTCTGGCTTCCTCTCTGGGCCACCTATCACCACATCACAGAGACCAGGCACCGGCACCAGGCCCGGCCCGGTGGATGAGCTAATCACTGAGAGGAGAGCAGAGTGTGTTTCTATGTGGTGTGTGAGAGACACACAGAGAGGGGAGAGAGCTGGACCACCCACCCGGAGGATTCAGAGGCACAGGATTCACAGCCCATTCTGTTGACCTGCCACACCGCCCCAGCTCTGGGCAAGGCCCTCCCCAATTGTTCCGCCTGCTAACATGAGGAGGGGGGTTACACAAGGGGGATGGGGGGTGGACGAGCAGTAAACAGTGGGCTGAGCTTCTCTCCTTCAGCGCACAAAGGGGCTGAATTGTATCGGGACTGGAGCACTTTTTAGAGTGGCCCTGCCATGGGGCCTGAATGAAACATCTGTGGAGGCTGAGCCCGGGGGAGAAAATGCTATTTTGCTGTTCAACCACACTGACAACCTGTTTTCTCTTTCTTTATCCCCCCCCTTCCCCTCCCCCATCCCACACACCCACCATCACCACCTCCCCTCACTGTTATTTCTCACTTGGCCTTGTAAAACTATTCAAACTGTATACTCACATTTGCCAAGCAAGTAACAGAGAAGCAACAGTAAATGAGGGAGGGAGAGAGAGAGAGAGAGAGAGAGAGAGAGAGAGAGAGAGAGAGAGAGAGAGAGAGAGAGAGAGATGACTTGAAGGTTTGAATGAGGAAACACTTAAAGTGGAAACTGGATTTTTATTTTTTTTTAAAAGAATTCTATATCCTTATGAACCTGCGCAGGATTTTCTTTTTCAGTTCAGTTAAATTCAACAAATACAAAAAAAAAAAAAAAATCAAACTCATCGTAACGTATATTGAAATATTGTTCACATGGATGGCTGCCCAGATTTCAGTTTCCATTTGAGGACTAATTTTAATATAATTCTGATGTAACTTAGAATAAGTCCCTGAAAAGCATCCAGAGATAAAGAAAAACTATTTAAACAAGCAATTAAAATGGTAAGTACAAAATAACTATTTACCAAAAGCACTTCAGTCAAAGAACTGACCACTCACAGCAAATGGTTACAGTTAAATGTGGCGGGAAAAGCTCTCCTCCTTGAAGGAGCTGAAGGAATCCTAGTGGTTGTTGAAGGAACATGCATGAATGTTTAATCTTAATTATTAAACACCACATAAGGAGTAGGGAGCTGTTGCATTAAATGCTGTTGGCACGAGCACATCAGCAGATTGTGGTCTAACGTCCGCACTGTACACCTGCTGTGAATGAACTAAGAATGCTGAAGCTTATAGAAACCAATAGAAGTGTGAATTCAGAGCTCTCTGCCTTACCTTACTTCACTATAAAACACCATGAAAATAAATTGTTATACACTGGAACTATCCTTTAATTCATAAAAGTGTGGAAGCTGCAGACAGCTAACTTCCTTTAATCAGATGAATACAGTGACTGTGAAGGCTATCATGGGTGTCGAGTCCCTCCATCCGTCAACATCACCTCCCCTCTTCCAAAAGGAACCCCCGCACTTTCAACCCTCTTCCCCCAAAAGCCCTGCTCCACCACACGCAGCTCA
The DNA here is from genome assembly GCF_023055335.1 of Clinocottus analis. NCBI lineage: Eukaryota > Metazoa > Chordata > Actinopteri > Perciformes > Cottidae > Clinocottus > Clinocottus analis. The sequence goes on along the minus strand of NW_027175954.1, from coordinate 4,633,388 downwards.
AAGAGCGACATTTCAGTATAATTGAAGGGGAAACAAAGATCCCTGCTTACTTCCTGGTCACCCATTTTCTTTAATCAATTTCCTCCCTTTGGTCCTATATCATCTGTAATTACTTTCCCTTTCCCGCCCCTTGCGGGTTCCTCCTGGAGCAAAGGTCCAAATACACACATATAAGAAAACACACACACACACACACACACACACACACACACACACACACACACACACACACACACACACACACACACACTTATTGCTAACCCCCTACCGTAAGCAAGCAATACCTTTGGCATCAATACTCGTTGCCCCCCTTTGGCTCCTCCAGCCTGAACAATAGAGAAGGCCCACTGGCTCCAGAACCCCACCAAGCAACCCCTGACCCTGCCCACCTACTCCACTAAACCCCTACACCCCCCCACAACCACCCACCCACTTCCCCTCCCACCCCCTCCACACACAGACCCACACACACACGCACACACACACACTACAAAAAAACACACAGGTTCATGTGGTATGTACTCTCATATTCAAGTCGTAGACATTGTCACACACAGCTCACACGAGTCTGCAGTGAATGGGGAGGGGTGAGGAGAGGAGGGGGAGGCAAGGGGGAGGGGGTGGGGGGCACTTTAAATACCAGCTCAGCTTGTAATCACTGGAGTTTGAACTCAGAAGACTTCTTACGCTAAGAGGTCAAGAAGCCAGAACACTCATTCGCTCCTTTCTTTCTTCCCTGCTGCCCTCTGTCACTCACTCCTCTCAGCGGGTCCCTCTGATCCATAAGCTGGTCGGGTTGAGTACAGTGAAACCAACGCTGATGTCCTGGGGAAATCTTGCAGCAAAACAATAAGCGTGTTGTCTTCCAAGCACCAAATTCATCGTGGCACAAACTTTGACTTCCTCCTGCGCTCAAGTAACATGAAGCGAATCTTCTGCCAAACAGGAACAATTTCTGGAAGAACTGAGGTTTATTTGCAATCCAGATCCAAAGGGAATTCATTACATTCGGCCAACCTGCCAAAGAGACAATGAAGACAATACCTGTAAATATCATTATTATAGTGTTGGACCCGCTGCTTACCTCAGGACATTTTGTGTACATCTGGTAGAGGCTGGATGAAAATGCCCTCCAAATTATACACCTTTATTGGACTTCACATTTCCAAAATATGACCACCCAGAGAACGCAGCCCATACCACCCACACACTATTGAGTGGATTTATCACTCAGCTTATGCCAGTGTGCTTGATGAATGAAAGCGGCTTACAGTATTGGCATCATTGTTTGATGGGGAAGCGAAACATCAGACACTCCTTTATTAATAGGTAAACGCCATGAGAGGGGAAAGATGTTGCCTCCAGGCAGGAATCACGATCAAGCGCTGGTGCAATAATGTAAAAATAATTTAAAATAAAGTTGAGGAGGAAATGTTTGAGTGTGGTAAAGACAGGTCTAAAATTGGCCTCCAGTTAGTCAGCAGTGCAGTGGGATACAGATAGGAGGTAAACAGTGGTGTCAGCCAGAGGACATTGCTGCAACTAACAATTATGTTTAATGCCGCTTCATAATTCTTCAATAATGAATTTAATTAATCTGGTAAATATTTACTATTATAATTGTCAAAAAATACAACAAATATAATACAGTAATCAAAGGTCACCAGTTTTGAGAATTGATTATTAATTTTAAGCCGTGTCACATTTATGTGTCCAGCATCACAGTACTGGGATTTTTCTTTTTTTTCAGATTTATGTGACTGTAAATTGCACATCTTTGAGTTTTAGTTGGTGTTCAGAAATGCAAAGGGCTGCATTGATGCTGGTGTTTTGTTTCAGGTCAACTCATTTGGAGGAATTCCTATGAACTCCTATATTTGTCCATCACAAATATAGGAGTTCATATAGGAAACATACATTTTCTGACATTTTATAGACTGAACAATGAATTGATGAATTGAAAAAATAGGCAGATTAATCAACAATGAAAATAATATTTAAGTCAGTGACGATATACTGGTTTATATCTCACACACACACACACACACACGCACACACACGCACACACACGCACACACACAAACAGTCCATTGATGTGGGCCTTCTTGTGTGGGATTAAAGAAAGAAGACAGCAGGAAGGAAAGGACAAGACTTTGGCCCCAGAATTACTGGAGTATTTTCAAAAGTCTAATGTGCAAATGATAACGGCGGTTCATCCAAACAGTGTGTGTGGTCAGGTGTTGACACACACGCAAGCATGTTCTCACACACGCACAACATTGCCCACACACATACTGTATGCACGCACACAACAACTCAGTGATTGGAGCCTTTGGTCTTCATCAGGTCAATCAGTGGAACCATGAGACCTGGAGGCTGGATGTCCTTCTGCTTCCAGACTTCAATGTGGCCTGTTCCAGTAACTCCTGAGCAAATACAGACCATCAGTATGTGTGTGCGTGTGTGTGTTTGTGTGTGTGTGTGTGTGTGTGTGTGTGTGAGAGAGAGAGAGTTAAAGAGTGGGGAAGAGGAGGGATTGTAATCGTAGGAGCTGGGAACAAGCTTTGTGTGGGGTAAGAAATGAAAATTAGGGGCTATGACCTCATTGTCATTTACTGTAACATGCATTACACGTTATCCATCCAGGTCATTAGCACAGCCGTCAGCTCCGAGGCACCCATAATGCTCAGGGGTCTGCTCTGACATCACGTTCAGGTGCTGTGGTGTGCATGTGATCAGTAGTTGGGAGTATGCTCTGAATGGAGTTTGTTCATTCAAGAGTAAAAGACGTTTGTTGTTGCTATCAGTTGGGGGCCCACCTGCGGCCGCCTGTGAGCATGTGCGTGTATCATGCGTATCAGCTTGCTTCATACTCACAGAGCAAAGCCCACCACGGGCAGAGCCCACCACAGAAGGTGCACAGATGTTGGCTACGAGCAGAGGTAGGTCTCGCATTTAAAAGTGAGAGCTCTCATATGGAATAGTGAAATCTGACATCACTTCCACTCTGAAATATACAGCCAGAGAAGGAAGACAGATTGCAAAGCAATTTGGTGTAGAAGGAATATTCATGATCTTTCTTGAACATGAAGTTATGTGTGGACACTGATAAGGAAAGCGTGTAATCACGGCGTTCCACTTCACTGGTGGTTTGTGTGACAGCGGGTGATTGATTTTGTTTGTGTTGGGGATTTCTGAAAAATATATGTTTAGCCTGAATTGAGAACCACATCAGTAGGAAGACCACCAGCTCCTTCCTCAACTTGAAGGTTAACACATTTCTGTCCTCCACACGCATGAATCAAGAGCTTCATGAATGCACATTAAAGGATCGGTTCGCCCCAAACAACTTAGCAATGCAATGCAATGGAGGCGAATGGAATCGTGTTAGAATAATTAATTACATTTAAATTAGACAGAGTCTACAGCCATGCCAGCAGCTGTGTGAGGCATAGTGGTGCTTTGGGCTAAATACTGTTGGCATGCTAACATGCTAATATTTAAGAGGTATGAAATGCACCTTGTTAACCGACTTTCATGGCACTTAATGCCCCCTTCCATCACATACAATCCATAATGAAACAAACAATAAACAACAAGTTTACTGTGTTATCCTACTTAGCTAATTGTGTTATTGGCTAATTAGCGCTAACATAAAGTGAGTCTGATTAGATTAAAACTGTTTTGCAGGTATTTGCTCATAAACCAAAGTGTTGGACACACGAAGGGATTCATTTATATGTTAATGTTTTTTTATAGAGACAATTAGGATTATTATTAATCAAGGAGATGACAACTGACATTTGACACCAATATAAGTATGAAATAAATAAAAAAAATAAAAAAGTTGTTTAAATGCTTTTTAGCAGATATTTAAATACATGCAGCAATATAGACTCTTTTAAAAACATCTTATGTTCTTCCAATGCAGACAACTTCCTTACACGTATGGCAGACTGCCTTCCCTGATGTTGGTCGTGTGTTAAATTCTTTTTGGAAGCGAGAGAGAAGAAGATTATGGAGTGAAGCTGCCATGTGATATTCCAGTCAAGTGTTTTAATTACACTCTACTTAAAGTGACAAATAGAGTGATGTCTCACTCATATGTACGGGTCCATGTGACATTTGTCTGGTATATAAAGGTCTGTATCGTCGCTGCCCTGCGTCTTTATAAACTATGATAATCTGGTCACGAATCACATTTCTCGTCCAGGTTCCGTCTCACTCGCTCTTCCTCTCCGAGGAGTTCTCATACAATTGGAGTTACATCTAGTAACTACTATCAGCCTACTACAAACGTTACCAGCAGACAACTTTATTGTGTTGGAATGTGACGTTTTTTACATCTTCAATAATATCTGCTGTCACACAACTCTGCTCGCTCACTGGAGAAGCTCTAGTCTACGGCTGTCTTTGCCCATCTGTGGTACAGTGGCCTTCTTGACTATTACTCGTAACCTTTAACCATTCAGATAGTGCTCTGGTCGGACATGGGGTGAGACTACAGGTTACAGTTACAGACAGAGACAGGTGGCTGCATCAAAGACAAAGTAGCACATTTATTTGATCTGCTATCAGATCAAAAACAATGATTCTGACTGAGACCAATTATTGGTTTATCCCAAGTGTGGTTAACTGTCCCAAATCTCCCGTCAATCAATTTTGACGAAGCTTAATATGGCCGTCAGAGCCATGCCACTAATGTGGTCCTTGTAGAGGCTGTGTCTCTGGACCATTCACAAAAAACATTGGAACTATTTATATTGGTCGAAAGTACTCAAAGTACTCAAAAGTAAAAACAGTTGTTTTTTCATGTTGTGAACACCATAAACGAATTAGGGGTAGTGGTATAAATCTAAAAACCTAAAATGTAAAAATCTGGCCAAATAAAACTCAAACTATATTTATGGCATGAAGAAGGTAAGTGAGAAAACATGTTTTTTTTATTAGCGTTCCTTGTATTCCACCAGCAAACGCAGCTAAGTGAATTAATACCAAATGGCTTTCAGACATATCCCTGCCAAGTGCCAAAGTCGGGATTGCCCCTTTTTCATCCAGAAACCGCAAATGTAGCAGATTAAAGCTATACCACCACCCAGCCTGCCAATACCAACTAGCTTCATCTGCCATTTAAAGACTTCTAATCCATCATTAGCAGAAAGTTAGGTCTGCGCTTGCCACAAGCCTTTCTCTGCACTGTGAGTGAAATCTGCTCTGACTTGCTGCTGCCAGGTTCGATAGTTGCATTGAAACACGTGTGTACACACAATGGAAATTGTCTCATTTCCTGACAACAGCATGCCCCTCTTTCCAACTCGTAAAACTTGTTTATCTCATTTTAAGTTCCTTCAATAAAAATAATTTTTTATAGCAAGTCTCCCTGCTTGTTTATTCCCAACAACTTCCTTTTGATCCGGTCCCACAAATGTCACGCTGAGGGCACGATGTCAGTATTACTGTAAATCAGGAACCCAGTTTTTTCCGAGTACCGTGACACACGGCACAACCGGTAATGGCCACGGGGAGGGTCGTGGTGAAATTGGGGGTGAAGTGGGAGCAGAGCAGGGGTGTCCAGCAATGCGTCACCAATCCCCTGAGTGCTTTCATCTCCTCTGATAAGTGCCATACCTAATCAGGTTAAAGCAGCGCATGCCACGGAAGGAGAGGAAATTCCAGCCAAAACGGTAACGTATCTGTTCCGCTCTCATGCGTCGCATTCCTCCAGCTAATTAGGAGTAAATATCTGACCCCGGAGAGAAAACGTCCACATTAGTCCAACCAGTCAGTCGGTGTGGTCCATCTGCACTCTCTCTTTTGCTCTCCTCACCACCCCCCCCCCCCTCTTTCCTCTCCCCTCTCACCCTAATTTGGCCCACAGATGACAAAAAACATAGGGGAGTTCTCAGTAGGTTTCTTTCTTTCTTCTACGGCTCCCCTCCTTTTTCTTCTTCAGCGTTAGGCCCCATCATTACTGACAGGCTATCAGTTGTTCTCATACCAGATTATCTACTGCCAATGACCTCCAGGTCGTGGCAGCGTGCTCTCTGCCACTTTCTCTCTTTGCTTTGCCTTTGTCTGGCCCCAGATACACTTCAATGAGTTTTAAGGCCTTGCTGACTCCAAATCAAAGATACTAATGATTGTAGCTCCATTTTTATCAACAGCATAGTGTGTGATTCCCAAAATCACTCTGATTAAATTAAATGTATAGGAGTTAGTCATCACGGATGAAAACAAAACAAGGCTTTGTTTACACTGTTTCTTGTACTGTTTTATTGGTAGACAAATATTGTGTTTGTGCATTATGTTTCCTCACTCTCTTCACTTGAAACTGATTTCAAGTTGCCATGACAATTCTTATTGCAGAAAGGCCAAACTATCATCTGCCTGTGAAAATGATATGAAGATCTGCAGCCAGAAGGAGTTGAGAGCAGGATGTATGTAATCTTATCATCAAAATTGGAAAATAAAACGTTTATTTGTGCGGTCTCAACTCTTTCTCAAAAAAGAAGCGGCTTTTCCAACATCACACTTTTCTCCCAGATTAAGTTTCTAGTTTTAATCATGTGGTTAACTTAGCAAATACAAGAAATACAAGAAAATGACCTGGTTAGATTTAGTAAAATATTGGTGTGGCTGAAACTTTTATCATGTTATTTAAGTTATGGATTAAAAAGGTCAATGTTGACTTTTTGTTGCACACGAGACACACAGGGTTCTCCTGGGTGTCCTGTTTTTTTTGGTCAGCGATGGAGCCTCAAAGCTCTAACATTGATGATGTTGTTTTGTTTTTCATGAGATGATGGGATCATACCGTTTAATTTGTGTATGTGTAAAATCTTCCTGCTTCTGTCTGATGTGTTACAGGTGACCTCAGTTCAATTCTTTTATATATTTAAGGTGATGTAAAAAATCTTGAAAAAATGGGGGCAACAGTGCACATTTTCAGGTTTTTCCTGGAATGCATTATGAGAGTTACACATGGTTGTACACACAAAAAATACCACAAGGTAACACAAGTGCATAATTATATAACTCTGATTTTGTGTGATATGTGATCTTGCGATTCTCATGTGATCTTGTGAAATCCAGAGAATCCAGCTACTGTGCAACATAATTACAGTATCCAACATAGTCTTGTTGTTGGGCTTGAGACACGGGAGCACACTGCCGGCAATGCTTCTCATTGAGTTTCCTCGGCCGACTTTGGTGTGTGGCGTGTACAAAGTGTGCCAAACACCACCATTATTTGTTGACTTAGCCTTTCATGCTTTAAATGTAAAAAGGAAACAAGCAAGGATGAAATCTAATGAAGCCTGAGGTGTATTTGTAGCTGACAAACATTGTTCCTAACAGAACTTTTTTTGCTTTGTTGATTTCATCAATCTGTAGGGAAAACGTGATGCAATACATGTTGAACCCTGGTGTCCATGTTCACAGAAACAGTAACATATCCCCAAAATATTTCCCTGTCATTTTCAGCTTCATGTCATGATCAATTTCTGCAAGATTTTCCACCCCACACTCCGACAAATCAAAACAGTCCGTGGTAATTTGGCTGCTTCCATTCACTGTCCATGTATTTATAACTACGCAAACAGACTCACTTTATGTTTCATCAGCTGACGTACGCAGCATGCCACACACATAGCAGCAGGAAGCAGCCCAGTGTAATACACTTGGAGCTGTTGACATTGCATTACAGGGGGAGAGGAAGGTGCTCGAAAAGCACATCATCATCCTGACCCATGATCCTGACCTGTGCGCAAGTGGATGTCGAGCCGCAGTCCACATGTTCCAAACTGGACCGCGGTCAAGAGCAACATTAGCAGGGGTTTGGCAGGAAACTTCAAGATTGTGAGAGAACTACAGTGGGCAGGAAAGTACAGAGTGTGTGTGTGTGTGTGTGTGTGTGTGTGTGTGCTCTCTCACCACCTCCTTTATGCAACGCTGCACTTGCGTGTTATGAAGCATAAAGTTAAGCTCTGTAACAGCAAACATGATGTGAAAATCATATGGCGCACAAGACTTGTGTAGGAGTGACAAATGTTTCCAAGGCCGATGACAGATCTCTACGCATACAGGAGCTGCCATGATTCCTGATCGTAGAGACGGTGCAAGGCACCAAAAAAGGCTACATCTACTCCAATGTGTTCAACGAGGCATTTGTCAACAAGGAGGGGAGGACTGAGTGGTGATGATGATATTGCTGGGTTATGTTGTGGCAGCAGCATTATGAACACTAGAGTGTAGTAACCCACATAAAGTGCTCTCACACACCACTTTAGTTTATAAAGCAGCTGAAGACCACATTCGTGTGCAGCAGCTAGCATTTACACCCGGGTGGCTCACAATATCTTTTTTTTTTTTTTACTCATATTTACTCTGTGGAAGGTAATTAGCGTGCTGATCAGAAACCATATTTATTCCCTTGTGGTCAACCACAGCACTTTTTCCACTTTGAAGTGTTTGCTGAGCAAAAACAACAACATCTAAATGTTTCCAGATAATAAGACAAGAACTATTTTCAGCTTGATGTCACTTTTGTTGAGTGCTGGTTCTTTTGAATGGGTGGAAATTATGGCTGACTGAAATAAAGTAATTCATATATACACATGTTGTGTGTGTATATATATATATATATATATATATATATATATATATATATATATATATATATATATATATATATATATATATATATATATATTATAAGGACTACAATAAGGCCAAATACCACCTCTGTGGTGTTCCACTCTATGAATTTTCTATACTCCTCTGTGGTTATAACCAATTATGGCCATAGCTGCTCATTATATAAAACATTACTCAGTGTAGAAACACACTAAATGTTATGATTTAGATGGGAAGACATTTTTTGCGTCTCCACCTAATAAATAATTACATAGTATATTTCAAAAAAGTGCTCTTGCTTAAGTTTTGGAGCTCCTCTGTGCAGCCCTCTTTCAGTGAATGTCTCTCAAACCTGCAATACTGGATTACTTTGGCCTTTGGAAACAATTTGTGAACACAACACCGACTTATCGTTTAAGTTTATATACCAAACATTTTCGCACACAGTTGTTCATTTACACATCTAGCAGTTACAGAGCAACATCATCATTTTTTTGGAGTCATACTTATGGCCACCTGGTTGAAGTACGTCCAACAGTGACTCTCTTTTATTGGATTTTTGTCTTAGCAACTATTGAGGGAAGTATCTGGCTCTAATGTTTTATTGGCTAGGAATTCCATGCGAAAAAAAAAAAAAAAGGTCTGGAAAACAATGTGTCTTGTTATATTTCAACATTCTCCCTTTTTATTTTCGCTAGGTTATCTACCAGACCTCCCCAAAATGAATAGCATTGTATCTGAAAGGACTAATTTATGTTCAGGATAAGGTTAACCTTCAAATCAATTCAAGTTCATGGACTAGCGTATTCTAAATTGGCTTTTATGATGGAAACGCCGTGAACAATTTGTCGATTTATGCGAAGAGTATAGTTTGCTATTCTATGGTTTGCTATGCTAACATGCTTTGTGTGTTTATATTTAGCAAAATACAAATTTGAACTACCTTGCCTTCAGGCAAATCCCTTTACTTTTTGCAAGAGTTTGTCTTTCTTATGTTATACTTTATATTTTTAGGAGTCCTGCAAATAAGTTATTGTTTTAATTTAAACATCAAATTAAAATTGTACTCCTATATTCTTTTTTTTTTATTCGTCGTCCTTATATTATATTTTGTTGTGTTTCCACTTAATTCAACTAGTTATTGAACAATCTTGCCTGAAAGTCCATTAAGTAGCTGTTCAGGAGCTTTCAGTCACATCATATGATCTTCATCAGTATATTGACAGGTGCGCCCTGTGGTCATGTTTTCCTTTTTTTCTGAGGACTTAAAGTAGTTATTGTCTATTTGGGCTAACTTATTGAGTCCATTCATGAGCTTGAAAGCAGAAGTTGACAAAACAATCTCACCTCAAGGTCCATTTGGCAGCTGGAGATTTTGATCATATCACATGATCTTTATCAGCAGATGAATTTGGGTTGGAGTTTGCGTTTCAAAGGTCAAGAATGAACTTTGAATCTTGCGGTCACCATTTTCCGTTTCACGAATAATCCACAAGTGCTGCTCAACACACACACACACACACACACACACACACACACACACACACACACACACTCACATACACACGGGTCAGCGGTCTGTGGTTTGAGCCTTGTTGTAGTCAGACAGCATGATGAAGTGTGTAGAGACCAAAAGAGAAAGAAAAGTGCTTCCTGGGCAGTGATGTGTGACAGGAGATATCAGAGAACTGGTGCAGGGTCAACCGTCGCTGACAGCCACCACACCTCTTGACATCCACCCGAGACCCCGGGAGTTGTGCTCCGCAGATATGGGTCAGTGGAGGCTGGAGATGTGCGGGTTCATCACCTCAGTGTGTGTGTTTGTGTGTGATGGTCGTTTAGTTTTTTTTTGTCTGTGCGAACTCTTTTTGTGTCCCTCCGCTTGTATCCACACTATCTGATTCCCCTCGGAGCAGCACCGACTACATAGGTGGTCCTGAGCCGCGAGGAGAAGAGGCAGTGAGCAGGTAACCTAAACCTCCAGACCCCCTGCCTGCAGCTGCCTGATCTCCTCCCTCAGGAACCGGGGCTTCTTTTACTCTGCGCTTTGTTCTCCACCCTGCAGGACATTAGCACCACAATGACCTCAACAGAGAAACCCGAGTCCATAAAAACCTAATGGAGTAGGATGAGGCAGGCAGGCTGAGGGGACGGGTAGCTGACCAAAAAAAAAAAAAAAGGATGCCAAATTTTGTCAAGTTTATATTCACCGAAATTCCTGAACTAGAATTACTGCCTTGAGGTTGTATGTCACCGCCAGCCAGGCAGGTTGCAGTTTGCGTCCACGTCTGTCCAAAATGTCATCATTTTATCCTCTGAGACATTTGTATTCAAATGTTTAGCGCTTGAATTCTTGATTTATAACTAAAAATGTGTTTTGTAGGTTATAATGAGCTTTGATCGTCAACATCTTATCAGTTTATCCTTGACTTCAGGTTTGAGGAAGGTTTAAAGACATTTGCACAAGGCATACCTGAGATATCGGGTTCACGATAATGGATCAGATGTGAGGGCACAATGACCTTCACCTTTGACCACCAAAGTATGATCAGTTCATCCTTGGGTTCAGGTGGACGTTTGTACCAAAATTAGACAAAAATCCCTCAAGGCGTCCCTGAGTTATCGCGTTCACAGGAATGGACAGAGGGACAACAACTCTCAAACATAATACTCCCGATTCTGCTATGGCTGGCGCGGAGGCATAAAAAAGGATCTTTATGGCGCTGATTTGGACCTTGCCGAAGGGGGTTTGTTTTTAAGTAGCAACTGCAGTTTTTGATTTGGGCTCGATCATTTTTCAAAAATATCCCCCTATCAGCGGTGAGGCGGGGGGAAGCGAGAGGAGGGGACCACCATGGCATGAAATAATGGCCTGTCATTTTTCATCAACATTCCCGACAATGCATGACCCAGACTGGAGCCAGAACACACACTTAGGGAGCTGACACACAGCACAGAAATACATCACTTGGGTCAGAGGGTCGGCCAGCGTCATGTTTACTGGGACCATGAGACCCTGCGTATGTGTGCATAGAGTCAGGGGTATAGTCTTCAACATCTTGGCTGGGAGTTCAAGACAGGGGCTTCATCTGTCGGAAAAAGACGTGCGGCTTCCCCTATTCATCCCAATGTCTGCATGTCCTTCTTGTGCTTTTATTCGTACCATCAGGATGCATTTCTTGAGAGAAAGTCAAGCACACAAGCCCTTGAGCTGAGGGCCCTCTGGGATAGGATGGCTGCGCCACACAGACCCCCGCACCCCGAACCCCACTCTTAGCCCCCTTCTCAAATTAGATCTCAGGTCTAATCAGAGACAGCTTGGCGTTGTGGGTGGAAACTAGCCACAAACCTCATCTTCAAACGACTGTTGGTTGCTGTGAGAGGCCCCCCTGTTCTGTTGACTGGGCAGGATGGAGCACTGTAAGCGGCTCTCTCAATTCTCTTGACCACACAATGGAAAATGGGAGAGAGACCACACAACAATGAGTGATTTCCAACACAGCGGTTGACCTACACCGATTTTCAGAGAACAAACCTACTGGAATAATACTTCTTCTTAAAAAAAACAACAAATATTTAACGTCTTTCTTTTTCTTGGATGACAGGTCAGGTTGTAAATCCATCCAATAGTTACCTTGATAAAGTGAAACCAGACAAAAGTCAGGGAATCATCAAATTCATTATGACGCATCGCCTAAGAACATTTATAGCACATTGAATGGTCCAATCTACCCAGCAGTTGTTGAGATATTTCAGTCTCTACCAAAGTGCCGGAGTGATTGACCGACTGGCTCCACATCTCGCATGGCTAAAACTCACTTGGTTGCGGCATTATTTTAGCTGCAAATCAAATAGAGTCGTCAGGAAACAAAAGTAGCATACTGCATCCTCACATGCTCATTAAAATCGACAAATATAGCAGCAGTTATGTGACCTTGGAAGACTCAGCAGTTGTCGAGGTCAGCACTAAATTAGACAGCAATCAGCCAAGGATGAGCCCTCCTAACCCACTGGAGGAAAAAAGGAGAAAAAGAAAGCAGTAGTGAATTTCTGGCAACCTCTTCTTTGGCAAGCCCATGTGATTATCACGTTGTGTGGAAGCATTCATTTTGCTCTCAATTGTAAGACAGAAAAAAAGTCCATTCCCCTTATTACACTGGTAATGATAGATTGCTCTGGGGGAGAGCACATGCCCGGCCAGCCGGCCCGCTGCGATGCTACCTACACCATTGATACCAGAGCAAGTGGGCCCTTATTTGAATCTTGTCAAGGGTAAAATTGGGGCCGTAGCCAGTCATTACAAAGTGGCACATAAAGTCTAATTTGGGTCAGGCTGTGGTGGCCTAAAAGCAGTGTGAGTACAGTTTTACTACCCACGATGTGTCTTTGTGAAAATTAAACAAATGTGCTTTTATCCATCAGTGACAAATGGAAATGTGTGATGACCAGCGCTCTCTCCCTCAGGAAGTTTTTTCTATTATCCAACCAATAAACATTAAGAACATTAACAGAGAGTCAGATGACTCTTGGTGGATGTGTGATATTTTCAAGTGAACAAAATTGTGATTGACATGATACTGTTCCACATATCCTCTATGAAACAGCATCTGCTTTGGAAGGAGAGAATATCCAGACGAAGTACTGACGGAGCAAATATTACCGTCTAAATTCTTTCTTTCATTAATAAAGACTCAATCTGTAGCCAATCTCTCTTTCTCCATCATGAAGTTATTAATGTCGAGTGCTCATTACAGCTGTTCAAACACTGGATGGCGGCCAAATGACCCACGCTCTAGAAAAACACGGCAATCTGCTCTGGTGAAATCATTTTAAAGGGAGCATAATAACGCTTGTCATAACTCATACGACACCGCCGACCCGCCGAGAGAAGGCTTCAAACCCAAACACGGTGTGTATGAATGTTTGTGTGTATGACACAAACCAAAACAGGCAGCTGTTCACACCAGGCCGGTAAAGAGAGGAGCTGATCCAGTGATGGAGGCCCTCCTCAAAAGTGCTTGATTCATCTGTTGAGGAGGTCCAGAGATCAGAGGGACAGAGAGGGGTATGCACAGAGCGAAAAGTCTCTTATGAGTCGATCTCAGGGGCCAAAAATAGCGGCGAACGCCTCTCTCTCCACCCGTGACTCATCTGGAGTGTGTTAATTAGCAAGAGACGGTTCGCCACCATCGTGGCTGGACCCACACGGTGCGTGGTGGTGACAAGGCCCAAAACAAACGTTCCTTAAAGAGGGACAGGGTGGCAGGGGAGGGGAGGGTAAAGAAGGAGAGAGCCAGAGAGCAGGAGAGTGAGGATATGTCACACTTGGAACCGATTGATATTACCAAATCCTTCCAAGGACCAGGAGGAGGCGAGAAGGAGAGAAAGAGGGATGAGGGGGGGGGGGGGGGGGGGGGGGAAACCAGCACGACAAGATGTTAGGCAGAGAAAAAGTGGAGACGAACAAGAGCTGTCTCGTTTTGAGGATTATGATCCCTTCTACACCCCCCCCCCCCCCCCCCCCCCCCCTCTGGACTTTCCACTTATAACTCAAGAGAGTTGAAAAGTGGAACTTACTTTTCATCCAAACCAGTGCTGCATTTTCTCTCGATGGCATGCACGAATGCTGGTCTGTTCAGCAGCAAAACCTACAACAGGAGAGATTCCCAGTTGACTATAAGGGGCTCAACAGGCCCTTGGACATTAAAATTACACATCAATTAATTCACCTCCGTTTTCTTTGCAAACAAAATGGCCCATTCACATATCATCACAGACCCTGCTGAGCAAATAAATGCCTTCATCGTGTCCGTATGTTTTGGATCAATGTTTTCTTTGCATTTTGAGTCATATTGATTTATGTCTGGACCTCGTAACCTCTGTGTCTGTGTGTGTGTGTGTGTGAGTGAGTGTGTGTGATAGAAAAATAGAGAGATGCAGCAAGAAGAGAGAGAGAGAGTAAGAGCGAGAAAGAGAGACAAGTAGACACAGCAGAGGTACTCTGTGTACATTTGTGCGTTGACTTTAGAACCATGAGATGCCACTGGAAATAAGCCATTAAACCTTACATAGCTTGCCATATAAAAAACAAAAAACCACGTAATATGTTTTGTGGGAGGGATTGTTGGGGATCAAAGACAGAGCAGCAGATATGAGTTTCTGTTCCTGGCTAGTCGAGGAGGGGGGTTGTCATACCAGACATGGTGAGCACATACATTTCCTTGGGCCCCGGGCGTGTGCTGAGGTTCTGTTGGGTGGACTCATTACTCACTGGGAGCCCTGAGCCCGGGGTTGAAGGAGAAGCCTGTGTCACACCCACTACGTACTGACCGTTGTGTAATCCCTCCTGGGGTTGTGTAATGAGCTCGTAATGATGACTGGTTTTGATACAGCTTCACCCTCTGACACACGCAGAGATGCTCGAGAGGCACCCATGCACACACAGACCAAAACCTGCTGCGATGTAAGTGATACTATACCCAGCGAGAGCTTCTGTCCA
This sequence comes from Clinocottus analis, assembly GCF_023055335.1. Lineage (NCBI taxonomy): Eukaryota > Metazoa > Chordata > Actinopteri > Perciformes > Cottidae > Clinocottus > Clinocottus analis. The sequence goes on along the minus strand of NW_027175954.1, from coordinate 4,618,255 downwards.
AAGCTGGAAGCCCTGAGTAGAGGTTCACATGCACAAAAGTCCCGAAAGCCTTGAAAACTGACATGTTGCAGCAAAATCAATCAATTCCAATGGAACGCAGTGATCAGAGGATTCGCAGGCAGGGACAAAGTAAATCTGCATTTATCTTTTCCGACAACTGAACTTGAGCCATTGCTCAATAGAGTTTAAGGGGACAGAGAGCTGGAGAGTTGGAGATCTAGAACCCTACCGTAGCTCATTATTTCAGCCATGCGTGAGTCTGTCCATGTCCAATGTCGCATTCTGCTGCAGCAAACGGCACAATATTTTGGCAGCTCAGTAATGGCTGCTTGCTTAAGGAGGTTGTGGTTGCGGGGCCTTTGATTGCCTTTGATACTGCCATTGACCGCCTACTAAATCCTAAATCACTACCCAAGGTTAATAATATGAGTTGATAACGGGCCGATAGTGAGTCGATAGCTGTGGCCAGAGAGACATTGTAAGGGTGGAAACAGTTTGCACATTTGTATTGTTTCCGACCGTGTGATTGGATAACAGCTAACCAAACTACCGGTGCACATCGCCGCCATTCGGCTCGGTGAGAATACCTTTGAGTTTTGGCAGCATTGTTTGAAGTGTATTATACAACGACTTTGATCCCATTGCTTGTATAAAGTTACATCATCGCAACCTCCCTCTGTTAGAGTACATACTGCTCCACAAAAATGCACAATTTGCAGAGAGTTATGAGTCGATGGTCTTTTGAAGTGAAGTTACTGTCATTTCAACTGAGCTAACTGTCAGTAGACGAGCTCAATTATGCCACTCACTGATGTGGTCCTTTAAAACTGCACAAGTCTTCTTCTTTTTTTAAAACAATGGACAACTCAATGGAATGGAAAAAAAGGCCTGTCAGAAATCATTCATGAATTCCACCTGTAGCTCTATCAGCTTCCATAAACTGTTGTTCACAGATTCCGCCGTTAAAACGTAATGTTATGCAGAAACATTTTCTTTTGAAAAAGCACAATGAACCAAACCAAGCTCTCTGACCTGCTGCATAATTAGCCTCACCCCTGTGATTTTGTCTCTTTATCAAGAATGTTCACGAATCCCTGTGGATGACATCATCTTGTTCTGGAGAGTTGTAGCCAAACAGACAGAGAGAGAAGCAGCACCAAGCGTAGCATCCCGATCCAAGCCCTCAGCAGGCACTCTCTTGAGCCAGCAGACCTGGACACCAGTCGAGAGAAATGCCCCTCCCCCCCCCTATTATTGCTGCCTCTCTCCCTGTTCTTGAAAGCTTGGTTACATCATCCTCAGTGTGCACATTTCAATAATGCCTCTGAAATCTCCCACTGGCTACAAGAATCAGGGTGGGGGGGGGGGGGGACTAGGATGGAGAAAGAATAATAGCAGAATGTGCGATAAAGAATAATGACATGCATGCAGGAATCGTTGAGCATTCGTTGAAAGACATGAGTTTAAAACGTTTGGAACATGCCAATCGGATGTAGCTTTCTCTCTGTCCTCCTCTTCCCTCGTAATCCCTCCAAGTAGATGTGTAGTGGTAAGCGTTTGTATTGACTCAGGCTGGTCAGCCGAGCTCTCTTTTCAACCTTCAACCACCCCCCTCCTCCCCATTCAGCCAGTGGGGGGGCTCCGAGCTCCATGCAGACCCAGCCATAGCAGACATTTTTGTGGTGAAATCATTAAACCCACGTGCAGCTCTCTCTCTGTGGTCACTGGGGGTCGTGCTCCTCTGCCTTTAGCTGAATAAATCATAAAGTTTGCCGGGGGACCACACAAGAAGCCAGCACAGTGCAGCCAGCCCATCTAGTCTATGCAGCCAGCACAAAACACATGCACACGCACAGCCCCAGACCTTGTTATTTTTCAGAAAAACACCAGCAGCGAGACGGAGACAGAGGAAGCTAGACAGAGAGAGGCAAGGAGGCAAAACTGTTAAGGCATGAAAAAACAATAGTGAAGACATTGCATGAGAAATAACGTCAAAGAGAGGATACAAATGTGTAAAGTTAACATATCTGCGCTCTGTGAAACATAAAAAAGAAAGACTTGCAGGTACAGCAATGTGGAAATAAACAGAGAGAAAGGGAAAGATTGAAACTGAAGCTAATGCGCAAGAATTTGAAAAAGATGTCAACAACATTTGCTAGTAACATCAGCTCGGATGGAACTGAAAAAAAAAAACAACATTTTTCTGAGCGGGCTCGGGAGCATCATAAAGGAGAGAGATCCTCTCTCCCTCTCTGTCTCTGTTTGGATGACCTCGCCAGACTGATCCTTCAGACAAGACCTGACTACTCGAGGAGGAAGCACTGTCCTGTCTGAGGATCACATACTGTCTGGGGAACACTTAAACAGGTCCGGCTGAGAATGTGTGTGTTTGTGTGTGTGGGGCTGTGTGCGTGCATTCGTGTATTTGCAAGTTGCATCAATTAATACTGTCAACTACTGATTTTAGAGAAGAACGTCTGTGTGCGCTTCAGTCGTATTTAAATGTTTGATTGTACAAGAAGAACAGCGCTGGATGTTTTTGCTTCAGTATTTAGAACTTTACTTTTAAACCTCCTGTGAACCATGTTTTATATACACATTTCTACCAGGCACTTTTAACTGGCTCAATTTGATACTGATGCATTTATATGACCTACACAAACAAATGAGACCTGAGCTGATTATTCCTGAATCCCACGTTTCGATGACAGGCGATAGGTGCTCTGCCTCTAGTGGCAAAATCTGTAATTGCAGGTTTAGTTTATAAGTTATAGTATTAATACTAAAATGTGAACGTTTTTGTCTTGTTCATTTGTCATGACACGAAAATGTAGCTTTAACTGTTACTTTATAAAATATGGTTTCGAACAATGGCATTCAACAATGGCATATTTGACATGATCGGTTGTGTATGTTATTTCTTAATTTGCAATGTAAATTGGAATAAAAGGTAAAAAAGTGGAAATACAAGGGTAAAGTGCCTCATAATTGTATCTAAGTACAGTATTTAAGATGTTGTATATAGACTCCACCACTGCTTAACTTCTAATGTACAGACTGGTCATTTGATGAGTGAACCATGCATCTATACCATTACACCATCTTCACACTTGCTCCCACATTAAAGTCATTCATCAAGTTTTCCAAAAATCATTTTTTAAATGTTTGCTACAGACTTTCTCCAACTTAAATTCATCGACAAACGTAAACCACCAAACCACTTTTATTCTGTTTTCTAACACCATACTGTCCTGCTTTGTTGTTCCCTCTTTCTTCACCTCCATCCAGCCTCTGTCACCTGACTGGAAGGTGGGGGTCGTCACGCGTGTCATAGTGAGAAATGTAAGTGGCAGAGCAGCCTGGAGAAAGAGGAGAGGACGAGGGTGGAGGTTGAAACTCTACCCTCACCGTTAACGGAGGCCATACCACCTCTCGACCCCGGGCCACACATTTTTGAGTGAACTTTGGCCCTGTGACCACACCAGTGGTGCTGAGTACCTCCTCGAGTCATATATACACATACATACACACAGTATATCCTCAGACACCCTCTGGCTTGCAGGCAGGCAGCCATTACCTGGAGATTGTATCAGTGTCAGTGTGTGGGGGATTCTTGCTCCCTTGGGGTAAAGCGCAGAGGGCAGGCGCCTGATCTCTCTGTGAAATGTTAATGTGGAACAAAACAGGCTGAACTTTGAGTGTAGCAATGTGTGGAGCCGAGCTCACAGGTTAAAGCAAACCACCCGGTCAAATTCAAATTATCAAAAATTTGCCAAATGTGTAAAATTAGGTTTAAAAATCGCAAAAAAAACAACAACAGTATTCTCTGAAATGCTGGCACCACTTGTGTGGTCACAGCTGTGCGCTAAAGTGTTTTAGAAACATCATACTGTCAGTCGCTGATGGGTCATATAGTTTCGTCCTGTTGCTTTGCAAAGATCTGATGCAGATCTGATTGTAAATCCTGACATCTCGGGAATATGCATTCACAGAAAGTCAAGGAAGTTATCGTGAGCTGCAGGCTGTGGTAAGTATGTACGTTGTGTTGTAACTGTGTCTAGCTATTGTTTAGTGTTAAGGAAAGGTTATGCTCAGGATCAAGATCACATAAAGCCACGATATCAAGCCTGCAAAAAAAGATGAAAAACTGTTTAACAGTCCAATTCCACAATTCGGTATGAAATAGTGCAGTCTTTTTACATGTTTAATAAGGTTAATAATGTGACCAATCCCAAAACAAATCAGACGGCTTTGAGTGCTTTGCAAAGCTTTCGGAGCACACATCGATGGTTCCACAGTCAGATCACTGACTTGCATGCTTTGCAGTATATCTTAAATGTACTGCCTTCATTAGCCTGAGACAAAAATCTCCCATTCAAGCTACAGTTGGAGTTTTCATTAGCACTGGTATTTCAATTTTGAAGACCGTGAATTGGCCGAGGAATGCAGCTTGTTCCTTATCAAAGTCTGGAAGTCAGGGATCTGGAAATGCCTTGCTTTGTTGAGCGTTTAGTTTATCTGTCCCGTAATTGCACATTGTAAAACTGTCTTTCTGGGCTTCTTGCAATCCCCAGTGGCCAATGTAACCATCTGGCCCTCGCAAAGATCTGAGCAGGAAGTTATGTGAGACGTAAGAGGATAGGAACTCTGATAATGGATGTTTAGGCTCACATAAAGTCGGCTGATTCTTCAGCAATCCCGTCATTGTCTGAAGTACCTGTCACCGCGTGTTTGACTACCTTGCCAAAGTCGTCAATCTTAACGGTGCTTTCCTGCAGTAAGACGCTCAACAGGACGTTAACAAGCTTTTCACGTTTTTTTTTGTTTTTTTTTTGCACAACGCACTCTGCATTGGTGTGCAGGTGGAAAGCATGCAGACCGCTGCGTTACTCGACCTGGCATAAATGGTTCATTGAATCACAAATTCTGGCATCTCTTTACCTAAGTGCAGGTGGATGGAGCACACAGCCAAGTCTTTGTGCAAACTAGCATTGCAATATCACCACGAGGAGCACCTGCTGTGTTCCTGCACAAATATGTCTCTATTAGGAGTCTATATGTCAACATGACATAGTGATAAAAACATTTTTTCATTATTTTACCGTTATATTCTCCCTACTATCCTGTCATTTTAGGGCTTGTAAAGTTATGAAGACACATGTTCTGTGTCTATCTTCATCATGTTTGAACAATAAATCACTCTGTTAACACATGTATGCAGGTGGCTGGCAGCCTCTGCCCAGCCAAGTCACACAGTCCAATTGTGTAAGATGAGAGAGAGCGTGTACGTCCAGCATCCCTAGGTTTCAGAAATCTGGACACCGGGATATTAAGACAAGGAGGTCCGAGGAGAGTCAACCCTCTCAGGGCACCCTCTGTGCACAGATCCCTCTTTATGCTCCTGTTTATTATGGTCCCAAGTAATCCATGGCTTGTGCACTACACCAGAGCTGCCATATGTCAACATCTTGCTGGTGGTTTGCAGGGTTCCAAACAACAGATAGGGTGCACTGAACCTACCATGTAAACTTTATAAGACACATTCAGCCGAACTGTAATTATTTACAAAACCAGAGCATGGGAATATTTTTACTAGAGGAAGGGGGAAAGTTTGTTGCCCACGGCCTTTGATAAAAAAAAAAAAAAGAAAGTTATTAAGAATTATATTTTCAAAAGCACCTTGTTATGACATCTTCAACGCAACAGCGAGTTTGAAATCAAAGCTCTTATTTTTTAACGTAAGGACTAGAACATTCTGTATTGTATATGAGTGTTGAATTTGCGCAGCTTTCCCAGCATGGCTAACACACAGGATTGTGTGTGTGTGTCAACATTTCACCTTCAGTGCCTTCACGGTCTAATGGAGGGTTCTGCAAAATTTAGTCCACCTTTCCGTAGGGCAGGCGTGGCAGAAACCGGTGGGGAGAGGGGTAGTTGGTGAGGAGCGAGGGGGGTTATTTTTGTGAGCACCCCTACAATGCTCCACCTGTGCCTCAGCCATACCCCAGAGGACCACCCACTTAGGGAGAGAGAGGGCAGTCGAGAATCCCTATAACCTCTTTGGGTGGGCAATAAGGCCTTGCGCTGAAGTAGAGTGTTTGAGACAAGTGAAAGACTCAGGAGGAAGGACTCTCGAATACTATCACACCACCAGCGAAGAATAGCAAGTGCTGGTGTGAATTAAAGAGGTGCTACATCAGGGCAGCCTGTGTGTGTGTGTGTGTGTGTGTGTGTGTGTGTGTGTGTGTGTGTGTGTTAGTAGTAGTCACAGTAGTAGTAGTGGTAAATGCATTGTGTAAAGTTGAGTAAGAATGAAAAAAACTGACTTTATTTATCTGTATGGGAATTATACAACGGATTTACAAACCTGTGTTCGTTTCATCAGGGAACTCAGAAATCACCGTGCTAGACATCATGCTATAAATATCAAAGATACTGCAGACACTCCTCTCATCGCTCTCATCGCCACTTTCATGGTAAATTTCATGCAGATAACCATAAACATTAATAACTGTCAGTTATGACGCCAACATGAAACGGCTAACAGCAGATGAGTAGCAGGCCTCCACAGAAGACACACGGAGGTCCCAAAGGTCAAAGACACACTTCACCATTACTGACATACTATTGAGTAGGTTTGGTGCAGAGGGAGTCCTTATGGTAATATGAAACACCAGGGACGTGAACGCCTATCAGCTGTGATGTGTTTTTATTCTGATAAAATGTCTGCAGTTACCTGTAAACACACAAATCAGGGTAGTGAGAAAATACACATTTTATAGCAACTCATTTTATCGTGATCCTCTGTAAACCTGCATTTAATACTATTCTGTCTCTGTCGGGGATTATTGTCCACCTACGGACCCTGCTTCATCCATTAGTGGCCCTTTCCCAAGTCGGCTAGATATGGCAATGAACATTAAAGAGGGTCTGGCCTGATTTAAGTGGCATAAACCTCCCTATCTGTAAGCGTAAAGCCGGAGCTCAGTGTTGATTACGGCCTTGTTTGAAGGCGGGAATTTAAGGCGTTGTTAGACTTGTACTGCATTGCTTTTTGGATGGTCGAAAAGCATCTGAATTACAGTCCTCCAACATCTTTAAAAACAAGCAAAATGTTCTATCTGACAGTACGGTCCACCGCACGCAGCTTGGTGTGGAAAAAAGAGAATAGACAGGATTTGCGTCTGGTCCCGCTCTGCGACAGCAGGCTTTTTGAGTGTGGCTGTTGACCATAAACACTTTGCTGTCTGATGGTGGGAGGACGAGTCGTAAAAAGTAATCGTTTCAAGCACACTTTGGCCTTCAAGATTCACTCTGTGACAACTTTTAGGCATGGAGCGAAAAAATGAGTGTCAATTTGAACAGAACAAAGCCAACATTAAAATGAACCGCACATCGGTCAGCGAGAAAAAAAACACATGCTACTTTAATCAATGCACGGGAACCAAAGATCTGGCATCAATCACATACATCATAGCGTCTTTTCATCGTAGGTAATTCTGTGTGAAAGTAAGTGTAAATTACACGTAAGGGCAAGGTGTAAGGATGAGCGTCTGGTTGTGTTTGCTTGTATCTATCTTTGCTTATATGAATGTGAGTGATTGATGGCTGAGGAAAGAGGTGAAGGCCTCCTCCCCGGTGGTCTGACTGGGCTCTTAGCCACTGTGCAATGATCGCTGCTGCTGCTATCCCTGACCCACATCACCACATCATTGACACTAAACCGACCGCCAATCTTCCGTTGGCCTGTTGCCCTTGGCACCGTCTACGCTGGAGCTGTTTGGATTATCACCCGGCTTCATAATGAACGCTGAACAATAATGAAGAGGAACACTGTATCCACAAATACAAGATAAAGTTTGTTTGTCTATCATTATTGTCAGGCTGACTAATATTTTCCTCTTTAAAAAAACAGAAAGAAAACGCAGTACACACTGCTGCACAGGCCAACCCTGCGGTGCACGTGTTAAGTGGCAAACACAGGGAGGATAAAACAGCTCAGGAACACTATCCCATGTTCAAATAAACAGAGGTGTGTGGGGTCTGAAGGACAAACACACATTCATTAGGTGTCTCGGTGCCTCCAGACCCGTAGTGTTTGCGCAGTGATGCACATACACATTCATACACGTACACACACACACACACACACACACACACACACACAAACACACGCACATACTCTCTTTTTTATTTCCCAATTTCTCTTTTTCTCAAACACACACTCACACAGAGTACAACCCCCAATTAGACAATCAAACAGCTCCACTGACCCTTAGCTTCTCTGGGATTTGGAGTTTACGCCCCGACATGGGCCGCCCATTCCTGTTTACCCAAGAAACCTGACTGATGGATTGTATTGTTTGGCCTTTCGCAGTTATAATTGGCTCCGTTGTATAGGTTAAAGCTTGGGATATATTCCGCAGGCCCCAAACATGCCACGCTTGGCCTCAGGGTCAATGACACTCATATCAGACCAGGGCCCCCTAAATGGTAAAAGGGTCAGTAGCGAACATCACTGGCTCACTAACGACATCGGTCGGTGGCGATGACTTCACCAACTTAGCCCCTTGCTGCTGAACCAGAGACACAAGCTCGGCCAAGCATGTCTTCTAGTCCCCCAGCACCCAGTAAATATTTAGCCAGAACTCCACACTGTGACACACAGCCAGTCCAAACAACCTGCTAAACAATTATCATTGGCATAATCTGTATACTCCACTGCCTTCTTTATGTATCCATGTGTCAATATAGTATTTGGCTTTAAACCGCCATGTGATATTTTGTTAACTTGAAATGTCAAATTGTACTGAATGTGTACCAACTATCATTCTGACACCACAGAGAACGAAAACATACATTTCAAGATGGTAAATCAAGGCTGTAAATAATATCCAGGGACTAGGTTCAGCATGTTTCTGCTTTCACAAGCAGCATTGTACCTCAAACACAAACATTCTGCAATTCTGCATCAAGAACAAGTCGAATGCGCACAAGACGGTCAGCCCTGAAAGTTGATAACCAGGCTGGCAAACTTAAAAAAGGCAACTGCAAAGAGAGTAAACCCAAGATGTCAAAATAGCGGTATAACAATTCAAAGCATTGGCTATAGACGTCAGCTGAGTGACATCACAACAGCGACCGTGCTTGTGTAATTGTATACAGCTAAAGGACAAAATGCTCGGTCTAAATTCTTATTACATAACAGATGATTCAGCCATCGGCTGAAAAACTGTTTACATTACGGTGGGAAAATAGCTTCACAAAAAAAAGCTTAGACTGTATGCTATGATGGAAAAATAATTGTGTTCTGTGAATCTACAAGTGTCATTAATGACTATGCCACAGGTTGCTAAGCATTCAACAAAGACAGGTGCAAACACATGACACCTCTGTGTTTGGCCACTGGTGAAGTTGTCACACTTGGTTAAGCAAACATTTGTTAAAATATGGCTTCTGCTCCTCTGCTGCTCGCTAATGAGGCTGCAGGCACAGAGATTGAAGGATGTCCAGCATTTTACTTTTGCATTTTGTGTGTTGTAGTTTGTGTTACACTCTCAAGTTTTATTTCCGTCCACACTGGAGGTCTACAGCAGTGATGAAGAAGCAACACGGCACTCACAGTAACTGAGCTGTAATCCAACAATGATAGACGTTTGTGTAATGTGGCTGTGGCTGCCTATACTGCCAAATGCTATTTTGATTTCCAGATAATGCTGCACCGTTTGTGGTGGCCATCCAAAGTTAGATGGACCATATCTTTTAAGCACGTACATGTGCAAAATGGATAGTAAAGTATAGATCGTCATACACACTGAAGGCTGGACTGCCACCAACCTTTATTGAACTCTCTGAGATGAGTAATGAAAAGACATCGTAGTAGTAAAAAACAAGTAAAAAGATGAGAAAAGTCCAAGAGAAAGGTTTGTGATGCAAGCTAACAAACCATTTATAAATGGGGTAGATGGATAATGAATTTTCTTAAATTACAATGAGCAAAGTTGTTTTCCCCCAAACACACTGCTGACTCACAAGTGACCTCTAAAGCAAACTTCCAAAACATTCACTTAGTGATCAGAACATACACTGCATCGTTTTCATTTACATCATACTGCTCAGTGAGAGCAGAAATCTACATCTCCTCCCTTGATTATCTGCCACATTTGATTCATCGTACATGACAAAATAAATGCCAATACTTGAACAGCACAGTGTAAAACATGAAGCAAGTTCAAGAGTGTTTGAACATCACTGATGGGATTCAACCGCAGCAGCTCTGTCCAGTTGACCACACAAATATTTGGAGTACGCAGTGATACTTGGCAGCCTCCTTCTCCTTGAAACAGCATGCAAGCCACAGGTTGTGAAAGACTGGTAGGGGGAAAAAAAACCACTTTCTCAAGGAAGGACAAGTGTTGAAATGCATCTGAACATGACACTGCAGTGCACAGATGATTTATGATTAATCCATCCTTTCATTTTCTTGCTGGTTTATAACACCAGGATTGTCGAGTTTTGTTGTCTCTGCCTTGGACTCCGAATTCACAGAGCTCTTTTGGTGGGCTGAGTGCACCGCAAGAGCATACAGGCTCAGTTCATTTAGCATCTTAATACAAAACATGCCATATGGCTTCTATGTCTTGGCCTGTAAAAGCAAAGCAGCCTTTCTAATCAAAGACATTGTGTCAAAGGAATACTGATTCCAGTTGTGGCCTAATGTTGGCAAGACACCCCGTTTCTTTCTTTATATTCCTCTGCCAAAGGCTGAATAAAAAAGTCATGGTTTTACAGGAAATTAGCACAAACTGTACATCTAAGAGTATCGACGTCAAACACCTGCTCGAATGCAGACCACCATTCGAATACAAATATTGCTGTTCGCCATTATGCAGAGTATATACCAGTTGGAATTGAAAACAGACTCCTACATTAAAGGGTCGGTTCACCAAAAGTACAAACAAACATATTTTTCTCACTTCCAGATAGTTTTGTTTTTTATCCAAGCTTTGACGCATTAGAGTCTGAGATTTACTTCCACCACTTCAACATAATGGACGTGAATTACATTTGATTTAGACTATGAGCAATTCATTAAATAATTGGTGCGATAGTTTAGTCTGGACCATCCAACCTAACATCAGACCAATTTCGCCAGCCTTACTGCTAGCACGGTTAAACTTACATTAACAAAAATGAAACAGGAATGTTTCGCTCCAGAACCAAGGAGCAAGTTCCTCTTTACTATCTACAGACCTCAGTGTGGACAGTTTTCATTTGAACAACATTCTACTGAAGCCACAGTGTCTCTGAAAAGAGTTGACAGTGTGTTCTGTCGAATATTCAGAGTAACAGGGAAGTTCATTCTCAGATTGTCAACTTGCTTATAGAGTTGTTAAATAAAAAAGACGCCGTCTTAACGACAAAACACTGCCTCTCTGACAAGGAAAGAATGGATAAGCCGCAGAGGGAAACCTATTTGAGTCTTTGTACATCTCAAGTCATGTAAGTATACTTCAAGTCCTTGGTGGTCCAGTACTGCTATCAGCATCTGGAATGCAGCACAGTGGTGACTGCACCCTGAAAGTTCTGCTCAGTATCTTTGCAATTAGCTGAAGATAAACTTGGTGTTATACACTGACCTGATTTATCCTTTGTTTCTTAAATTATTTACAAAATTATCTTTCCCACAAGAAAGTACAAACATGTAGCCTGTGTTTATGGTCACTGACTTTGGTTAATTTGTTGTCTGCTTTAAACGGCTATGACGGGAGTATGAAGATAATGATGCAGTGTTTACGTGTTTGAGTGTTTTGTGGTCATAGGCCTGCGACTGTTTGCCTGTTTTGTACTCTTGTGCAGATGGGCTTCCACTCATGGGTGGAGGATATCTGCAGGTTTCAGACCATGTGAGAGACGGCTCGTCTGTCCAAGTGTCAATGTGATGGAGGGTTTGAGGAATGGGAGGGGGCCATACAGTGGCAGACAGGGCAGTGACCCCATCCGTCTGAGATAAACCCTGCTGAGTGAGGTCTGAGGTCGGGGAAGAAACTTCTTAATTACACACAGTGCGTTTACATGCACTTTGGGAAATCGTCAGATTTTTTGCATTGACTTAAAGTATCTACATCTGGGAAGAGAAACTTGGGTTTCTTGTTCATGTACACATTTACTTGTTTTTGATACGTGCCCATGTGGATGACACATATTTTAATGCAGCAATGAAAATAAAGATTGTTACCAGTCCTCTTTCTGAAATGTTTGATTCCAAAATTCAACGAAATGTAAAACTGACACTAATACAGATGAGTCTGGACAAGTCAGTCTCCACAGCTGACTGTAAAATTCAGATTAATTTCCACAGCAAGAAAAAAAGGTCTGCTACTCATTTAAAGCCAGTTCTCCTGCACCATCAATCCAAATGCTCCTCCAATAAATGAAAGAAAAAACGTGTTCAGCTGCAGTCATATATAACTGACTGATGACACTTAATATGGATGACAACATATGGTAGACATTACGGAAGAAACCTGATTACTGCATGTAGCGAATACAGACTTTACATTAACCAGATTATTGCAATGTGTATCAAACCCATTCTGTGATTTCCTAATTGAACTTTAATTCAACCTGTTTTTCTCATGTGCATGGAAAACACATACTGACTGACTCAAACCTGTCTCCACTGGGGCCAACATTGAGACCACCTTCTGACACAACGCTCACGTGCTGCTAATGAGAACCTTAAGGCCATAAGGAGGTAAAACACATCTGACTAACATGCAGTCGTGCATGACCAATACTGAGACTTTGTAGCCATTAAAGTGTTAGGTGATACATAAAGAGTAATAGCGGGGGCAAGGTGGAAATGCAGCTGGACATAAATAATGAAACATGTCAATGTCACACTGAGTTTAATGCAAGTGAAGCTAACAAAAGCAGTAGCAAAGCTGGCACATTACAGTTCTCAAGCTGTTGCATCAAAGCTACCACTAAATACCTTCCATGACTGGTATGAACACACAAAGGAGACCACAGTTTAAATTACATTTAGGGAGGCAATATGAAAATGTATACTGTAATAACTGGGTAGTGTTTTCGAGCAGACGTACCTTGGGCTAACTGAAAGGGATTAGAACAAAAACATCCTGACAGGAGAGAATGGCACATTATAAAAATGACTCACGCTTTGTAACCAGATCCCAGACAAAGGGGAAGTTTTCACTTTGGCTTTTTGATATAAAAGAAAAAGGGCCAGACGAGGAAATATTACTCTGAAATGAGACCTCAAAATAAGTCCCTGGGACAAAAAAACACAGTTGGTTCCCAAACAGTGACCTTTCTACGGCGGGATGAAAAAAACTGATTCCACACTACGCCCAACTGCCTTCTTTGGAGTGCCTGTTCCATTCGCCTCTTTTCCGTCTGTTGTAAAAAGATCCCGACGTAAAGAGGCTGTGTAAACCGGGATTTCACAATTGACCACAAGCCCTGGGAAAACCATATAATGCCCACTCTTGAGAGAACTTGTACAGCACTGCACTATCATACCAATCATCCCTCCAAAGTCAAGCTGAGGACCACCTTGAGAGGTACTTTTCCAAATAATGGAAGTAAAATACTTTCCATTTGCTCAATATAAATAAGGGTGGAATTGATTAATCTGGCTTGTGTGTCTGGAGGCATTTTTTGTTTTAATGATAAAAGTTCAACTTACAGTACATGGCAGTAAAGGCAAGACCCCTCAGATGAAATGTACAAGTTTAGAGTGAAGATTGCCTTTCATATCCACAAAAGTATTCGGGGCATAAACTTACTGGCATGGTTTTTATAAAGTCAGATCTTGCTTACAAAAAGGAATGACACTGTTGGTCAAAGTACTCAACAGTCCCTAAGAATGTCACGCCATTTGATATCACCTGTACTTCTTACCTGTCTGTGTCTGCAAGGATTACAGAAAAGTAAAGCCAGTGTGTGATGAATATTTTCACTTGAGGTGATTAGCCCAAAGGCAAGTTGATAGCCAGCTAATCACATTGGTGGGGCCTTATTCATCAAACTTTTTAGAGAGTACTTTAAGAAAACACACACACACACAGTCTTGCAGGTGCACACACACACACACACACACACACACACACACACACACACACACACACACACACTCCTCAACGTGACTTATTCGACGGCCATGAGACGAGAGGAGCACTCACTCGCTCGGGCCTACCTGATGGAGAGCCTGAGAGGCCAAGCAGGAACAGATGGGCTGAGGACGGCGGGGAACTGGGAATGAGGGAGTAACGGGAGGGAAAGACGGGAGAGAGCATTGACAGTCAGGGACCACCATCAATGCTGCCCACACCAGACTACACTTAGCACCACTCGCCTGCCCGCCCCCATCCCATCCCACCAAATTAATTTGCAGCTCAGTGATTCTAGACTGTAATGAATCTGCAACGTGCACACATATGTACGGTGCCCAACATGGTACTACTTTGGGATCTTTTAACCCCCCGATGGAAACATTTACAAACAAGTGGCCGCAAAGAGTCATCAATCGGCACATTAACCTCTTTCTTGCCTTTGGGGATTGTGCTATACTCTATTATAGGGTTCAGAGAGGACCAAAGAAACTGAAACAGGGGAGGAAATGGAAATAGTCCCTTTCAAAGCAGGCTAAAGAGGCAATTAGCCGAGCAAAAACAGGACCAAGCTATCGTCACTCCAGTCCTTGTCTTCCTTTTGCTTCAAGATCAGAAAAGACATGATCAAAGTGAAGTGAGAGATTTGAGACCCTTGAGAGGTGAAATGACCACTTCTAAGCTCCCTGAGTTGGAATCTAAAGCGTCAGTGTGCCTACACATCTGGAACGGCATCTATGTGAAGCCAATGCTGCTGTATTTATCTCCCTGGAGCTGTGTCGTTGTATTTGTGTGTATTTGTATGCATCAGGCATTGAGTATCGAGTAAACAGCGACGGGACACTACGTCTTCCCGACTTGTGCAACCCGGTATGTGTCTCGTGCCACCGCGCCAGGAAGCCCTGGGTGGCTTCAGTTACTCATGCCATGTGTATACTCTAGCCAAACAAGGCCTAAGGACACTCCAGGGTGGTACAGAGGAAGGAGGGGCGAGGAAGCTAAAGGCGAGGTAGTGTGGTCCGATGGTTGAAGCCAGTGATTTAGGGGCTGTTGATACCGGGCAGACAGCCCAGGCTCAGTCACTGACTCACTGTAGATGACGCTGCATAAGTCACTACACTTAAAATGTCCTCATATGTTTAGAAATGTTCAAGTGGAAATCAGGCGCGCTCACACAGCTGGAAATCGCTACTGGATCTGATTTTCGTGTTTCTCTCTAGCTTTTCCCTCAAGCTTTCATAAACAGATGGCCGAGGCTCATTAAGCTGTTGTCAGGACTATTAATGACATTGTGAACACTTTCCGAGTTCTGTGCGCCTTAGGGCTTGCGATTGCCAAAGCGGAGCCATTAAAGAAGGTGTGAGAATAACACAATGCTGCTGTGTGCTGCAAGGTGAGCGATGGAAGTCATGACAGAAACATACACACATCCTTGAATGGCTGTTGGGCTGAAGTTAATGATTTCATGTTCGCGGGGAGAAAGCCCGACAATGTTGCATTGCATGTTTACTTCAATACTGCGGCAGAGTGGACACACGACATTCATATCTGCTACTAGTACATGAGATAACACAACAGTTGCCATATGTTTCTAAGTTCTAAGTTCAGAACATTTTATGGTCTTGAACTCAAACAAGAGTGTGCAGCCACGACTGCGGCTCTGTGATGGCTATAATAGGGCACATCGCTGCTTTTAGCTAAATGCTAATATGCTTAGAATTTTATAAGGTTAACATGCTTGTATTAGGAAGGTATAATGCCCACCATGTTCACCATCTTAGGAACAAGAAGCATGCTCAAATATGTTGATTCAAGTGATTACAATTCATTCAGTGAGGAATATGAACAAACAAAATTTCATTGCAATCCATCCAATTGTTGAGGGATTCTACTCAAAGCCACACATGTGAGATGTTGTGGAGGAAATGTTTGGGTATTATTAAAGTCGTTAGGATTCAGGCTGTTAGGACCATGAATGTACATACCAAAATTCATGGTAATCATTCAATTTACTATTAAGATATTACTACTAAAGACGAACAGAAAAAACAACATTGGCATTCATAAAATAAAAAAAAAGAAAATCACTTGCAAAAAGACTTGTCACAGACAAAGGTTGAATTTGATTCCAACATATTTAAACAGGACTTTGTCAGGAAGATCCTGCTTTTCTTGCAGCTACGCAGATGAATTATTCTGGGCCAACAGCTAAGTGCTGGCTCCCTCTGACGACACTCAGAGACAACTCTAGGTGGACTTGTGAACTGTGAGGTGTGAGGTAGTGGTTTCGCCTGCCCGGAATGGAAAAATTCAAAACAGCTCAAATAAAGCCCTGTCATCAGTGCTGTTGTGTATGCTCGTGATTGTGTTAGTGAGTTATGAAGCAAACAATGCAGAAACAGAATAGACAGAGAGAACAGAGTCAACTTTCAACATCTCCTCAGTCTGGGAAACAGTGGAGGCGGCAATGAGAGCTCGCAGAGCTCCAGACCCATGTTGTTGATCCTTATGTGGTCACACGCAAACCTAACCATCTTCCTCTGGGATATCCTCTCTGAGTGCATGAGAATTCCCCCACTGACCCTGCAGAAATAAAAGGACAAAGCAGGTGGTATCTTTTCTTTTTTTTTTCTTTTTTTTTCAGGGAATCAATATTGAATCACAAGCACGATCCCAATTGAGTTAAATAAAAGCAAAGTGAGCTTCAGAATTCTACCCCACACCTGAAATGGGATGCAATAAATGTAATACAACCAGATTAGTTTGGATTACTGTGGAGGGAAAGTATTGCAAGAGAAGACAGTTCATACAGCTGTTTGCTTATTTCCTCTTGTGTATGCAGGTATGTACTGTATGTGTATGCATGTATGTACTGTATGTGTGTGCATGTATGTACTGTATGTGTGTGCATGTGTCTGCTCTTAGCCTGTGCCTCACTCGGACTCTGTCAGCTTAAAGCTGTGGTCTGTCAAACTGTGATTCTCTCTAATGGTCTATCTCTCCCAGCAGATGTACTCCTCTTTGCTCCACAGCTGCATCCCACATGTTTTCACGCTGTTCGACAATGCAGTTATATTCTTTTTCTTTGCATGGAGCTCGAATGTTGGTGGTGGCACATTCATTCTCTGCACATGGTTTTGTCCCTTCCCTCCTTTACATCCAGAACACTGCAGTAGCACTTTGGCTATACTTGGTCCTGAAATGCCTCCAGTTGGGTAACATAAGGAATGTTGAGGGTGGGGGGTCAGATCTGGCAGGGTCTGCTATACGGCTTCATAGTACACACAGTCATTTCCATAATTGCCCACAATCAAACCCACCCCTCCTGGATTCCTGTAGATAAGCTGAGCTGGGGCTCTGGTGAGTGCCGGAGACCCCCAAGTAAGAACAGGTGCCGCTAATGTCACTGATTTCAGATTCTAGCCAAAGAAAGGGGGGCTGTTTCTTCTCCAGTAATTGCCATGGTTGGACATTCCCTTTCGGATCGCAAGCGTGTGACTTTTCTGATGAGGAGAATGAAAGAGGATTTGTCCCACACTTGATACAGTACTATCAGGAGGCACATAAAGATGGCAGTATGTGCTATTGTCAGGCAACAAATTGCTGCCCAACAGGTCAAAGCGATTGATTCACAATGTAGCTGATTTCCCACTGCCAAACACGCGTGATTCTACATTCTGGGGCGAGTAGAATAAACCTTTCGATCATATTTTGCAACAAAGTCAAACACCCGTGACACAGTTTGTAACATAATATTCATTTTCATAATGTCACTGTCTCACAGAAATCCCCATGCCTCTTTCATGAGCTCATTTATTTGATAAAAAATAAAAATAACGTATTGCTCATTTTTCAAATATTTTAAAGACTTGGCTCATGGCCATGAAGTTACTCCAACATATGGACAGCAGTGGAATATTATGAATTCAGACCACGATGTAAAAATACTGCATTAGTAAAAGTCCTGCTTTCAATATCATACAGAAAGTAAAAGTACATATTATAGAAATAGGCTAATGTGAATCATTTGGGCAAAGCAATCTATAGGTTATTAGCCATAAGGGAACTGAAAAAAACCCACAAATAATATAATATAATAGACCACATGTCTGTATATTACTTTTTAAATCACACATTCAAAGTAGAAACAGACACGAGTAATACTGATCTTTACTGTTTAAGTCGATGGAGCCCAACACAGTGCGTCTCCCACTTCTTCCCCTCTCCGTCCGCTGCTGTAGCAGGTAACTGTTTATCCTCGACGTGGACGCGACTGACTGTGGCCACATGCGCGCACCCGCGAAGTCATACGTCACCGCGCTCGCTCCTCTTCTCGCGCGCTGGTTAAAAAGAAGGAGGAAAGAGCACGGGAAAACATGTGAGCGGTCTGAGGACTTTAGTGAGAGACAACTTTTATGTCTTCTATGTTTTTTTTTTGACCCCGTGCATGCACAAACCGCCGTGTTGTGCTTACAAGGATTTACATCTAAAGGAACGTCTGTTGCAGTTGGGGTTTTGACTTTTTGATTTCATCAGGATAAATTATTATTGTTTTGCTTTTATTTTATTTAGTTGTATTTCTGAGTTGTACTATATATGACGAAGCAGAAGCAACAACAATGTGTTTTTAAACAGCTTTCTTTATAGCAGTGAGTCAACATTAGGACACCTGTTCTGATTAACAGCATATTTGTAATTTTCTGGGAGTAATTGGCTTCTGCTGCTTTGAGAAATCCAGCCCAAAATAAATAAATACAGAGGCTGCATTGCAGGCTAACCCCACTCCTATTGTAGAAAAGGGGACCACAACTTTTTTTAATTTTTTTTTTTTATTGCATTTTTTTTATATATATATATATATATTTTTGTGAATCATTTTTTATTTTTCTATCACTATGAAGCATTTGCAATTTGTGCTCGTCCTGTCCATCGCGGTCAGCGTGTGGGAATGTGGGGACGCAAAATTCGGCGAGAGAGGAGAAATTAGCCCCAGGAGAAGAAGATGTTACGACGGAAGCTTGCCCAAGCGGCTGAAGAAAAGGGAGCGAAAAGTGCTGCTTGACGGCAGCAACAGCGGAGAAGTTTGCCACAGGCTGTACCCCCGCGTGTCCTGCTGTCCCACCAGGAGAGTCGCCTATCAGATCCTGCACCGCAGGGATGCCCGGGTAGGTTAATGTCCACCCACCACGCTGCATTTTCAAACCAAGACACCGGGGCTTTTACTGCTTGAACGCCCGAGGTGATGCATTTCACCCGCAGCCCTGTTTTGTATTGTCATTCTAGCTCTTGTTGCAGGAAGCTGAATTTGGGGATGGTCAGGGGGAATAGCCCTGCGGCGACGCTTCCCCTGAGTGTCCTGAGGGGGAAAGTATTGTTTTAACGTAGCTAATGTGCGCGTGGTAGCCTGGCAGGTGACCTCACCATGCATGGGTGTTATTTAATATCACCTATAGGTTCGCCCTGTAAAATCCCCATCTGTGAAACGCACGTTGTGTCTGTAGGCTCCTGTTATGTTATCACGTGTGCATCTCGTATGATTTCGCTAAATCCCTCCAATAGCTTCTCATTGATTAATGTATTGGATTATTATTTTGCTTATATACTACATCATTTCTGTCAGTGTGTACCTGTTTTGTTGTTGTTGTTTGTTTGTTTTTTACGAACCTGGTCTGAAGCTGATTTCCCTGCTTTTGAGGATATCTTTTCATTTAGTTTACTGGGTGTATATATATATATTGCTCCACACTGGAGCTGTGCAACGCGCTTCGGCGTTACCATGGTAATCATTTGCCGTTTTACGTTACTTCTCGCCACAGTCAACTTTAAGTGCCAGGAGAGAGGAGCAGCCTGCTAGACAAACTGCAAAGCTTAATCCTCAACATGTTCTTTTTTTTTCTTCTTTTTTTTTTAAAGTAATGTGATTCCCGTAGCTGATAACGAACTGTTTACCTGTCGCCTGGTTGACAGCCGTTAGTTCTCAGTGTTATTTCAGCGTTAACGTGCAGGAAGTTGTTCGGTGGCTGTCGAGGGGAAACAATCCACGGAATGTACCGCGCTCGCACTTTTACGACAAAGTCTCGTCCGTTGTGGCAACGGCCGAAGTGATCGAATGCTCGCTACCATGTAGCGTAAGCAGGAATTTTACACATTCGCTCAGTTTCCGGGGGAGTTAAAGGCATTACAACAACAACAACAACAACAACAACAAAAAGCGACTGCATGTACTAGTTGATTCTGTTGGATCCCGACTGAAACATTTCCCTGTAAAGCCGTTCCTAGAATCACTCAGTGGCTGGGTGGTATCTCACTTTGTGTTGCGACAAAAAGCCATATTGCATCATTTAATTTGCCCAAGTCATGCAAATAAGAGGAGGAGGAGGAGGAGGAGGAGGAGGAGGAGGGAGGGGGTGAATAGGACAAACTCGACTTCTCCTCCTCCCCATTACACTGCCCACACACGGAGCCCTTTCTGATTATGGCAAAAGAATAACAACCACACCATTGTGTTTGTTGGTTTCACTAATGGGAGAAGCTGGAGAACATCACTCTCCCCCAGTCATCAGCCCTGTCCAATCGTAATGCCTTTGAGAGGGTGTGTGTCCTTCACTATATCCCCCTGCCAACCAACTTACACCTATTCCCTGAGGACAAGTGTTTTGTTAAAGCTTAGCATTGCCCACATCAGTGCTCTCCCCCCTCTCTGTCTCCCTGACCATATGAGGTTAGCACAGTGTTCCTGATTTATTGCATTTGAATGGCAAGTGGGTTTTTTTTTTCTCTCTCCAAGTTCGGCAATGTATTTTATTATGTTTGTTCCGGCAATTTCATTGGCAAACGCAATCATGCAGATGCTCTCCTCGAAAGAAGTAATCCTGTAACAGCTGTTCTCCCATGTGACGCCATGCATTGCAACTTGGTGTGGTGCCAACTTTAGAGAATGTAATGTAAACATCTGAAATAGCCCGGTAATACCTCAATGACTATTTTAGTTTCTTCCACCATTATTGCTCCATGTTTGTTTGATTATGGCTCTGTTCTTGACTTGCTTTAGCATGTCCTCAGCAAAAGTGCAACAGCTGAGCCTCATTGCCATTTTCTCCTTGCTTTTGAGGAACGTATTCACTGAGATTCAGCTAAACACAACAAACAAAGGTCCACTTGTTCTGTTTTGGATGATGGCAACATTGGAGCCCATCCCGGCAACATATGGACACAGAGCATGGCTGAGAGCACACAAATGCTACTCTCCGTGGACCTTGTGCCAGCCCATGGCACACAGAATCAATGGGCAATTTAGAGCAGGAGGGCAGGCATGCCCACGACACTGCATGGCACGGGTTTTGAGGGAACGGAGACAGAGGAACACACCGCACAGCCTGGAGCTCCCTTTTTTGGAGGGGGGAGGGGGGGTGGCGTCAACAATTGGATAAAAATATAAACCAAAAGTGAGATTCCGATCTGAGTTTATCCATGGAATCTCAGTTCGGCCACAATTTGTTTTGCCATTTAGAATTCTGCTAAACTTTCTTTTGTGTTTAGATATTGTATGTTAGTATATCATTCAGGTAGACCCTCAAGTGTTTGCCAGATGTTCTGCTACCTGTTGGGTAAACACAGCTCTGAATAGCAGAACATCTTTTCTCCAGTTGCAGTTTATTTTGCTGTCAGAATGACTAGTCAGGCCTCCATATGTTGGCCTTGGGTCCGCTGGTTTAATTGACTTCGACAGACTGCTAATTTGTTGATACCAGAGTGGGAATGATGTGCCTGTCTATCTCTAAATTGGTGTTTACACATGGACCTCACACAGAGCAAAGCACTACCAGCCTGCCTGCCTGGCTGCCCAAGCAGCGCTGCTCTTGACCTAAAACAGATTACATTGTGTTTTATTACAGCTAATTTGTTACGTAAATAATCCTGCTAATTTCTTTTGGATTAACTCTTTGTGTACTTTTGTGTAATGACCCCCAAGTCTGTCTTTTAGGCTCTTATTTGGCTTCATTCATTTCAAGCCCGCGATCTGTCAGACATGGGAATTGTAATTTGACTTTAACTGTTTATGAACTTGGGTAAGTAGGCAGTGAATGAGATTATTTCTTTGTTTATTTCTCCAAACAGACAGGGTGTTCCAACCTCAATGTTTAACAAATTGGTATCAAAGGATATAGCATTGCATAATGCAGAATATGTTAGGATATAAATTTGAAAAAAAACCTGTGTACATAACTTTGCTAAGATTCAGTTTGTGTAGATTAAGATTGTAAAATTTCTGAAGAAATATTTCAATGGGAAATGTAGTCAAGAGGCTATACCGCTATCACCAGTAGACATTTGGAGTGTCTTTGCAGTGCGAATGGTGTGAATTATCATGCAGACCGTGGTGCTGTAGAGATGCTGCAGACTTTCACACCATCCAAGTGACTATCTGTGTCTCTGCTCATTCTTCATTCATCAAATGATGCAACCAAAACAAGAACTGTTCAGCACAATACCATATCAACCAAACAATACGTATCAAGATGAAAAACATGAGGATCATGTAGCATATATATATATATATATATATATATATATATATATATATATATATATATATATATATATATATATATATATATATATATATATGCTACATATATACATATATATATATATATATATATATATATATATATATATATATATATATATATATATATATTATACAGACATGATGATATTGATTAACGTGAGATAATGGGGTATTACACATAGTGTTGTCTTACACCTTGTTGCCATCAAGAGGGTATATCACTCTGAATGTGTCTTATGGGAGAAAGATGTTGTTATCAGACAGTTGCTTTCTGGCTGTGTTGATCTAACTTTCGAGTATTCGTGTGACGTAGAGATCATTGCCTATCTGTGAGGTACCTGGGGTGAAGTTGGCTAATTTAAGGCTGTTCAATAGAAAAGTACTTTTTCTAAATATTTAATCAAAACCTTTAGTTTTACACATTACATGGACTTATATATACACGATACAAAATGTAGGCAAACGTTTCCCCTTAAAACATATCGGACTCACCGGAATCATTTATAAACACTTTATTTTGTATCCGGTTTCACATTTCTTTTAAATCTCTGTGTTTTTTTTAAATTCATGATTCCGTCTATTTCAAAACGCACCTCACATTCTGAATTCAAGAAGTCAAAGTGAACTGCCGAACCTTTATAATCAAGCAGTGGGCCTTGTTGCGTGTGGTCCCCAGATTTTCTCCACCAACAACACCGAATGTGGACGTCTCCTGGAGGAGATCAAGTGTGCTCGTTGCTCCCCCAATGCCCAGGTGTTGTTCCACTCCTTGGACATGGATAAGATGCCACACAGGGAGCCAGACCTGCCGCGGCTCTGCCAGGACTTCTGCCGTGAGTTCTACTACACCTGCAGGGGGCACATACCAGGTAATTATACAGATAATAATGACCATGAATGTGACTTGAATTATAGCTCCTGTGTGGTTACCTGGTGATACCCAAGCAAACATATATATATACACACACACACACACACACATGAATGGAGTGAAAGTAGGCGTAAGTTATACCTGCTCATTTTTCCCATGCTTTTGAAATGAAACTGGCACTTTTTGATTGTGATGAATTCAAATTCCCAGCAGGCCACATTTCTCATTGAGACACAGCCTGCACATGTAGAACTGGCAGATTTTTGGACTTATGCAAGAAGTGGTGCGTCAGTAGTCTGGTCTGTGGATATTTATTTATCCAGCTCTTACCTCATCTGACCTCACCTCCATTTGTTGCTGAGCTTGTCTCATCCATTTGCGGCCTCTCTCCTCGCTTTACTGTTGCACTTTAATGCATCAGTAAAATGACTTGCCACACACTGCCCGTACAGACGCATCACAAGTCTGCAGCCTGACGTCGCACATTTGGTCTCGCAATATTTTAGCTTTTTATGAAGCAGTATTCCATCTAGCTGTGTTTATGGCGCCAGGTGCAGAAAGTTTTGTTCTCTTGTCTGTGTTTGGTTTGTTTGGACCGTGCAAGTTTATTTTAATCAGCATAAATATGTAAACATGACGTTTTTTTGGAGACCTTGAATGTTGTAACAGTCACCGATCGGAGGCGTTTCCTGTCATGTGAATGGAAAATATTTGATTTGACGGGTGTGAAAACATTCACCAACAAAAGCTGACCCAGCTAGACCAGTGTACCAGAAAACTGGACTGCATCAACTATTTTATAACCTGCTACCGGATACTGCTCACCAGACTCAACTCCTGGGGTTGATTCTCTATTCGGCGTGCATAAACACCCGAGCTGTAGTCTAGACGTGACTGTTCAGCACCTTGCCTTCCACAGACACTCAGCCACTTGAACACCTGTGGCGAGTAAGTCTGTATTTGACTTGTAAGTTCACGTGAATCTTAACAGAGCAAAGTTGCTTTTATCTCTGACTATGAGCTCTACTATGAATGGAAGAATCCCCAGAATAGGAGAAAAACACATTGATGCAACAGATTTCATTGTGGTAATGGTATTACTAAATGATGGGGACCCCTTTTGCCACTTGAAAGCATTTGGTCTTCAGAACTTCCTTTTTGAAAGGATGCAAGATCAGAGGTACCTGTGCCTTCACAGGGCATACCAAACATGATCAAACACTTTCTGACTGTCTTTGCTTCTCCTGCAAAGTCTTCTCCCGATCTCTGTCGCCACGAACTGATTAGATCTGCTGAGATTTGCAAACAGAGAACAGTTTCAAACACACTTGTCCGCAACCCACCCACATGGTATGCTTCAGCTCAAGTCAAATATCAAACGCATACATTCCATCCGAGTCCATCTGAGTCTGCATCTAATGGCCTGCTCGCATATCTTTGACTGCTGTTGAACTACAGCTGAGGTTTGGCGGGAGGAGGAGGAGGGGGGGGGGGGGGGGGGGGGCTCAACAGAGCCTAGAGAGAGGAAAGACGCAGAAGAAGACTTTGAGTTGACTTGCATTACTTGCTCAGGAGCTGACAGACATATGGGCGCAGCGAGTTAAACCAAAAAAGCTTGAGAGGAATCCAGAGAAGACCCCCCCCCCTTCTCCCTCCAGCCCTCCACAGATCAGCATATGTGGTGACGAATGACACATTTATTTTTCTACAAAGGTTGTGTGTATGTAAAACTGCTGAAGTGCATCAAGATGTCAAGTACTTTGGGTGGGCCACCCAGGTTGCCTTGGAAGATAACCAGATGGAAGTATAACTTTAGCGCTGGGGAGCCGGGAATATGGACAGAGTTCTGTCTCTCGCTCGCTCTCTCTCTCTCCCCCCACTTCTTTGCTCTTTCTCTCATGTCTTTTCTCTTCTTTTGCATGCTCTTCCTCTTCTCTTTTACTTGATTCACCCTTTTTTTTTTTAGATAATAAAGGTAGAAAAAACATACATATATTATAAAGGGATGAATTTGATTGAATCCTATTGCAGAGATAAACCTCGCCATAGAGTTCTATGCGTTTGCATGAACAATAACAACGATGTTGGCATTTTGGATACGAGATGTTTGATACAAATATTTGCGGCGCTGAATCTTTTCACGAGAGGCACTTAAACAGGGAACATAACCACCAACATGAACAGGCAATATTATGTCCTAAACCTTGTTTTAGTCAAAATCGCTGGCCAGAGAAATGAAAGTGAAACGGTAGCCTTTACTGCATCCGTAACTGTCGTCCTGCTCCCATGAAACTTCCTACCAGCCCTTGATTAGGGCATGTAGTTAGCCTCCTATTTCTCCATAAAGACATTTACTGCCTTGACTTTCACTTCTGCCTGGAGGCCTCCCACCTTCCCCAAACTCCTCTTCTCTCATATCTTCCTCCCCTCTCCACTCACAACCCTCCCACCCTGCACCCGAGGTCCCCAACCAGCATGCTTAAGATAACTGCAGACACAAGTGAGTGGGTGGTATAGCCAGAGCTCTGTGTCTGTGTGTTTGTGTGTGTGTGCGCGTGTGTGTGTGTGTTTGATCTTCATGTTGTGTTTAGATGTTTGAGGGGATATCCTATCACCTCCAGTTTTTGGTGCGGTCAGCTCTTGTGGTCGGTGTGTGGCAGGAGAGGGAGATGAAAGGAGGGACAGAGAGAGTCCTGTTTGTGTTTTTATCACTGGTGTATTTGCTCTCCTCTGTCCTCTGAGGGATTGACTAAAGGTAACAATATTGCCAAGATTATTTTTAGGTCGCAAAGGGCCTCTGAGACCCGCTGCACACTTTGCTTTTTGCCAGGAATAGTTGTGACTGCAGGCTGGAGGAGGAGCTGCGTGGACCTGTTGCGTTTACGCAGATCGCTTTTGGCTCTGGCACTGAAGCGGTTTAGGTAAACTGGCAGGCCAAAGAGACGTGGGGAATGATGAGATGGCAGTTGTATCTTGAATTGACATGCTAACTCGGTAGGATACAATCAGTTAGCCAAGTCACATCAATTCTATTTAGCCCATTCTGTGGAGCTTATGACACCCTCTATCGTTAAAAGAAAACTCAGGAACCATTTGACAACATCATGTCTTTGTTTGGCAATGCAATCTCTCACCCTGGAAACATTTATTTGTATATTCTAAAAAAGCCTAACCAGAATAATGTCTATTGAGATTTCAATATTTATGCTCTCTGGAAGAGGCACAGTTCATAGCATGGCCCTTTTTTTTAATCTGCGATCCATTTGGTTTGGCCCATTTTCTTTTTACTTGTTCATCCCGGCCCAGTCTAGCCAGCATTTGGTTTGGCTCTTCGAGCAAAACTCCAACCCTCCCAAACACACAAGCACATAACATTGGTTCTCTCTAATTCTTTGTCCTCTCTTGCACATACCCATGCACGTTGTAACACAGTTATTGTACAGCCCAATACAAGTACATAAATATGTACAGGAAGAGCTCAAGTACCATTGAAATAATGTTAGAAGAAAACTAATTGGATTTTCCTGGTTTAAGTGTTTGCGGTCGCCCTGTGTATGAAGTCATTTAACCATGCCATATCTACAGTTGGTTTAAGACCCTCTTTCTATGTCTGTGTGTGTTGTGTTTGCTAGAACTGTTCCAGGCTGATGTGGATGAGTTCTGCCAATACTATGGGAGGAGAGATGCCAGTCTGTGCTTTCCAGATTTTCAACGAAAGCAACCGCAAGGGCAAGATTCCAACTACTTAGAAGACGAGAAAAGGTTTGTGCCTGGCTTTTATCATGTATTGTTCCAGTTGAGGATTGACTTACACTGTGGAAGATGAACATAGTATTATTTAGAATGAGCTTTGGCTTGTTCTTCCATGTGTTTCAGCCAAGTCAACTTTCTGACTTTATCACTACTTATGAGTTAAGATTCATGACATTCAGCCATGATTTTTACGTTGTTATAGAAACATGTTCTGGGTTCACTGGTCCATTTTGACATGGTCTATACTCTCAGACAGAAATGCTATGCCATCTCCTCTCTAATCCTAAAGTTTGTCCAGACTGCATTTGCTCAGCTTTGCTCACATAATGAAAATGCTTATCCTGCGTCATTCTGGTTGCCTCTCTCACAGCAAAGGTCTATGCATCATAGAGGGCTTTGCCCTTTTGTCCATGGGGGGATGCCTTTCATCTCTGTTTTCCCCGAGGCAAGAGGGCCAAGCAGTATGTGCACCTGAATAGCAACGACCAACATTCAGTCAAACAACTTCAAAAAGTTAGCGAGTCAGGGGCTCATTTGTCACTTCTGCACCGTATCCTCCAAGAGGTCTGCTCAGATAAATGAGCAGGACTTTCTTCATTGAAGGCTGGAGGAAAAGATCTCAGTTAAATCAGAGTTATGAGCGAGCATTATGGCCTTTAGATGTGCTCATGTGGTCCTCATGAAATCATCAGAGAGAGTGCTGGTGCACTTTTTGGTATTTTCATTACTTTGGTAGCTAACCAGAGCACATAGAAAACCAGATAGGACAAAAAGTACAATTTATTTATAATAATCCCACCATTATAAATCAACAGCAGGTGTGTTAGCTAAGGGCTGGTATCAATCACGTCAGCTCTTGTCTGTGTTCTCTGCACCAAAAGGCGACCATCTACACAGGAAGGAAAGCAACACAGGTTATTTTCTGGCTCTACAGTTTAGTCCGGTACCTGCACAGTGGAGGCTGTACAAGGGAGAGAGAGAAGGAACCTTCTGCACTACTTTTGCTTCATCCTTCTCAGAAGACAGTGATGACGCACGTAGCAAGTTCCCTGGAGAACCAGTAAAAAAAACAGCGCGTTTTCTAGTTAATATTGAAAGACGTAGGGACATGATTGATGGGAACAGTGTGCAGTGATGTAGAACTACGTTTTTTAGTTGTTTTATAATACCCATGATGATGAACTCGAATTTTATTTTGCCTTTAAATGTTGCAGTCTTCTGGTTAAGAATGTTCCCACCTTGGCAAATGGCAAGTCATCAGATTAGTAAACCCGCAAAGGTGAGGGGAAAAACCTCACCGAGCTTTTGCAAAGTGCCATATCCCGCTTCTAATAATAAATAAAAAAGAGTCAGTTGAGACGAATATCAAAGTACTTGAAAAAAGTTCTATCTTCCTGCTGAATATCGTTTGCTTCCTTCCGAATATTACTGCTTCAGATTCTGTCATGCCCCTCATACCTCATAATTGGATTATTCACAGCCACCGTTGGTCTCTGACCTTTTGTCTCCCTTGTTACCCAGGAAACACAAACACAACTGCTACTGTGCCCAGGAGGTGTTGAGTGGTCTGAGGCAGCCGGTGGCCATGGTGCACTGTGGGGATGGATCCCAGCGGCTCTTTGTCCTGGAGAGAGAGGGAATTGTCAGGATACTCTACCATGACCTCGAGCTAATCAAGGAGCCCTTCCTGGACATACACAAGCTGGTGCAAAACGGCCTGAAGGTAGGAACAAGCGCTTCCTTTAGTGTTCACAGTGCTGGCAGATTTCCAGAGGTAATCGGATAATGTGGCTGTAATTTGGGCGCAAGATCTCGACTGAGTATGAAAATATTTGCTACATTGCTGGAGTAAAGAATTAAGGCGCTAGAGCCTTAACGCTAACGCAACACAACTGTTTGCACCTATGTAAACGTGTGAGGAACATTCACAGCCAAGACAAATTCCTTGAAACTGGTGCCTGCTCACTATTATAATTTAATCATATAATTACGCCAAACAAGGAGTCATTCATCAAATGGAATTGTGGCTAATCATTCTGCTATTATCTGCTAATTTACTGTACATACAGCACACATTGTGCATACTGCTAATTTTCTGCCAATTCTCATAAAATGGGTTAATGGCTTTCCTAATCTCTCCCACATTGTACCTATATGGGTTCTAATATCCCCCTGGTTACCCAATACTCTGTCTATACACTCGAATGCCTGTGATAACGCTTTCTCTTGCTTTCACTTGTGTAAAATAATGAGGGGTGTACTGAGAGGCTCTTTCTGTCAGGAATTAGTACTTATGTGGGATTATCTGCCAGAGCAGGGGACATGATAGAGGTGTCATGGGGCAAGTAGGACTACTTCTACTTCTGTTTGGCTTTGAGCCCTCTCTGAAAATAACATAAACATGGGCACGGCTGTATAAAAATAGATACAATTACATGAACTATATCTTTTCTCATTGATCCAAAATATGTTTGAACAAAAACACACGCATCCAAAAGATAAATACGAGGTGCTGGACAGAAGAACATGCTGGTCTGTACACTACAGGACGGTCAGTTGACCTGCTCTCTCTGGCAAACTGGTTCAGTGTGTATGTCAGGGTGTGTCTCTGTTTTATAGTCTCTGTTTGAAGAGGAGCTTGTCACACGAAACGTCACTCATCATTCATGGGAGCATTATCTAGTTTTTTCTTTTTCTTTCTTTTGTCTTTTCTAATCAATATTTTTCTAGCCTGATGTAAATTTTGGAAATTGTTACGTCAGAGTAGATATATTTTCAAGCAACTGTGTATTGTGGTATTTGCTCTTTCAATATCTTCTGCGTGACATTGGAAATATTACAAGATTTCGACATGAATTGTTTGTAACACCACATACATCGTAGCTCTTAGAAATCTTGATGGATCTCAAATGCAAAGAGAGGAAAAATGTCGTGATATTTGTTATTTACCGATTTTTTTGAATTTGAGAATTGTTCGGAAATTGTTGAGATGGCACGAGATTGGTTAGCTGGGATTTTTGTGGGGCACACTCCCAGACAGGAAGTTTATCTATCACGCATGCCTCCTGCTCTTCTACTGACAAGACCCTTTGCTTACAAGGAGTCAAACAGAGCGCAGCAAATGAATATGCAACTGCCCCCTGCGGTATGCTCTCGCTGCTCTGCTGTGCCATCTTATCGTCATTCAATCCAAACTGCTTGTGGATAAAGTGATCATTATGACAATTAGACGTGGCTCGATCCCCCGCAGGCCCCAGGAGTCCTATACTGTGATGTTGGCTGCCGTAACGGGCTCCCAGCCGCACGGGGTGAACAGAACCAGGGGAGGGCTAAGGTGTTTACTGGCAGCATCAACAGGATGGAGCTGCCTTTATACAGAGAGAGGAACCCGGGCCCCCAGGAGACAGGGCAGATAACGGGTTTATCATCAGCTCCACGCACATGCTTTGATTGTAATGTTCTGTGTTTCCTTCTGCTCCTCTATCCCCCCCCCCCCTCTTTCCATGGATCCCCCCGTGCCAATTAAGCCGAACTGCACAGAAACAATGCTGTGCTGTGGTGGTGTGGGCTCCTAGCTGCGCTGTGGGTGTTCTTCTCCTGAAATTCAATCTCTATACTATAAGAGATTGTGTTGCTTCAGCTTGGAAGCTGTGTGTGTCTGTGTGTGTGTGTGTGTATACTAAACAAGAAGATATATTATGAATATAACTTTTAAGTGGTCGAATCAAATATTATGTTTCAGCAATATTCTATATACAGTGCAATGCTTTAAAATGAAGTTATTTAAAACTGTTTTCCACAAAATTTGAGTTTCTTGTCGCAGCCTGTCCAATACAGTAATTTGAGTTGCTGAAATTTTTCACAAACCTCATGGACTTTAGGACAACGTAGTGCCGTTTCTTTGATAGTGAACCTCAGCCTCTGTTCAAACAATGAGAGCGCATTGGACGGTACAACTTCAGAAAACACGCTTGAAACTCGCATGCGTGACAGCGACAGTGAATGTTATAAATGAAGACATCTGTGAACAGCATCCCTAAACTAGCAGTCCACTGACATGCATTAGCCTGTGTATAATGGGCGAAGGGACCTCCAATAAAGTATTTCACTGTTAAAACAAATAAGTCACAGCATGTTATTCTTTCTTTCCCTGCTCCGCTGACAGCTGCTCTGCATTCTCAGTGGCCATCAGAGGCCCAGGGCTGCTCTGGACTAAAATAAGTGGCCTCCTCTTCACTATAACTCATAATGATCTCACAATTATCCCCAAACAGTGGGCTGTCTGCTGGTGAAAGATGTTAACAAATATAGCAGTTACAGTAGGAACAAAATAGAGTCTATTCTATGAATTTGACGGCCCAGTTGATGGATTATATCTTATTCTTGATTGGTGGCAGGATTAATGAGTCATGAAACTGCTCTGAAATTGTCACAGGCTTTATATGTAAACAGGTGGACTAGTTTCAGCGGAAATTGTGATCCTCATTGTACAAAGGAAAAGCAGACAATACTACACATTGTCTGTGTCGTGGGGGGCTGCGAGCGTAGATGCTGCAGGTAGTCTTTGAGTGAAGGGCGTAGACATTGCTTTGCTCCAATCAACTCATGTGGAATATCTTTTGGCGGAGGAATGCCCACGAGCCAATGAGGAAGGATCAAAAGGTTCAGGGTAACAATGCATGAACCAACAGGTGCGTCACTAAGACTCGAGGACAGCTGCCGCTGCCGAATTGGAAATCGTAGCGTTGTGTGCCTCCGCCACTCAGAAAGGACCGGCATTCAATGTAATGCACCGTGAGATGTGAGATAAAAACCGCTCCTCATCCTCGCGCCATACTTTCCCAGCTTTCTGTGGAGTGACGCCAACACTTTGACAGTGCCAAAGCCAGAGCCCCAGAGAACACTTGGAGGGAAAAGAGGAATGCAGAGGCAGGTGTTAGTGAAAAATGAAGAGATAATACCTCATGAGAGATCCAATCAGAGCCCCCTGCCTGGCTGTGGAAGAATGATGGCAGTCATAAAAAACACAAAGATGCTCACGAGAGAGATGGAGGGAATGTGATTTTAATTCGACACAACAGTCATTTGTACAGTTTGAGGTTTGGACATGGCAGGCGTTAGAATCAGCAAAATGAACCTCTGTTGTTGAGAATTTATGGAGGTTAGTGGTTATAGCACGGATCATTTTATAGCTTGCCTCTAAATTGTTCCTCATCTATGCATCTACTGAAGGTGAAAAGTATGCACACCTCTAGAAAAACTACTGAATCCAATCCATGGCTTTTCAATCCACAGCGTAGAAGCTGAAACCCCCCCGAAGATTCACTTTGCAGCTGCCAGTATGTGAAACCTGCAGTTTCTCTAAATTAGCTTGTTTGTACAGGGTATTGATTTTTGAGCTCTGCCAAGGCGGTTCTGGCACATGAATGCTGAGCACTTTGTCTTCTTTTAATCAACGTATCTCCTTGGATTGACTCTGCAGTGAACGGCTTTCTAATGCGCTGTTTGTTTCTTGTGGCTCTGCTGTCCGCCTGCTGCTCTCATTAGCAAGGGAGCTAATAGTTAAGCCATTTTAACCACTGTGGATCATGGTGGTCCTCCTTTGACTCCGGATCTAGGCCTCTTTGGAATTGTGGTCTTTGACCCACTCCCTATGACGAGTTTATTTTGGGGACGTGAGTCACTGCGTCCCCCAAAATCATGGATCCAGCATTTCATGGTGAAGTTGAGAATTTCTCTTCCTCAGATGAAACCTGTTCGACATTTTCTTGTGCAGTCACCTCTGTTCTCACTCGCATCCAGCTGCACAGTGCGCTGCAGCCGGTGCCACATAACTCCTTTTTTATTTGACTTCAGTGATCTGACATTTAGTAGTACTCATAAATTGGCTGTGGAGGAACTCTGCCTTTTGAGGTGGAGATTTATTTGTCAACTTTTATAACATTTCCCTTTTTATATTCAGATTGATAGAACCCCTGTGGATTATCATGCGGGTCTCTGCTGTTGCTCATTTGTGCTTCGAGTACATTTCTTTGTCGAGAGTCATCTCTTTTTCATTCGCATGCGACGATGTCACCGCTGCATATGACTGGGCCAAGTCTAACACAGTTCAACAGGACTCAGTACACCAATTTATGATGTGTCTTACTTGGCCTGTGACGTAGATTACACCTATCCGGAGCCTGCCACTGGTGTTCAAATCAATATCCATGTTTTGAGAGGGAATACCTTATGGATGAGACAGCTGTGTTAATTTTAGACATGATACTAATTTGTCTGCCATGAGTGAGAACGGCTCTGCATGATGCTCACTTTAGCTTCTTCTTTTTGTTTTCTTTTTTTTTTGAAAGAATCAAGCTGTTTTTCAGAGAGAAACAACCACACAGGGATTACTTTATAAACATTATTCACACCTAAGCCTCGCATTCTGTTCATTCTTTTGTCAAGAAGAAATAGTGAGGGAGAGTACAACATAAAAAAAGGGGCGACCAGGCTAGTCTTGCCGAGGGAATGAAATGCTGTAGCTGATTATTACAGCTAACTATGATGGGAGGACCACCAGGGTAGTGACAACTGATGTAGCTGCCTCCGGGGTGAGACAAAGGTTTACATATTACACAAGCAATTTCGATGTTTTCTAAACATGTTGCCAAGACAGTGGGAGTTGGCAGCTCGTCGCCCCCTTCTCCCCTCAACCCCTCCAAGCCTTGAATTTTGCATGGATTTTGTGTAAACCAGGAAAGAGCGAGGAAACGGGGAGCAAAAAGCACGGACTGAAGCACTCTGCACTTTTTGTGCGCTCTATGAACTGTGAGTGAGCTAATAAATTCTTTCAGCCACTCAGCGTAGCATTCACGGATATCCCCCAAAGATTACACACACAAATCACTGCACAATGGAGGCCACCGGGAGGGTCTGGGCGTCACAGCCCCCCCTTCCTCCCCCTCCGACCCTGTGGACAAGCACACATAACCAGGCTGCAGAGGGAACTGGGCAAAGGCGGGGGGTTTGTAGAGGAGGTGCAGCTCTACCCAGAGTCAAACGCTTTATAATGGTTGGTAATGGTATATTCAAGGAGGTTGGTGAAGGTGTGAAGTGAAACAGGCGAGGGTAGAAAAAGAGAGAATGGGAGAATAGCAGGGGTGTGAAAGGGAATGTGATGGATAAATAAAAAAAAAGGGGGGGGATTAGAGATGTGGAAGAATTAAAGAGGTCCCCCACCTCTTTGGGGGGTGATGGGTGTGCAGGGGTGGCATGTAGTGGTCTTGGTGATGAAGATGACCGAGGGGGGTGATTCCGACCCCACAGAGCAGAGCAGAAGCCAAGGAGGGACATAATTAACTGCTGGATCTTTTGTGTTTCTCATCTGACTGCAGGGCGGAGATGAAAGGGGCCTGCTAAGCCTGGCATTCCACCCCAATTACAAGAAGAATGGCAAGCTCTACGTCTCCTACACCACCAACCAAGAGCGCTGGGCCATCGGACCACACGACCACATTCTCCGTGTGGTTGAATACACCGTTTCGAGGTAATGGGAGAAGTGTGTGCCAAATCTACCTTTTTAAATGTGGGCCGTTCACTGCCTGAAAGGAAACCCAAACCTCAGCTGCCTCATAGTCTGCACAACGTTAAACTGACCTATTAACTATTGGATTAATATAGCGTGGACACATGCATTTCTTCATGCAAAGCCTTAGCCCATTTATTAAACCACTGAAAAATACAGGACAGTTTACAATGTGGTAAGTCGTAATTTGTAGCGATGCATGAGTATTGGTAAAGATTCCCACAATCTGCTTTTCACTGCATGCTCTCTTTTCACTGCTCAGAAATTCAAATGGTTCGATTTGTAAAAACAGGAAGCTTTTCAAATGCAATAAGAAAATTGAGAATCGGTTGAAGTTGAAATTTATTCGCTGTTGTGAAACGGTTTGGATCACAAAACCCTGACGGAACACTTTTTTTTTTTTTGCCAGAAACCACAGTAAATATGAAAGCTGCAAGAGCACACGCAGCACTGTAGTTCATTTGCAACACACTTGTTATGATAGCGACGTGAGCCTTTCGCTTTGGAGATACCTCACACTCCCTTCACAATGACCTGTAATTTAGACAACAATCTTTTCTCACGAATGTCTTTAAGTGTTACATTTTAATTTGCATAATCACAGTTGTAAGTTTAACTTAATGATGTAATCTTAATTATAGTCTTGGCACGCAGTCTTGGTGACGACAGCGCACAGACCTTAATTTGAGAGTCCTATCGAGAAATGACAGCTAAAGTATTTGATGGTAGTTCAAGAGTCATTTTTCTTTCTTTGGCAAGGTGCTTTTTAACAATTGCAGAACTACCCAAAATAACATGATGAAATATTTGTTGCTGATACTGTGAAGCCAAATCCTCACTTTGCAGTAGAACTTGTGCAACATTTAGAATCCTATGTTACATCTCCACCCACTGTCTTTCCCTCACTGAGACACTGCATTAGACTAAATGTCTCCAGACAACAAAAGATTCAAACTCATTTATTTAATGTTGGATCTTGTTTTGTATGTCTTGTCAGCGATTCTTATCCATGCCTTGGTATCATTCTACACACAAACACAATGATTCCCGAAGGTAATGAGAGAGTACTATTAAGGTTTTTTTTTGTTCAAATCATGTCTTATGCAGTGTATTTTAAACCTTACATTGCATTTCTTCATTGGCTTTCACCCCAATCAAGAGCCGACTGTCTAGAAAAGCTACTTGCCAAGACCCTGACACTTTTAAATAATTATCAGTCTATGTGGAAGCATATAGGTATGGACATGTTCATACTCCTGATATATATTCCTTCCTTAGTGTATCATGTTTGCACCCTGTAACAGAAACCCAGTGACAAAGACGCGCTAACTTTTGTCTTAATCTTAGGAAAAACCCGAACCAGGTGGACACCCGG
Organism: Clinocottus analis; assembly: GCF_023055335.1. Classification (NCBI taxonomy): domain Eukaryota; kingdom Metazoa; phylum Chordata; class Actinopteri; order Perciformes; family Cottidae; genus Clinocottus; species Clinocottus analis. The sequence continues at coordinate 4,581,979 of NW_027175954.1, read as the reverse complement.
ACTGTCCGAATGCTGATGGAAGTGGCGGAGCTGCACAGGAAGCACCTTGGTGGTCAACTGCTGTTCAGCCCCGACGGTCTGTTGCACATCGTCCTGGGAGATGGCATGATCACCCTGGACGATATGGAGGAAATGGATGGACTCAGGTGAGATCAGACGTCTTATGCTGCATTCCCACTACAAGTGACACGGCAACAGCCAATTCCCATTGAGGCTGGTGGCATGAAGCTACAAATTGACCCCCGACACTTGTCGCTACAAATCAAAGTTTAGCTGGTCTCAATTGTTTTCGAGCCTTCCATTGTTGCAGTGAAGCGTCAATCAAGCACATGTTTTTGTTTGACTCTGTTGGTTCTGTTCCATCTAAAACATATAAAAAATGCCAGAGACCAGTTCTCTTCTGCTATTTAACAACAATAACTTGGCAGCTGTGTGGCTTTTTGTTGTTCAAAGTGTGTGAGCGCCATTAGAATCATACTATTAATGGTTGAGTGCTGGTGTTTGTGCCTCAAGAATAAATCCTTTCTAGCGCCCACAATTGTGAAGCTCTATGTTTGTGTGTGTGTTTGAATGCAGTGATTTCACAGGGTCCTTCCTGAGGGTAGATGTGGACACAGACTGCTGCACGTCACCTTACTCCATACCGCAGAACAATCCATACTTCAACAGCACCAACCAGCCACCTGAAATCTTTGCTCATGGATTACATGACCCAGGCAGGTGAGTGAAACAATCGATGAGAAACTTCAGGAAAGTCACACTGTGGAACTAAACAGCTGTTACTGGCGAAAGAGATCCACTCTTCAAAACGGGACTCTAAAGTTTGCTGCTTTTTGGTAAAAAAAAAAATGTAGTACCTTTTTTTTAAATCATTTTAGAAACTTTATTCTTATGCCAACTTTCCACCTGGTAGTTGGTTTCCCTCTCTGTCTCCTGTATTCATGCTATATTCTGTTCTGTAGGTGTGCAGTGGATCGGCTTCAGACGGACAATGGGAGTCTCTTGATCATCTGTACGGATGCCAGTGGCAAAAACACATCAGCAGGAAGAATAATGGAGATTACTAAAGGGAAAGATTATGGTGAGTTTGAATTTCCATGACCTTTTTGGAAGGAGTTAATCCCTGTTAATCAATACTTTTTTTTTATCATGAGCTATATTGTCTTGTTTCATTATATTTTGAGAAATAAATAAAATGCATTAACTTCACGGATAATCGTTCAGATTTATTCGGCTGAAAATAACATCTGTTTTTACGAATGCCTTTCATTTTGTAAGAACATGGTGTTTTGGCAACGCGTTCAGAAAACACCCCGGATTGAGTGAAGGTTGAATGTAAAAATGATGTGATCTAGAAAGATTCCCCCCTTGTGGAGCGTGGCCTTGCCAAGGGAATGTGAGATTATGTCCACAAGTACGATTTAAAGATGTCAACAACAATAACTGTCTCAATAATGGTTTAGCATAGCTTTGCTTCTTTCTCATTGAGATAATAATCAATAACAGCAGCACATTCACAATCTTTGTGTCTTTGCACACGCACACAAAAATGACTGCTGTTTGTTCCAAATGTAATGGCTCGTTATCTTTGCCACAATAAATTGCTGTTTTTTTTTAGCAACCCAAATTATTCCCTCAACAGGGATTTCTCGCTCTAATTCAAAGTGCCGGTTTTTGCCACAGACAAGTTACCCAAACTCTAAAGTGAGTACAGTTGGGAAATAAGCACACAAAGTCTTGGATCATACATGTTTAAAGACTTCAAACCTCCATTCATATTTCCCTTTAGCAGAAAACATGTTGTATTGCTTCAACATCGCCCTTATTAATAAAAGATTAGTGCATTCTGTTCTGATTTGATAAAGTCATCTTGAAGTCTTCAGTTGTCTGCCAAGGATGAAATATAATATATTGCTGTCTCTTTAGAAAAAAAACTATAGAGTAATACAGGGATTAGATTGCCTCTATCGTTAATGTTGTTTACCGGTGTTGCATGAAGGCAGCAGGGCCTCAATCCCACCTTTTGCCTTCTTGTCCGTCTCCAGAAAATGAGCCTTCTGTCTACGACCTGCAGTCCAGTGGAGGAGCACCACCCGTGGGGGGCTTCATCTACAGGGGCTGTCAATCTAGAAGACTCTATGGCAGCTATGTGTTTGGAGATAAAAATGGGTGAGAATGAAAAAGGACTGACTGTAGACCTTTTCACACCAGACATGTCGCTGTAGGAAAAGCAGAAGGTGTATTTGATGCCATTAATGATAGCTGCATTCCACTTAGGGGAGGTGTTGTGCTTTCTGGCTCACGGGCATAGCTTACCCGGATACTTAATGTAACTGAGCCATCGTTAAATTGACCAAGTTCAGCTGTGTTTTTCATACTATGACATGTCAAAATACCTCCCGTGAAAAAGGTTGATTGAAACATTGCTGGTGATGACGTGTTGTGAAATCTCGTTCAACTCCCTGCACGCTCGTCGACTGTCTTTATTTGAAAGACATCGTGGTGGCTTTATCCTGTTGGCGTTAAAGTGCCCTTGTTTTCTACACGACCAGACAAACATCTTGAGCCCGACTGAGATCCACACGACACGTTCTTCTCTTCTCAAATGGAAAATCTGTTCCTTGCATCGGCATGTGCCAAAGTAAACACAAAGTCCCATCCACGTGGGGGGAAAACAAGTTCTATGTTACTGTCACCACTTCGTCACGGCCCATTCGGTGTAAATGGAGATTAGACATCCTGCTCTGTGCTGTTCACACTTTTCTTTGGTTTGTAATTTATCCTACTTTGCTGATGTCAAACACTGACGCTTGAGTAAACAAAGGAAGTAAATAGCAGGGGGCTAGCACACTATCAGGAGTAGGCACTGTGTTTTAAAACAATGTGTGCTCGGTTAATTTTGGGCCTTATACAATTTAAGGGCATACTGTTGTGGCTAAGTGACGGCTCCGGCATGATGTTTGTTTTGAAACTACAAGCTGAGGTCTTGAATAACACCATGTGAGACACGGGGTGGGAAAGAACGATGGGTCAATGAACCGTGTTACATGAAGTCAAAGTTGTAGATCTCAACTGTAAGGTGTCTAATATTGCGGCAAATGAATCAATTTGTATTTCTTACTTGTAGATATGAATGTAAGAAATGTGCATGTCATCTATAGTACAGAACAGTATCTTGGGGAGAGAAACTGATAAAGTAATGAAGGTAGTAATTCACCTACTGTGTGTATATATGTGTGTGTGTGTGTGTGTTTTTGTTTCTCAGTAACCTGCGCATCCTCCAGAAGTCTACATTGTCAACATCAGCAAGTGGCGAGCAGTGGCAGGAGAAAGCTCTGTGTCTGGGCTCAGTGGGCTCCTGTGGCTCCATGCTTTTGGGACACATCTTGGGTTTCGGAGAAGATGAACTCGGTCAGTATGGCAACGACAAGAAACCGACACAGTAATGCAGATTATCTATGTTTTCTCAGATTCTTGCTTTTCTTTCCTGATTTCTCTCTTCCCTTTTGTTTTGTTCTTAAGCCCTACAACCACATTTAGTGACAGTTATGTGTTAACATATTTTCTGAAATCCCTTGTGGGTTTTACCACATGAAGGCTTGTTGGCCTCAAATGACGGCTGGCAAAACTATGGAAAAATCATGGCTTAGTTATGTTGTTGTATATTTATCAATGGTGCACATGTTAGCATCACATTGAGGAATTTTCCACTTGGTTATTCAAAAATGTGTTTGTAATGTTTTGCACTAACTCAGTGGAATGCATAAGAACATGATTTTAAAATCTGGAAAAATTGCAACACCTATCCAACCCGGAGTAATACTCAAATCTACAGGGGAACTAATACTGTTCTTACCTCAAAGGCACATTCCCAACCGGATATTAAAGAGCGCATACTTCCTTTTGGATTAATTGTCATTTCCATAAGATAGCAACGCTACTCCAAAACCTACTTTTGAGCTGTGTTTAGGGCCACCCACAATGCAATGTTTTGCATGGGTAGAGAGATGTGTTACTGTTTACCTGCATTAAGATAAGGTAGGGTGAGCTGAGGTGAGCAGGCTAATATGATACAGAACATTTTTACCAGCTGGACCCCCACCAGACACACACACACACACACACACACAATTATTACTGCCAGCTCTGGTGTTTCTGATTAGCATGAACACATGATGTGGCTCACTCACACAGCCATCAGAAATGATTAATCACAGCTCTTGCCAGGTCTTGGAGTTATTATTTGACGAGATATTTAAAGATTCCTGAATTTGATCATCATGAGCTGCAAGTGGTGCAAGAATCATGGATGTATGGGCCTCACAGACACATGTTTACAATTTGTCCCCTTATGGAATTTTCCTGTTTGCTTGATCCTCATTAAATGATCCGCTTGGTTCCCAGTCATGAGTATCCAATTGCCCAGTTAAACTCTTTCTTCTAGTCCTTTGGCAAGTGCAGCCATGCAGAAGCGCTAGTCACACTCATTCTCCTCATCTCCTCTCCTTTCTGTCCTCTTGTCATCGTTTGCTACCTCTTGTCTGCTCTCCTCATTTTAGCCCAGATATTGCAATAATAGAATCTTAATGCTGCACATTAATCTGTAAATCTGTAAAGTGCTGATGGCCTGCTTCCATGTGACTGTTCCTGCAGGTGAAGTCTACATACTGGCGAGCAGTAAAAGCATGGCGCAGTCACACAGTGGGAAACTCTACAAACTGGTTGACCCTAAAAGGTACATTAAGAACATTGTATTTATCTCAGGGGGTGGTTTGTTTCACATTTGGAAAGGGGCTTTGAGTGAACCATGTCCTTTCAGCCATGTAAACTGTTGCGGTATATAGTTTGGTCTCAGTTTAATAAGTAAGTGAACCCTCATGCAATCTAAACACACTCCAGCAAACCAGCAAACCAGCCCACCATCCCTAATTCCATACTGGTTTTGTTTTATGATGGGACGACGACGATTCCACATGCAGTATATCACGCAGGACTCTCATGCAACTAACTCATGACATCTCTAGATAATCCCGTTTCACTGCAGTGACGCCTTTTCTTGCAAATTGTCGGACTCAAGTCCTTACTACCTTTACATGTCCTCCCCACACACACTAAACATATCGCTGTCACCACAACTTTTGTGCCATTCAACAAGTCGACACATGGCCACCTTCCTGGGCCAAAACAAATGCTGTAAGAGGAGAATAAGCATAGCGATTGAAAATGTTATTATAAAGTATTGCAAACAGAAACACTGACTAGCTGGCCGGGTTTCACCTTCGTAACTATTGGCTGATGGTTATTTTTCACAGTATTTGACAATATAATTCATTCTGCTGAGTAAGGAAAACACAAAGGCCAGAGACGTTTACATGTTTTACATCGACACACGTGCTCATGCATCGAACATAGTGCTCCTTTTATTTGTCATTTTGTGGACAAGGTTGTTTTTTTTTAGACCTGTGTTTGTGTCTGACTGAGTCACTGCCATAATCCTAACCATATGCACCTCAGTATCAGAAATTATTCTGATAGGAATGGATCTATAAACTATTTGTGCAAATCCAAGTACATGTAAAAAAAAAAAAAAAAAAAGTGTCACTTAAGATGAGAAAATGGGCAGACAGGGCATGAATTCCTCAGACATGATACAGTAGGGGGGATGTATAAGCACGTGTCTGGTATACTACCCATGCAGTAAGGAAGTCACAGCAAACATAAGCAGACTGTAATTTAAACCAATTGCATATTCATATTTAAGCTGAATCCCCCCATCCATGTTTCTCCCTATCTTCTCATCAGCAAGTTGATAGAGTTAGTTCCTGCAGGGCCCATCTGCTCAGGTCAATAAGTGGGTCCTTTAAACATACTTGATGCACAAGAAAAGTCCTAATTACAAAACATTTCTTTAGGTTCGGTTTGATTAGGGGAGGCAGATAAAGTAGGAGAGGCAGACTCGCAGAGAGAGAATTTGCATTTTTTTTTTTTTTCCAGAATCATAATAGAAACGTATCCGCAGCTGATTATTCCTGGGTGACGACAGTGCCACCCAGGCATTAGCACAATTAATTACACCCCAGATGTTTCAAAGGATCCCCGGTGGCTCGCTCCATATTTATGCTTTCTGGCATGACTGCTGGACGCATTTCGAGCAGAGAACAATTCTTTCCACCATCAAGTGGACTTGTTTAGTCTGTGCGGACCCTGCGGTGTTGGAGTCCTGACTCCTAATACACTTTGGCTCCGTTATTCCGATCTTGTTACAGCGAGGATGGAGAGGGGTGACGGGGGGGGGGGAGTAACTGGGGTAGCTAACATGTCTGACCTCAGCGCGTTATCAAGTCTGGTGGTCCTCCCCTTTTTTCTTTTCCATACTGCGAGGACATCTGGACCCTAAAGCCCCTCTCATAAAGAGGTTTGTTTTAGAGTATGGTGGTTTTTGTGGTCCAGTATAGCATCTAGCGCTGTGTTTGGGAACACAGAGGGGGAAAGAGGAACTGTTAGGGAGGGCGGCATAGGCTTACAGAGAAACATCAGCCGTAAAATCCCTCAGCAGTGTTTGTGTAAACATGTCCTGGCCAGATGACTTCATTTCTAGGTATTTGTTTGTCAGTTGGAGTACCCCTCCAATAATAAATAGGCCACCATGCATTTTGAAACATGCTGAATGTGTGTGTGGTGTGAGGGTGTATGTGGGTGAGAGAACGAGAGAGGCAGAGAGCAAGACGGGGCTTGTTTGTGGTATAACAGTTGAGTAGAAATATTTCTAATCATATCGTCACTATATTGTGGCCGTGACATGCAGTTGAAAGCTCTGAATCCGTAGGAAGTGGACCTTTGGAGTTTAGATTCTCTTCACCGTACACCGCTCCCAAAGGTCAAATAGGCATCTTTTATCAAAGACAAGTGTATTTTAGAGAACCTTTCAACAGCAATGTTGTTCAAAGTACTTTACATCAAAAATATGTTGCGCTATAAAAGAAAAAGTCCCAAAAAAATAAGTAAATGTTTAAAATCGGATTCAGACAAAATATGAATGTGTATTTTGCTAATATTCTTTTGCTTTTAGTTTTGTTCAATTCAAACAGACAGTAATTGAGCAACGCCGAGGCCCTTAGACATAATTATACTTTAGTTTGACTGGTTTATTCTGCACACACATGTATTCCTGGGCAAGTTTGGCTACTTTACAGTCCCATTGAGTCTGCATTTGATAACATAATTATTTATACAGTAAGAGCATTATATTCATGCCAGGAACAAATAATGCGAGAAAGAAAACTGAAACAAAGAAATATATTATGATACAGCACAAAACCAGGATGTGCTTGAGTCCCTCTGTGTTTGCTCAATAAGTCATGGGAGTCATATAGCAAAGTTACATGTTTATCATATCCAAATTTAAAAAGCAGATGTTGCACTTCACCCATGCAGTTGGACAGAATCCGCTCCGCTCTTACAGTTGGTTCCCCTGCAAAAGCTTAATTGTAACACGCAGTATAGAGCCAGACCTCCTGCTGATTTCTTGTGTAAAATGCAATTTGCCTTTCTATTTGCTAGAGCCCCCTTCCACAGAGTAGAAGGGGAAGCAGTGTTATGAAAGAGGTTTCACACGTTCAGGTTTTGTCAGCTGCAGGCTGGACTGATTGAATTACAGTGAGCGGACCTTAAAAAGACACAACAAACTTCGAATAGGGTCCTAAGACCTCCTTTATGGACTGCATTAGCCATGGAAGTCACAAATCACTGGAGGTACAGGGGGAGGGAGACAGCGAGTGCCGGTTTGTGGATATGTTTATCTGTATGTGTGCCTCTGTGTTTTTGTGTGTGTGTACAGATATACACTGTGTGGGTGGTGCATACACGTGAACATGCACATCTGTGAGCCTGTGTGAGCGTGCGGTACGCTAGCTCCCAGCACGCTACAGAAAAAAAAAAGTCCTTTCTTTATTTTCCTATCCCTCCTAAATCTTCCTACATCTCTGCTGTGGTCCTCCCCTTGACAAAGCTACTTGCCAGTCGCACTGAATAGCCCTGGCTCCTACAATACACAGTAAATTTCTTGCACAATTAAAACAAGGAATGAAGCTACAAAAGAAGCCCCCAAACAATGGAGTCAGATGACAAAACAGCAAAAGAGACCACACTGGGCCGTTTGATTAAGCCATTGTTAGAGCGCACAATGTACACCACTCCACAGCCCTTTTCTCACATATACCTCATGTCAATCAAACAGACCCTGCGAGCCAACAAGCTAAACACACACACACACACACACACACTCTGACACTGACACACAATAATTAAACCGATCAGGAACAAATCTGAGGCGGAGCATTCACACTGCTCTGATGGCGCAGACTTGAATGGACGTCAGTGTTATGATATGTTAGTGTTCAGCTTCCCCCGATGCAAGGACAGAAGGGAGGGCTTTTTTCTTTTACACAAAACACCTGCATTCTTCTTCTTCCTGGTCCTTTGCCTTATCTTTACAGCTGTGCAGTCATTCCTGAACCAGTATGCCTTGCTCACTTTCTACTCCATTTTCATTTCAATTATGACATGATCTGCATTTTAATTCAGATGTTCATCAGTCATCATCCTCTCTCTCTCTCTCTTTCTTTTTTTTTCTCTCTCTCTCTGTCCATGTAACTACCTCATGTGTGAGCACTGTCGCCCTTCTCCCACTCCCTTGCTCTCACACATACACCCACCCCTCCGAAAGTTGATAAATTCCCACAGTGGCTGTTGACCCAGCTGCCTTTGTCAAGTGGCGCTACCAGCAGGTGCTGTTTTCACAGCCACCCTGGCAGTCGTACAGACTGTTTAGTAGCGCTGCTGACCCCTGCCTGCTATTAACAGTGTTAGCTACACACCCCCCAATCCTCCAGGGACTCTTACTCTTTCTCTCTCTCCCTCTCTTTCTGTTTGCTTCCCTCCTTTGCTCTTTTTTAACTGCATGCAGCCTGCAACAACAAAAGCCAGCACGGATGGAGTCTGGAGTTGGGTGCTGATGGGAGCATGGGAATCACCCCCCTCCAACCCCCCAAAACCCCCGCCCTCCATCATCCAAATTTAAAGCAACTTAAACTCACACAGTCACAGTATTGTCACTGCACAGTGCCGTTAGTCAGTGTGTCTGTCAGAACGTTTGCAACACACTTTTTGAACTAGGAAGTAAACACTTGCACAGTCCATACACAACATTGTAGTTGCAGTCATTTATCTAACAACTGACGGACTTTATTTAAAGCTTAAACACAGTAATTCCTGTACAATCGGTAAAACAAATATGAGATTTTCTCAACTACTGAAGGTCAGAACAGGTGTGACTCAACAAACTTGATACAAATTCCCCAACTGCAGAATAAGAGCCCTGAGAGTGAATGCACAGTTGGCTACATATGTGTGTGTAATACAGTACATTTTAACCGTAGCTGATTTTCAGATTTCATATCTGGTTGCATATACTGAACTTCATCTAGTTTTGGTTGCTACTGCTGATTGACCATTTGCTCTTTAGCCATGATTGATGAGGTCTGCTCTCCCTAAACATGACATATACATTACATATACATCTACATATACACACTGACCTCTGTACTCATGCGCTTCAGCCCTCATAGCTGCATCAGTCCACTGGAGTCCAGTTACCTACCAAACCTGTGTGTCCTTCAGTGTCAGCAAATTGTTTTGCCTCATTAGCTTTTTAGCTCGGTGCAGCACAACTGTTCAGACATCTGTAGTTCTCCCTGTCCCTCTTTTACAAATGCACACACAGAGAAATGTGTGTGGGCAGTGGGCACTAACAGACGCTTCGCATTTGAATGTTATTACACACTTTATTACTTCCAGATTTGTAGACTGTGATATGAAATAAATCAGTTTCAGCCTCCTTTGCTGATGTGCGTGTCTGGATGTTTGTCTTAGTATGGAATGATCACAATATGTCTCTTTGGTATTCAGACTTGACGCATATGGTGAGGAGATGTTTGTGTGCCTCTTCATTTTCCAAATCATGTTTATACCTCAAAGAGCCCTGTGTTAACCCTACATGCATGCTGTCTTTTTGTTATTCAGGTATTGTTCTGCTGTACAGTTTAAATGCATCTTTTGACAATAGAGAAAAGCCTCTAACGAATGAATGACGCATCATAGAAAAATGTATGGACAAAAAAAAAAAGTATTTAACTTGCTACAGAAGTTGAATGCATGATTCTGAATGTGCATCATTTCAAAAGTTTCATCCCATCGTGGCTCCATATCAACAAACGCTGCCCTACCTATCATCTGAGATCATCGACAAAACGTATGATGGCAGATGTGTTGATCCTTCCAAAAATAGCTTTACAATAAAGAAATTCAAAATGAAGCGTTAAATGTTTAAATAGAACGTGTTTCGTGCAGTACTGCCACGAATCATGGTATCGTACTACTGCTCTTTATTTGTGTCTTAGCAGGCTGTTTAAAGAAAAGTGATTCATTTTGAAACTGTGGTGATTTGGAAAATAACTACTGATGCGTGTTGTTGTTCGGCCCTTCTAACGTCATAACAGACAAATTTACCGTAGTAAAGCATACAGATGAAGGAAACTATCAATTACTAATCAAGCCAATCAACCCAGCTGTGGACACTGGAAACGGCTTTTCTGTTTTGGACATTGCAACCCTCCCAATTTCTGCACTTGGCTCAGCCGCTGAGCACAGAACAAATACAACCCTGATTAGCTGTGTAATGTAACTGGCCCAAAGAAAGTAGCTAGAATTGAAGCAAACAAATCATTTGATGTCAAACAAATCTCATGACATCAAATCCAAACATAGAGTTATTTCATAACTGCACACCTTGACAATGCATTTTGCTTGCCTTTTGATAAATCAGTCAGTCCCGGTTTACAGCTTGTTCGGGGTCCTTTAAGGGTCAAGAGTGGCGTGACTCAAGATCAACTATGTCATTGTGTCATTATTGGATGTAGAGTCAACGTTTAACCTCCAAACTTTGAGGGGATGAAATGTAAATGTAGACTTCTTGAATAATAACCAACAGTATTTTGAATTGGGAATCACTGTGAAATGTCTAAATATTTCAAAGATTCTGTTATCAGACACCCACTGTTTGGGATATTTTGGCTCGAAGACACTACAGTGTAGATTGAAGATCAGAAGGTTGCGTGTTCAACCTCATTTCATCAGAAAGGGCTCAACTGCATTTCTCTGTGCAGCAACAATACATTTTAATGTGATTTGATGTCTCTTCCAATTTTTTAGATTGTGTTAAGGAAATTGTCTTGAAACCGATATTGACAAACTATGTTCCCTAAAATGGCTTTGATTGATATTACCAGGGTGTGACCTTAATGAAAGATATTAAGCGATATTACAAAATGAACGCCTCGCCCTACGTTCTGCAGGAGATGCCTTGTGTCCCTCCACCTATTGACTTTCCCTTCTAACAACTGTTCCAGGCCTCATGCCCCGAAAGAGTGCCAGCGTCAGGTGGAGCCTCCAGAGCTGCTGATGACGGCTTGTTCCAGACACTGTAAGAACGGACACTGCACTCCTACGGGCAAGTGCTGCTGCAGCCCCGGCTGGGAGGGACCCTTCTGCCGAGTTGGTGAGTACCTGTGAAGTAGATTTGCATCTGCTGCTTTTTCAAAGTAGCATCCTCTGGACAAATCTCCATGACTTTCTAGATGTTTAAATGAGGTTCATTAATGCACAACATCAGATTCAGAACCATTTTGTTTGCCAAATATCTTACACACACGAGGAATTTGTCTTGGCGGGTGGTGGATGCATTAGACAAACGACAACAATCAACACAGTGCAATAGAAACATATTAAATTTAGAGTATAAAATTGCAGCGACAAACACATAACAGTACTACTAACAAGTGTACTGTAGGTGTATATGAAAGGGTCATATTCTGTCACGCCTGTCACATTATACAAAAACATATTTAAACTTCAATTCTGAATGACACAGTGCACCGGCTTCTGTTTCTCCTCATTGTTTCTGACTTAACTTTCGACTGCCGTTGTTTTCTGCTCCGTCTGTGGCCGCAGCCAAGTGTGAACCAGTCTGCCGCAATGGAGGAGTGTGTATGGAGCCCAACAAGTGCCTGTGTAAGAGCGGTTACTCCGGGGCCCAGTGTGAGAAGAGTGAGCAGGGCATGCCCAACGACCAGGAGAAAGACGGCATACTCGACCACATCATCGACATGACCTCGTACCTCCTAGACCTGACCAGCTACATCGTATAGGGGCGTGCAGAGGGGGGGGCTGCTCTCCATTGTCATCCTCACGTTGACACAAATCTACCTACCACCAGCAGACTCTAACGAGGTGGCCTCTTAACCTCCTTCACACCCACACAGGCATGTACACACACATACACATCCACAAAAACACACAGGATCCCCACGAGACTGCTTTTCATCCTCATCCTCGTCCTCATCCCCATACCAGACCCATCCTCTTTTGCTTATAAACTACATGCTTTTGAGCACCAGGCCTGGCATCCAAGCCGTGTTCACACTTTGGAGAGACCTGCAGACAGCAGAGGAGATGATTGATAAGCATTGGCCAAGTTATGGACGATCCACTAAGACGTTTCCTGTCTCGGTCAGAAAATGCGCACTCACGGCTGACTCCACAGGAACAAACCATTCTAACCCAAGACTTTGGATCTCTTCAGGGGATATCTGTTGCTTTGCTAAGACCCCCTCGATAAAAGGGAGTTTGAGGCTTTTCAGTGGAGACAGTTGATTGTTCAGGGGTTCTTTAAGGATAAACAAAATTGTAAGGAGCGGCGTGGTTCCAGATCCAATTTATGCTCAATTCAAAATATATGTCCACATACACAGACTTTGAAGGAACATTCTGCACCTCTGACGTCTATGAGAGTCGTGGGTCCCATAGAGCCTGCACTGCTTTGTGCTATACTATTCTAAAGGCACGAATACAAGAGATGAACCGAGACGTCTCACTTCAGATGTTGTATTTAGTTTGTGGGCACATTGTCATAAAAAAAAAGCTATACTAGTATACAATGTGTATACTTTGTTTTGCAACATTCACTTGCTATCAGTGTACAGAATGGAACAACAGACGACCGTCACCGACACAGAAATAGGAACGACTAAGTGAGAACGTTTTGTCAAAGCCAGTTTCATACAATCTGAACAGAGTTCCTGGCTCTCATGCACTGTATTCATTTTTTGTTTCATTCACTTTATTATTCAAAATGAATTAAAAAACATTTATTAAAAGCGCAGTGAGAGTAGTTTAACATTCACATGTACACACCACACTATCACAGGTATCATTTATCAGAACTCCTTTCATGCGTCACACACTGAAATTGAACCCAAACTCAAAACTATAAAGGGAAGAGATAGCGCAGTGATGTATATTTCCAATAGAGCTTACCTAAGTACTACTTAGCATTGCAAAAAAAAAACTAAAAAAAAAAAACTATAGCATTACTGTTTTCATAGAGGAGGGTTTATTTTTTTAAGCGTAATAATATATGGGAGAGAATGGTGTTTATAGAAAGCAGTTTTACACTAAGCTTGTCAGTTCATGTCATTTCATGTTCTTGTACTTATACATATGCAGCGTTTTCCTCTGTTAAGAAAGACACGTGAGGACAAGTTGTTTTTTATATCCCCCTTTACTGTAAAAGTAATGCATGTCTCTGCCTGCAGAGAGTAATTCGGAGCAGTTGACTGGGTCCATCTAATTCATCTGGTTTCACTACCACTGTCAGAAATGTGTCTCTGTTGTCAGACGATCAAACGTCTCGTCGGGCCACCAAGTCTTTGTGGAAGCAGTTCAGTCGGAGGCAGATCTTCTCTATGGAGAGCAGATTAAAGATTAAACTAATGATCTGTGTCCTGGAGATAATGTCGATTGAACGTCTAATGGACATCTGACTCCTACTTGTAGTCAGACAACCGCTGAACACAGTCTGGGAGGGTCTGGAGCCACAGTAATGTGTTGTGTCTTTTCAGATGCCAGACAGAAGTTAATGCAGATGCAGCACACATACATTCTTGCTCATATTCTCCATAAACTCCACCTTTTTGATAGGAGTCTCAACAGAACTATCAATCATAGTGTTTCACAGTTTTGAAGGCAAACATTTGCAGTTTGTCCCCCAACCCCCTCCCCCATTATAGTTAATTGAACTTCAGTGTCCGTTAAAACGATGTATTTGTTCCTCATCTCCCGCCTCGCTCGTGTTTGCTGAAATAAATCAACTACCTGGTCAAAATGGAATTCATGCTGTAAAATGGAAAATTATCATTTCTTTTAGCACTTAATGTGAAAGTTGCATTGTAGCTGCGGAGACGGCGTGGTGTGAATAGAATAACCATTTTCATTATTTAAGTAGTTACACAAATAAAATAATTATTTAAGTTCTTCTATGTTGTTTTTACCATTGTACTGTTTGTGACAATTTTTTTTTGTATTCCTGTATTGTAAATAAAACTAGGGATAACTTTGTTTCTCTACAGAAATATCAATATGTCTATTAAAATTTATAGCATGTCTGAAATATTTGTCTCTCTTTTGTTTTATGGTGAAGTTGAGATGTCCTCATTTCGGATGAACCGTGTACAACCAAACTGTCCCGGCAGCTTACTATTTACTTATTATTTCTAATGTAGCAGGCAACCGTGTTATAAAAGCAATAAGGTACTCGAGGCAGTACTGTATCTACAATAATGTCCTGTTCAAGGGTTTGCCCAACAACACCCTTGAGCAGGACATTATTGACGATACAGTACTGCCTCTTGTACCTTATTGCTTCAATATATGAATCTTGATTTTGGTTGTGGACCCATGTGGTCTCATTTCTGGTAAGTCAGCTGCACCATTTCCACTGACGGTTTGTCCTGCAGCCAGGTAAAAAGAGGAAAGAGAAGGATGTTGAGAAAATGTTTAAGTTAAACTTGGGCCAATGTGGCAACAGGCCCAGGGTTTTTCTTTGACTCCTGCTTGAATGGAAAAGCTGCCTGCGGAGTCGACAGCGAGGGGAGAGCGGAGATGGCTGCTATGTCGTCATGCGGCGTCATGGCATCGCTCAAAGTTCAGCCTGATAAAACAAAAATGTCCTCATTTGAAGTGGAAATTCTCCGCTCTGTTTTTCGGAAGTACGCGCAACACGCTCATGCATGGAGGCACACACGCAAGAGCCACTGCTGATGGCAATATTAATTTCCTTCTCAAAATACCAATGAGGCTCCGGGTTGTATACTGATAGTGAGTGGAGACCACCCACCTCAATCCGGTCTCACTCGCACATACGCACAAGTGCACTCGCTGCCATATTTAGACTAATGCAATACTAAGTTGTCTATGCACTGTTCAGATCCAATCAAAATTGCATAAAGTGGAACTGTCCAATAGTGCTGCGAGGTCCAGCGTATATTTGAGTTTATACACTATCTGTGGTATGAATCATTACTGTTCATTTGGAATAGTTTTCCTTTTCCTTCCCAAAGGGCTCTTGTCTGGCTATCTTTTCCAAACAGTGTAACCCAGTACTTTGAATAAACATGAGGAGCCTGTATACCAAATATTTGTAGGACTGAGATGGCTGGAAGTGCATGCTATAATATTGTATACATGAGTGAAAGAGTCAGCACAAGCAATACTTATAGGGTAACAAGAGGAGACAGGAAAAAACAATAGCTCTGGGATTCAAAAGAGATACGTCATTCATTTTCTACCTCATCCAGACGAAAGTGAACAATTTGTTTTTCCGTATGCACTTGTGCTTTAATTCTGTAGTGACGTATTTGATTCTGTGAGGGATTCAATAGATATCCCGCAGCTGCTTTGTTTCAGGACTACATCTTTCTTGTGTCTCACAAATCCAGCACAGAAATAGCTAATGGATAAAAGAATATCTTAAATTTCTCAAATATTATGGATGCATAATGTAGAGCAGACAGTGATAGTTACTGAACACATGTGACTCTTAAATGCCTGCCGGCCACATGATCGAAGTAGAGCTGCGAAGTGGGAAGAGCTGCTTGTTTTCCAAGTGTTTTCCCTGTGAATTTATTGCGAAAGGGAACAAAACGTGGCACCATATTTGCTGAATTAATCTAGAGTTAGTTTTCTCAACAGCATGATCTTTACTTGCAGCCAGCCAGTTTCTAACCTAAATGTTCTGTGGGAATCGTACTCAACTCCTCACCTTCCGTTGTTAGGCTCGTACCTTTGATTATGTTCGAATACATTTGTTAATCTTTTCTACAGAATATTCATACAGGATATATTTATTGAATCTTTGAATCAAACATTATATTTCGAGAAAACGAATGGACTCACAACTAGTACAATACACTATGTCAACTGACATGTGGTTGCCTTCGCATTAACTTGAAGAGTATAATTGTATTATTAATAATGAGATGGATGGCCCAAACGCCAAAAATAGTTACATTTTTTATTTTTGTTACATATCTTCAGAGGAGCTTTACCAAGGATCTCTACAGATTATAACATGATGTTATGTATGGTCCTGTAATTTCAACCCTGATCCTATAACTTATAGGATCAAATTACCTTTTTCAAGATCATTCAAGGTCATTGCGTTGCGAACCTTTTTGTGTTTTACATTTTCCCTTTACCGTGCTGAGTGCTGAGTTCATGTTTAGACGCCAGTATTATAAAACCTTTTTTCATGGCAGTCCTATCCAGGTGGAGCACTGTTTGTGTAGGAGAGGACTGTGAGTTCAACAGCATTAAGAGAATATTTAGGTTACTGTGAGATGTATATGTTCAAAGTGCAGCGCACACAAGGAGGTAAAACACAACACAGTGCAGGTACAGTTTTGTGGCTACGCAGTGGAAAATACATATACACTTCTACTCAGACATGCACGAAAACTTGAAAGGTCTGAAGTCAGTGTGAAATGTGTTTTAATGACCTGATTACTTAATGGCATTTTCAAATCAAAGTAAATGTACATGCAGGCCATTATGTTTTAAGGTAGTCTCTTTAACTACATAAACAAACACAAAAAAAGTAATTTTCCCCAAATTTGAAGGCACTGCCCCTTCATCAAAGCCACATTATTATCCATTTTTCCACTGTTGACTCCCAGGACTACATTTTTCTGATACCACCCATGTCACTTTTCTGGAAACGTCTCACGATCCTCACCACGATGACATCTCTTCGAGGTCTTTTTTGACTCTCCCTGCACCATAAATAACTGTTTCCATCGTGATTTAACTATTACCACTGCACCACAACATCACAGTTAAATGTACAGGATGTTGTACATTTGGCTGAGCTTGATGTCTCACGTTAACATATGATGTCATGACAGGGAAGGATCCTAGCTACCCTTATGATAGTTGTGCATTAACGTCTGTGTTTGTCCACATAGGCACTGGTGATTCGGAGTATAAATCGTGGCCTCCGGGTTGCAACATATTGATTCATGTGAGAATATTGTATCTGGACTGTGTAAACATGTGTGCTGGTTGTTTCCCCGAGTCCATACCTGCAAGTATGCATTTGCATGTGTGTAAATGTCAAATCCCCCGGTTGTATATCTGGTTTTGTCACACCCCTAATTGCAGAGTGTATTCTGTGACCTCATGTGTTTACTCGTGGCTGACTCGGTGAGTACTACTGCTGAAACGCATGACCGAGGCAGCTGAAATCTCATATTCCCTGGCCCCGATCACTTACTAATGAAGACACACTTTCCGACCAGCCTGCTGCTGCCTTTTCCTTCTGCCTCACTTAACTCTCGGCTTATCACATAACAAAACAAACCTCACTTGACGACCACCTTGGAGGAGGTTTGGGTGGTTTTTGCAAGGCTGTTGCTTTTTGTGGGTTTTTGTTATTAACTGAGAGATTTTTCTTTTGCCTTCCTGACACCTTCACTATCTCGTATTTCACACTTCTTCAATTCATCACATGCAGTATCTCAGTAATTTACGCCAAGTTCCTATCCTGATGCACTGCTTCTTCTTCTTCTTCTTTCTACCAGCTCTCATGTTCATGCTTCTCGTTCATCTCTCCATCACCCTTCCATCACTCCCCCTCTTCCTTCCTTCTCCTCCGCCCCTCACTCTCTCGGTGCTCCCTGATTCAGAGCTTGTTTACTCTCCCGGACCACAGCACTGACTCGCATCCATGAAATTATGCAATTAAGGTTCCCACTGGGGCTCAATCTGTCATGTTAACACATGCTGAACCCCCACAGAGGGCTGAGAGCAGCTCTGAGTGTTGGGAGACAGGTAAGACTGGCGGGGGTGAGGGGCGCTGGTTAAAATATGAGACGAGTTTGATGTCCTGTACTGCAGAAAACACGACAAATGATACCACCCGGCATTGAAAGGGAAGGATTTTGAGAGAAAACATCATTTCTGAATCCAAACTAGTTTATTTATTGAGCACAACTAAAAAGTTGAGAACGGTTTCTGTCGAGACACACAGCAATAGCCGCCCAAATAGTGAATACATCAGATAATCTGTATTGATTTTTGATGTGCTGGACAACTCCTTCTGATAAAACTTTGACAGCAACACAATGATCGGTTTAACATCCTCAGTCAGCTGAATAAACTCGTCTGATGGGTACTTAGATAGATAGATAGATAGATAGATAGATAGATAGATAGATAGATAGATAGATAGATAGATAGATAGATAGATAGATAGATAGATAGATAGATAGATAGATAGCTAGATGTGTGGCTTTGCATATATTGTATGTTTCTGTGTGTGTCAAGGACAACACATTGCTCTTTGTCTGCTTCTCCTCCATGTGATTCTCAGCAGAGCTAGGTAAACAACTGATGTCGGCTGGAATGGACCACCTAAGTATAAGTTTCCATGTCGGGGTATCCCCTCAAAGCAAAGCAAGAAAATTTTCCGAAACACATTAACAAGAGTTATGCAAATGGTTTACGGCAGCGCTCGTGTGGCTGTATTGTTATATTAATCTGTATACACTGTGGCTCATCTTGGCAGGGCCCTTTGTTTGCCTTCACTCTTAATCTGCAGGGCTCATCTTGAGCTTACATCACTCCGAGTCAACAGATGGACATCCGCAGCAGCCTTACTGCTAACACTAGAGCTGACACTGGGGTCAAATAGTGTGTGTATGTGTTTGTGTATGTCAGAGTGTGCGTCAACCAAAGCGTCCAAGCGAAGCCAAAAAAGGGTACACTGAGTGTCCACCGATCATCCGATCACAAACTAATCCTGTTCTCGGTCTCTCATTTACAAAAGAAATGGCCCATAACAATTTTCGGATGACAGTGTTCTTGCACATATTTTCTTTTTTTTTTTTCAAACACGGACTTCCTTCCAGAACTCTCCGGCCCTACGAGAGAGAGAAAAGGGAACGGTGAAAGGAAAAGAAAGAACAGCACAGTTGTTTTTTCTGCGCTTGCAAAGATGTGGTTTCCTCTGACTGAAGTGGGGCCATAGCTTGCATCAGCCCTCTGCCTGTGTGTCTTTGTGTCCAAGCCAGTGAACTCTGCCAGATGCCTGCCGCCTTGTTATCTGTACAGGCACGGCCCGTTCTGTTGGGACAAACTGTTTATCACACTTGCAAAGAGGTTGAGATCTTGCACAGGTGATAACACACAGCTATACACACCAGAGTAGCATGTACACCTAGAGGGAGAATCTTGCATGAACCAACACGGATGAAGACAAACGCACACACCTCTCTACATGCAAATTCTCAAACATCCCACAGAGGCGTGTGTCTGAAAAGTCCTGCTTGGTGATTTTCTTCAGCGTACATGACAAAACCCAGATCCTGCTTCAGCCAATTTATAGAAATAGTTTTTGACATTTTTGGAATTATTTTTTGCTCCGAGTGTCGAGAAGGTTGATCACTCTCATTGAATGTTACTGAATACAGAGCAGAAGATAGTTAGCCTAGCCCAGCCAAAATTGTTCTATCAAAACCTTTTCATCTCGTTTGTTAAATCCAAAGTAAAAGTGATCATTTGTGTTGTTTGAATGTATTGTAAAGACCTGACGTTTCTTATAGCGCCACAATAACGATAACATCTTGATTTTTACCTTAAAATTTGGTTCAGTTGGCCCCAGGATAAATTGTAATGGAGCTCAAGCATAGATTCATCCAGGAAGACTGTTCTGCATGCTTAGGCCTGTAGTTTATTTCTCATATCCTGCATTCACTCCTCTCACGCATGTGCACTCATAATTTCCTGCTGTCACTGTCTGAGGCTCTCAATCCTGATATCAGCTGTTTTAGCACAGTGACACATCTACATTGCTAACCTATTACCTTGCTGCTCTTTCTTTTTGATTGTCTCCCTTATCTTATTTTTCATGTGAATGCTGCTGTTTTTGCGCTTATCTACTCTAGCTGCATCAGATCATCAGCCAGCGTCCACCAGTGACTGGACTCAATGGGAGGATTTATCTTGCTGCTGCTCAGAGCAGACTCCCCTCCATGATAAATCTACCTGTAATCACCAAAAGCCTTTCACGATGTCTAAATTTTAACTTGTCCAATATTTGGTTTTACCTGTAAAACTACGGACATCAGTCTCAGTTGTACTTTGTGTCCAGTTGTGAATATGAGAATGCTAACATGCTAAAATAGAATGGTGAACATTTGAAACATTATATCTGCTAAATATCAGCATGCTAACATTGCTATAGTGAGCATGTTAGCCTGCTGTCTTCAGCGTTTCACTGTGCAAGCCTCACACACGCATGGCTGCGGACTCTGTTGAGGCTAGCTGTTTTCCTCTGCTTCCAGTCTTTATGCTAACATAAGCTAATCACCTCCTGGCTTTAGCTCCATACATGGTTTCTGCAGTTCATACTCCATAATGTACAAACACGAGAAGCTGCCAAAGAACAAACTCTCTGCAAGAAAGAAAATAAAAGCATTTTCCAAAATGTCGAACTGCAAGATTTGAAGAGTAATTAAGAAAAAGCTTTTAAATGATTCAAAAATATAAATAAAATATTCTCTTAACTTGCGCGCTAATGAATCAGCAGTTACTATAAAACACAAGAGGCAGAGCAAGACTCTGTAAACAAGAACGCCTTATGGTTTATGGCTCTGCTATACCAAAAACAATTGCAACAGTCAAACCCACACAATCACACAAATGCACAACCATAACGCCAAGTCCTGCGTCAGAGCACACTCTACAAAATGAATCATACATAAATCTAGTTATAGAAATGGAGGATTACAGAGTAAACATGCCCTTCTGCTCAAATAAATATTGAACTGAATAAGAAATATTGCTCATTCCTTCTCAGAAAATATTGCCCATTCATTCTCATCTGTGCCACATAAGGTAAAAACACATATGGTGAATCATTTTCTTTGGCAATGCTCTGGTGCGCTGCCTTGCCATTGCCAAAGCTCTAATCCTTGTTTGGTACGGAGACTGCCTGTGTTGGTGGTGTGTGTGCATCCTAATCTCTCCAAAGCTCTGTGTCTAATGGCTGCACTGCCTCTCTGTACACTCTGTACCTCCAGTTTGACTGAAGCCTAACAAGCACAGCAAAGTGGTGAGAGGAAGGGGTTGTTACACATACACACGAGGAAGGAAGGAATGAAGGAAGGCCCAGTCGTGAATTCTATGACAGTATAAATTGTGGAAATATTCAGAATGTGATTGCAGATAATGTGACTTTGAAATGGAAAATAAGCCTTAAATGTGAAATACATGCCTCTTGTTGACAAACAGATGTAAACAAACATGTCGCGACATCAGAAAATATTCTTTCCCAAAATATATATAATTCTGCTTCATACAAGACCTGTCAATCAATTTAGTTGTAATAGCAAATCTTGTGTTTTTAGTGTTATGGCGGGGCTACATATGTATTTACATTCTTTACTTCTTCCTGTCTTTTTTAGACTTGCATCATACATCAATCATTAAGCCTTAAGATTATTAGAAAATAGTTACAAATGTTATAAGTGAGGCAGATCCCTCCTTATGTAGCACAACATACCCTTCTGGATTTCTTGAGTTTCCTCAAGAAACCTTTTGTTGGATTAATTCAAGTTGTTTCAACACAATGATATAACAATACAATGTAAAAGGTGATGACTCAATTAGAAGACGGCCTTCAGTGAGCCACAGTGAACGTGTACGTATAAATATATATAATAATATAATATATAATATATATAAATGTAATGTTTCTGCACAGGAAAGAAGGGCGCAGGTAAAGAGAGAGGATTACAAAATGATGCACCTGCACTGGCTACTCAGCATCCTGGTGATGGATAGAGTGGGATGCCTCCTTATTTATCACCCCAAATCGGCTTCATTGTCCTCCTGCCACAGCAGTCCCTGCTGTGCTCATCAGACCCTCGCAGGTGTCCTCTCTGCTGACCTCATCCCTGACCTTTACTCTTTAACCCCTCACACCTGGGCGACTCCTTTGCATTGCCACTCCGAACTCCGACCTCACACTGTCTATCATCCTGGCGGTCACCTGGTAAAAACATTAACCAAAAGAACTATGTTAGCTCTGTGGTGATGAAGCTTTGCGCTCAGCTACTCAAAAAGGAGAGAAACACCCTAAAAACAGTGACACACTACTTTTAACTCACAACTTTGATTTGTATTCAAGTTTCATCATACTTTGCTGTTTCCTACGAGGAGGTTGGCATATAGAAATAGCCAGGCAAGAGGTTATTTATGTCTAGAATGTGTCAAAGAACCGGGCTATTTTTCTATTGATTGCATTTGGGGTCTTTAAGAGCACATTAAAAAGTGTTGAATGTCAGTTTCTTTTATTTCACTAGGAAATAGATAAATAAACATGCAGAGGTCCACCTGCACAAACACTCACACATGCATTCATAATGTAAACTTGCATGTGTATCAGAACCAGATGTACTTCAACACATTGCCATCTGCATTTGAAACTACGCATATGAATACATATTATGCCATGAGAGATACGGCACATTGTCTAGCTATGATTCAAATGACTGAAAACATACTCTACCCCTCGTTCTGTGGCAATTTCACATGACGCGTGGCATTGCTTTGGTTTTGTCAGTCCAAATCGGTGAAAGTGGCAGAAAGCTGCAGAGTGGGATATTCATTCTGAGTGCTACTGGCAGCACAATGTAGTATCCTTAAGGAAATATCAAAACATTTTTATCACATTATGGTTTTGTTTGTAGAAAAATAAAAACCACCCTGGTGGTGATATTGGTGATGAATCTTTTGATAGCATGCAGTGGGAGACACTGTCTTCTCATGCGTTCTCTTAACTTACAAATCATTAAATTGTTCATGACAAACTGTTCCTATGTTGTGATCTTTAAAAACTGCTTTAATCGTCAGCTAAACAGATTGATTCGGAAATATCACCAAAAAGGTTATTGTTAATATAGTTTATAGTTGTGTTCAAGATAGGTTGTGTTTCATTGGACGAAGAATGAATGAATGAATAAGAATCCTCTGATAGTTCAGACTTTACGAGAGCCCATACTTACCTAGTAGTTACTTTTCTATTCTTTTACTTTTCTCTCCTATATATTGACTTTTAGTAGTATATATTAATATGGTATTGACATACAGACTGTGAGTAGGTTAGAAAAGGAAACAAAGTGACTTCACACTTTATTGAGACATTTGGTTTCCTCTCATTTAAAACATGTTAGGAACTAAAAAGGTTTTCCTTAATATTTCTTATAACATGTAAGATGAAGGCATATGTGCAGCATGTTCCCATTTATCTTCCAATTTTCTTGCATTTCTATTTTACAGTAGGTGTCACAGTAAGTACATTCTTAAATTGTTATAGTTTCTCCTTTTTTTCATAGCTTATTATGTAATTAGTTCCCAAATGTTGTTATATTTCTTGGCAAGTAGGTAAGTAAAGCCAAGTGTGACGATGAACAGAAAGAAAATGAAAACACCCAAAATGTCAAATATACACATGTAAAAACTCAAGCAGACCAATGATAATTAAGTTCAAATTAAGCCATTAGAGGCAGTGTGTAACTCCAACATGCTGGTGGTCTTTTCCTCTCTGTGGACACGAGGAAATGCATCAGGAATTGTCAGAAAATACACCCGCCTGTCACTTTTACGTATGAAAAAGTACTGTTTAATAAGAGCAGAAGGGCTGTCTGTATGGACCCTGTGACTGACCACCAACATTGTTCCAGGAATCTTATTTTCACATCGGGGGACTCACTCCAACCTCATCATTTATGACGGATATGTTATATCTTTTGAGCAGGTGGGGGTAGGGAAGAGGCTTTGCATGAATGACATCTGATCTCTTTGTGGGGCATCCCTTTTCAAGTTGAGGAATCAAAGACCACCAATGTGTTACACCTCTAATGTGGTCAAAAGAGGAGGAGGAGGAATCTGCAGATTTGGCGCAGACACACACTGGAAATCTTGATCCGCTCCCACCGAGTCCGTGCTGGCAGATGGAGGCGAGCACAGCACAACTCTCTGATCAACCCCTGCACTTGCCACACACTGTGCTTGCACCGACAACGTTTATCATTCTGTTTTACTGTTGACGGCCACTTTCTTTTTTCTCCATTTCCCTCGCTCCTTTCCCTTTTGGCAGGCAGGATTAAGTTTAATTGTATCGTTTATGACAGATACAGAGTGAGGTTTGGCACTGATTCAAGGCAGACCGTGCTCAGCCATTTTATGGTTTCTTTCCACCTCACTTGCTGATGTGTGGTAGTGACACATTTGACAAAAAACATCCAAGATGGAGGTTGGCTGGAGAGTATGTGTGTATGTGTGGAGGGAGAGATTGAAAATGAACTGAAACTAAACTTTTACAAACACCAATTTCCAATTTTCAGTCACCCTTAACCACACCTTCTTTCCTGTCATCCATAACCTCATTTAAATGGCATTCCTCTATGAGTATGATTGGTTGAATTTTTTTTTTTCAAAAGTGTGGTTTTTAGCTACAGTCTCCTCTGCAGCGGTGGCACCCCGGGGCCACCTACCCACAGTGATGTCATAATTAGTTGAACCGGTTTGGAGGAACCTGCCAAATATGTGCCATTTGTTGCTTAGTGGTCAGACAAATTGAGGTGTCGATTGAAAACAGGAGTATTGCTGTAAACTGATTTAAGAAGCAGAACAATGTTACGGCCTCAGTTATGGTCCAGATAGGTACAATCAGTTTGATCCGGCCGCTCTGAGAAGCTGTAGGGTTAACACATGACATCTAAACTGGTTTACCAGCTAATGTTCATCCATCAGACAGATGTAGTGTTAAGGCAAGCTGTGTGTTTGTGTGTGTGTGTGATTTTGCACACAACTGATTGCTCTCTGATCAGTGCTGTTAATAGTTAAGGCTTCAAAGGCTTCACCTCTGAGGCTGCCAGCAGTTATGTCCGAGCATGAGATTGTTGACCCAGACTAAAATCTTTCAGTTTAAATATCTAACAATATTTCATTTCCCTTTTTTTTTTTGGAAACTTTTTTCAGCTTTAGTAGAAGCAAACAAAAGATAAAAAGGTAATTAGTTAAAAAGGTAACAACAGGTATTCAGGGTATTCTCTTTTTAAATAAAGCCTTAACAAACACACTAAATATTAATTAATAAGAAAATATCCAAATATATTCTTCAGATTACAGATTTTTTTTGTTTGTTGTTGTTTTGCGCAGCATTTAGGACTTACTGTCTGTTGGTTTGAACTACATTAAAATTAGAGGATTAATATCACACTCTTGACTGTGAAACTGTAGGCATGAGGCAGTTAGCCTAGCTTAGCATTAAGACTGAACGCAGGGGGAAACAGCTAGCCTGTCTTAAATGTAAAAACAGCACCTCTAAATATAACAAACTGAACATTTGTATTATTTTGTTGATGTAAGTATAAAAATGACGGACTTTGGGTTCACTGGAAACAAGTTTAACGACGCAACGACTGTCTGACTGTCACTGTGAGAGACAACCAGTGGAGAGAAGTGCTGCCAGCACACAACTCCCCGTAAAGTAACAAAAACAAACAAAGGAGATATTTAAGTAGAGGTGTTTCTGAAGTAGTAAGTAGTAGTATTTTTTCATCTTTGGACAAAGCCAGGCTTGCTATTTCCCCTTCTAGTGTTACACTAAGCTAAGCTAAATGGTTCCAGCTTTGTATTTGTCCGCCAGTTTTGATTGGCCGAGCCGCCCTGGTTAGTTTCAACTGTCCCTCGTTAGCCCTGCACGCACCACACCATCCCCATTTGTCACTATCCAGTCACTATTTGTACTAGCTTAGCTCCTTTGTTACCTTTTAGCCTGTGACCTTGCCTGCTGTTACCTGCCAGCCCTTTTTGGACTCAAGACTTGAAAAGCCATTTCCAATAAATCATTGAATTGTTCCTTCTGCCTCCTTCTCCTGTTTTATGCGTTTGCATCCTTCTCCTGCTGCCGGCTTCACAGACTGTGACATACTCTCCACTCCCTAACATTGTCCCGCTGATAAAGACCATGTGATGATAGAAGGAAAAAAAGTAGTCCTTTAATGGAGATTGCTCTGTCAGCTGCTGTTTTAAACTTCAAGATTTATGTACGGTCAAGTCGACATGAACAAGATGTCGTAAAATGAATCAAGAAATTTCTAAGAAGTAGCGACACCTGAGCATCTGATGATGAAGACTCTGGGAAACAGCCCAGAACAAGAGAGTAGGTGGACATTTAGTGGAAATTGTTTCGTCAACTAATACATTTGTTCAGTTCTTTGTATTCCCTTTCCTTAATCCTTGTTATTGTCCTCTCTTTTTTTCCTCCCTGCCTCTCTTTGTCCCTCTGTCTGTTTCCACACACAGGTGAGCTGTCACACCTGGACCCTACAATTAGACCATGGGACTCCCCCTCCTCCCCAAACAAATACATTCACACACACGTCAATGTCCTCCGGCCCGGAAGACGCCTCTACCATCGCCTTTCAGCACACATCACAAGACGAGTGCCTCGTTTGACGGCGAGAAGGTTTTTGAAGGTTAGATGTAGTTAATATGAACTTAAAAAGTCGTAATAGAAATGATTGAAATAAGCCGAATGGTCTTTGGGGTGATTCTGCATTTTATTACGCTCTCCATGGCTCATCATCAGGGCAGGTAAGAAAGAGTTTGTGTAAAAGTGAATCTGTTTTTTGCTGGTGGAAAAAAAAAAAATTGTATGACAATATAAGATAATCTATCCTTTGAAAGCGATATATTAATCGATAGAAGTTGCTCAACTAGCTAAATACATTTGTTAAAAATAAAGGAGGGTGCGTCTTTGGTTACAGCGTGACCATGTATGTGAAATGAACCGTTACTTATTGGCCTGGGTCTTATCATTTATTATATTATAGTCTCAATTGCTCCGTGGATGTGAGACTTAACAGACGTTATGAATGAAACTTGTCCGGTGTTTCCGTAGCCTTGTAGTTTATTGCACTTTTGTTTATGACAGTAGATTTTAATGAGGGAAAAATGATTTCTGCTTGCAATTTAAGGATTTCTGGCAAATGCTTGGGAATGAGGAAGGTGTTTCATAGTTACGGTATACAGCTGCAGTAAATGGGTTCAAGTGTGGTCAAAAGATCCGGTAAGCTGTAAAATGCATGAGATATTTATTTGAATGGGAAATGCAATTTAGTAGCATTTCATTGAAAAGTAAGCTAATTCTTGACTAGATACATTTCCTCTTTTTCTTTTTCTCTTTTATGTTTTACTTACATAACAGATGTATCCTTGCCGTGTACTTTCAGCTCAAAGTCTCTACATGCAATGCATCAAATTATATAGATGTGAAAATCGGTGTGACTGTGGTATGAGAACTTGGCGGTGATGACTCAAAATGACTGTGATAAATAACTCTTTAAAAGTTATTGGTGGATGTTTATTAGATTCATTCCTGCGTTGTACTTCCTTAAGGAACTTAATGTTGCCTCCACTTGGATAGTTTCCTTGTTACCTCATCAATTCTTTTTTGGAAAACCAATTGACTCACAATTGTTTCAGACAAGGGTTCTCAACCTTCCCAAACAAAGGAAAGAAAAAAACATAACAGGAAAGAAGAAAAAAAACATAACAAGACAAAAGAGAATAAACTGCGCTCAAAATGTGTTACGTCACATACGTACTGCTTACCTTCACCCATGACTGCCTGCCGTCATGTCTCCTCCGCATATGTTTGGAGCTTTTACTGGCGGCAGTTGTCTCCCACATTACTTTTTTGTTTAGAAAACTGATATGTTTTTGTGTCGATGTATGTGAGGTAACATTGGCTAACTAACAGTGGCCAAACATGTTGAGTTCCACCTGATATGTCATGAGCGGCGCGATGATATTAAAACCAAACTGTTCACTAAAATGAATTTGACTTTTACAATTTAACACCAGTAATAATAGCAGTACCTCCTCAGCCCATAAGGTTGTGCTCGTTAAGACGTCTTATTTTTCTGATTTGTTGTATCTATCATTGAATGGTCGTCCCATAGTATTTTCAGTTACACAATTGAAGGTAGCTGTCTTTGTGTTCATTAAGCCGTGTTGTGTACTTGCATATATTGTGAGGCCAGAGGAATAGCCTGGCTTTTCTATTCTGAGGTGTGTCTCCATCTTGAATGCTTGACGATGCTTAATGATCCGATAATCTTTTGTCGCAGCCTCCACAGGTCAGTGGAGGATACGCAGGAGCAGTCTGGGGGTCGCACACCGCCAGGCCTCTGCAGCTACGGTCAGACCACTTCCTGTTGTTTCGGGTGGAGGAATGTTGACGGCATTTGTCGGCGTAAGTCATTCTGCAATGCAGTGACAGCACAAGAACAATTACCCACATTACACACAGTTCACAGGTTAGCAGTTCAGCATCTCTGCAAATCTACAAATACTGGACACTTAAGATTTTACATGTGTGATGAGAACATAGCATTAACTAGATGACACCACCCAACGACGTGTGAAGTAGGTAAAGTCATCCAGCTACAACATTTAAATTATATTTAAGTGTGAATGCATCAGTAATAATTCAATATTTTTTATATGAAATATAAAACACTCAAAGCTGCTTTACATAATAAGTACTTTTGTTACTCAAATTCATTATTCTGATACTACCATTGCTTACGTAGAAGTGTGAATGCAAGATTAGTTTTTACTTGAAATTCAGTATTTTTAAGTTTAAAACTGCACTAATCAATATTGCCAATTCATCAGATGACTAAATGTAATTTGAAAGGTGTTGCTCGTTCTACATGACAAACAAACTCTGAAAATCAACATCCCCTCAGCTCTGACGAGTGTTTTAACATCTTTCTGCCCAAAATACAGACACACTGGCGATTAGCTGGTCGACATAGTGGAACATTTAGTCGCTAAAGAATCAAACATTTCCCACAGGAGGTGGTGGAGACCAAAACAAAGGCAAAAAGTACAATTTAGCAGGAACCATGAAACCCAATTCAATTCAGTACCTGTGTTGGATGTGTGAATAGACATTTGTTTGCTTGAACAGTCACCATATTTATAAAATGATACATGTCATATGTCATATACCAGTGTACAAAAGTTTTTAATGTTAACGTGATTTGATTTCACGGTGTGCTATGTCTGTCATCTTCCTCAGCGGTGTGTAAGAAGTCGTGTGTAAATGGAAAATGTGTGGGACCAGGCAAGTGTTTATGCTCCTCAGGATATAAAGGACCTCAGTGTGATGAAGGTAGAGTGTAATGCACCATTGTCAGTCTTATGTTTCTAATTTCTTAACCCGTTCTCCTGCATGATTTACTGCAAGGGTTTCTTTCTGCTGCTCCAAATAATGTTTCATTGACTCCAGATGTGAATGAGTGCGGTTTCCTGGAGAGACCATGTTCCCACCGCTGCATGAATACACACGGTAGCTATCGTTGTTACTGTGAACCTGGATACACACTCAGTGCAGATGGATACACCTGCACCAGTAAGTCATTTTCAATGTAGTATCTTAACCCAAATGATGGAAAATCTCTATTAAATATCTATTCTTTTACAATACAGCTTTTTTGTTTTTGTTTTAAGTAACGTGTGGTCACTATTTTTGTGGTCTTGTGCTGTGTGAGTGCGTGTGTGCGTCTCTCAGCGGTGATCCAGTGGCCCATTTCTCTGACCGATCCTCAGCCAGTGTTTCCCTGTCTGTCTTCCAGGAGAGGCCGCATGTTTCTCACTGCGTTGCCAGTTTGGTTGCCAGATGGAGAGAGGGGGAGCAGTGCGCTGTCTGTGTCCCCCCGGCCTCCACCTGGCCGCTGACAGCAAGACCTGTGAAGGTAACGCGCCTTCAGAAACACCCCTCAGCTTATCACTGCAACACTACACTTTTTCACGCTTCATGTCGGCGAGATATCAAA
Organism: Clinocottus analis; assembly: GCF_023055335.1. Lineage (NCBI taxonomy): Eukaryota > Metazoa > Chordata > Actinopteri > Perciformes > Cottidae > Clinocottus > Clinocottus analis. The sequence goes on along the minus strand of NW_027175954.1, from coordinate 4,551,611 downwards.
GCCTGAACTGCCGTTTGGTTTCACTTCATTATTCAGGCTGATATCATGTTTGTGTTTGGGGGCGGTTGTTATTTTAAGTTAACTAATAGTGTATTAATCATTTTCTGCATGTACTGATGAAACAATGGATGACCGTCACCTCTCAGCTTCAGGGGTATTTCGTGTCGTTCCGTTGGTGTTTTTGGTTTTGCGGCCCACATGCTGTGGTTCTCGCTCACTGTTCTCATTAACCCTTTTTCTTATAAATCCCACTGTACACGACCTACCCGGGAGCAAATGGCAGACTAAATAGTCAGTGATTTTTCTGAGGAAATGGTGGAGACAAAAATGGATTGACATTGATGAGGTGGCCAGATACATAATCTAAAATGAATGCCTATGTTGCTACATGTTTAGTAAATATGCAAATGTGTTCTCACAAGTTCCCCTTATGAATTTCAAAGGGTGATAAGATGTTAATGCTGAGTTGACAGTAGTTTCAAGAGGTTTCACTGATTACAGGATAAACAAAGCTAATGACAAAGACTCACGTGCACACGTGTACTGGACCAATAAGACTATTGATACATTTTTGACATACTAAATAGTATGGAAGTATTTGAATACCTCCTACATTTTTTCTTTAATCCATCAAAATGCAGGTTAAGTTCCCGAGTTCCTAAAAAGGTTCTCTGTCCCTTTGGGAAAGTTCTGATAGTGATTTGTTGTAGCAACTAATGTATTTATTGTCATGGATCTATATTAATACAGTTGTTATATAATTTGTGTGCTGTTACCACTATCATATTATGTCCGATTTTGTCTATTTTGTCTTTATTTGTAAGCAGATGCACACAGCTTCCCATGCACATTAGATTAACCCGCTACCTTAACCTAACTTCCCAGTGGGACCTCCACTGGGTCTGTCCACACAATGGTGAAAAGCCTTTAATTACCTGATGTAAAGAAAAGCATAGCCTGGACTCTGTTCCTCAGTGTCCAACCGCTTTATGACTGAAGTCCTCCCTCGATAACTCACCTTCTGTCCTGTAATGAAGAAACGCTTCAGCAGCCTCCCTCACGGCTTTAAAGGACATTTTCACACTGCGGGACAGCTTTTGGTGGGAAACCATTCATCCAGGACAGAAAGAAATCATAGCTTTTGCGTCACCATGACATTTGTACAATACACTACAAATGGAGTAGTACAATATAGGTCCAATGTATTTTTCTGGATTTTTACATTAAAAGTCAAAATATAGGTTTCCTACCATGAAGTAATTTTAAAAAAGTAGGATACAGTGCAAGGTTATCAGGTACAGGTATGTTCTGTAGCTGAGTGTGTCAACAATGGACTTAATTTGTCTATAACAACCGATAAGAGATTACTTGTTTTATTCCACGAAGATGCCATGAAGGACTTATTTCTGCACGCCTGAAGTGAACCCTTTGTGTTTGGGTCATTGCTTGTTGTTAAACAACAGTGCACCTTTCAACGCATCATTATAAAGAGGTGGTTGCAAGGTTAAGGTACTCATTTGTGCCTCTTGTGTCTTTTTGAAGGTAATTATTGTTTTGCGCAAAAGACCAGAAACCTTTCAAGCTGCGTTGTGTGGACGAGAAGGCCAAAAATGTGATTTGTTGTTCGTCAAGCGTGTTGCTGGCGTTTGACACGCGTTTGTGTTGCAGATGTCGATGAGTGTCGGCGAGATGCTGGTGTGTGTCCGCCACGGCAGACCTGCAAGAACACCTTCGGCAGCTTTGTCTGTGTGTGCCGAGAAGGCTTTGTGATGGGGGCGCTGCGGGGCGCGGTGCAGTGTCGAGGTGTGCTCTTTAATCCTCATAAAACAAAGCTACATTTAAAAGGGAATAATATGATTATGGACATTGTACATATGCAGTAATTCACCATTGTTGTTTTGCAGATGGTTCAAGTGTTTCTGATGAAATCTCATTAAATTGGTGTAAAATGTGAAGATGTGCTTGAATGTAAAGGAACGTGTGGGGTTTTCTTCACCTTTTGACATAATGAGATGGGAGGGATAAACAGGAAAACATGGGGGGCGGGGAGAGTAAAGGGGATATCATGCCACAGAGGTCTCACACCAGAATCAAACCTGCGCTGTTAAAACAACTTCTCAGACCATGAGGCCACAGTGTGTGAAGCCACATTCAAAACTGTTCCATGTCCAATCCTGTAAATGACTGAACACAGCTCCACATGTTCTCCTCATCTGTGTTAATTGAGAGAGAGAGAGAGAGAGAGAGAGAGAGAGAGAGAGAGAGAGAGAGAGAGAGAGAGAGAGAAGAGAGAGAGAGAGAGGGGGGGGGGGGGGGGGGATCATGTTTAGATGTGCTTTGGCAGCAAAGGATCCAGAGAGCATGTTTATTTGATGAGCACTCATAGCTCACCCACTCAGCTGTGGGCTCACCCACGAGCTGTTTTTGTTTTCATCCATGTGATGACCAGTGCAAAATTATCTCTCGAGAAGGTTTGAAACAGACACTTCTTGGAAAACCTTTTGCTCTCTCCACGCTGAGCGAACGTGACCCGCTCGGATACGAAACAATGAAATCTCTGACGAGCATTCGTTCTCCTCCGCTCCGCAGATAAGGACGAATGTTTAATCGGGTCTCACCGGTGCAGCCGCCATGCTCAGTGCGTCAACACAGATGGTTCCTACACCTGTCGGTGTTTGGAGGACTACTCCGGCAACGGACGCACCTGCTGGCCCAGGAGAGCCGCACAGTCCAAGGCGGACATGTACTTCCACTACAAACTCTCCAGAAGGACCAAGCCCAGACAACCTTCACCTTGAAGCTGACAGTCGACATGGCTCAAACCAAAAGGGACAATATTAAAACATTACTTAAGGGGTGTTTAGGTCAAACCAATGCTATGAATAGATGTGAAGAAAGTATTTTGTTAAGTAATGTTAATCATTTTACCTTTTTTTTCTTTTTCTTTTTTTTTTTTTTATTAAACCTTTTTCCTTTTAAGGCTGTCATTTCTCTTCCCACTGAGCCAGGCAAAACCCCTGGAATACCTCCAGCACCATTAGTTACCTGTTTGAAGTCTGTTGAAGGAACCATTCATTTCACAAACGCACCACAACAGGAGCACACTCTGTACTTTCAGCCCAAATGTTCTGTGATGACAGGAGAGCTTTCCTTGCGCTGGCATCCCCAGTGTCACAGAAACGACACCTCTGTTATTGCATCATGGACCTACTGCGCCCCACGAAACGCTCCGAATAAATTGTAATATTTCTGATGAATCACTGGTAATTTATTCAAAATTTTCGATGAGGAAAATGTTTTTCATCAGAGGAAAAAGCTGTTTTGTGAGAACTCATCAGAATTTGTTAATAAAAGGCTGACATCTGGTGGATAGATAAGGGAAGATATCTCTGCTCAGTTTACACAAAACTCTGAAGAATCTTGGTGAAAAGAAATGAACGTGAATGAAAAAAGAAATGAAAGTGAATGTGGAAGGATATTCACTGTGATGTGTACATCTACCATATGATGTGTCTGTAATGGGTTACTATGATGCTATTCTTCTGAACTTCAAATAAAAAAAGTTGGAAATTATAGCATCTTTAAACTGTTTATTATAAAAAATATATTGACTCTATAATACTACAAAGATGTTAGGAAAGGAGAACATATCTTGCATGACTAAAGCAAATCTATAGTGATTTATAAATGAAGACTGATTCAATACATCTCTAGGAGACCTAATAAAACTGACATAAAAGTATAAATGCAGGCAATAATGGCTATAGGACAACACACACAAATTTAACAGTCAATTTCAAGGCATTTGAAACCTTGCAAAAACGCAGACTGATGTTTTTCATACCTCCCTGTTTATCTTCGGCCCTCTTCTTCTGTTATGCCACAGGGAATGTTTTCAGACCTACTAAGTCACACGCGGGGCAGACTACCACACAGCAAGAGAGCATAGACAGGTCAGACCAACCAAATACCAGGAATCTCTGTCTGTCAGCAGCTGTCTGGAAACCTCTTCCTGCGTTCAGAGAACAAGAATGGAAATTGAAGTTGGTTTTTGATGTTTTCCTCAGGTCAATTTTACGTTTCCATCCGTACGATTAACATCGTGACCCTGGGAGCGGGGGGAATTGGAGATAATAACTGTAATGATAGGAGATGATGGTAGGGGGCACTATGTGTCGTGTCAGGGCCTCAGTTGTAGTCCTGGAGGCTTTGGAGCGCTGAGAGATTCGGGTTTGCAGTGAGAACAAGCAGCTGCTGCCTGCTGAAGGGCCCTGCCACTGACCCTATTCATCGCAACAGCAGGTGTCACATCAAGTCCCCGCCTCAGCCTCGCGCACACACATTCACACATGTGCTGCGCACACATCCACCCATATGCGAAATCACAGAGGCTCGCGCGCGTTAACACACACACATACATACACACACGCACACACAGATGAGTGTGTGTGTGTGTGTGTGTTTGAGAGTGAGGGGGGACCTGGAACTACTTACAGAGAACAAAGAGGGAAATCAGGAAAAAATGCAGCCTCTTCGAATAAATCTCACCACAATGCTGAGAAAAATCCCCAACCTCACCCCCAGAAACGCAAGAAAAACCTTGTTTCTCTCTTTGAAAGCAGTCAAAAGTGTCCTACAAAAGCAGAAATAGAAAACATTTTAGATAAAAGGATCCAGGCCCCTCTCTGAAAAGGACCTCACACCAAGTTGTGTGTAATTCCTACCAGAAACTGGTTTATTTACCAAAAAATAATAAGATTTAATGCCAAAGCACTTAGGCCACAAATAAAGGACAACAAGTAGTGGGCACCCTGAAAGGGGTGAGGGTGAAAAAAGAGGACGACGCCGGAGTGGAAATTTTCCCTTTTCTTGTGCTTGTTATTTTCTGGTTCCCTGTTTACACCACACACAAGAGTTCGCATGGAGGAGCAGCGACGGGAACAGTGGCGCTAGAGCCGCGCAGATTGGCCTCCGCACCATAAAAGAAAACAATAAACATGTCAGAGGAATTTGGACATCTGCAGTGACACGAGCTCTCACGTCGAGGCCATGGCAATTTCGCAAATCAAAGCGCTGCTGCCTCGGCTTTCCCCGCATAGAGCAAAATCAACATTTATCCTGAGAAAGTGAGCAATGATGCTGACAAGTGCATAGAGCCAATGACAATACGATAGCAGAGATGCTAGGAACAACCGTGCCACCCACGTTGCTGAAAGGCCGTGCTTTCAAACACCACCACTGAACTGTAAAACCACTAAAACCCCTGTCTTGCCCATACTGTCCTTTTCACTTTAGCTCGAAATAAGCCAGTTTTTTTTTTTTTTCTTCTCCCTGTCAGAGGAGGCTTTTCCACGACTAATTCTGGTATTATGTTCCTATTGGACCCACGTCTCCGACACACAGTCACTCTACGGAGGAACACAGTGCGGTGTTTCCATGAATGAATTGAAATTATAAATGCTGACCAGTCCCACTCAGGAGGAAGGAGCCAAGGCTTGAACACTTGCCGTAAAATTATAAACCTTGTCAGGGAGCCATTTTCTCTTGCTCGACTTTGCCTTCAGACTTCGCAGTAGAGCAGAGGGAGTGTGACAGCTCGCTGCCTACAGCAATCCCCCAAGATGCCTTTTATTGAAGTTGACTAAAATGAGCTGAACTAAATAAAGCTGAGCTTATTGGTTCAGTTGCCAAATCATTCCCCGCATTCATGATCCTGCGTCAGAAATAAATGAACTCGCTTCATTTGTTTCAGTTTCGAAATTAAAATAGAAACACATCCCGGCAGCTTAACTAACCCACTATTCACGATTTTGCCACAGGGATAATTAAAGCTTTCTGTTATCTGAAAGGCAGCTCTGTCCTCTCAGTCACTTTTAAATCACGTTATGTGGAGCGAATACATGTGAGTCACTCTCTTCTGTGTGACCCCGGCATGAAAAAAAAAGGCTGTTTGCACCCGCGCCTACTTGTAATTCTCATTCATACTAATACACTCCCAATGAACGTTTGGCTCTGCGGTGGGTAGTGTGTCTGTGTGTGTACGTGTTTGTGTGTGTGAGGCTGTAGGAAAACCTGATGAGGAAATATCCGACAGACCTCAAACGTCTTAAAAAGTTAACTCCCAGACACCCTTCTTTCAAACGGACTGAGCTGTTGTGTCTCAGTGACCTTAATTCATGTTTCAAATCCACATGATGACTTTAAACTCTGTTTGAACAGTAAAAAAAAAAAAAAAAATCCCTCTTTTCCTTTCTTCTGTCCGCTCCGATTCTCTCCACGAGGTACATTAAACAAGTGGAACAGCCGCATCATAACATGAAAGTGGAGCCCTGACCTGACCGGATTTCACTGTGCCTAAATCATTCTTAATATGAGAGCTGAGCAGCCTTGTTCGAGGGATTATCCTCGATAGAACAGGAAAGATTTCCAGCTAATCTATATAGGAATGCTCACTCTGGAGAAGGTGAAGGGAAGTAGCTGGGACCAAAGGTTTCTCTTCCAAGCCAACACACTTCAATATTCTTTTGTGTAGCAATTATGGCCCAACCGTTGAGAAAAGCAATATATTTCTGTTCTTTTATCACGTTTCCTCCAAAGTACGGACAGAAGAGTTGACTTCATGCTGGTGTAGGAATGAGATTTTATCTATTGCCAAACATTTCAAGGTTCTATCTTATCTAATGCAATGTTTTTTTGGTTTTATTTAGCAGAATATCTTTGGGTTTTGGGCTGTTTGTTGTTAACTTAAACAATTTCAAAATGTCCCCTGTGTTCTGTGAAAATGTCCTATATTTTTCCAATTTTTCCGACATTTTATGGATTTACACTTTTCGGGGCTAGTTTTGATATCGCAACAGGGGAGTTTGAAGATACATCTTTTTGCTCATTTGCAATATCCTGTATGTACATTGCCTCCTCTGTTTTCAATCGCGCAAAGAGGAAAGTAAAGGAACGAGCATTAGTGAGAAGTTAGAAGTCAATCACACAAAGACTAAAGCTGCACAAATCAATATAATATATATCATATTTTCACATTCAAATAAAGACGAGTTGCTAAGTTATGAACCGACTGAAATATCATCCAACTCTGCAGCTTCCTTCACCTTTACATCCTGTGCCAACAGGTCCTGACACATTGATCCCTCTATACCGTCTAGAACGACACTTTCTTTTGTTGTTGTTGAAATGAAAAACAAAGCTAAAAAGGGAGTTACATTCATCCAAAAGACAAACTCCTAACATATCAGCGGATTTTTTAAATGAGTAAAATAGTTGGCTGAGATGTTCAGCATAACAACTTCATAAGGAGAAATTATGTCAGTGTTGTGTTTACATCCTGTTCTGCTGCCACCAAGTGGCCAAAAAAAAATGAAAGATCCCCAACAAAAATGTGCACAGCTCTCACTCCCACCATCCCAGTTTCTCTCTCTCTGTGTCCGCTCAGCTCCTGTGCCAGTTCAGGTGTCTGGGGCAGCTCAGGAAGCACAGGGTGGCACAAACCCAGACCCGCCGAGCTGGCAGCGGCCACTCCGCCGAGGAATGTATGAGAAGCTTGCTGGCGAGCTCGCCGTTTGGCAGGTTGTTCCGCTGGGGAATCACTCAGAGAGAGCAGACGGCAGCCAATTCCCTGTCAGTGGCCGGTGAGCTCACAGGGGCAGCGGCCGGGGAACAGAGACGTGGACACAGAGACGGACTGTAGTCATGCCGTGTAATACCTTCCCATTCACTCCCCATTGGTGCGGCCCCACCCTGCCCGAACTCAGAAGTGAAAACTGTGTGTTCCGCTAAAACCTTCAATGAGTGGAAATGTTACTTTATTCGTGTAGTGCTCAAATTGCAGGTTCATATGGTTGCCTTGATGTCCGACGTGACTGCTCGAATAGGAGCATGAGATGTTTTGCACTTTATAGACAACGGTTAACATCATGGTGTTTGTGTCTGAACTATCTTTTGACAATGCAAAGGAATGATGTGTTGCTCAAGAAACTTCCCCGATTTCCCGCTCCATTTCTAAACCCACACGAGTCAGGCCAAACCCAACCTCAATTGCCACTTAAGCTAAACTTGAGGAGGAACCGACAACCCCAAAACCTCACCTCAACCTGACCGCACTGCAACCCCCCTTCTGGCAGTCTGACGCATCGCTGAGATGTTACGAGCCATTGGTTAAGATATTGTTTTACTTTAGGCTTCACTCTGTCTATTTTGGCAGCGTAGCAATCCGCACTGGCCTCCATGTTAGCTCCGTGAAACGCTGGCAAACCGTTTCAGTTTGAGAAAAAAGGGTCTCGAAGAAATTGTGTCGGTTTTGATGGAAAAGTTGAAATAACTTGACATGGAATGTTTCTTGAAGCCGGAGTGAGAGTCCGATTTTCCACCCAACTGTACCAGTGTTTCACTGTGAGTCAGGTGCTGCCAAGAGAAATTCAAAGGCCTCTTTCACGTAACTTCTTGGGGGTCAATGACAGTCTGCAGCGCAACACTGACATCTCATGGAAGACCAGGAGATGTGCAAACAAAACGAGAGCTCAGAAATGTAACAAAATGCCTGTTTCTACTGATGTAAATGTACGTTTTAAGTGGCTTTTTTAAATGGCGTGCGAAAAAAGATTGCAGAGTAAAAATTTGATGTAAAAATCTTTGCAAAGAATTCTACGTAGAACCCAACTGACAATGAAACACGCAGAGCTATAAATGCAAGGTCGCAATTAATATTGCCAACTTTTATATAGCTATAACTAATGTATGTTCTCTATATTCTATTCTCTATATTATTATAATAATGCATTTCATGTATATAGTGCTTTTCATAGTACTCAAAGACGCTTTACAAAACATTTAGTGGCTCCTTCATTATCGTTCTTCTAAATTTGCAATTTTCAACAAATATTGTTGGTGCCTTTAGTGTGGTCCACCAATCATGCATTATCATAAACCCTCATCAATATTATCACCATCGTCAAACATGTGACATTATTCACTGTATTTATTAACCATGGAAATGCGTTCACGTCATACACAAAGTTATTTTCAGAAAGAACAACATTGCAGTAACTCTTAATCTAATTGTATTGGATCTTCATGCATTTCAACACATCAACTGTTAATTCATTAAAGATGAACAATAGACGATAACGAAAGTGATTTCAGTAGATAGAATCTCAAATGAATGGACATACAGACAGAGACTTGTCTACACTTTAAGACCCGTGGCTGGATATGATAGTAAAATAGTCCTAAAATAATTAGCTTGCGATGTGATGATAGGGATGATTTGACGCACTGTGCTGCGTCAAGCGCTCCGTGGTTAGAAACAACAACGTGCATGCCCAAGGCCATCGCCAATGCCATGCTGCAATCTGATTGGCTATTTGCAAAAATCTATTGTCCACGTGTTCATAGTTGCCAAAAGTCCCTCATTAGATATGATACAGTTTGAGACTCTGGTCACTGGGAGCATTGTGGATGATCTTCTATAGAAAACATTTAAAGTCTGCCTTTTCAGAAAATCTGATTTAACGTGAAGTGGTTCTCCTAGAAAAGTATGGATAACTCCTTTAGGAGCCAGAGAAAACACCTTTTTGCAGGTGTGTGTTATTCGGAGGGTTTTGAAGCTTACCACCAGGTGTTCATCATCTTAAGCATTTTTGGATTAACAAACATGAAAGCTTCAGGACAACTAAGTAAAGTTGGGCAAACTTAGCTCTAAAAGAACGACAATCAAACTGGACACCGAGCAGTATAACAGGCACTTAAGAACAGGTATATGTTCAACTGCGTGGGAAATGTGAAATAGCTTATTAAATCAAACTGTTATATTGTCTGGTTTTACCTCAGTGCAAAGTAGTTGTTGCCTCAAGCCACTGTATAGGCCTTTAAATGCAATAAACACATCTGAGTTATCTCTGAGAATTAACACCATGTTCTCACTCTTTTATTCTGAAGAGAATATCAAACACATGAACAACACATAAACTGTAATGTGTTAACATTGAAGATGGATGTATATTTGAGGATACTTAGCAGTGGAACTAGTATGTGTCATAAAGTGTCATCTTCAATAAACTGCAGCCCAAAAGTTTCAAAAACGTTCACTGACCACTTTTCACCACAAGATGGCGCTCAGTATCTACTTAATTGTTGGCCGCTCTTCTGTACCAATGGCCAGATCTGTTCACATATTTTTGGATTTATATAAACAAAATGGGAACAATGTCGTTCATTTGAAAAACTATTTAAATAAAACCTTTAATTAATATTATTTGTATTTTCTATTTATGGTTTATTGTTGATTGTTTATTAATTGTATCATATGTATATCATCATGTTGTAGAATAATCATCCATTTCAAGGATTGTGTGTAACTGTTAAATATTAAAAAGCACATTGTCGGTAATGGCAAGAAGAGATGATTGTTTTCTACTTGAAAAGCAATCAGATCTTTTTACAGAATATCAAGAATGTCCAACTTTTCAATTGGTTGGAGATTCATTTGCATTTCCTGTTCATTTTAATGCTTGATCAAGATTTTTTTTTTTGCATTTATTCACCCTCGGAATTGTATTTGCAGAATATGAATGAGGCTCTCGATGGCTGGTTTGGGAAAATTTCATATTCTTACATAAGAGTGAAGCGTGGCTTTGGCTTTGAGTTAATGATGGGGACTGGGTGACTTCTGTTGTTACAAAAGACTACTTATTTTATTGTGAAGGGAGGGAAATAGCATTTGGCATCCTGCACACCTGACAAAGAGGAAGAAAATCAAACCCTCAGAAGTCATAAAGAGCAGGTCGTAGGAAGGTGGACCGATGTCCTGAGAGGAAGGACTGTTGTAAATGGTTATGATCGATGGGCCCCCACCCCAAGGACCGAGTCTTTAAACTGAGGGTGCAGCGGGGTTGAGGAGAGGGGACGGGCGGTGCACTTATCTGGCTGAAAGCCACACATGACACCGCGCTCACACATGAGCAAAGCCTCGGTTGGTTTCCTCGGGAATGAAGTGAATGGGAGTTTAGATGGAGGATCATCCAATAAGGTTGGGCAGTTAGGCGAGCTCCTTCTGTAAATGTCCCCGTTAATCACGTCTGTCCTGGTCACGTGACAACTGTAACCACAGGGCTCAATTAGAGATTGGTGACATCACCACAGTGTCTGGGTACATTTTCTGTCCCTCAGTCCTCGGTGTGAGGGGGGGAATTCCCTGGTTGCCAATGTGTGTCCTTTACTTCATTTACGGCTATCCGACCCGCTGTTGTTATGGGTTCAAGTCAGCATTGGTTCAGAATCACGTGGCATTTTTAGCTAATGATTTGCACCCACCTTTGCAATGCCGAGACAAGATTCAATTCATATGGTGTCATGATACGGCAGTCGAAAATATGCCAGCTCACGTATCGCCCTATTGTTATGCGTGCATGAGTTCTGTTTTCCGAAACATTTCCATCATGTCTTTTCTGCAAATAGCTGCGAGAGCCTCCTAATTGTTCTCCATTTTGGGACATGTGTTTATTAAGTTTCTGTAAATATTGAAACAAATACACATTCAATTGAGCATGCAAACAAATCAAAAGGGTGCAGACAAGAACACTTACAGCCAACGACACATCACAGTAAATAAGACTCTTAAGAGTCTGCAGCCATGTTCGCATGTTGACGTCGACGTTGCAACATGCACATCATGACAATGCTAATGTTTAGCTGGGATAATGTGTACCATGTTTACCAGCTTAGTTTAGCGCCTTAGGAAGCCACACTTTTTATTCTGAAGGTGGTTGATCATAAAGCAACATTTTAGACACATTTAAAATTTCACCCAATGATGAAGAAATAATAAAATAGTCAGAGCGATTGCCAGGGTTTCAACAATTCATCCTCTGGGAACCACAAGGATTGCGCGTCATTGCACATCATTTCTTGGTAATCCATCTCATATTTATTGAGATACTTCAGTCTGGATCAAGTTGGTGGACAGACTGCCATTGTCTGCTAGCTTAAATAACATTATGCTGGAAAGATTCAAAGGACACATAACAGGGTAAACAAGAAACCTTACACATGTAACACAATATAAAATATCCAGAAGCTCTGTCCACAAACCTACAATTACATAATGTGCTCCACATTTGATAGAAATATCTGTTATATTGGCATCAAATCAATTTAACAGAGTTATATAGAATCTTGTTATCCATTTACAGCTCTTCTCTTTGACATTTGACCTTCATGTCCTTGTGGTTTATCCACTGGCGTAATCATTTTCGCTGCAAACAATCAGTCATCAGCTTTGTTTGAAGAGCGGTCTATTTTTGCCCTGCAGATCTGTCTTTGGAGGCCAAACCAGGAAGAGGTGATGTCATGATGGCTATCGCTTACAATGCTCCAGCCAGCTGCAGATGTACAGACCCCCTTCTCTCCCGAGGTATGACCTCAGCCTGGTTGAGCAGAGGGAACATCTGCTGGATGATCTGGTTAGCAGGATGCAGGTTTGATCTGACGCAAGACATTACACTGCAGAGAGGTTTCTTGTGGGATCTCGAGGAAAATATTGTGATCGGTCCTCATCTTCTGGAGCTGTGATCGGTGTCGTGAAATAGGTCACAAATAGGAAGATTAGTTCAAGGTGTGTGTGTGTGTCTCCGTGTAAACTGAACTGTACTCATTTATCCACCATGATACACAAGGACATTTTCTTAAAAGTTTCATATTTGTTCCAGACAACGTGGAAATAACTATGTCAAGAAGATCCAGCAAAATGCAGAATTTACTCATCTGTGACCATGACATTCTTGCGGCATCAGCTTACACATGTAACCTTATATTAGATGTAACCTTCCTGTATGATAACATATTCTGTCCCATACGACTGTGTAAAACCATAACTTGACATTCTCCCGTTTATTTATTTTTTTGTACAGAAAAAATGTAGAGATATGACGTGTTGATAAATGAGCTTCAGAGGAATTAGTAGGTGTTATTTTTTTTTGCCTTTTTAGATGGAGCCGAGCTCGATGCTAAGCTAATAAGCATGGTGCTGGCTGTAACCTTATATACATATATGAGATGGGGTGTCAATCTTCTCTCGTGACTCTCGGCAAGAACGCAAATAAATATTTCCCAATTTCATTTCTGCAAATGCTACCCTCCAAAATCAAAACCTTTGCAAGTAACTTTTGGGACTTCTTCTGCATACCATCCTACTCCATTTGATTTCAAGTTTAAAATGTACTTTATTCGCGTGACCGTGATTAAAGTGTTGCTGAAGCTTCTGAAGTCTGTTCCATCTCTTTTGACCGTCTCATAAAGTCAAAACTGACAAAAAATGTGACTTGTCTAGCAGGTTTCAGCAAGCCTTCGCTCAGCAGCCGAGGTCAGAAGGATCTTCAAAGGTATAACATGTCAAGTGCAAATTCATTAATCGTAGGGAAACGCCCTGGATTGGACACCGATCCTTTGCAGGTCGAAAGCGGAACACCTCTGGGCAATTTAGACAATTTATCACTTGACTCTCATCTTATCTTTGCAAAAATGAAAGGAAATTCATAGAAACACACGCAATATGCATTATTGGGGAAAAAAAAAAGACACGTCCTTCGAGAACAAATGCTTCTGGTAGTGCACCTGTATGGTGAGGGGCAGCTGGCCAACATGCAGGTGCGCCGCCATGTGTCCACAAGCGTTGATTGAAGTTCATCGTGACACCACCCCAGTGTGCAAAATGTGCCGCCACTGCTTTGACTGACAGCTGTGCTATCTCTGGTTAATGTCCCATCTAACAAGTGACTGTGACAGCTGCCATCAGATGCCTCCCCTTCCCAAGACTCCAACACTTCCACTCAATAAACCAGGACGGACCACCCTCCATACTGAGCCCGTGGAATCTCTTTGCAGGGGGTGAACAGGAGAGTATGTGTGTGTGTGTGTTTGTGTGCATGTGTGTGGGGGACGGCGGGGTCGGGGTGTGTGCAGAAACAGTCCTCTGGGGAGTGTCATTTTACAGAGTGGGATTAGATTGGAAATACAGCATTGTCTAGTGAGGGGGCCAGAGATCAAACCTCTAAAAGACTTGTGAGGGACGAACAATCAAGTTTGTTCGAGAGACCATGACATTAAGATACGGCTCACGTCTACCCATCATGCAACTCACTCCATGCAAATGAACATAACTTGACCATAAAATGACGACGTGGCAAGCGCGTAGGACTGAAGGTACAGTGTCCCCCCTCTGATTGGTGCATCCGCTGTCTCTGTGCGATGGAGGTAGAAGAGGTAAACCGAGAGGCCCCTGGAGACAGCGTTCAAATATTACCACCCCGGACATTATTTCTAGAAGGACTTGCAGAAAGCCGCGCCAAATGAGCCAGCCGTTTGAAATGTGAGCCGGCCTGATGCGCTGCTGCCATGCCTCGCATCGCTGCGAAAAATGTGACGGCCCTGCCAAAGAGCCCTCGGATGGCAAAATGAATTGCATGTGTGAAGGAGTGTCATCTAAACACTCGTGTCAGTCATCGTTAAGCATTTCAACCCCGCGTTAATTCATGGGAGTCTATGGAGTTAATGTTGTAATCAATCCTAACCCGTGAGTCCACTCTTCCTCCGTCTGGTCAGAGACAGGCAGCTCACCAAAGTTTCTAAATGGCTCCTGCTTTTTCATGAACCCTGACCTAATAAAGCCGGCTACTAAGTGCTTCAAATGTTAATGCCCTGTCTACAAGTTTTACAGGCGACATGTTGACCTTGCAGTTCTTGTCCTGTTTTGGGTTGAGGGAGCAGAGAAGTGTATTTTACAATTTTTAAGAGCTCTTCGTCGGGAGGAAGATATCTGCCCTCTATGTCCTCCTGTATTGTAAATGTTGTGACTGGACAGTAGAACAGGGTGAGAACTTGTGATGAGAAATGTGTGCATGAAATGTTGACCTTTCATGCTATTCCTAAATCTAGATTGTTTTATTGTGAGTTGCCTAATTAGGGAGGTCTCAGCCCTTCCCTTGAATATAATGGGACAACACGGCACTTGGCTTGTAAACATAAACATCACTAGGGATGCAGCAATACTGTCGTTGTGCGCATTTACTTTTACTTTAACTCTTAGAAACTACTCTGGCAACTTGGCGTTTCTCTCTTGTCAGTTGAGCCCGAAAAAAGCTGCTCAAGTGCAACAAAGACCGGATGCAAGAACGGGTTAAATCCATCAATTTTACACCAAGAAGAGTCTCCACTGCATCAATGTGTTCATCTCAGAGGTTGTCAGCTGTATGTCTGCCTGGTATAATGTGTCAAGGTTTCAGGCAGAATGGAAAGTCCGGCGTTTTTATTTGTAATATTGTTTATTGATATTGTTTACCTGATATCTTGGTTAACTTTTATCCTCTCTACTTTAAACTCTGTCAGGAAGACACTATATTGAATGTTAAAATGTCAGCAACAGCATGTTGGACATTTCATTTGTTACAGTCAGAAGTGAAGAACATCTGTAATGTGCTCGGCAAGTGTAGTTAAATCAATGTAAGTACTTTTACTTATTGTATATTGAATACTTAACGTATTGGTGCATCTCTAAATAGCACTACAGTTAAGAGATTTGATTTCGATTGGGGTAAACTTTTCCTTTTAATGTTAATGTTTGTACTTTATCATCATTACTTTATCTCTTCAAATGTAATCTTACTGGACAGCTAGAAGTTTCCTGAGGTTTTGTTCCTTCTTTTCCCCTTGAAGTTGTCCTGTTTTGTGTGTGTGTGTGTGTGTGGTTCCAGGTCTGAATCGAAGGTCTGAGAATACAGGCTATACAGAATATATGCCTTTTCTTGTATTACCCTCTGAGGCAAATGTGGGATTGGTTTTGAGCTTTAGAGATAAAAGAAAAGGTTTTTGCATCAGGATAATAATTTAAAAGGCAAAAGATGGGGCATTTGACGTTGATTAATGGTCCAGACATCCGTTATAAACCACAGAGATAGCACTGTTACATTTATTATGATCCAACTATTGCTGAGTAGACTTCAACCCCAAATGGATTGGATTCATGGTTTATGGTATTATGGTACTTTCAGACCTGTATGTTATTTTTTTCTGAATGGAAACGGAAAAAAAATGACACTTTGTTGCCATCTTAAGTTCTAGTTTGGTTCCTGTTCATGCAGGCGTTGGGCAAACTAAACAAAGACCTGTAAACATTGATTTGTATGAACTGACTCATTTGTGGGACAGTCGTGTTTACAGTTTCGGTTTTGTTTGTAAAAAGCTGGTCCGACCAGTGACAACTGAATATAGAGACGACTATTTTCTTTCTCGGTCCTGAACAAATAAAGCGTATTTGTCTTTACAATTTATCAATTGACAAAACCCAATGTAGTCAATGTTAACGTCTAAAATCTGTTGCGTTTTTTGTTGTTGTTATTAAATTGGATCTTTTGCCGTGTCTAAAACCCAAGCACATTGCCAGATGTGGATGTTGGCCAGAGAAGCCAGAGGTTTTCCATACATGAGGTGAGCAGAGCTTCATGTCACCACTCGGTTTGGTTCCTTTGAACACAGCTTAATGTCTGTCACAATCCTGCAATGTGTTTGTTGTTTAAAGTGGAATTAATTTGGTTGTGATAAACTTATTTCATAACGAGAGTCATGATATCTTCCCATGTCTTACCATGGTTTAGATTCAGAGGGTGCTCTTGCAGCTATAGGTAAGGGTGACACGTACCACAACTTGAGATGGGAAGGAGGCTGACCCCTCTGTTGGCCTTTTCTCTTCTCCATCAGTGGTTGATGTCCTGCTGTGTGATGGCTCAACAATGGGGACTGTCATCTCAATTGCCTCTACATTCAGTGCTTACCGCTACAGTGTAAGGCCAATCGAAGGATGGGAAATCACAGCACCCTCTCCTCGTTCATTATACATATGAAACACAAGTTTTGTTTTCCTGTTCTAGCAATATTCTGTCTTCCGTGTGAATAAAAAGTGGGATATAAACTCATTACAGTGGCAGCTGTCATAAGCATCATTGCGTCGAGGGAGACGGCCTCTCTTCGTGATGGTTTGCGTTCTTTCCACTGATACAGCATAAACAAGTACATCAGTTCATATGCAACGGTAACTGATTTTTTTTTTTTTGCGATCACATTCCAGCAACTGTATTAGTGTGTGATATAAAATATAATTTCATGTTAGTCTTTAAAATATAAATATTTGCATTGTGGTTGCTTGATCCTGCATAAAGACAAATTACTGACACTCTTGAGCCAAGCAATTAAATTTACCAACAGGACTTTTTGGACATCTGTGAGATTTGTGTCCCGGCAACACTTTCATTTGAAACAGCTAGATTTTATACAGCAAATGTATTAAATAATTAAACGGTTAAATTATGATATAATACAACAAATGTAAACAAAAAACACCAAATATTTTGGTGACCCTGGGTTTAACGGTTTTGGAGTAGAATTAGCGCTACTACGATGTACAAATTGTCCCTTACAAGATTAATTCCACTTGTTACGGAATATTTTTACATTGTGGAAATGCTACCTTGACGATTATATGGTATGTATGGAAAATAATACAATGGCCGATGTACAAATATCAAAGTTAGTCTTGGGGATTATCAACAGCTGATTACACAGTTATGAAGAGATAAAATGTCATAAAGCCTGATGGAGTCGGTGTAAACTCAGTAACCTCTTCCTTAAAGGCATGAGGCCTGCAGCTATGTCTGTGGTGTTGTAGTGAATGTACAGTAGCCGTGTGTGTGCGCGTGTGTGTGTGCGTGTGCGTAGCTGTGTCTGTGTGCAAGGGAACCCTTTAACTAAAAAAAAAAGTTTGGGGAGCCTTCTTTCTATTCCTACTCATAATCATCATCGTCGCTCCCCGCCCCTCCCTCCCCCTCCTCGCACTGTTTTCCCAGATTTATTCACGTGCAGCTCGCTCCCGCCTCACTCAGACATTCTGTCGCCAGCGCCGTGACGTCACACGCCAGAAGCCTCCTCCGCTCTGAACGTTTCCCTCCGCCTGTCTTCAAGATAATCTAGTCCCTCCTCGCCGCGGCGACCCTGAACTTGATTATTAAAACCCACGAAACGATGGAATAAAATCAATTTGACTCTAGGTTTTTAATAAATTCAGATATGCCTGGGCGATTTTTTTAATAGTCTACTGTAATGTTCCTATAGTATTAAATCAAATATAGTGTATGTTCGGAAGTATTTTCTTAGATTACACATTATACTTGTCAGTCATTTAAACTTTCTGTTATATGAAAGAGAACATTTTTATGTAGTGTCTATGAAATGATTTTATGACAGGGAATTCACCTCTTCAGCTCTGTCTTGATCACAGAAAATATTACCTGATCAAAAGTTATTTTAACTCCTATTATTTCTGATGCACATATGCAACCTATGCATGGACTGATTTAGCTCACATAGGTTAATGACACTTCATGTCCTCTGCTGCTGTTCCCCTGCCTGCAGGCTATTTTCATGCATTATCATGCAATATTAATGAGATGGTCCGAACAACAGTTGGAAGTTTCCTTCTTGACATTGCAAAATTATCCCTCTTCCTACCCACCAGTGTACAGCCTGCTTCAAGCCTGGGCTGGTTGTGTGTGTGTGCACTATTGTCTCGAGGTGGGAAGCTGAGATGATGGCATGTGTTAGCCTGTTCCTGTGCTTCTGGACACTTTTGATCTCCTGACAACCAAATACTTATCATAAAGCAAGAGAGGAAGTGAGAGGCAGGCTTAACAAAGTGCAGCTCAGGAGTTCACTACAGATACATCGGAGAGTAAAAATTGTTGCAAGAGAATACATGCAGAAAAGAGCCAAAACAAACAACGATCCTATATTTTGCAGTGATGTTCTTGGAGCATCTGAAGGGAAGAGCCCCCCCTTTGCTGCTGCTTTCTTTCTCTCTCAATTGCATGAGACAAGCGACATTTGCGACAACGAACTCAGACATCTGAAAAAGCAAAGTCTCCAGTGGCGAGAAGCTCTTCGTATGCAGCGAGAAACCCCCATTGTTTCAGAGTTACATAATACATTTCCACACAGTGAATGAAGACGTTAGATGTGTGAAAAGTAGGTCTTGTTATTGTCGGGGCTGCATGCTCCCGCGGCGTGATACTGGCGCTCAGCGGAGGGTGAGAGGGCTCCGCGACTGACTGACGCCAGGCCGAGCAGACCCAAGACGGGCTGAGAGAGCACACAGGAGGAGACCGAGAGAGAGAGAGAGAGAGAAGCAAGAGAAGAGAAGGTACTGTAAACTTTCTGTTTTATTTTTTAACATGCTAAATGAAAAGTTTCTTGATGTGTCTTTTCTCCTGCTACGGCGTGCATGGTTCTGTTTGTCGGGAAATAGAGCCCAGCGGTTATCAACGCAACAGTGTGTCAGTTGGCAGCTTCAAACTTTTTTTTCTTCTTCTCCTTTCCCTTAACTCACACTATCAGACTGGAATGTGGTAGAATATCTGCTTTTGGACACTAAAACACTCCAGATTGTGGGTTAATTCTCTTTAAAGCTCGTATCAGTAGAAGCCCCAGTACATGTATTGGCCTGCAGCTGCACACAGTGAGGGACTAAAGATGAAACTGCAGGAATTGAACACATGGTATGGAGCTATTGGGATCATGAAGTTATAGAATGTGTCATACTTCATGAATTACATGGTCAATGAAATGTCAGACAATTGTGCATAATGGCCTTCACAATTTCCCATGAAATGTCTTCAAATTGCCAACCCAAAGATGTTCAATTTACGATGATATGAGATAAGCAGCGAATCCTCAAATCTTCTGGGAATGTCATTTGTCCTTGACAAATATCTTATATGAATTGCAACTATCCATTGAGCTCTATACTATATTGTGGTGTGATGCTTTGATACGTGGTCTGTATTATACACGTGTTAAGTGATCATACTTTGATGTGACAAAACTAGTGTTATAAATGAGGGAGTACACATTCAGTATATTTCACCACACGTGCCAGATCGTTACATCTAGCGCAGGACGTCCTGGTTGTCAATATATTTATGAATTTGTGTAGATATGTATGAGACAGAGAGAGAGAGAGAGAGAGAGAGAGAGAGAGAGAGAGAGAGAGAGAGTAGGGAGGGAAAGAGAGACCAACAGCAGCTAAGGCTAGATCTCCTGACATTATTGAAGATGACATATCAGATTACCTAAAGGACAGGAATTTGTCCTTGTCCGTGATTTACTTCAAATAGTTTTTGCTTCTTTTTTTTTAATCGTTCCTGCATTCTCAGGCTATTCAGTTTCATATTCAGTTTGAAAATGAAACAAATGATGTTTTAATAGAATTTAAATGAGGGGTTTCTTCAGTAAATGGCAATGCAGATGCTATTGTAAGATTATTTTATTAGCTGCATTACAGAACACAGCAAAACATTATACTTGCCTCTGTATGCTGAAGTCAAACATTACTCTGTCTGTCTGTCTGTCTGTCTGTCTGTGTATTTATCCATCTATCTACTATAGCAAAGGCACAAAAAAACTACTCAACGACACGGTGTAAATATAGGTTAGCAGCAAGCAGCATTCCTGTATCCAGAGAGTCAGTCACAACAGTAGTGAACAACGTCAAAACCCTCCTGTGTGTCTGTACGGCCCCGGACAACATCGCCTGCCATGTGTCGGGGTGAGGTGTCCACCCTAACACAACACTAACCCAACACTGAGTGCCAAGCATGGTTGAGATAGCTGCATGAAACCCCATGTGTTTGCTAGTTATGTCTGCAGTGGTGTGTGGGACTGCTGTGTCTGGGACATAAAGAATCTGATCCCAGTTCAGCCTTTCAAAGTTAGTCTTTTTGACTAGTTGGATTTCTCTCACTTGTACAGACGTGTAATCTTTACTCGGTCCAAGCTCTGCATGTGCGTGTGTGTGTGCGCCTGTGTGTGTGTGTGGGTGTGTCTGTGTGTGTGTTTGTGAAGAAAAGTGACCCCAGCAGTGAGTTTAAGGAGCCTCTCAGGCCATGTCTAGTCGCAAAGGGCAGCACTTCATGTCTGACTGGTTATTTCAAGCTTTGCTCTTTGACTGTTTCTGCAAATATCTGCATTTGTTGGCTAATAGGGCCGGCTATTAGAGATGGATTAGTAATAGTTATGCTCAGGATGGGCTGATACACCAGCTAAAACTTCTTTATTGCAAATGCGGTATATTACCTTTTATGTTGGCCAATAAATAGCAAGAAATTGCATTTGCAACGTATTCACCAGAGAGCCCTGACAGATTTATTTTCCAACCATAAAATGTCACACTCAATACTTATTTTGGTTAGTTTTTTAAGAAGCAAAATTTAAGGAATCTATTTTAAATTTGTGAAATGTTTTTGATCAGATAGTTTCTGATTTAGTATAGTTTTGTCCATTTTATTAAGACAGGTCTTGTAAAACTGTTTTTATTTGTTTTTTTATATTTGAGAAGTTTTTACTTTTTTAATGAATAAAAAGGTTTTGTTTATTGTGACTAATAACAATTTTCATTGTGAATTAACATGCCGATAACTTGTTGGGTGAATCATTTGTTATAGAAAATACCAGATAATAGAGAAAAGTTCTCACCACAAATTTCCAGAGTGACGTCTTCAAATTGCTTATTTTGTTGCACTAACAGTCCAAAATTGACATGCAGTATATTTCATTTACAAAGCTCCAAAACAGTGAAATAGCTCATAAGTCATTTTTTTCCAATGTGTAGCCACAAGTGATGTTGAACTTTGGGACATCTCCTCCTCCACAGATGCTTATAAAGTCACTGCTGTGAGTTACATTTGTGGAACAGCATTTCTTGCATCCTTGTAGTGTCACTCTTTGCTTAGTAACGACCCTTGAAGGCACTTCATCGGGAAGTGCTCGCTGAAGAGACCAGATATACAAGTCTTTTCCATATCTCTCCCTCCAAAACAATCACTCTGTCTTACGTTGCCATCACTCTGACTTTATTCCTCTATTTTTCAATCTCCATCATTCCCCCCTCTTCCTCTCTCTCTCTCTCTCTCTCTTTATCTACCACTCTCTCTTCCTGTACTCCTCTGTTTATAGCCAGTGACTCCATTTGAGCGGGGGCTAATGGAGGCCCCATCCAGGACCCTGCTGATAAATAATGTAGCTTCTGTATAATGCCTCGTCCCTGGGGAGGGTCCAGAGAGCATCATTACTGCCTCCTCCTCCTACACAGCCCGGGCCTAAATTGATTAACAGACACTGGAGCGGTGCAAAATGATCCATGGGTCTAGTGTAGTGGCTAATAGCTCACACCAGGTGGGTCAAAGCCTCCGCCTGCCAGTGTCGCATGATCCCATTCTGTGCTCCCATTAGCCTCAGTTTCTGTCCGGTACGCTAACGGATGGCCATAACAAGCTACCGCTAACACAATAGCGAGAGAACATTGCCCGGCTTCAGCTGGAGGGAATGTCAGAGTGGTTTTTATGGAGCTGTTGTGTAAATGATGGTTTGTGTTTCAGCTCTTACAGGGAGGAGAGCAGCGGCCAAGGCCAATGCCGGCATCTTGACTCTTCATTGACTGTGCGAGACATTAGCGATGAGGCTCAAAGGTTGATGACTACATGTAGATATTTAGACGCAAGGAATAGATTTTGAGAGATCAATCTATGATCTATCATTATGATTGCTGCTTTTCTCTGTTTTGTTTTATTGACAAATGTGTTTTGGGCTGTTTGTTGGACAAAACATGCAATTTAAATATATCAGCTTTATCATTGGATGTGAGGAAAAGTTGCAGCCCTAAAGAGAATTGTTAGTAGGAATCTTAAAGCTGACCGCATTTCACAATTTCAGGTCCAGTGTTTTTGTCCGCTTCAGGTGTCAAACAACCAAACCCATCAGAGCGTTGTAGTTGGGATTAAGAACTTGGATTTCCCGAACCCAAATGGCGTTGTATCCGGCCGGACCGATAATCGATGGATAATTCAGAATTATGAAATTTAGAAGGTGCGCTTTTATTTAAATGGCGCAGCTTTCTAGACTTTGCAGAACTTGTACAGCGGTCCAGGAAACACAGAGACCAATTGAGTTTGTTGTACATCATCTCACCTGATTCGGCTCTGCCAATCAAATATGTGTATTCAGATAAGCACCGGCAGTAGTTAGACACACACACACACACACACACACACACACACACACACACACACACAGAAGAGGCGGGAAGAGAGACCAAATCTGAGAAGTACGTGAGTCAGAGAAGTTATTTCAGATGGCGTGCTCGAAAAAGAGAAAAGTGGACAGCGAATCCAGAGCCATTAACCAAGAATGTAAAGACCCTTTTATGTTCATCCTCTCCATGCGCGGTTCAAAACCAGTGTGTCTCCTATGTTCAGAGACCGTGCCAATACTTAAAAGCGACTACGAGACAAAAGTACAACCCTTTTGAGCAAATGTGCCCACTCGAATCCAAAATGAAGGCACAGAAAATAAACGATATGCAACCAGAATTTTAACAAATTAATTTACTGCCCCCTTGAGAATAGAGCAAAAACAAGTGGTTTCAATAACCACAGATATACACCCTGCACACAATATTCTCTTTTTAAAAGATGAGAAGACGATAATCACTTCACACCTGAATAAAATGAATATAAAGCTGCAGGGCAACTCAGTTTGATTCATTTTTCATTTTTTATTAAGTACTTTAATTTAAGATACACATTTTCAAAAGCTTATTTTTTATTTTAAAATTCAGCATTCATTTCACTCGAAATGTGAGAAGAACATTCATTCATTATTTGAGGATGTATTATTTATGATCCATCCAGTTCAGACAGGACAGACAATACATATGGTTGAGATGTTTTTCAATATAACTTTCTTTATCTGATTGGACAGTTAGTCGTTGACCACATACAGACATTGATACAAAAAAAATGCAAGTTAGACATTTTTGGAATGTTTCAGACCTTTGCATGAGGCAATGCTCTCTAACTGGACTTTGTTTTTATGTGAATACCCATGCCAAAGACTCTCCTCCCCTTGTTGACACAACTGGGCCGGTTGCACAGGCTTTTAGTGCGGACATCCTTGTCTATACATAGGTATAGGATCAGGGAGCAACTCTAAACTAGCATTCCCCAAAGAGCCAACACAAACATCAAATCATCATGTCAGACCTATAGATTGCATATGAGAAGTGGATGTAGTCATCGTGATGTCACCCATTGATTTATGGGCTGCCGATATGAAGCCTTGAGTTTGGCGAGTTTGCTAACACCATCTTGGAATACAGTCGCCATGTTGTTTTTTTCAGAATCAATAAACAGACGTTACCAGATTTGCAGAGAAGTGGCATGAAGACGCAGTCTACGGCTCGGACCTGTCAATCACAGGAAGCAAACTCCACTTTATGGTCTATTTGGCAACTCTGCAGGACCAGATGTTGACACCTGATCAGAACATTTACATAAGCATGCGGTCGCGCCAGCAGTCATGATTGGAAATATCCAAGAGATATGGTCTCCAGCTGCAGCAGGATGACAACAGAGGTTGATGGAGCCTGCTCCAAATGTTACAGTACAGAACGTTCTGGAATTTTATATCTGAAATGGATTAAAGGTTGTCTTTCTGCGGCCAGTCCTGAACTGATAGCACTGGCTGTTACTGAGAGGCCATCAAAGCAGCTTTGTGACTGGAAGGGGATCAAAAGACTCCTTACATATCTGAATGCTGATCCAAGGAAATATTGCGTTTATTACTTTTGATCTATATGAGGATGAGTCAGGTCGTGCTAACACTTTGACTTATGTCATCAGATCATGCCTGGATGCAATAAAAACCAAGTCTTTAAGCTCTGAGAGATCAGATCTTGCTCGCATTGGGAACCGATCAGCCAGACCACATGCTGAAGGTGGCCTGGCTTGCATTGAGTTTGGATCTGTGAGGTGTGGACAGCATGAAAGCACAACAAATATCAAACGTAGGTCTCTCGTCACACAGGAGGAGGAAAGCCAGGGCTGGAGGAGCACAACTGACATTGTGTAAAGTTACTGTTGATAAAAACACAATATTTCCTGGTTTTGCTGCTTCAAAATAAAAGAGATTTATGAACAAAATAACAGGGTGATCACTGAATTAGCAGATCTTTGATGGCGTATTTTCTTTAATAACACAAGTCTACTAATACTGTCAGGAGGAACGGGAATAATATATCATTTAGGGAATAAAAAGTTGTTTAAACAAAGGCCACACCCATGACATTTCTGACCCATCCTCCTCTGCGTTTAGAAGTAAACTAGTGAGAGAGAGCCTGAAAGGAAGTTAATGGTCAGGGGTTGCTGATTCAGGAAACCGCCTTTTTCTCTCCCACCCTGCACCTGTGGAAAAACCTGCAGCTCTCAGCAGGAGGAAGTGATGTTGCTGCTGTGCAGGCGTTGACAGCTATGAAGACAAAACTCCACAGCCTGTTTCCCGTCTCTGTGATGTTGGAGAGTTGTTCTCTGAGGACGCTAGTAGTTTGTGATATCATAGTGGGGTCTTGAGGCACAAGTGGTATCAGTGGTGAGATATGTTTTCTCCGTCCCTCCTCTCACACAAACGTATGTATAGTTTGATTAGCCAATGTGATTCGGGTGGTTAAGCTAAGTATAGGTGCAACTTGCTGCCTTCCCGTCACTGCGGTTAGCAGTAGTAAGAGTCCAGGATCCACACACACACACACACACACGCACGCACACACACGTTGTAAACAGCACCTGTTCTCATCAAACTCCCCTGCCTGTTTGTCAGTGTGATGTAGCTTACACATGCAGTAGCTGACAAAGATAGAAATCACCATTCATCCCATAATCTGAAGGGCCAAGAATAACTACAGAGCAGTCTTAATGATGTATTTGTTCCGGCTCGTAGGAAATCCAATATACATCAGGCTTTACTGTCAGGGAGCAACCCATGAGTCAGTGTGGATGAAAGGTGGTGGATTTCTGAAAAGCTGTTTATTTGATCCTAGGATCGCATCTGAACAGCTGTGCAAAGCCAAACCTGAACCATAGCTATGTTTTTTTTAGCTTTCTTAATTGCATTCAGAAAAGATTGAAAAGAAGGAACTGGATGAGCTCAATGTGCTTTTGTTTTCCTCTTTAAAAGTTAGAATGTGTGTACGTCCTGGCTACTGAATTGCTCCTCTGGGACTCGAGTGAATGGGCACTTTTATTCTGGGGTCCACATGCACTTTCTTTTTTTTTAGTCCTGCACATTTACAGATTCCTGCTCCAAGCCAGTGTTTTTAGTTGGTGTTGTTGATGCTTTTGAACATTTGCCTCAGCGGGCAGCTGATTGAAAGACTCCATCTGAAAGACCGTTTCAAATTCCACTTATATGCAGAGTTTGCTGGCAAACACTTTTTCTCACGCGGTTGTTAGAGAGCAACTGAGAGCATTTAAAATGTGTTGACTCATATCAAGTGAAAGTATGGGTTGGCAAGATATAAATTCCTCCATCTGTTTTTTTCTTTTATGACAGTAACATGAATATATTTGGGTCTGTGACTGTTAGTTGCAGGAATAAATCAATTTGAAGACATCAACTTGAGCTACTAAAATAGAGTATTTGTGAGTGCAATTTCCTTATTTATTATAGATCATTTTAAAGTCCAATTGTGTCCCAGTTTATTTCCTGTTGCAGTGTATGTGAATCCTATAAGCTGACATGAAGTGAACATGGACCCAAAGACTAAATTATTGGAGTAATTTTACTGAACAACGATAAATTATAATGAACAAAATTATAACTTGCTGCTAAAGCTAAAGACATCAGTCAATTGTTCGATGTTTTGTACTGGAACTGTTTCACCATTTACTGACAATGTGTTGGCCAATGAATTTGAGCTTACACTATGAAATACATGTTGAAGAAATGGTCAGGATGGCAGATTTAACAAGTGAAAGAATATACATGTGGAATCCTTTACTGTAAATGACATTAGTGAGTGGTGGTAATGTGACAAGCCATACGGACGGGAAGCTATCTGGAGAATGTCTGGTTGGGGCGGACGTTCACCAAAGGCTGTCCGCCGTGACTCCTCTGCCAGCTTCCCAGAAGCCATGACTGACATGGCCATAACGGCCATAATGATGACAACATCGCCTCGACAGGGGTTGTAATAGCTATCAGGGCTGCTTATGAGGCAAAAGGGGGAGAGGTTAATGTGTGTCATAGTTGCTACAACTTTGTTCGGCAATGGACACAGCGAGCAGGACTGATCTACAGAAATGTGTTTAAAATCTTCTTCTTTTTTTGTAGAAAGTGTTACTCTTGGATGCTAACCTAACTTTCCTTTTCTTCTAGCAATCGACTGTCAAAAAGACCTGATCGTACGTCGCTGAAGCTGAGGATGATCTGAGACTCCAAAAAGGACAAACACTCTTTCCGCCCTACATTTTTGTCAGACGAGACTGTCCACTATCGCCGCTCCCACTTCTTTTGGACAGAAAGGAGAGAGGAGGAGGAGGGCGGCTTGTCCGACATGAACGTCACCTCGCTCTTCTCCTTCACCAGCCCGGCGGTCAAGCGGCTGCTGGGCTGGAAGCAGGGAGACGAGGAAGAGAAGTGGGCGGAGAAGGCCGTGGATGCTCTGGTTAAGAAACTGAAAAAGAAGAAGGGAGCCATGGAGGAGTTGGAGAGGGCTCTCAGCTGCCCGGGTCAGGTCAGTAACTGTGTGACAATCCCCCGCTCCCTGGATGGACGGCTGCAGGTGTCCCATAGGAAAGGCCTGCCGCATGTCATTTATTGCCGGGTGTGGCGCTGGCCCGACCTGCAGTCCCACCACGAGCTGAAGGCCCTGGAGTGCTGCGAGTTCCCTTTCGGCTCCAAACAGAAGGATGTGTGTATCAACCCCTACCACTACAAACGAGTGGACAGTCCAGGTGAGTGATTTAGTCTGGAAATAATTAGGGGTATACCGATTATATCAGCGCCAATAAGAACCTTATTGAGTCAATCAGCCATGACAGGGTGACCCACATTGTCAATGATATTATTAAACCATAATCAGTTATATTAATTTAGTCATGGCATCCCTTGTGTTGCTTTATATAAGAATAATGTGTCAAATGTTTGAATTTTAAGGACATCCTGGTTTCCTAGTCATTCAGACACATACCATTTACTGTGATCGCAACATCCCCATTTTTATGTTCTTCTGTATAAAAGGAAAACCTTGAACAAATATTTCCAGAACTTTTTGAGCCTGAAGTTATTAAATTTTCCTTTCCAGTAATGTCTTACGCAGGTCTCTTTTTTTCCTCCCGCATGTTTATATGCAGAAATACAAATCAAACACGACTTGGCCTCTTCCTAAACAGAAAATGAGGATCAGCTGACAAGATAGAAACAGCTGTTTGCAGAGTGTTAAGTGTGTAAAGAGCCAAGAGTGTATGTGTGTGTGTGTGTGTATGTGTGTGTGTGTGTGTGGGAAAAGAAATTCCATCTAGGAGAGAATGAGGGCTTTGTTTTGAGCATGCTGGCCTTTTTTTTTGCTCACATGTAGACACACTTCTACACTTGAACGCATATTACAAAAACCAGGATACACACACACACCCACACACACACATGCACGCACAGTTTCTCTGAGGATGGCTGGAACAGGAAGCCAGTCACCCACACACAATGGGAGGAAAGAGTTGTTGCCTGGCTTGCACACTTTTTGTTTTAGCAGCGGGTGGAAGACGGAGGGTTAAGGTGATTAAGCCCCACAGCACCTGTCTGTCCACATTACCCCCTCCCCTTCTCCCCTTCTCCCCTCACACCACCCGCCTCCACACACATCCTGTCAATCTCCCTGTGCTATTCAACCAAACACCTGCTCCACATATAGCCTTTGAAATAAACTGCTACATGGATGCATTGGCCTGCTGCAGCGCACATGGGCTACCTGCAGGAACACTGACAGCAGCGCGGGCCTCAGCTAATATTTCAGCAGCAGCTTTATTTATCTGCGCAGGTATTTATAGACACAAGTGGAGCGTATCTCTGTAGTTTGTATGCAATGCACCTGAATAGCCCTCACATCAGCCAGGATATTTATTTACCCCAAGTGATGAATTCCTCAAGAATGGTCTGCCTCAAATGGTCTTTTCAGATCAGAAACCTGAGAGTCTGGGCCAAATACCGCTGGCTAAGATCAGCAGGCAGGAAGCTGACATAGAAAAAAATGCAGGGACATCTGCGCTCAGAACGTAGAAACATGGCAAGTGCCAGAAAGATTTTTTTTTCAATTTTTTTTATGTTGGAATCAATTCTTTTTGAGTTTGTATAGATTTGTTTTGCTTTTGTGTGACTTTAAAACAAGTCTTCTTTGTTAAGTCAATTAACCCAGCAGCCAAGTCACATGAATCACAGAACAATAAAATCTAGACACTCAAAGATAAACGCAGGAAACAAAACAGAATACATTATATACAAGTTGTATATTGCCTTGAAACAATAATCCTCTTTTATTTAAAACATTGCATACAATTGCAAAACAATAGTATGGCAAAATTGACATGATAGTGTCTCACAGTTTATGACATTGTGTCTCCCAATTGTTATCAGAAGGCAGAGAAAAAAGCCAATTGCTTAAAGAACTGCCGGAGCATTGAAGCATTTCCTGTTTTAACCATTTCATGTCTTTCTCCGTCTTCAGTGCTGCCCCCTGTGTTGGTACCGCGGAACAGTGAGTTCAACGCCAAGCATACAATGTTGCCTCGCTTTCGCAACCCCCTACAACAGAACGAGCCGCACATGCCGCAGAATGCGACCTTCCCAGAATCCTTCACTCAGGCCAACACGATGCCCCCCGCTTTCCCCAATTCGCCGGTAAACAGCTACCCAAACTCGCCGGGAAGCGGCAGCAGCAGCGCCACCTTCCCTCAGTCACCATCGAGCTCTGACCCCGAAAGTCCATTCCAAATGCCAGGTGAGATTCAAGAGCTAACTTTTCTTCCGCTTTTCTTCCTTTTTTCCGCAGTGCCCGACAACCATTCACGTCGCTGCTCTTTGTTTTTGCCTCCTTCCTGATACAGAGACACCCCCTCCTGCCTACATGCCCCCAGAGGAGCAG
Source organism: Clinocottus analis (assembly GCF_023055335.1). Lineage (NCBI taxonomy): Eukaryota > Metazoa > Chordata > Actinopteri > Perciformes > Cottidae > Clinocottus > Clinocottus analis. The sequence continues at coordinate 4,521,544 of NW_027175954.1, read as the reverse complement.
ATGACTCAGGATTGTCCCCAGCCAATGGACACCAACCTCCTGGTTCCAACCTTGCCTATAGAGAGTAACAACCGGCCAGGTAACCATGGCAGTTGCTATCTCACACACGCATACACCCGTCCTTGTGTTCACAGTGATCATCATCCACATAAAGCTGTCTGCACCGGCTTCCCTTGAGCTGCAGGTGCAAAGATGTCTGGGAAGTCTGTTTTTTTTTCTTCGCTTTCCTGTCTTGTGGTCGACCTCCAAATGCAAAAAGAGAAAAGCAAACCTCAGATGAGTTTTTATGCCATATCCTGTCAGATAAAACCTGAACAGTTGGTGGAGAGGAGCTGCTCGTGAGGCTCTGTCTGTGGGTGCGAGCTCATAGGAAGCTCAGAGCCTCAACAAATTAAGCCAGGCCTCAGAGCAGTTTTACGAGGTCTTTAAAAGCTACGGCTTATGTCATCTCTGCTGGTGGTAATGGCTTGAAAGTCGTTACCAATGAGATTCACTAATTACCTCCAACTTTCAGATCGGAAATGCGGCGCAATAATTGCCGCTTTCTTGACTATGTGGTTTTGGCTTTATTGTGCAAGAGACACATGTGAACTGTGCATTCGTGAATACGTAAGACGTACAGGCCATGCAGCACAATGACCTGGAGTCCAAAGTCATCTCATGTAGAGAGTAATCCCTCAGGCTGACCCAAATTTGAAGCTTCGATGTCTGAATCAGTATTTGCATCGTTTTAGTTTCGTTTTAATTAACGTAAATGCATTACCCCAAAAATCCCTCAATAGGCCGTAAAATAAGGACTAGTAATTCTAGATTATTCATTATGCATCAACTTGAAGTATTATGAGTTTTTCTCAGACAGATAGTGTTTGTTGTGTGTAGTGGGCGTGTGCGTGCGTGTGTGTGTGTGCTGTCTCGTCCCGGGTGCTGAAACGCAGGGGAGGAGACAGACTCAACAAAGCCAGGTATTTTGTTTTAGGCTTACATGTTGTCACAGACTACAATCCTTTTATTCATTATTTCGGTTATAAGCCTACATATGAGCAAATTGTCGCCGTAATTATTTCAATTACAAGACAATCCTTGAAGTTTGATTTTTGTCCTCATCTCAGGATGCTCTACAACGGCGGCTGTTTTTGTACAACCTGCCACAACTGTTTTTTTCCCTTTAACTAGCAGCTGTATATCTGATTGAAACTTTCTCCCACTGGCTGAATGACGAAGTGTAGAGTGAGAGGCTACCGACGCCTGTAAAGAGAAGGAGGTTATCTTCCTCTTTATGAACGATCGAACCAACAGAAATTAAGGCCAAAACAAAGGAAACCGACCAAGTCAACCACTCCTTCTCTTTGCACGAACACACTACGAAGGGGTTCGCGCCCCTCATTAGAATAACTGTTGCTCTCTGGCATGAACCTTAGTTCTCCACAACTGACCAACAACATAGTTGTACCTTTTTATGATCATGCACCCAAGGCCCAGTAATTCTGCCCACACATGGTGACAGCAGTAGCAGGAAGAGCTGTTGAAATGTTTGTTGAAAGTGGGAGTTTGGGGAGTTTTGTTCTTTTCCACAAGCTGCATCCTGAACAGGGGAGCGGGTTTCTATTGTAGGTTCTGGGAAGGGGACAGACAAAACACACCTGCTAGCCAGTGCCATGCTACAGGAAGTTTAGGAGAAGTATGTGCTTCGATAAACATGATTTATTCTTCCCTCTCTGAGTGGGTGAGGCCAGCTGGCACTGGCTCAGAGAGCATTGGCCAGGCCCCGTCTATTGACTGTTTTTCTGCTCAATAAAGGCTGGCACACAGATCTCAGACAGTGGGCGTACTTTAGGATGTATCTGCATTGATTTTTTCCGCATAAATGTATACAAATGTAGCCAGTGGGTCCTATATATTTATTCAAATCATTGTTAATGGGCTGTTGGGGACAATTTGCCAGATATAAATGTGCAGATGAGTAAGATTTACAGCTGGCATCAGCGGCTCCTGGCAGCTTGCGTCTGCCCCGAGGAGTCTTAAATGTGCATTGAATGTGTCTGCGTCTGTCTCTGCGTGTTCAGGCTACTCAGCTCACCCTTTTGACCTGTCAATGTGTTTCCTGTGCAGATGTGCAGCCCGTGGCCTACGAGGAACCCAAGCACTGGTGCTCTATCGTTTACTACGAGCTGAATAATCGTGTCGGGGAGGCGTTCCAGGCGTCCTCCACCAGCGTGCTCGTCGACGGCTTCACAGATCCCTCCAACAACCGCAACCGATTTTGCCTCGGCCTGCTCTCCAACGTCAACCGCAACTCCACCATCGAGAACACCCGGCGGCACATCGGCAAAGGTGCAGTGCGGAGAGCCCGTCAACGACTGCAATGCACCGACCGTCGGCAGACGAGACTAAATCAATTGATGTTGTCAATAGGAACCATAATAACACATCGAGTGAACATTTTAGCGTATTGATATTAAGACGACCGCACTGACACTTAGTTTTTGCTGATGAAAGTGACACAACGCTTCTGCTTCTCCAAGCGACCGACATTTAATTCTCTCCCGCTTTCTCTCAGGTGTCCATCTGTATTATGTTGGTGGGGAGGTGTACGCAGAGTGTCTGAGTGACAGCAGTATCTTCGTCCAGAGCCGTAACTGTAACTACCACCACGGCTTCCATCCCACGACTGTGTGTAAGATTCCCAGTGGCTGCAGTCTGAAGATTTTCAACAACCAGGAGTTTGCCGAGCTGCTGGCCCAGTCCGTCAACCACGGCTTCGAGGCCGTTTATGAGCTCACCAAGATGTGTACCATCCGCATGAGTTTCGTTAAGGTGAGCTTTGACTGTCTCATGCTAATATTCACCTTCCTACAGTATATTTAGTAGAAGCTGACTGGACGTTTTACAGTTGAGTCACTGTTAATAATAAGTAAGTTAGTTTTTAAGATATCTTGGAATTTATGTTTATTTCGGTGGACATTGGATTTTTTTTTGAAAGATCTCAAAAATCGGAATTTTCTATTTTATTTGCTGTGCAAACGCTGCATAATGTAATATATTTTTCATTTGGTGTTTTTTCTACTCTGCTGCACTTACTTCGTATTACTCGATGCACATTTTTAACTGTGCTAGTTAGATAAAAGGTCAAGGTAAAAATCTATTTTTGATCTTCTTGTTTGTAGTTCTATTGTCACTGAAAATCAATATAACCAGAAATCACATCAGAAAAAAAACCCACATCAGATATTTAAATATCTGTATTTATTTATTTTTCTTAATAATAATATTTTATGTGGGTATACATATCAACATCAACATGCCGCATCCTGATGTAAAATATGAACATGTACTCAAACACAACCACAACATTCACACTCGACAGTCTAACGAGTCTTAAAAATGAGAAACAAGAACAAATTCAAAATGATGTGTTCCCGTGTGTTCCAGGGTTGGGGAGCAGAGTACCACCGCCAGGATGTGACCAGCACACCCTGCTGGATCGAGATCCACCTGCACGGTCCCTTGCAGTGGTTGGATAAGGTGCTAACCCAGATGGGCTCCCCCCACAACCCTATATCCTCCGTCTCCTAGGCTCCACTGTCCTCAGCCCCGCGGCTGTCCATAGCCCAGCATTTTGGTCTAAGTAGCAAGAATAGGATCACAGATTGGCTTGTGGTTCAGCCAGCCTGCCTTTTCCAATAACTGATGGACATTTTGACTGAAACACAAGCTGATCTGGGACAAGTAGGACTGGGCGGGTTGTTTAATTGGTTTGTTCTCTACTTGAAGGATGTCTGAATTGGGCACATTTACAGTCTGGGAGAGGAGTAAGCAAAGTGAGTGTGATGCAACTGGAAGATACTTGATCTTTGTGACCAACTGAAATAATTAGACCATCATACACATCATGACGCAAGTATCCTCCCTGATCTTGCTCCAACAATGTCTCTTTTTCATTGTTCTATTATTCTGACTCATTACTAGTTTTCATATAAATATTCCCTCTGAAATCCAGATATACTTGTGTAGTTACAATAATTATGGGACATTCCACCAAAATTGCAGTCGGCTGCAGTGAGGTTGGCATGAAATGTACTTACAACATGTAAAAAGTGAGCAGGGACTTGACCAGTATGACTGAAACATTTGAATCATCTCCAGATACTTAAACAAGAATGCAGTTTCTTCAAAGTGTTCTTTTTTTGGGCTAAAAAATGTTAACGCAGTACCAAGTTGTTACATAAAAATTTTAAAATCCCATTTCAGAGATCATGACAAATAATCAGAAAGGAAATTAGGGGGCGTTAAGAGTGGGGTTTAGTGTGGGGCATGGCACTTCAAGGGCATTTCAGACTATTCCGGAAAAAAAACCTAACATTTGAATGTTGCTCATCTTGTGTTACACTTGTGTTTCAAATGCATTTTGAGAAAAAAAGAATAGTGTTTAGATATATTCACTATTAGAATATGTGCTGTGCAGTCTGGTTTTACAAAGCGTAGTTTGGTTAGTGTCGTGTTACACATTTAAGACTGGTAGCTGAACACCACATGACAGAGGCAAATACAAGTGCAGTTTAGTTTGTCCTAAATCAAATGTGTCAAATACAGAATCACGTTGAGGACATAAATATTTCAGTGACTCCTCATTCTCTTTTTACATCGACTGAGCAAAACATGTTAGATGACTGTTATGGGAAAATGTTGAGCATTCAAATTTTACTTGTTGACTGAGAAAAGGGTATCAGTTACAGATGTCTGAATATGATTTTTCTTTTTTGTATTAAATGCAGATTTTGCCATTCAGTTATTTTATGCTTTGAGCAATCCTTTTTGCTGTTAAACTGTATTACTCTTTACATTCTTTTTGTATTTTTTTTTAACATGTTTTCTGTTGTCTGTCTGCACTTTCACATATTGCCTCTTTGTTTTGTTTTTCTCCTTCTTTGTGTTTTTGCTCAGTAAAACTCCCAGAAAAGCAGTTTTATTCCATGAATATCAAGCCTCGACTGGAAGATTCAATAAATTTGTTTCAATACTTCCAATATGTCTGTCTCTTTTATAAAGGCTGTGTCAGGGCATGACTTTGTGTTTTTTTGGGTCCTGTTTATTTGATTACAGGCCACCCATGCAAATACAATATGCATCATGGAATATGGTCTGGGACTTTCAAAAACATCAACCACTCTGTATGTGTGATTGTACGTAGACCTTCAATTAGAGGTTACAAGTGAATCTGAAAGCCAACTGCACTAATGTTAAGCATGATTGCATTTTCCAGTCAATTTTAGGAAAATGCATGAAATGATGTGTTGGTCTTTTGTTTTGTGGGTCACATTGTGACAATCCTGGAACACTTACAACAGTTTTCCAGGAAATCCCTGAAATATGTGTGTTTGTACGCGCAGGAGTTCTATCTGACTGTACATGACGTGGGTGGTATGGTTGCATAGTGGTTAGTGCTGTTGCCTCCCAAGAGTTTGCATGTTTCTCCCAAATTCCACAGAGAGGCACATCAGGTGGACTATACACTTTGAATGTCTCTAATGTAAAGCGTCAGTGTCATACACCCTGCACACTGAAGCCCTGTGATGGTCTAATAATCCAGAGGTGACTCCTTTTTTTCACTTCAAACTCTGACTGAACACCAAATGTATTAAGGGCTTTGAAACACACCAAGATAAGAAGATAGATGTTCATTCATTTTTCTGGAAATATACAGATTTGTCTCGCATATGGTCCTATAAAATGTATTTTATTGGATTCATGATTTTCCATCATAATTTCTGGTTTTATTTCTTTTCTGTATTGCAAATAAAATGTCCATTATTGTATTATTTTAATGTCTGTAATGCACTTTGTGAGTCCAAGAGGCCATCAACTAGAGCACAGGAGTCACCAAGACCCCAGATGCAATTGTATGTGTGCATATTAACAATTGCAATTTTTTTGAGAAATTACACAAATTAGTTTTATAGTATAGCCTAACCAGATGGGTTAAGAATAAGGATTTTAGACGTGAAATACACATTAAAAGTTGCAGTTTTTATAAATGTTCTGTCATTTCTGATGTTTTTTTATTTTGGTATTGCCGCTCCAATTCTATCCTATGCTACATATTTGCCTATTTTATTGTCTGTAGTGTGCTTACTAGTCATCTAAGAGCTCAAAAAAAAAAAATATTTATAATCAAAGCTTTTGGAGTAGCACATCCTCTCTTAAAAACTGATGAAGATGAAAAAGGGGTCGTGATTAGGAATTCAAAAAACAAAACAAATGCAGGTTGTACATTGAATTATCATTAACACCCAGAGAAATTGTCCAAAATACTCTGCAGTCCAGAGTGATACATAAACACTTTTCAATGTAAAGGTTTGTAGTTATAAATATAGATTGCATAGCCAGTAATACCTTCAAAACAAGCTATATTGAACAATCTGGTGCTTGGTGCACGTTAAGGGAGAACAAGGGTTCAGGGATCTGAACATTTCCCTCTGCTACCACCTGCTGGCGAAAGTTATCCACTGACGTTAACATTTTATAAACGATTCAATACGTCCACGTATACATATTTATGTAAAACATGTTTAGTTATATATACATGCAGGGTGCATTAAATACCTTCAATCCTAAAGATTAAATATATTTGTAGTGCATAAATTACTTGACGGGAACGGTTTTTGGAGGCGGTGCCCTACGTCACCGGAAACAGGAAGTGGATGAATGAACCGCTGATATGTAACGTTAACCTGTAAACACACCTCCAAGCAGCTGAGACGAGGTCAGCCTGAATTGTCATTTCAAACTATTTGTTTTGTTTTTCTCGACAAGCGTATTATTCGCCTTGTTTGTAACAACTGTATTGACAGTCGCAGGACGCGGAAAACGTCGCGTACACATAATGTGAAAATGTAAAGAAATAACCGTTACAACGGCAAGTTGTGTTGCTGCTGTCTGGAAGTTACAAGCTAACAGTTTAACAACGTCAGCTAACAATACACGTGCAAGTTCCCGCATGTAACTATGTAAATGTATGGGACGTAGGATGTATTTTAATAATAAAACATTGTGGCTCAAGTTAAAACGCTGAAGAACTACCTCTGACTAAGTGTTTGTCGTCTCGTCTCACCTTCTAGATGCCCCACATTTGCCATAAAATGCGGCGGGTGGGCTTCTCCCTCCACCGCCTCGTCACGTCCGTCCCCTCGTCCACTGTCACCAGGACATGCTGCGTCCACCAGAGGGTCTTCACGGGGTCCCACACGCGTTACCAGAGCACCTCGCATGGTCCCAGCTGCCAGCACAAGAGGGGTGTGAGCACGGCCCTCGGGTTGCACATACAGGACCCGAGTGGGCCCGAGCAGAGGCTGCTGGATAAACTGTACACAGGACTGATCGCAGGTCAGCGGGCGTCTCTGGCGGAGTCCATCACTTTGGTGGAGACCCAACATCCCAGGAAGAAAGAGCTGGCCCAGGTGCTGCTGCAGAGAGTGCTGGTCTACAGGAGGGAGCAGGAGAGTCGCAATGGAGGGAAGCCAGTGGCTTTCCGAGTAGGTGTGTGTAGTCTGTGTTTGAGTGGCTGAAGTTGTTTTGTTTTCAGCTCGGCTTTTAGAGAAGACGCCGCCAATCATCAATTAATTAGAGGCACCAATACAACAGATCTGCCACCTATTCTGCATTTAGTAAGACTATAATGTTCAGTTTGTGTTGTTTACACTTTCTGAGATGTTGATTATTGAGGTCATACTTATTGGTAGTTTATTATTATATTTAAAGAAGTTTCTATTTTTCAAGCTTCATGTTTATAAATATAGGGTGGTTAAACATTAGAAACACTTTTCAGCTTTGTGCGATCCAGCTCAACAAAAAATTCTACCTCAATATTAAACACATGCTGTGGTTAACATGACACGTCTGTGTCCCTGTCACTCAAAACTACAATATTTTCTAAATGATTAATCTCTTTAGAAAAGGATACACACAGGGCCACACCAATATAGGCAGTTGTCAGTTGGGTGGAGTTGCTGGCTGTGAATTAATTTGTCCCCACTTTATCAAAAATATAATATTCCTCATGTTCCACAACATAGAAATACAAGAATCTCCTCAATGATTTCACAATATTATAGGATTATTTATTTAAAACTAATTATTTATACTTCTAGAGCAAATTCTTGCTTTATTGTTGCAATTGAGAACAAAACATTTGCGTTATAGTTTCTGAATTATTTCAAAACTGAACTACAATGCAAAAGTGAAATATTTATATTCAATTAAACGAATGCTTAAGCGTGCAACATGATTTTAAACTTGGTGTCTCTGTGTCCACAAAAGAGCAGTGCACCACATTCATTAAGTGAGAAAAAAATGTTCTTAATGCCATTGTTTGCTGATTCGATTGCTCTAATTTCTCAGGTCTGTCCGGACCTCCAGGGGCAGGGAAGTCGACCTTCATTGAGGTGGTGGGGAAGATGTTAACAGCACGTGGACATAAGGTTTCAGTGCTGGCTGTTGACCCGTCCTCTTGCACTACAGGAGGTAAACACGGATCATCATCGTATATGATTCTGATGATGAACTGCTATTGGGTGCTTTACACGGCACATTACATTTATTTGTGAAATTGTAAAAGAGAAATGTGTAAAGATTTAAATGTTTTATGTATGTTTTGATGTCTTAATTAGGCTACAACTATTATATATGTAGAATTAACAGCAGGACTTTCACACTAATGCATGTTAAATTCATGACACAAACTGACTCATCCCTCTTGTTGCAGGGTCTCTGATGGGTGATAAGACTCGTATGACTGAACTCTCCAGGGACATGAGCGCTTTTATCAGGCCGTCGCCGGCCTCAGGAACACTTGGTGGAGTCACCAGAACAACTAATGAGGCCATTGTTCTCTGTGAAGGAGCGGGATATGACATTGTCCTTGTCGAGACCGTAGGTAAGACACTGATTCTCAAACATGAATATTCTCTTTCAGGCTATAATACTGTATTGTTATCCATTCGAGACAGATTTCTTGGAAGTCATAATCTTGGTTTCTACCTGTTAGTTTCTTTCTGTTGTAATAGACACCTTTTTCAATACACAAAATAGGAATTGTCATTTTTTTGACGACTGTTTCCCTCTTAAACATCCTCTTCATCATACCATATTGTTTTGATATTTACCATAAAAGTGTTAACTCAACACATTGGCACATTTTCTTAGTCTGGCTACATATTGATACTAAATGTTAAGATACCAATGTGAAAATGCCAATATGCCTTTTTTGTTTCAACAAAATAAGCCAAACTACATAAATGCCTCATTGCTCAGTGCTGTTCTAAAATTGCCTTTTAATAACCTCTTCAAATGAAATCCAGTGTAATGAAAACATTTCATGATTATTCAAAAGCATTTTTTAACCTGATTTTATTTTTATACAGTGAATTGCATTCATGTTTCACCTGTTCATACAGTATACTGCAGAATACAACATTCAAGTCTTTATTATGGATTTAGTTTTAGATTTTCTCTTGTTTTTGTCTGATTTGCTGTGAGACTAAAAGCATTATATTTTCTCATATTACTGATCACTGGCAACACCTAAATCTTTTTGTTTTTAGGTGTGGGCCAGTCAGAGTTTGCAGTGGCTGACATGGTTGACATGTTTGTGCTGCTGATTCCGCCAGCAGGGGGCGATGAACTCCAGGTCAGTGAAAAAACATGAGCAGCAACAAGCCCATCAGAGTCCAATGAACTGGAAGAAAGAGAATGTCAGATGTTCCAGGTTGAATAATGTTCATTTTAAAGCTAGCAGGTTATACAGTTGGTTCTGATACAGGCATCGAAACGATTTTCTGAATATTATTCTTTATTGTTGTCGGATAAGTTTGTCTAAATTTGCACACACAATGTTTGAGTAAAACAATTTTCATGAGTGAAAACATTGATTTATTTATTACAGCACAGATTTCCGATTGAGGAAGTAGATGATCTAATCTATATGTTGAATTACCTTCTTGCATAAATACATTTACAAATTGACATCATCAAGCAGAAACTGACTTTTGCATCCACATTTGTATGTAAAGATGAGCATGCGGACAAAAACTACATGCTAATCAATTTATTAATTGGCTAAATTAATGACTTAATCAGCCTAACTCATTAGGAGTGATAATATGGTGATTATTCTGGGACATTAAGCAGCTCATTTGTTTTGATTATTTTTATGTATCTTAAATGAAACGCATTCTTTAAAAAAAATCCTCAAACCCTCATGAACAGTAAACGTATGGTATTCAGATTGGAAGTAAATTGTTTAAACTGTAATTTGCAAAGTGCCACAGAACCATGTTATATAGACATTAATTTGCATTATTTTACAACACATTACATGGAGGAAAATAACTTATTGAGCCCAAACAACATTGACAGCTGCAGACATTCTCTCCATCTGCTCTAGCTTCGACTCGCCAGCTGAATACAAAGACTTGAACTGAAAGGACATTTCAACCTGTGATTTCAACAGGTCAAGGGCACTTCTGAGAGTAACGGCCTCAAATAAGCTCAACTGCGGTCCTTGTTTTGATCACTCAGAAGCTGACAGCAGTGAGGGATCGATAGAAAGCAACAATATCAGAGTAATAAATTAGTAAACTGGCAGCCGACCACGGCTCCATCCATCACTCTGTACACAGATCCCTCAGCAGATTAGGTGTCTAGACATCAGATTTATTTACAGTGTTTTGAGAAGTTAATGACCCCCCCGTTTAATGCCAAAATCTCTGTCCAGGGTATCAAGAGAGGCATCATTGAGAGGGCCGACTTGGTGGTGGTGACGAAGGCGGATGGAGACCTGCTGGTGCCAGCCCGCAGGATCCAGGCTGAATACACCAGCGCCCTCAAGCTGCTCAGGAGACAGTCCAAGTCCTGGAACCCGAAGGTGTGTGTGTGTGTGTGTGAGAGGTAGTGCAGCGAGAAAGGGAGCCAACATCAGAATGAATGGGCATTTTCAAAACTACAACCAGATAATTGACAAGTGTTCAACATTTGACCTACTGGGCGGCCGCAGCAGTAGTTTTGCTGCTCTGTGTACCCAACAAGCCATCCCACTGAGAGGTCAGTCGACCCAAGATGGGGCGGGCGGAGGAGGAGGATGATGATGGTGGTGATGGTTGTAATGGTGATGATGTCATGGCATCGTGGTTTCAGTACTGCAGTGTCCCACCCCTCCCTGCATGTCCCAGCTCACCCGCCTGCCTGCCCGCTTGCCTGCCTGGCCTTGTCCTTTTGTTTTCCCAGCCCAATGCAGCATCTGCCCACTGGGCAAGCTGCCAGGAAACACCCCCGCCCTCTACGCCACTCCTCCCCTCATCCCCCAGCCCCTGCTCCTCCTGCTCTGAATACTGGTCTGCTGTCTCATGCATTTTGCTGATTAGAAGCCTGCGCACTCAACATAAAAGCTGATAGGCTTCTCTTCGTAGTCTGCTCTCTGCATTTATTCTACTTTTGCTGTCTTGCTCTCTTTTGTGTCTTGTGTGTCTTTTCGGCCTCCAGTAGCATAATCTTTGATTGAGCCTCTCGCCGTCTCTCATCTTCATCAGTCTGCCCTCTGTTGTCCACTGCACTCAGCATGAAAACGTAAAGTATTAATGCCATGACATTAACGCTACTTTTGATGTTATTGGTAGTATGAGAAAAATCTTGAGACCGAATGATAAAATGATTTAACTAACAATTAGGACTGCAACTAACGATTCTTTTCGCAATTGATAGTTTGTTTGATTGTTTCATAAAGTGTCAGGAAGATGTAGAAAAACAAAACCATCTTTAAATGCCTTTCTGTCCGACCAACAGAACAAAAGCCAGAGAACATCCGATTGACAATGAATTGACACAGAAAAGCATAAAATCCACAGAATATTTGGAGTCTTTGCAAAAAGACAGTTCTACCAATACATTGACAGGATCAATCTCTGATCATCTGTCAGTAGCAGTCTGGTAATGTCTCAGTCTTGAAGGGGAACTCCACTAATATGACTTTATGTATTAGTCATTGGGAATTTGCTTAGCCTGTGAAAATAGTGGAATGATTTCTCCTCAGGATGAACTTTACTCTACTTCAATCTCATCTCAATTTGATTTTTTCTTGAAATATTTATTTAAATCTTTTTTTTTATTGTCTTTTTTTTTGTCACTTCAGAGCACTTTGAAGTGCTGAACAGTTAAACATGAATACATCTACAATACTTCGGGTCTCAGTTTCAGGTATTTACAAGGCAGTGATGATCTAAAAAGAAACTATTTGTTGTTTTATGAGTTGAGAAACTGGTGCTTTTGGAGCTGAATCATTCTCTTCCTCGTGGTTAGAAAAGCTTGAAAATAAATTGTGGGAGTTGCCTTTGATGGGGCCACTTCTCCCAAGTTATAAAAGAAATTATTTTTTTCACTTAAATTGATCAGTAAAAAGTAGTTTATGAGGTCAGGAATAGGAGCATTTGTTTCTTTAAAAAATGTATTAAAATGGTTGTAGCTGTTTGCACGACAAACTAAATAACATTCAACTCCTTTGTTCTGGGACAGACACAAGATCTTCAAACGTAGATCAACATCAGTAGGGCAACATAAGGTCATGCTTTTTAGTTTTTTGAACTAGTCCTTTACAAGGATAATTCACAAATGTGCAGTACATTTCATTTCAAGTTGATTTCCTGTGTTTGCATCAGACTCATATAAAGTCCTTGTAAAATGATCAACTTAATGATGTAATTAAATGATTCTTAATTGGCTTTTGATCAGAAGCCGCCAATATTAATCAGCTGTCGCATTCAACTTTGTCGAAGACCAGATATTGATTATCTTCAAATGACACATGCAATGTCTTCACACTTCAGCAGCCTGGAGATGGTTAAGCATCGGTGGTTTTGTTTAACATCAACACTGAGGTCTACTCTCGTCCTCCTTTTGATTCACAGGTGTGTAATTAAGTGATAACAAACAGAAGGTTAACTGTTATATAAGCAGTTAATAGAGGTGGTCCACATCTGGATGAATGGCCTGACTCCTTTTGTATTCCTAAATCTGAGGCTCTTTCACTTCTGCGTCGGAGTTGAATTTAAACGTTACCCTGAATTTCATCATGTGCTTTTGAATCTGCAGCAATCTCTGGAACGAGACATGCAGTCACATGAACGAAGCACACAAGTGACATTTATCAACGGATTGCTTGTGTGAGCAAGGATTTATATGGAGACAAATACTCAGTTTGAAAAGTGACATGACGGCTTCTTACAAGGTGCATCGCTAAAACAATCTTTAACATAGAAAACAAACAGAACTGAAAAAGTCGCAATGTTTCAAACTCAAGTGCAGTTAGCTATATCCAAAATGCTTCTTTATCCTCAAAAATAAATGTGTGCACCTTTTTAAACTTGATCTTTGTCAAAAGAAAGCCAAAGTGTTGTTTTGTACTGGAGGGCAATATTTCTTTGAGATGATTGTTTTGGGCATTTTTTGATTTTATTTTTAATACATGCATCATATTGACAATTTAGCATTTTTGCCGTCACATGACAGTTGTCAGTACAGAAACAGATGGGAAAAGAAGAGGGTAGGACTTGCAACAAGGACCCTCGGCTTTAATTGAAGTTGGGATACTGTAGTTATAAACTGTGTCTCAACCATTTGGTAGCAGGACAATTTTAACCGTATTTTAAGTTTGATTATAAAAATGCTGTGTACGGAGGATTTGATAGGTTGAGTGTTCCAGAGGTTTCTCTGCTCTACAGTCGCCTCTGGCAGCCGCCTTTTGTTTTCCTAGAGGTACTGTCCAAGAGATTGGAAAGTGGTTCAAAGGTGGAGGCTTTAGTCCATACTGAATCTGAATGGACGGCAGTTTGCTCCGCCTGTGTTGATTTCCTCAGAACCGAACAGTCGAATTGTCCAAACCACCAACTGGTTCTTGAAAAAGCCAATCTTTAATTTCACGCATGCATCGCTCCCCCCCCCCCCCCTGCCTTCCTCTTCAGGTGGTGCGCGCCTCCTCACACACCAGCGAGGGCATCCCAGAGGTCTGGGCAAAGATGGAGTCGTACCGGGACGCCATGTTGGCCAGCGGTGAACTGCAGGGCCGGAGGAGGGCCCAGCAGAAGGTTTGGATGTGGAGTTTGATCCAGGAGAACGCCCTGCGCCATTTCCGGAATCACCCCAGTGTCAGAGGGGCTCTGCCTCACCTCGAGGAGAGGGTCACCAAAGGAGCCATCTCCCCGGGTCTGGCTGCTGACCTGCTTCTTAAAGCCTTCTCATCATCGTCATCGTCATCATCATGATCATCATCACCATAGCAATCAGTGGGGCTGCACGTTTGGAGAAGGGTGGCTGGCTCCTGGCCGATCGGGGCCACTCAGAGCCAAGGAAAGCCAGGGCGACGTGAGAACAAGTGACCTTGACTCTAGTTTGCACAAAAAGAAGCTGTCTTGCTTTTTTCACTCTTAATTTGAAATTCAAAACACCTGAAATGGAAGTCCCCCTCCCACCAGAGAAACCTCCGTTTCTGCATACTATGATCCGAATCAGGAGCGAAAGAGCGGGCTGCGAGTCGTCCGTCCTCAGCTCGTGCTCCTAGACACATCCATTTGGACCGTGGACGGCCAAACAAAACATTTCAATTGTGTTTAATATTGCTGTGAGATATGAAATGTTAAGCTGCCTACTGCCTGGTTATCTAAAGCAGACCCTGTCCTGGATGACAAAGACACTATAGATCATCGTTTTTAATAAGTTTATTGCACCACAGGACTAACGATGATGTTGTTACATTTGGAGTTTGCACAATACCCATCACCTTTAAGAATGGGGCTCATTACACGTAACTTGTTCATGCCCTAAATATTGACATGACAAGTACTGTAGTGGTATGATTTATTTTTAATGAACCTCTTGCTCACCATCCTCATGCAGCGATCAATAAGACTATTTGTCACCCAAAAATAAACGATCAGGCTCAGAGAAAGGGGATTTGTTTTGGCCGGGCGTTTCTCTGGCTGAGCTGCCGGACATTGTTCCAATAACAAACACGCTTTCTCCCTTTCTGAAAAGCAACTGACCTACAACATGTTTTTATTCTCTATTTGTGTTCCCGAGTTGAATATTATATTAAAAGAATGATGTGAATCTTAAATGGATAAGAGAGTAACATTAAATCTGTCAGTACACTTGGCCAGGCTTCTCTCTCTCCGTGTGTTTGCATATGATATGAACAAAGGGGGCAGTGATTAATATTATCTCCACGAGTATTAGTCTTGAGATTTGTCAAAGATGTAATTAAATTCTTTCTGCTCTCTGGAGCCAGAAATGTCAGTGCTAGGTATCGCCTAAATGAGTCAGCTGCTTCTAATTCAGGCAAAACACACTTTTAATATTTTCTGAATTACTTTCATAATGCACTGCACTCCTAGAAGCCACCAGAGAGTTATAGACAAAAGGAAGTGGAAGGCTCGTAACTCCAGTGCAGCGAGTTCATTCATTTATGCAGACCTGCTGCTTCTTCCAGGGGAAAGCAGAAGGCTCCAGTTCCAGTGACATATGCCTGTATAATATTTATAAAGGATATCTTCAAATCATAGACATCGGTCATATTGCATATATTGTATGTGTATCATATCCGTGCAAAGTAGGGTTGCTACGAAGTTATTCATTCAGTCTGTGCAATTATAGTAAGACATCTGAATAACTTGATAAAATATATTTTTTTTTTAAAAAGACCATTAATGTGTTATGATGATCTAAAACTGAGAAAAGCAGCAAATTCTCACATATAGGTAGCAGAAATCTTTTTTGATAATTTTTGCAGAAATGATTAGAAGAGTAAATTGTGCATCAAAATGAATACATTTTCTGTTGCTGCAAAGTGCAACAGCACCGGACCAACATACAGGGTTACAATACTGTGCAACACTACCTTTTGTGAAACATAAAATCATTAAAATCAATAATGCTCATGTATAAGGGCTCAATGTCAGAAATATTAACTTTCTGAAGCTTTTTTTTTTTTTTTTTTCCATCCAACAGCTGAAGAGCTCAGTTTTTAGATGTCAAATACAAATTTGCCATTTAGGGCTGAGGAATGATATATTTCCCATATATATAAAAAATGTGTTGGCACGTTACAGTCCAGTGAAGAAATCAAGTTGCCATCCTGAACTTTTGTACGTTCAGTGCAACTTTGAGCCAGAGAGCTCAGCAGAAACTTCATATTAAAAGTAACTGGACGCCAATGAGACCATAACAGATTTGGGGTAATTTGTTCTTGTTTCTTAATTATAGTCAAAATCCTAACAGCTGTATTTTAAACCAACTCAAGACAACTTGGAGATTTTTTTTTAAATGAAATGCATATCATAAAAAGTTACAAAAATGAATATGGCATGAAATAGTTGCGTTAATAACTTTCTACACGTCAGACAGTCGGGGGTTGGATTTGATCATACAAAGCATGTATTTATGTACACGATGCTGTATCTCTACCCCCCTGTGGGTGTGACTTTCCACCCTCTTCAGCCACTAGATGTCTCCCAAATTCCACTCGGCTCAGGGTTCATTATTGTAATGACTGGGCCCTCAGTGCCAACCACCCTCCACTTCTCAATGCCCCCGCCTCCTGCCCTCCATCCATTCTTCATTTAGGTTGCCGAGGGTGCCAGGTCACTCGGAGGTGAGGACATCAGCAGCTGCCACTCTCCTGGAGCACAGGCTGTACCGTAGTCTTCGCCTTCGGTGCCAAACCTTTCCTCGGCAGCTCTCGGTCCTCGCTGAAAAGCAACACACACACAAAAAAAAAGAAAAAGAGCCGTGCCACAGTACAGAACAGGAGTGTGTAACTGTACGGCTTTCAACCTCAGCCCTCTCTTTGAGAGTAGGCTGTATTTCAAAGCTAAAAAAAAAAAAAGAAAAAAAAAATCTGTACTAATCCATGCTTGTCCTTGCTGCTGTGCTTCGGAAAATACTGAGCATGAGCCCCCCAAACCGCTGGACGCGCTCCCAGGTCGCTGCTCGTTTGCTCCCGCCTGCGTACGAGAGGAAGAATGCCCCTTGAATGCAGATGGATTCATTAGGTCTGAGTAACACCCTTCTCCTCCATCATGCTGACACAAACACATACACACTGTACTGCTCTGGCTTCGCGAAAAAGGGAACAGTGAGTTCTGCAGCTCTGGACACACTCCACACGCATGCACACACACACACACATATATATATATATATATATATATATATATACACACACACATACGCATGCATGCATGTACATACACACACACACACACACACACAGTTGTCTCCAGTGTAAACAACACCATGCGGTTTCACTAAGGAAGATTAACTCAAATGCTGCCGGATCGGTTTCGGCCATTTTAGCCTAAACACAGGACCCATCCACATGTGTTTAGCATTTCGCTGGATCTCTTGAACGTAAGCAGAGGACAGAGACTGGCTCTTTGAGGGAGTTTCATGTCTAATGGAAGAGCTTACGTTGACAGCCTTTCTTTGTGTCAGCAGTCTGAAGTCAGAACGCTTTCCTGGCTCAGGACAAAATACATCTGTGCCCTCATACTGTTGTAATTGAACACACACAAAAAACAATAAAAAAAAAAACAACCCTCAAACGAGCGCTGAACAATGGGGCCGCTGCAAATGTCAGTAAACAAAGTGAGCATATCGTGGCACGGAGAGACGTCTGTGTTCCCTCCTCTTGTCGGTTGAGTCAGGGTTACAGTTTGGTTGTTTCCTGGTCAGATCAGAGCGCAAGGGGAGCCTGACACTGAGGGAAATGTCAGACTGGCCCTCCTACCACGCTGATTTGGGAGCTGTGCTTGTACTAGTGTGACAACCGGTCATGGGCTGCCGATCCACAAAGCCTCACCCCGTCCGCGCTCTGTTTGCTCTGCACCTCCTCACACACGAGCACATACCACCACACTCCCTCTCCCCCTCTCTTTGAACACCCAAACCCGCTCACCTCCTACACATCTCGTACATACATACAAGCCATCCATCTCTTGTCACACACACACACGTACATTCGTACACACACGCGCATGCACTCACACGTGCTGCCTGCCTGGCTGCTCAACTGGCCGCTCCGCCTCGGCTGGCTGCACCGCTGTCTCTCTGTAGTGACAGATGAGTGTGCGAGAAGCATTTCCTCCAGGCTCCGAGCTCACTTTCAAGACGGCTGCAAAACGATACAAGAAGCCACACGCTAATGGGGTTGGAGTGCTGCAGCAGAGCCCTAAGTGAGTGCGTGTGTGTGTGTGTGTGTGTGTGTGCTTGTAGATGTAACACCCCACTCATTATGCTGCTCTGATGGGGCACTGTGCGGCGTCTTTATAAGGAGACCCTTTTGGCAACATGTCTTATTATATCAACCGCTGAGATGGATGTTAATACCAGGCGGCGCTGTGCATGCTGGGTGCTCTCCAGCCCGTCGACTGATGAGACGTGGTTGGGATTCAAAGTCCGTCTCATTGCATGGGCTAATTCTATTTAACCTGGTGAAGTCTGCTAGATGGTACGGTCAGAATCCCCCGGGGGAGACCAGTATGTACCTCTGCTTTATTACCCACCTGAGGAGGCTCGCTCTCCCACACACACACACTCCACTGTTTGCTATGTGTAATTTGCTGGGCAGCCTGTGGGCCAGGCCTTCATCTGCAGGAAGGCGCGAATAGAGCCTTGGCGCCAGTAATTGGACTTTAGAACTGATTGGGGAACTTGATTGACCCCCGGTAATGGATTTGAGTGAATAATTATTTGTAGTTATGGTTGGGAGATGATATCAGGGAGAGAGAGACCAATCCCACCAGTGTGACTCACCCCTGCCACCAGAGCAGAACGCTGCCAGCACTTAATTAATGAAATCCAGCTGCTCAGACTCCCCACGTGTAGTGGCTGATCAAAAAAACACACAGGGGTCTGGTCAGAAAAAAGGGTTATCTTCATCCAACCTTTCCCTTTCGCACAGCCGGCAGCCCGTGGCCCATCACAATAGTGATTATAAAATCTTCTCCACTCCAGGTACAAGACATTAAGGTTGATAATGTCTCCATTATTTTTTAACTGCCGGTGGCAGTGCTCAGCACGGCCGACGGCGGCCATGTTAATGAGACCTCTCAAGATGGCAGGCAGCGCCTCCTCAGGACACAAAATGCAATCACTCTTAATCCAGCACTTTAATTGCCGGCCGAGCCGGCCTAAGTGAATTCAGCTGTTCCGTATCTGCAGGCGAGTCGCTTGCACCTCGAGAACACTCATCATTCCTCGCAAAGATAAACTCTGCTTCAAAACAAATGGCAAGAGATGCGCGGTGGTCTGTCTTGTGAAAACAGAGGCTTATCATATTTCTTTTTTTGCTGGTTTGAGGGTGTCGGACAGAGACTGAAAAAGTCCGATTGTCTTTTCTCTTCCCTCATGGCCGTAACCCATAATTTGCGAGGTGAACAGCAACCACCTTCCTTACCATACCTCTCTTTTATCTTCCTCTCTTTGCTTCTTGATTCACCAGCATCATTATCCTCACAGCTCTCCTCACTATACAGTCAGTTTCTTTTCCCTCTCCTCTTCTCAATCTCCTGCCTCCATCCTTCGCCCCGTCCTCCTGTCATATGTCCTTGTCTCCCTCCTCGTCTCCCTCCTCGTCTCCCTCCGTGTGACCCCTCGTTGCCCTCTTGCCAGTCCCTATTATTCCTGGCTGCCCAGTGGCCTGGTCAGGCTGGTTCTCCGGGGCTCCGGGCAGCCCGTGTTATGACAGGTAACACTGGGCCGCACACTCTCCCTGGTAACATGAGGAGGTCAGCCTGTCATACCTGTCCGCGGCTCCACTGTGCGCACACATGCACGCGTGTGCACGCGCGCACAAATGCCATGATTCACTGTGTATGGATAACTGCCAGGCAGCCCTCGCCGTAACCTTAGATCCAGCAAAAGTGAGTGATGAGGCGCAGTGGAGTAGAAATACACCTTTCCCCATTCTCTCGCTTTGTGTTTGCAAAACAATGGCTCTTTTTTTTGTGTGCTAAAGTTCTTTACATAATGCTTTTACATTCTTGGCAACCGGTCGGAATGCAGTGGTTGTCCTTGTTTAGCACAGAGGAGGAGGTTTTAACTGGATAGTGGCTGTTAACTACCGCTAGACTCCTCTCTCTCTGCTGGCATAGCCTGCTGCCCGTGTTAATGGCCACTCACAGTTGCTGCCCTGAGGGGCCGCATGACAGAGTCAGCCAACATCGGACCCTCACAGCACCTCCAAGACCATCTGGTCAAACAACAGACAATATGTTCCGTATGTTATTTGTCTTTTGCGTCCATTGTTTTTGGCTTGGAAGAGGAGGCGCCGAGTTGCAATTTGTTTCATTGGTAACGTTTTTAAATCGGGACGGGATCGCTCCGGCGGAGGGCCCAAACGTGTCCCCTGAATGGATTTCCTGCTCATGATGTCTCATTTATGTCCAGCTGCCCTCTATCAACCAGTGAATAGCCAAGTTTTGTAAGGTTCAGGGCCAGTAATGAGAACAGTCATCCTCTACCCGACCGAACAAGCTCTATCCACCCCGGACAAGATGGTCGCTCCCCGGTAGTCGATCAGCGGTTGTTGTTACGGTGGCATGTTCCTGGCTCCCGGTCTGATCCGGGGCAGCGCCCCGCACTACCAGGCCTGTGAGGGCCAAGGGGGCCGGCATGGGTTTGTCACGCCAGGTTGACATTTCAGGGAACTTTGCCAGGACACCACAGCACATTTTGTCCTCCTGGACACTGGTGTGGGAGCGAACGTGTCAACTCGGGCAGATGGGCAGGCGTCAGTGCCAACCGCACTGGACCGTACCGGACCGCTGGCCTGGCAACCGTCAAGCAGCCAGCTAGACGTAGCGCTCCCTGGCACGTAGCGGAGGGGCAAGTGTCTCCCTCTAGCAGCGAGCTCTGGGAACATGTCTGTCTGCATACAATTTATGAGCCTGCGTTTGTGAGACAGTGGGGAAAAAAAAGAAGATCAAACCCATACACATCCTCTCAAGATAGTATGCAGAACAGAGTATAACTGGCTTTGATAGAAGAAGTTCAGGGCTGCCAACATTTACATTAAATAGTTCAAACAAACCAGAAAAGAAAGCACATGGTAGTGAAAAAAAGTCAAACTGAAATGAAACGGATACCAGACCAGTCTACTGCTATTTTCAGGCAGCGCTCCAATTTGTATATGATAAAAGTCTACGACTGCTAATTCTAATCTAAAATCCATTTGAAGAAGACAAACAGAACTGTAACCAGACTGCAGTCGCTTTACTTTTCAGCAATTGGTGAAAAATATTATCCAAATTGTGTCAGTTTGTCATACATAAATAAAGCACTGCAGCAATATGCACATAAAAAAGTGCAGACTTTCCTTTTTCTCTCCGTTTACTGCTGATATATCTATTCTCAACGTTTTGTTCCTGCTGGCCTTCGTCAGCTATAAAGACAAGCGGCAGTTCCTTATACACATATCCTGAGTGCAGAGGAAGTATTGTGTTGTTCTACACATGTATACAACACCACACTGTCAAACGGAGAGGGCTAAAGGTAAATGGGAGCAAAAATATCAACTATGAATCACAACTTTAGAAGTTCAACTTACATAAAAGCATTCCCAAAACAGTCCTAAAAACCAATAACTCTACCAGCATTAAGGAAGAATGTGCTGGAATCTTTAACTTTTCATACAAGGAACTCACGACAGACCAGAATTGATCTGGATGTGGTTTCGTTACTTGACTTTCATATTTATTAGTTTCCAATTTAAAAGACAAGTTTGTAATTTCATTTTTTCAAGCTGAGGCTGCACATCGTCTGCACATAAGAAAGGGGGAAGTCCACTTCACGTTTTAATTTCATTGGAATTGTGACAGTGAGGGTTATGCTTTGCAGTAAACTGGAAGAAAAAAAACAGCCAATACAGACTAAAACTATTGTTGGATCAAGCGTGCTCGAGGATGATTTGTGAATATATATCTATTATACACACATATGTGCGTATTGCATCGTCTGTGTTAGCATACACCTGTGTCTCTGCAGGAGAGAGCCTGTGTTTGGCCGCATGTCTCAGGCAGGCGGGCTTGGAGGGAGGGCCATTAATCTTAGCTAAATCAAATAAATCAAGTGCACTTTAGAAAAGAGCTGTCAGTGTAATTGTTGTGATAGCCATTCCCTAGCTTCTCCAGGGTGAGCTCTATTGGAAATTGTGCCAGGGAATGCACACTCACTGCCGTTCTCCCCTCTCTCCACCCCCCCCCCCCCCAAAAAAAAGCTCTGAGAAAAGATGCCCTCTGAATGAAGACACGTGAAGCTGCTCAGTGACGTGACGAGAGCGCGATGAGATTGAAGTCTGCGGCCACGTTTCCGCTTCGGAGTCCAACCTAGTGGGATGTTCGGACAAGGCCGTCGCAGCGTGGCGAGCCTGTCTTTTGTGTTTGATCGTCCCGCCAGTGTTAAATGTGGCCCAGACGCCTCTCATGCTTCCCCTCTGCGGTTGCTGCTGCTGTTAAACGGTTTTGCTCAAGAGAAAGCCACCGCTGTGATAAAACATCAAACCCTAATCTTCAGCTCCATCCCGTGCGTCTGTGCAGAAAGAGCACAATTTGGTATTTGCATTGTAAAGATTGCAAAAGCCTTTCAAGGAAACCATATTGGTAGTTGCGTAGATGAGACGGAGCAGATAATGGGGACGGAAAGAGCAGCGCGTGAATAGGCCGCCCTGCACTCTGCGCGCCTCTCAACCAATGAGGGTTAAATGACTATATGGGCACCTTGGCAACCATTGCTGCGTTTCTTCTTCCTCTAATTTGGCTGTGAACCGGCTGAGGAGGCGGCATCCGTGAGTCCAACATGCCTTCGCTTTGCCCGGAGAACTGTACGCACGTTTTGGATCCCGCTGGAAGAAAATGTGTCATTTTTGTTTCAGGCGTTATATTTTTATTGTGTACTTTCTTACAAATATCCTCTGAAGCGAATATATTTCTCCTCCATATTTCTCAAGGTTCCAGCAGATGGTGCCAAACTGTGTGTGTTTTGTGTGCAAAAGGTGTGTGTTAGTGTGCATTTTGATCTCTTTAAGTGTGTGTCTTTGTAGGAGAGTGTTTCTGAGACATGAAGAAACCCACTGTCACTCACCTTCCCTTCAGGTGACAATAACCAGCAGACAAAAGGGTGTGAGATAAAAGACTATACTCTACTAGTTATTCAAGGTTTCAGTCGAATGCATTATAATCATAAGCACGGCACACAAGCGAGGGTCATTGGAGAGCCACGTTATAAGGAAGTTAAGGATATATAACTGCAACTTCAACCCTTTTGATAGAAAATACTCCGCTTGAACCCTATTCTGTAGACAGAGGACACAGAGTACGGCAATTCTTCCAGAACAAACGCTCGCCACACTCGAGAGTCAAGTAATAGAAAAGGTTAAAAAATGCACACACAAAAAAAAGATGGAGAGACATGGATGGATGCGATCTCTGTTAATTTGCTTGACCCACTCTCTTCTCAAATGAGGATGGATGGAGGGATTCCCGATGTCCTGATTGGAAGATGGATGACTGTGCAGCTATGGCTTTAATTGATTGAAGACAGGAATTCAGTTAGGGATAATTGAATCATGGAAATCATTAAAAGCTCAAGTGCATGAGATAATTAGGAGAGCTGGCCAGGTTGTAATCAACCCTCATCACAAATCATCTTTAGGATACTGACGAAAAGGAGCTTGTTATCCTGCTCGATTTAAGGTTTTCTGACATTTGATGTAAAAACATCAAACCCTTTTTTTTTCCCCACATAAAAGTACATTTAACAGTCCAAAAGCTTCTTTTTTGGATGACTCTGATCATATTTATTAATAAATGACTGCACTGTTTTTAATATTCCCGTTTACTTTTGGGCTAATTGGTCTCCAGGCCAGTTTCCTTTGCTACGGATTCCCAGGGTCAGCCGGGGGTCGGTGTTCTACTCCATTACTCCATCCAGGGAAATGAGGAGCCTGATTAGTTTGGGCTTGACCTTGCTATTCCGTTAAGCTCTCTATAACAAAGTCTCCTCATCTCAGCCGACTCCATTCGTTGAAATCGTTGCATCTCGCAGGTGAAAGCCGTAAATAAAAAAAAAACAAAAAGTGGGCGTGCCGATGTTTCAGAATCTTGTCGCGTTTCCGTCGGAGAGATTGTTTTTTGTTTTTTTTTTACTTGCCGAGAATCAGTGGGCGACATCGTCAGGTTCGGTGTCACCGAAGACGTGAACGAAGTGCAGCGCCAACTGTTACCCATAGAAACCAATAACCTATGGCTGGTGACTGTCATAGAGTGCCATGGTAACGGCAGAGCTTAACAACAGGGGAGTTGGCTGGCTTTTGTCCTATCTATTTCAAAGACACGATCATACTTAAGTAGAGCTGCGCTCCCTCTCCTCATTACCCTCCCCCTCCCTCTTTCCTATAATGTGTTTGTCATCCAGTTGGAATGGCCAAGCAGTAGCTTTATATTTGAGGCAGCACCCAACAGGGGGTATGATCTGTCCTCTCCACTGATTCAGGCTGCCCTAAGTCTGTATATGCCAAGCCCAGGGACTTGTGGGTAATCCCTCCCTCTCACCCTCCCCTCCGAAACCCCCCCCCCCCCCCCCCCGCAGGCCTTCCTGACTCAGATTGCTGCTGACCCCCGCCGAGTGATGTCTCACCCCAGAGAATGGGGAAGGGGCGCGGCGGGGGGTTTGGGCAGGCAGTGATGCTACGCCCGCGGGCCGGGCACCAAACATGCATGTAAATATATGTCCCGCCATGCGTGTCCTGTCCAACCCGACTCAGTGGCGAGTGAGCACCGCACCACACGAGCCTGCAGATCATCTCTCTCTCTCTCTCTCTCTCTCTCTCTCTCTCTCTCTCTCTCTCTCTCTCTCTCTCTCTCTCTCTCTCTCTCTCTCTCTCTCTCTCTCTCTCTCTCTCTCTCTCTCTCTCTCTCTCTCTCTCTCTCTCTCTCTCTCTCTCTCTCTCTCTCTCTCTCTCTCTCTCTCTCTCCTGCTCTCCCCCAGGTGCACCTTCAGGTGTGAAGTGTCTTTTATGCACAGGCTTGAACTTGTCATCTTTGTTGTTGGCTTGCACTTTGCATGTATTTCGAGCAGGCTGTGCAGACTTGCCCGACTGCTCCGCACTATGGAGGCACTGAATAAACATGGTGTTTCGCATCCACCGATTCATTTTGGTGCCTAATTTTTTTCTTCTTCAAAGATTGATAGATTTACGAATCTGCGAGCAGCCTCAGCAGAGCCTTGTTCTGCGCGAGTTTTGGCCCTCGCCTCAACCCGTGCCAAATCGATTCCAGAGGTCATTTTCTTCCTTCATTCTCTCTTCCCCGTGTGCCAGTGCTCCTGCTCTGCAGCCCGTACTGAAGGCTGTGGATGGCAGGACTTTGTATGTTTATTTTCTCTGCTGGAGCAAAAAAACAGATCTGTCTCCACTTAGTAAAACCTCAGCTCGGTCACAGGGTAAAAATTCTGGATGGTGGTGAGGGAGGGCGGAGGGCGGAGGAGGGGGGGGGGGGGCCCTGGAAGTATTGATGCTGAGTGAAGCATGCGTGGAGTTAAGTGTAAAAGAAGGAAAGGGCAGAAAAAGATGAGAGAAACAGGAGACAATAACAGGATAGTATTGAGTAGGGGTAAAAGGAGAGATTCAGTGTGATTAAAAAAGATGTATATGGAGCTATAAAGGCGGGGAAAAGTGTGAGGTGAATGTAGTGAGCAAAATGGAGAGAAAAAGAGAGAGAGAGAGAGAGAGAGAGAGGCCAGGCAGCTGGGAGCTCCCACAGACACGCACTTCTGTCTAAGCAGCTTTCCTCTCAGGGCAGGGTCACGGTGGGTCACGGTGGGATTACACTTTTGGCAAACAAGAGGGAGCTCCTCTCTCACAAAGCCGTGCACGACTCCCCCATGACTCTCAGCAGCTGTAATAAAGCCAAGGCAGCCTGAACCTTCAAACAAAAAAGCTAACACGCTATCGATCGACAGCGGCCAACTTTCGCGAGGTGGTGTCGAAAGGTCGACATTGTGCAGACAGCTCGGGCCGGGGTGAAGGGCTATTATTGGGATGAGGGAAAACTCTGGCGTTTAGTCTTATCACAGAAGTTCCTCACTTAGTTGACAATTCCACCAAACTGTCAGCGCAGGAACGGAGTTATTGTTTTTCGGCGAATGGAGAAAAACAGCCCGTGTGTACAGTGTGGTTTTTCCCCAATCACAAAATCCAAATGAGGTTTTTCTATCCTTTCAATCAATAGCCATCCCCTGCAGTGCCTGCATGTCTCTTCACTTCCTAATCAACACTTCCACTCATAGCGAGGTCAGCTGAGCAGGCGCAGAGTGCCCCGAGCGCTGCTTTGAACTTAATTAAGCAGCTTTAAACACAGCCGAAAAGATTCATTATAACACAGGCGAGATGAGCAGCGAGATGAGAACACGGCCCCTCAACAGAAGCGATTCGGCTTCGGATGGCTGTTGAACCCATGTGGGTCATCTCGGAGGGCGCGGCAACGGCAGGCCCCGCAAGGACCGCCAAATCCTTTTTTTCGAAACTTTGAAACTCGCTGCTTTCTTCAAGTTCAAACTTCACCTGAGCTGGCACGAACCCCGCGGAAGACACGTGTCGATATAAACGGCGATAACGTCCGTTACCGCCAAAAAGCAAAATCTGCGAGGGGAAAAAAAAGAGATAAAGAGCGGTAAAGATGGCGGCGTCCATGTGCCTGGGAGGCTGCAGTGTGCCACCAGGGTGCTGTGAGGCAAGGCCCGTTAAAGGAGAGCTCCAGACCAAGGTGTTCTATAGCTCGGGGGCTAACGGTGATAAATGAGTCCCTTAATGTCGGCAAACACTTTATCTCTGCTTCATCTGTTTTCATTAG
Organism: Clinocottus analis; assembly: GCF_023055335.1. NCBI lineage: Eukaryota > Metazoa > Chordata > Actinopteri > Perciformes > Cottidae > Clinocottus > Clinocottus analis. The sequence continues at coordinate 4,494,602 of NW_027175954.1, read as the reverse complement.
GCAGGGCCAACCTTTGGCTGGGCGAGAACGTGCAGTAACTTTCATTACTACAACACAGGAGGGAGAGGGAGAGAGACCTCCCATCGGTCTAATAAAAACACCAGCTAGACGCCATGACGGATCCTATTTTTTATTATTATGATGGCCACTGATATATATTAGAGCACGCTATGTCCCTCAAAGATGATCAGTGCTGACTGAGTCTTAACTCACATCCTTGTCTCCCCACTGAATGATGGCCACTCTGTTCTGCTGCCCTCGTTGCTCCGAAACATGCTTCCGTCGTTCTTTGCTTTTCTCGAGAAATATCGAATGGCCATCAAGGCTTTGGCGTTTCTCTTCACTGGGATTGCAGTATTTTTTGATTTTAAGCTGAATGACGACAATAATAACTGGAGAGCGCAGAGCTCGACCGAGGCCAAATGTCCCATCTCGCAATTTGTGTCTCTGCCCCGTTTCTGATCCACTCCAGAAAGCGATGCCATCTTCCATATTGCTCATGGGCTGAGCAATATGGATTATTATTGATCATTCCCTTTTGGTGGAATTGTATTGTAACATAATTCTTTCATAACAGAATCATTGTTTATTTTGTATGTAATATTGCTAAGTAATTTGCTCGTATGATCAATGAAATGATACAACACAATTCAATTAAACATCCTATAACAGTATGCCATAACATCTCTTAAAATAATCATAGTATATACAGTATGTCATGAACAGTGATGGAAAAGTCATGACATCTTTGGCTTACTGTAGTAAAGTTATTCAAATGTTATAGTGCATGATGTTGTGAAAAAGGTCACAGTATAGTATGCCATTAAAATGTCAAAATAATAAAGTCATGTTATATAAAAGGAAGTCATTAAAAAACATGAGTCATTGTATAGTATATGTCATAAAATGGCATAGTACGGTATGCAATAAAAGAAGTGTAGTTTGACAAAACAATCTCATAAAGTCATAGTTTACTATGCCATTAAAAAGTTGTTGTATACAGGAAGGCAGAAAATGTCAAGCGAGTCATAAGAACGGTCATAAAAAGTCTAGTGTGTATTGTATTGTATACCATACTACATTAAGAAAAGGTCATAGTGTAGTACGTCATCTAAGTGTAGTGTAGTGGGTTGTAACAAATATAATACAAATGTCATAACATAGTCATAGTATGCCAAAAAGAGTCATAAGGCAAAGCACAGTATGTCATATAAAAGCCAGAGTATGCCATCAGAGGAGTCATGGTGTATAGTCATACTTTAGTCTGTCATGAGGATATAAAAAGTCATTGTCTCACGTCACATGGATGCAGCAGGGCTGTGGGTGTGAAGGGATCTGTTATCTGGAGCACAAATACGAGAAACTCTCCTAAAACAGTCTCTCTGGGTTCAGGAAAGAGAGACAATGAGCTTTTTTGTCACTGTTCCTTGAGGAAGATGAAGCAAACAGCTTTGGTCTGCAGCGTGCAAGAGCGATGCCGTCCGTGGTGAATAACGCGACGCACGCCGTCAAAAGAACCAGCAGAGGAAAGACAAACGACTGACGTAATATCTGATGTAAGCTTTACTTTCAAATCCTGTTACATTTAGACCTGGCAAGTTGAACATAAAATAATGCCAAACAAAGAAAACAAATACAAAACCAAAAAAAGTACAAATGATCTATTTACCAGTTATCGTCACAACCCTGTACAGCCTTAACAATGGAGTAATAAAAAAAAGCTTTGTACAGCACATACCAATCTTTACCGAGTGCCAACAGATAAGATAGCTGAGCCTTTTCTAATCATAAAATACAGCCAAACTTAAAGCTAACTGATTGTAGACAGTGCAGTGGGATGCCAACTAAATGCAACCGAGGGAGTTAGTTTTGAAACACAATTAAGTGCAAAAGAACGAGAGAGAGAGAGAGAGAGAGAGAGAGAGAGAGAGAGCAATGTCATGCGAACTCTGAAGTGCTGAACAGGTAGTTAAGCTTTAAAGAATAAAAAAAGGTCACTGTGCTGCCTACAATTGGGCAAAAATAAACAATAAGTGCTTCAGAATATTAGTTTTCAAAAAGGATAGAGCCCCGTGGCCTTTTGAAACATTACGAACTAAGTGGGACATAAAGAAGTGCAGCCATTCATGATTAAGCTGCAATAAAAAGGCAGACGTTTTAAAAAGGTGTCGAGATTGGACATATTCCTTGAAAAATTGTTTTATCTTTCGGACCCTGACAATTAGTTTGACTCATTCTCAGAAGTCTCAGGTGGTTTCCTTCCACCAAGTGGCACTAGAGTATAAAAGATAACGCAGATAGTACAAGAAGAGAGAGAGAGAGAGAGTGTGTGTTGGAGAGATGCTCCTTTCACTCCAGAGACAGCGTGCCAAAAAGGAACAAACAAACAGCAGAGTAAAGGGGGACAATCGAGGCATCGCTCCAGAACAGGACGTGACGGATTAAATCCTAACATCACATCCTGCGGCGTGTTACATTTTGGTCTCGACAATTTATGTTCTCTGCCCAATCAACATTTTTTTCTGACATGATCAAAGTAGAAAAAAACAACAAAAAAGAAGCAATAATGATTCATTGTCGGAAAATGCATGAGTAAAATAGACAAAAAGGTGAACATAAGGAAAATGTATATTCAAAAACAACAACAATCCCTTTACAATAAGAGATTTTGGCTTGAAGACCACTTAAAAACACGAGCACAGAAGGTAATGGGTAAAGCTTTTCAAAATAAAACGCTTGTACTTTGCTGCTCTGCCTCCCGAAACATACTCCTTTAATGAACATTTTACGGATAAATACATATTCTCTCAATCAAAAAGTGCAGCACTGTGCAAAACTGGCTATCACAATTTAGCCTGGGACCCTTAGTTCCCAGGGAGAGCTTGACCCATACTGTCTAATTCATGCAATTTGTATTAATTTACGTTCTCCGAATTCACAGGCAGACCTTTTTGCTCCGCTAGAAATGCTCACATGTGAAACTACGGGTTGATGATTGAGTCCTTTCCAGCAACTACTGTCCACTTCACGCTACGCTAACTATTGTTTGCGCTTCAAAAAAAATAATAAAGGGAAATAAAAAAGGTTTAAGTGCTTTTGGCTTGAAGTGTAACTATATTAAGTGCAATTAAAACTCAAAAGGTTGAAAAGAGAAGGGGGGGGGGGCAGTACCATGTCTGCCGGCCTACAGAAGCCAGAGCCATTGAAAACAATGCTGTACAAGTGAATGGCTTTGCTTCATCATTGCACCTACAGGAGCTTTTTTTTCCTCTTCATGATGGGTTCCCTATGAATGTTAGTAGAAAATGTTTTATTATGATGTAAAAGGCTCAGTAAAAAAAGTGGAAAAAAAAGAAAAACAAAAAGAAAAAGACACAGAAGGCCACCAAACACACTTAACTTTCCTGTCTTATCCAGCACAGAAGACGTCCCTGCTCACACTTCTGTATCGCTTCTTTTCCCATGTACATAAACAAAAATACATTCATTCAAGTCATTTTGGAACAGTTTTTTTCTTTTTTTTTTGTACACAAAAATTACAAAAAGCTCCAAAAAGCACCATTGAATCGGCCTGCGGTGACCCGGCGGTGGGTAGCTTGCTAACCCCGAGCTGGTCACCTCCACAAAACAGTTATCTCATATATCTCTTCTAAGTATAGGTGCGTGATACATAGTTCTGCATATGAAGCTGCGCTGATTTCCACCTGGTCTCAGAAATAATTGAACGTTCCTCAATATTTCACCGCTTATTCACCTGTGAGAGCAAACATTTATATTCAAATCAAAAAGTAATAAATGTATACTGTTCCTCCTCATGATAATCAGAATTGTAATCCTTATATTTACATTATTATCACAGCTTATCTTCTGTTTTGTGAGCTTACAAAAAAACTATCACAATTAACTAGTAACTCATTTAAATTATATTTATTTTGAGACAGAGGTGCTATCAGGCAGCAGCTATGCATAATATGGTTTCACCATTATACAAAAAAACAACAGAAATCAAAAAGATGGGCAGGGGAGGGGCTACAAAACTATGTACAAGACTGATAAATAAGTAAGTGCGTGGTTTGAGGCGTTGCTTTGGAAACGTGCCTTTTTACGATGAAAAGCATCCCGTTTCATTGGTTCTGTCCACATTGCACCGCTAACACTTCAGGATATCTCAAATTTAGCTTCCTAATGACGTCAAAGCTAGTTGAAACACAGGCATGCTATTTCGATGCATAATAGCAATAGACAAAAATGCACTAAAATATAGCACTTGCAAGTTTTGTTTCATCTTTTTATCTCGTCAAACGACTAAAGAAAAAATATCTATAAAACTGAGATACGTTAGTTTCCTCAGATAATGCAACTGGGTCCAAGTCATTCAGACATTTCAAAACAGAAAGAAAAGGTAATAGAGAGTAGTAGTTGAAGTAGTAATAATTCAATCGATAGAACTGATAAGAAAAGCAGCTTTTTGATATAAATGCATTTTTAGCATGTACAGCCTTTTTCTCTTATAAATGTTTATTCTTTTCTTTTCTTCAATATGTTTGTCTGGTCCAGCTTATTCTGCTGGTCTGATTGGAAAAGACGTGGCTCCTCCCCCCCTCCACTGCGGCGGTCAAGTGTCAATTCACACCACCGTCCGAGGAGTGAGGGAAAGAGCGAGGGAGGAGGAGGAGGAGGAGGTCAAACAGTCTTGGCCCTCTCCATCAGTCCCAGGTAGGCCAGGAAGGAGTGTTTGTGGGAGGAGGGGGAGGAGCAGGAGGGCGACGCCGAGTCGGAGGAGAAGAGGAGAGGAGATGTGGCGGGCCGCCATCTGGAGTGGAGGTGCGAGTGGAATGTGAAGCGGCTGTTGTGGGTGAACAAGGTGGTGAGGGGGATCAGGTGCGCCCGGTCGCAGTTCCTGTACTGCTCGAACATGTGGCGGGAGGAGGGGAGGAAGAGGGAGGAAGCGCTGCCGCTGCTCGGGCCGCCGGGGCTTCTGGCGGCGTTGTTGTTGTTGTTGTTGCCGCCGCCGCCGCTCTTGCCGACCGAGCAGTGCAGAGGGCCGGCGGCGTCCAGCGGGCGGGACTTGCCCAGTGTGAGTGACAGGGCAACGGACTGGAGCGCCTGGGACGCCGTGAGACTCATGAGAGGGCTGTTGCTCCCGCTCCCTCCGCTGCTCCCTCCCCCTCTGCCAAACAGGAAGTTCTCCTGACCCTTCCTCAACGAAGAGACCCCCGGTGACGCTCCCTGGAGTGGCAGCTCCTCCTCTCCGGCCTCCTCCTCGTCTTCCTCCACTTCTTCTCCTCCCGGGCCTCCGTCCGGACCCCCCGCTCCTCCACCCTGGTGTTTCTTGAGGTGGCGGCTGAAGACGAAGGGGTGTGTGGTGGTGAAAGGGCACTCTTGGCAGCCGAAAGTCTGGCGCGGAGCGTGCTTCAGCTTCTTGTGCAGGTTGAGGTTGTCCTTGCGCTTGCAGCTGTAAGAGCAGCGGTCGCAGTGGAAGGGCCGCTCGCCCGTGTGCACGCGCACGTGCTCGATCAGCTTGTTGGCCGTCTTGGACAAGTAGCCACACTGCTCACACTTGTAGTGGTTGCCCAGGCGGTGCCCGCGCATGTGGGCCTCCAATGAGGCCTGGTCCGGCCACAGTCCCTGGCAGATGCGGCAGCGGTACTCCATCTTACAGTGCGTCTTAAGGTGGCACTCCATGGCCGCTGGACGATTGGTGGAGTAGATGCAGAAAGGGCACCTGGGTAACGCAACAAACGGGGAGGTAGGGAAAGGGAGGGACACGACACACAAAAGCAAAAAAGGCAGTTGAAGGGGGGGAGTGTCCATTCCAAACCACGTAAAACACCTTGAAATTGAATAACACAAGATGATGAAGAGGAGAAGGACAGGTAAAGGAAAAGTGTGCATCATGTAGAGTTCTGTGTGCTCATGGTGGTATGTGTGGCAGTTTAATGGTGGGAGAATTGAGGTGATCAGGTATAATATGTGTGTGGAGGAGGAGGAAGAGGGGGGGGGGGGTGACAGGCTGGAGAAAGGTTTGGAGCAGTAGGACATGAAGGGAAATGAAGGAATGGAGTGGCACTTACATTTAAATAGCACCTTTCATCTGCTCTGGGCCCCAAAGCGCTTCACAAACCCTGCAGAACAGAATCACCTCAGAAATCCTCGAAATGGTCAAGGCCCTCTCTCCCTTTCTACACACTCCTACATATATAGACACACTTCACATTGCTCAAGTGTATACACGCGTACACACCGGTCTAGAAACAAATCTGGAGGTCGGAGGTCAGGAAATGGAGGCAATGGGTGAAACCTTTTTGCCCTTCAGGTCTATTAACTGATCCTACGCCTGTTTGGTTGGATCCTGCCTGCTTTTGGAAGCAAACGGAAATGCGGTTTACATAAATTAAGAAGTGTAAACCTGGAAGAGCTGAAAATACAACCCACATGTGCAGGTATAAACAGAAAGAAGCAGCTTTTCTGATCAATTTAAATGTAAAAATAAGCATTCCTTCAATCGCTCTTCTTTCTCCGTTGACTACAAAGGATCTAAAATATCCACAACCTACTTCTTTCCCTTTTGAATGATCGCTCAAAGAAATCAATCTGCCTTTGAAAACATTAACACCAGACAGAAGAAACATTTAAAATCGTTATAACTCCTTGACATGTATTTACTGACACACTACAGCGAGCAGCAAATCCTCAAGTAAGGGACTAAAGATGCTTTGTGGAGATCTTTGAGTTATGAAAGGGCTTCTTGTGTGTTTGTGATCTGTCACAATAAGTCAATGTAACTGTGTTTGTTTTATATTTAGTGAAATGATACCATTTCCAGACATTTAGCAATGTTTAAAACGTCCCATCTCCACTGATGGCTGCACAGAAAAAAACAAGATAGAACACAGATCTTTGTTTATGACAAGATGAGGCGATAATCATAATGATTCAGCTCATGCACAGACTGTTATGAGTTATGAGAACTCAAAAACAAAAAAATGGCTTGTGTTAATGAATCGTTAAAAAAATGTTTGCGTTTTATAAAAAGGCAAATAGTCATGTGTTTTCATTTGTTTTTTTTAAATCACAAATGCTGTTAACTACAACCCTCGAGCTGCATCTATGTGGAAGTACATTATAATTGGCCTGAACTCAAACACTAGCATCATCAGTGTGTGTTGAGACGTGAGATCAACAGATGGGCTTTATGTGAGCTGGACAGGCCTGTTATGGGACATAAACACGTTACAGTACAACAAAGGCTCCTGTGGGACTGAAGAATGGAGGTGGGGAGGGAAGCATGAAAGAGGAACTGGAGCTACATCCAAATATATATCTGTATATGTAGGGTTTAGGATACAAACTACACTGAGAAAGGTTTGCACACCATATGTGAAAGCTTTCTTTTAGCCTCATTCTGTCCTTGTATTAAGGAGCAAAAATGTGTTTTATGTATATATATACAAATATATATATACAAATGTAAGTGATATGACATTTGCGCTTCTCCTAGGGGTGTGCCAACATATTTTATATATATTTTATATATATTGTAAGTGTCCGTATCGTAGGTTTCCAAAGTGCAGGTTTCCTCAGTTATGTTTCTTTGGCATGGCTGCTCGCTGTGGGCAGAGGAACAACAGAGCCTGAGGGGAAACCCATTTCCATCTCCTTTCCATTCTCCCTTCTGTTCATCGGAGCCACTGCAGACCCAGAGACCACTGTCTAATAAGTTCTACTTGCCAAGAGAGGCGGTCGGGCAAAACTGCAGCTTGTATCATTTGATTTGCTGGCTGCAAATAATGAACATTAACAAGAGGTTAACTGATAGAGGACACATGGCTCCAGAAATCTTCAAATAGACCACAAATCTGTGTTCCTGTCGTCAGCAGTACTACAATCAGCTCTTGAAAGAACTCTACTATCATCAGCCAGCTTTATGGAGATGACATGCATCTTGTTGTATGAAACATGTGGTAAATGTTGCATGTAAAATACTTCAAACCATTGTGAGAAGCCTGAAAATTGAGTTTGTCGCCATAACTTGCACACCCCTAACGCCGGCCCTGTGTGTGTGTGTGTGTGTGTTTCTGTGTGCGGTGAAGTGACATGGTGAGGAGTGACGGCAGGGGGAAGGACGGGAGACGTTAGGAACCTCTGTCTGTACTTGCTTTCCTTACTTGAGCCCTCCGGAGGGGACGGTGTGGCACTTCTTGTGCTCCAGCAGCTGCTCGGGCGTCTTGAGGAACTTGTGGCAGACGTCGCACTCAAACATTCGCGTGATGAGGTGAATCTGAAGGTGCCGTTCGTACATGCTACGCGTCTTGCACACAAAATTGCAGAAGACGCATTCGAAACCTGCGGAGAAGGAAGGCGAAGAGGGTTAGGTTAGTTAAGACTGAAGCGGTTTGAATGATTTTCATGGCGAGATGATTATGTGCTCTTCAGACGCGGCGTGACTGAAACCTCAGAGTATCTATAGAAACTGGAACAAAGGGAGTTCAGATTCAGGGAGACGTCAGTACAACGATGACCTTTCACATAAATAGAGTCTATGAGCAAGATTCTGAGCTGCAATTGCACTTCACTTCAATAAAAGTTGTGGGAATCACAAGAGACTTATTTTGAAGGGCAAAAAAATAAGTAAAAATTGATGCAGCAGGTTGAGATATCTCGACGTTGAGAATAGTTTCCAATGTTCTCATAATGCACCTGTCAGAACGTCCCCTTTTATGTTTGTTTTAATTTTATGTGTGTTTGCGTTTTTATTTGTGAAATACTTTTGTATTACTTTAATGACAAACTACAATTACTTTTAAAGACGATATACTACATATGCACACTACGCCTTTTCTATCAAATAAGGTGCTGCCAGGTTTGTGACTTTTTTTGTGATGTACTATACTAAAATTACCTTTTGCCATTTTAATGAAATACTGACCTTTTTCACAACTTTGTGACAAACTTCTATAACTTTTAATGTCTTTCTAGGACATATTACACAACGACTTCATGAGAGCTAAAAATATTACCTTTTTTTTGTTTTACAACACACTATACTATTACTTTTTAAATTACTTTTAATGAACCTGTATTATGACTTTAAATAAATTTTTACCGACATAGTATATAATGACTTTATAGAACATATTTCACTTTTTCATGACTTTTCAAAGACTTTCTATAATATGACTTTATTTGCCATTTTAATGAAATACCATGACCTTTTAATTTCTTTTTCAATGACATACAATAGTGTGACTTTTTAATGACATACTATAACATTACTTTTTTCATTACTTTTTTACGACATACTATACTATCACTTTATTAAACGTCTAATGACATACTATACTGATACTTAAAAAATGTAATTAAAACAAACCTTTTCAAGACATACTATGCTGCGACTTTTATAATGACCTTAAAGACATAATATAACCTTTGTGACTTTTTAATGAAATACTATGACTTTTTAAAAAGGACCTTTTTTTCATCGCATACTATATCCTATGACTTCTTTGCTCCAATAAGTCTCTTCTGACGATGCATTTGATCCAAAATGCCGCAGCAGGTGTATTGACAAGAACCAAGTAAAAAGATCACATTATTCCCGCATTAGCTTCTCTGCTCTGGCTTCCTGTAAAATCCAGAATGCAGACTTTAAAATCCTTATCCTTACTTACAAAGCCCTAAATGGTCATGCACCAAAGTATTTTAAAGAGATTATAGTAACTTATTACCCCACGGGAACGCTGCGCTCCCCGAATGAAGGGATAGGCTCAGGCTCGCCCGCAGTTACGCTGCTGTAGGCCGAGACTGCCGGGGCACTTCCTCTAATACAATGAGCTCCTCTCTCCTGCTCTCCCTCTGTATATATTCATGGCCCATGAATGCATGTTCCCGACTTGGCTTCTTCCCCGGAGTCTTTGTGCTCTCTTGTCTCTCAGGTTTTCATGGATCGGTGTACACCTGGATCCTGGTCTCCCCCGCTACCGTGGCCCTGCTCGACACCCACTGCTACTATAATTAATCATAATATTATATTAATTGCCGCTGTTATTATTATCATTATGTTATAATCACTGCTAAATTCTCTCTTTCACTCTTGCTCCTTCTGCTTAAAAGGGGTATTTTTTATTGTATTATATTGTCAAAAGACATGGTGTATCGTATGCCATTTGTCATTAAAATACCATACAAAAGCAAAATACCTTTATTTCATTTTGGTCAAAATTACTTGGTCAGTGCTGGAATAATAGAGACTGCTCTTTTGTGTGGACAATTGTGTTATGTCTCCTGTGTTTTTTTGTGTTGAAAATAGAGGGTCATGTTTGCCTCAACTACAAAAAGTAAAAATCCTGTAACTCTACTATCGCTTCTCTGTTGAAGCATGAAGAGGCTTAAGTTGTGGTGTTTTGCCTCTATATTATGTGTCACACATGAAGCATTCGACTTGCAAACTGAATGAAAGGGCAAACATGTTGGTGGAAATGGCTTTGAAACAGCTTTTAAAAAGCTATTAGATAGTAAGTCATGATTTTTTTATTTATTTTATAAACAGTATAGTATGTAAAAAATCTCATAAGACGAAAGAACTAACAACAAGTTCATAGTAGAGCATGTGGAAAAAAAAGTCATAAAAAGACATGCATGTTGAAAATTCCATTAATAAATATATATATTTTTCTTTTCATCCAGTCATGAATATGTTGTTGTGAGAAGTGTACCTAGTTGACATATTCCCCACAATTCCTTACCTTTGTCAGACTTGTCCTCAGTTCCTGATCCCGAGTGGCTTCCAGAGCTGGACTGGCTTCCTGCGGACGAGGGCAGAGCCAGCAGGCCCCTGAGTTCTTCGTTGCCGTGGGTGAGGTCTCCGCCCTCCGAGCTGTTGAGTGAGTCGCTGAGGGCCGAGAGAGAAGAGGAGGTGCTCTTGGTCTCGCTGAGGGGACTTCTTGAGCTCAGACCTGGACACATGAGGACAGACAGCAGAGTAAAACATTTGGGAAAAAAAAGCTTCATCATTTGACCAGCTCCAGCCAAAACTCATGGCGACAGATAAAAACTGAAACCCTGCAAATATTGTGGGGTATTCTTTATGCTGAAATATCTGTTTCAAGCACACGCACACACACACACACTAGCCCGGTGCTCAGACAGAGGCCCTGCTGCCAGTCAAATCAAGATGCAGTCTGCTTTTATTGATCCCCTTCTCTAAGTCTGCAATTCACTGGGAAGAGCGAGGGATTTAGAAGGGGAGGGGGGCAAGAGGGAGGTATGGGTGAGGAGCGAGGGTCATGGCCGAAGGAGCTAAGATGGCGGGAGCATCTCAGGGCACAGCTCAACAAAGGGCATTCACTCAGACGGGAGTGAAAGGAGGGAGAAAAGGCTGCACAGATCCTGAAATGGTTGACCTATCTCTCTAACGCATGCAGACACGCGCGTCTAAAACATACAAGAACATCCGCATAGAGTTCTCTCACACACACACACACAGTGTTGTCGGGGAAGATATGATTAATTGCTTTCAATCAAATCTAAATAAACCAGGGTCATTCTTAGCAGCATTTTGAATACAGTATTGAAGCGGCTTGAGGGGCTTTTATCTTCTCTGCTGCAGTATTTAACATACACTTGCCTTCTCTTACAATACAATAGCCAAACGGCTAATCCCATAGAACAGAAGCAAAAAAAAGGAGCTTCTTTGAGTTAGTGGGCCTCGACCTTGAAACACACCTTTCCGAAAAAAAAAATATAAAATGTTCTCTGTTACTGAATAGCTTCGCCCGCGATTGTGTTAAGGAAAGGAACTAAAGAGGCAGAGCATGTCTATGCGTCAGTGTATCCAGGGTAGATATCAAGCAACGCCGTCACATCCTTCACCACCTTGCCGCCTACGGTTAAGGGCACCCATCCAACCCTTTCCCTATGTCGGGTCCAGTCTTCACAGGGGGTCAGCTTGAACTGTGACACCTGCTGAGCTCAGCCATCTCCCGCTAGGGCGTGTCTACACAGTTGACCAGATAGCCACAGTGTGTCAGGGTTCACATTGTCTGCTCAATCTACTTTACACTCTGTATAGACACGTTAACAAAACCCGGCTGAATCCTGTCAAACCACTCAAATCTCCACATGTGGAAGAAATGGAGCAAGTGAGAGACGACGGAAAGACACACTCCTGTGTATTAGTATGTTCGGTGGTGTTGTCCATCTTGTGAGAGACTGAGATAAATGCCGAGCCCGGCTGAGAGACTTAAAAAATGGCCACAGCGGCGTCGTAAACCGAGCTTGTCTCCAAAGGAACCAAGGCCTATTGATTTTTTCCCCTCAGGCACGATAAGGGCCAACCTTCTCAGATAAACAAGGCCACTGTGGCCTCTGAAAGACCCCTCAGCTGTCTAGGCCGGACAATCCCACCCACCCACACATACACACATTGCGGAACAAAACGTCAGCAATAAACCGGATAAAGCGGTTTTAGACAAAAACACTCATATTGACCACCGGGGGTTCAAACCAGCAGCTTTAAAAGTCCAAAGAAGGTCGACTGGAGGCGGCTCGTTTGTGAAACCCAATTCTAAAGCTCGTCTTTCCCCATGTCCTCTGAACGGATACACAACTAGGTGTTTATGGAGTGTAAATCAGTGTTACATTAGGATTGTCTGACCGGGAACTGACTTCATATAAAGTAGCTACAGTGCAGTCCATTTAGATGGATGAATAGTGTATGAAGTGTAAACTTTTGATTACAGGGACTGTGTTTAAAAATACTTCATTTCTCAAAACCATTAAAGCTATTGTTTAATTTTAAACCCCATGTGTTGGAGTACACAGCCAAAACAATAGAAAATGTGTCACTGTCCAAGTACTGCACTGTATTTCTATTCTGAGCTGTGAACAAGAGCCACTATGTGTAAGCTACCACCCACTCCAACATGTGAGAGATATTTTGAAAATAACTCCATAAAGCACTTTTCTGGGGTTTGAAGCATCGTGCCCCTTTGGAGTTTAAAAACAGTGGGGAACGGCAGTCACAGGAACATTACCCTAAAGCGGAAACTAGTCTATTATTTAATTATTCAATCAAGAGTGAAGTCAAAATCTAAATAGCAACTATTTTGATAATTGTTGAACTGATTTATTTGAATAATTCTTCAAGCAATGAAGCCAAACATGTTCTGGTGTAAGCTTCTCATTTGTGAGGATTTACTGCTTTCTGTGTTATGTAATATCAATTAATTGCATATATGTAATCTATACTTTGACTGCAGGTTGGGGGGAAAAGTGTTTCACACTATTTTCAGACGTTCTTTTAGTTTCACTTATCAATTAAATAAAACAATAATGATATGCTGGTTCCAACCCCTCATTACACCAACACATCTTATTAATGCGGCCGCCCAGAACCATTGGACTCGTACCTGCATGCCCAGTACTAATGTGGTTCTTCATGTCGTTCTCCTCCATGCAGACGTAGTCACAGACGCTGCAGCAGAGAGAGAACATCCACTGCTCCTTGTCCACATGGAGCGACATGTGGCTGACAAACTGGGCATTCAGCTCCGTCTGGAAATCACACACATGGCAGCTGGACAGAGAACAGAGAGGAAGAGGAAGGACGATGGTGAGAATAACTGTCAGCTTCAGTGTTATATTATGTCTGCATAAATGGGTAATAAATTAATAGAAATGTATCCACCATGTACCACTGAGACAATTGAGAATACAACATTTCCTCACTGTAGACGTGGCGCTATCGGACACGTTTCAGATCATTAGACACATTAAAGTATTAAAGCATTAGTACAACATTTTGGAAAATACACCAATTTGATTTCTTGCAGAGAGTTAGAGAAGATCGCCTTCAGGTTCACGGCCAAGTCTTGTTGTGACTATGCGGTTGAATCCAAATATGATATTTCAGCAAATTACACCCTGTATAACCAAACACATTTTTACACTTCGGCTTTTTAGATGCTTTGAAAAAAACAAAACAACAATATTTAACCTTTTAATGAGGAAGCTGATTTTTTAAATTTCATTTTCATACCTTTATACTATCCATCTCTAAGCTACAGCTTCATGCAGTAATAAACAAACTGTTACTACTCTGGTTTTGAATTTCTCATCTAACCGTTTGTCTGCGCACTTTATTTTATATTATAAATATAATATGTTTCTATTTATTGCACTGTGTTGATTGTTGTTGTATGCACCGCCTGCCAAGATAAATTCCTTGTATGTGCAACATACCTGGCAAATAAATGGTTCTGATTCTGATTAAAGACAGCAAATAATATTTGTTTTTAAATTATTATCATTTTTCAAGATAAGTGACTCACAAAAATAGAGAACATTTAAAACAAATTATCAAAATAAAGTTATTGGGGAGAAATTTATATATATATATTATAGCATCAAGCAGCAGATGTAAATCAATCAAAAAAAGCCCTGATTTTAACCTCTGCTTTCGACTGGAGACATCCTTAATCGAGTAGTGTGCTGTGTTTTGGTCCTTCATCCGTACCTGTAGTAGTAGGGGCAGTTCTTGCGCTCAGCAGACTCGGCTGTAACAGCGCTGACAATCTGCTCAGCATCTGTATTGACCAGCTTGACAGAGTGGATGGTCAGGTGCTGATTGAGGTTAGCCCTGCACTTGGCTGCATAAGGACACAAGTGACACTTGTACTTCCTCTCGTCTGCAAAAACAAACACAGGACCACAGGTTACTGTCAACATTACCTCAGATAATATCTCATTAAGTTGCGCACGGCCTCTTTAAAACAAGCTTCAACCTAATTATTTGATGTCTAACCCTGCCTCACCGTCGCCTGACCCTAAACTTTAACTCTCGTCCTGGGAAGAGGAAGCAAAAACATTGTGTGACGTCTGATAAAAATCTACTTTTCAGGGAGTGTCTGGATATTCCTGTTGATGCCACAAGATGGTGAAATATGAGGCGCATACAGACATCATTTTAACTAATTTCAAAGCACTCTAAAATCAAATAGAAAAAAAAAAACTAAATCACAATATTTCCTTTCATGCCAACTCAATGTCTTCTCCCACTAGCTCGCCCTAAAACACGCACACGCACACACCCACACACACACACCATTTGCCCCAAGGACATGAAGCCAGGCAACCTTTATGTCGCCGGGGAAACCAAAAAGACCATCACACTGACATATGCCCCTGCTTCTGCTCTCTGTGGTGTGGCCAAGCTGTTCACAGCCAACACTCTCAGATGGCGTGTGTATGCGCGTGTGCGCCGTGTACCGCGTGTGCACGCAAAATGTGAGAGCATGTCCAATTGTGTGGGGGCATTTTGTACACGAGTCTGCATTTGTGCGCCCGGAGATTTAATCTGCAATCCCAAGTAGGTTGCATTCATTTCTAATCCAGCGTTTAATTTGCTTTAAATAAAATTGCAGAAGCAGGATATTCATCAATGTATTCTCCTAATAAGGGCAGAGAGAGAGAGAGAGGGAGAGAGAGAGAGAGAGAGAGGGGAAGAAGACAGTGATGGGAGGGAATGGATCAATTGGGAGCAAAGAAGGGCCAAGTTTGAAAACACAGAGTAATCAGGACACGAGGGAGTGTGCGGCTTCATCCTGAGGAAGTCTCCCGTGTCTGAGTGCGAGAGACAAAGTGAATGAAGGAAACCAATTGTGACCGCGTCAAAGTTACTGGTGTGTGTGTGTGTGTCTGTCTGTGAGGCATACCTCTAGCTGAGTAATTAGACGGCCGGTTTTCCCAGAGAGACTAATCATGGTAGTAATCTCTTTAAAGGAAGGGTAATCTAGTCTAGTCAACCTTATTTACTTACTGGGGGGCAGCACAAACCCAGCAGCTCACATCTATACATTGTTTGATTGTGTGGCGCTGGTGTGCTTGTGCGCCAACAATGTTGTCGTGCACGTGTGTTTATTTACCTGTGTGGAGAGACAGATGTCGAGAAAGCGTCTGCTGTCTACCGAACACTTTGCCACAGACAGGACAGGGGAAGAGCTGTTCGTTTAGTCTCCACGGGGCAATCCCGTTTCCCGGCTCCCCATCGTCCTTTTCCGAGTCTGGAACAAATGCAGAAAACCATAGTCATCATTCACTGCGGACACAATCAGCTACAGGTAGAGCAAAAGGCCGTTACCGTGCGGCTATGAATCAAACAAAGCAACTCAATACGTATTGATGTTTAAACCGTAACAACTAAACCACACTGTTTGTGCTGACCGTGGTGTTCTTTGAATTATAGGGTCATCTAGATATACATCTTTTTTCTTACATATTTGGCGTAAACTTATTACCAAAAACTGTTCCTATACCCAGCTATAATAATCTACTTATCTACTCCAGTGTTCTCTTTCTGTGAAGGTGCCCATTTACCCTCCAACCACCTCCGTCAGCCTGAAGGAGGCCGCGATGCGTTCAATTCCTTTCTGCCATTGTAAAGTCTATGGCTCTTCCACTGAGATTTAGATTCAGTTTCATTATAACATTACACTTATAAATTTAGCAACTTCGCCGCCAGAGCATTGCCACGTCAAAAACTAGTAGTAAAATAGTCGAGTCCATCAGGAAAAGTCTCATTCCCTTCAGTGAGACAACAGAACAGCCCGTACACTGTGGGCTAATTTGCTAACCCACAAGACTGAAACCTGTCTGCTACCATTTGACAGATGCTCCTCGTCTAGCCTGCGGGTGGGATGAAGTGCGAATGCATTCTTAATGTCAACAGCAAGCACCACTCCTCTGCTCTGAAGCCCGCAGCATACACATATCACTGGAGATCTCTATACTGCATGTCACTCTCCTTCCCTCCCTCTCCACCCCGTAATCAAAGAAATAAAAAGGAACGAGAGCAACTTTTTTTTCCCGGCGCTTTGATAGATCTGACGAATCGGAAGTTCGTGCTTCACCATCGGGCCGAGGAGTTCACAAGAAACAAAACACATAGAACTTACACTTTCAGACGGAGGCGGTTGCTTTAATGTATGCAAAGAACACGCCACACAAACTGACGTTGGCTAAAACTGTCGTAATAGCAAGTCATTAGAAAAAAAGTTGATAGTTATTCTGACTTTTGTTATGTGTAAAACAAAATCTGCTGCTCAGTTTCCCCCCTCTCCTTAAAAGTTTTGATTCTTTGCATATGTAAATAAGTGTGCAGTTTAATGTTAAGCAAATGTTAAAGAACAGATGCATTGGCTTTGGAAGGTGGCGTGAAAAAACATTTTACTGTTGTATTCAAAAACCCTGGAGCATCTCTTCTGTATCCAAGTCATATATTTAATCCTCTCTACATGCAAACTGGTGAATGTATATTATGTTATGTGCCTTTGTTTGTTAACTTGTATGTGCATTTAGTTTGATTCAGAAACTTGCCTAATGCATTTTCTTATTTTTTCCCATGGACTGTAGCGAGTATGCTGACATATGCAAAGTATCCGATATACATGCAAACTGTTGGAAAGTAAAAAAGCACACAAAATAAGGGCAGTGCACTACCTCCAGGCATCTTTTTTTTGTCTCCATATGCTATATAGTTTCTATATTTGTTCTATACCTCCTGTTATTAATTCATATTTCTCTATTCGTCTGTACTATTGCGGTCCAACAACTAACTTTCTCTACATAATAATAATAATAATAATAATAATACAGGTTCATCTCACTTTTGTAAGTTAGGTAGTATATATAAAAAAAGAGTTATGTATAATGTGTCAAACATGATCACGTTATTGCATTTTTCACATTATCTTCATTTGGAATAAAAGGCCCATATCATTCAGTATCATTCTAAGAAATACGAAATATGTTCTGAGGGGAATAATTCAGTTGTCATAACTTGGGATTACTTCTGTCAACTCAACTTTGAGGAGGTACATCACGTTCAAACTACTTTGAGCTAAGTAATGACTTCACATTATCTTCCGCCAAGTTAATTCTCGGAAATGTAGTATCTAAGATATAAGCATTGGGCTGCAGGCCATGTCATATTGAATGAGCGGAGTCCGCTGCGGCATGGAGATCGGGTTTAACTAGAGATTAAATCAATAGTTGATTAATCAATGAATCATTTAAGTTGCTTAATGTCTGGAATGGAGTCAGCTTCTTCAAGGTGAATATTTGCTGCTTTCAGTTTCATATACTTTTAAAATATTTAAGTCCTTCCTACTGCAGGTTTGCGACTCAAAAATTACAAGTAGTTCTAGGAAAAGCAGTATTTGGCTGTATGTAAATAATCAGCAAAAACGGTGTGTACTGCAACTTCGACAGACAGTCACAGACTTCCTGACCTCCTGCATTAGCTGAAACCTAACTCTCACAATGACAGCAACCTGATATCTGACTTTACCGGGCTGATCACATCTTTCTCAACCCAATGTTCTCAACTCATTGTCTGTGTGGCTTATTCGGAGAATCCGAGGCCTTCTTATGGGGGGCTTACAGCCAGAGCTCAGCACATAAAAGCATTAACTTGTCCTGACTCACAAGTGAGACCAGAGGACGGCCTGGTCACACAGGTGATGAGAAGCTGCATGGCGAGGGCTTGAGGCCCCGACCCGGCAAACACACTGATGATTAAGCCAGTTAAGGTGTGGTTTGAGCCTTGAAGTGGTTAGTGGCTTAATTAGTGAGTCTAGAGCAAGAGAGAGGGACACAAACAAGAAATGAGGGATTGTGCTAAACCCAAAAGTGAAGCGAGAAGACAGAAACTTTCCTGCTTTAATAGGCTTGCTTTGATGTGCAGGTTTTTTGTAATCAGAAATACTGTGGAATTGTAGTGCCACTTATGTCACCGATTGATATGCTGTCCACAAAATGTTCTCACTATCCATGACAATAATAAGGACATTTAAATATGTAGTTTTTTCCCCTTTACACTGTCAAATACTTTACAAAACTATCTCCAGTAAAGCGTGAAGTTTCATGACAAATCACAAAAACAGCCAATTGTGGCCCATCTCTCACAAATCCTTTTACAACCAGTAATTGTATGTACTAGTAATAGTCAAATAGACTGAGAAAAACCTGAGAATCTCTTAATCTCTTAAAAGGGTGATGGCGTGAGCTCACAGGAAAAGGACAGTAAAGTCTCTCAAACACTGAACAGAAAATACGTTCGATTGAACAGGTCTGCCTACCTTCAGCTGCAACTAGAAACGCTTACCAATACATGGAGCAGGGGTTGGTGAAAATGAAGACAAAAGAAAAAGAGCGGGCATAGAGAAAGACACACATGAGGGGGAGAAAAGAGTAAAACAGAACGACTGTAAAACAGGGAGCAGCAGCGGCTGGATGTGAAGCTTAAACACACAAGGGAAAGAGGAGGTGGTCGGGGCGAATTAACTTTCAGGACACTCTTGACACCCAGAAGCCAATCAGATTTTCATTAACTGGCAGAGGGACAGGCAAAGCTGGCACAAGCTAATTAACCTCTGGATCTCTCACTGCCAAAGGAACATGGAGGGAAGTTCTGGGATGCCAGGGAAGAGGAGAGGAGAGGGAGACGGGGGATGCCCTGGGCAGAGGCCCTCGGCTCGGGGAAATGCGTGAGAGTGCAGTAAGGCCGGACGGAGCTCTAAATATGAAACGGGGAGAGGGGGGGGTCTGCCGGAGAGGAAGGTGAGATCTTGTGAGAGTTGGAGGTGGTTAATTGAGATGTGTCCTTGTGGCTGTACACTCAGATTTAAAAGGCGTCTTCATGTATAGTTTGATGTCGAGTAACTCAGCAGGCTACAAAGCTGTGAGTGTGTGTGTGCGCGTGAGGGTGTTTGCAAATGCATGCACATGTATGCACATGTATAATGAGCATCTGCGCCAATTAACTTATTTCTACAAGCAACAGAACAGTGAGAATAACTTGAAGACTTGGAGTCTTTGAAGATACTGTAGTATGAATGACCTGTTTTGACCAGCTGCAGATCATTTGTTTGAATATTATTTCCGATAAGGGCATAGTAATGTTATACAACAAGCATAAAGACATCAGGGCTGTAACTAACAACTATTTTCATTATGGTTTAATATGCACATTCTCGTCTTAAATAATTGTTTGTTGAAAGATGCCATTCACAACTTAGTCGAGGATAATGCCTTTAGTTTGCCTGTTTTGTCTGACTAATAGTCCTAAACCCCAAAAAGAAAACTTTTCCAGTCACATATGACAACAAAAAAAGCAAATATTCACTGAATCCAATAGGTCTTCATGTTTGCTTAAAACATTTTCAAAACACTTAAATAGATGTTGCAACTTATTGGTTAAATCAGCTTATTGTTGCAGCTCTAAAAGACACGACATGAGCAAAGAAAATGTCCACAGCCTGCTATAAACGGTGTGTGTGTGTTTTACATGTGTCTTACCATGGAATAGTGCCCTTGTAGAAGAGCTGGGTTCTGCGGGGGAGGAGCTCTTGGAGCGCGAGTTAAAGGGTGATTGTCTGAAGCACTCGTCCAGGAACGGACTGAAACGTGATGCATAATACCGACAGTTAACATGGCTACTAAATCAAACACATATTCAAACTACATTGCAAAAAATGCAGGATATTATAATATTGTTATCATGAGACGAAGACAGAGGGAACTATTGACTCACCTGTTTATTCCCACCATGTTACTGTCTTTGTGGTTGTTGGCTTTGCTGACTTTTTCTGGAGAGAAAAAACAAGAAACCAAAACATATTAAACAATATTATCTATACAGTATATGTATATTTTACCATTTATATTCATTTAATACACTATTTATTTAAATCAGACCTCATGGTAGACCTTTACACAGACATGTTACTGAAGTTCCATAGTTATGTCACATGCAATCATGCAAACTATCTGCAGATGAACATCGTTGGAGTTGCCATAAAAAGCTTGAAAGTAGACCTTGACGTACGAAGCTAGTTGTTTTAGATTTTTATTTCAAGCCCCAGTGCATCAAACAGATGTTTAGATGCCTCTATAAATTACTCTCTGTGAATATATGGATACCAAAAATAGCTTTCCCTAACATTGTCCATCAAAAACCAGAGAAACAAACACTATATCCTCCTGATTTCTTTAGGCTTAACTCGGCTGGTAAAGCACAGGTTGGCCGTGCCAGCAGGGGTGCACTAGCCATCTGGAGTAGTGGGTGTCTCTCTGGTGGACCTGCCGACCTGCGAGCCAAAAGTTAGCCCAACAACACACATACAAGAAGATTTTTTTCCTTTTTTTTTTTTTATCAGCATGGCTGTTCAGATAAGACGACCCAGATGGCACATAAGTGTGTTTGAGTACGGTTGCTCTTGTGTGGTTGAGGCTTTTTTGATTAATTGCGTTACTGTACAATGTGAAGATCTACAGAATAGACTTTTGGACCCATAGGAAAAGTTTGTTGAAAGCTATTCGTCAGTGCAAAAATATTCAAATATGTCACGGTGCTACTTTTGGAGGAATAAATGCCATACCGTGCGTCTAACTGGTGATTACCAAACCAACCTGTGTCTGACCTGCAATGCAGCATTTTTTCCCTCCCTCACACATTAGCACCCGATCTCGCTGTGTGGTTTGTCTCGTGAATTTTTCCCCAACTTCTAAAAACTCAAAAAGGTTCTTTTTTATTCTTTGACATAGCAACGCGCTACTCAGAATAATTACAGTACAGCGTCAGAACAATGTGATAGATCAACCCTGCTAAATGAGACATCCACTGACTCTTATTGTATTTAACACAAGTGTAATAATTTCTCCTGATATTACATTAACACTAATATTAAGAGTCAAAATCAATAATTGCTTGTGTTTTAGAAAAGGCCTGGATGCTTTGAGACAACTTAAAAGGGGTTGGCGTTGTTTACACCTCAGATCACACCTGTTCTAGGGTCGTGATTACTCATTATGCCAATTCTGTTCACGGGCAAGGCAACTGTAGGTTAAACGGCGGGCATCCAAGTCCACTTCCGTACGCCAGAGATCCACAGTGCCGTTTCTGAGTAAATCCACTGAATACTGTATTTGCAACACAGCAGCCATCTCTAGTTGCTCGCAGTGACTGAGTCTTGAATACAAAAGGTTTTTAAAGAGGTTTCTAAGTGGTAATAAAGTGAGAATGTAAAATCAGCGAATGCCATTACGTGACCGGCTGATGTGAGCATACACACTCAGGGTTTTCCAGTATCAAGCCGTTCGGACCACTATACATAACGCCTGAGCGCCGAGCCATATGTGTGAGTTTCAAGGCGATGCATTGAAGTGAATTTCAAAGCTGCAACCATCTCAGTGTTCAGAGCGACCTTGCTACTGATGTGTCTCTGAGGTCCTACTGCTCTGGGTAATTCATATTGATTGCTCATTGTGTGACAGCAGCCCACTCTGTTCCAGTCCTCCTCACATTCAAACCCACTACCAAGGAGGGGGGGGGTGATCGTCGCCGTTGCCAGGCGAGCGATGCCCCGGCCTCCCTGGGTGGGCATACTGTGTAGTACCCCTCGCTGCCCTTTCTACCCTCCTTATCCTGGGCTTCGCCCCCCCCCACCCTCCCCTCCCACTACAACCCAACCACCACCCTCTAAACACCCCACTCCCGTCACACTGCTCGCCAAGGACAGAGGTCTCTTTCCACGTTGCCATGGAAATGCCGCACGGGAGAAATGTAAAGGGAGGGGAGGAGGGAGGGGAAGTGCAGGGGGAGAGCGTGTGCAGCCAAGTGTGCTTGAGCCGGCATGTCTGAAAACGAGTCAAGGGAGAGGGAGAGGGGGAGAGAGAGAGAGAAAGAATGAGAGAAAGGAGGAGAGGGAGGAGGGAAGAGGGGGCATTTGTGCAGACACCACTCCCCATGGGGCCTCGTGCGAGTGTGTAAAAGGTGTGCATGCAAGACTGTGTGGGAAAGAAAGACTGCCAATGTGTGAATTTGTGAATAGGTGTGAGAGCAAGAAGAGGATTTTTTTCTTCTTTTTTTTTACAGAAGTTGTTTCTCCTTATGGCATTTAGAGACAGGATAAAGCTGGGGTCACAGCCCAGGACTACACACCTGACCCACCACACACACAACTGCACCTTTCCCCTGGGGAGGGGGTGTCCACCTCAAAGCTCTGTCTTAATCTAGCAATACAAACAGCCGTCTGCTGCTTCAATGTCACTTTCATGGCCATACAGGTAAAAAAAAAAAAGAAAGAAAAAAAAGCCGGATGTCATTTTATGTCCTATAACCGGGCCTTAACAACAGAGCCACCAGAGGATGGCAATGGAAACATGTAGGTTTTATGATCGCATAACCTGTTCAAGGTTTATACTGTGGTGCTGCAGGGAAAAAGAAGACGTGTTGCTGTTCATGCGTGTGTGTGTTTTGTATCTACTGACTCACATGTGAACAGTGTGTGTCTGACGGCGCACATGTCTGCAAGGAACTTACCCGACAATTTGAACAATAGTTCTGAGGCCATTTTGACCGATATGTCCTGGGAGAACAGGTCTTTCTGGGGGCGGGCCAACGTCTCTAGAAGGTTACTCATTGGCTCAGTCTTCTCACTTGCCCTTAAAGTGCTGAAGGCCCGCAGGTGAGAGGCAGGTCGGGTGAGTTCAGCGGGGGGTGGGTCCACCTCCATGGGCTCTGCCTTTACTTTCACCCTCTGGTAGTGATCTTTGTTGTTCTCTGCAGCAGATGGAGAGAAAGAGGAATAACTGGTTAGACTTGATTTATGTTAGAGTTTGTATGCGGATGATTTGATATATTTTTGTTGTTGTTCAACACAGCTCTGTTCACTTCAGTTCAGTCTTATAGTATAACAGCAATAATAGCAAAGTTGTCTTCAAGAATTCAGGGTAACAAAGATATATATAAATATAAAGTATTCCCTTAAAGTGAGTTAAATGTAAGATTTTCACTTGAAATACATTACTTTAACACTGTGGTATTGGTACTTAAGTGAAAAATCTGAGTACTTCATCTACAACTGGAAATTGTTAATACCCAAAATTCACACATCACACACACACACACCAGCAAAAAAAGGTTCTACAATCAGCAACACAACACCTTCTATTGTTTAGAGGGGGAGGGGAGAGGCGGGACCATCAGAAAGGTCGAAGAATCAAAGCAAGAATAAATAAAACAAAATAAAACACTTTACTTTCATCCAAATACAAGCACTGTACAAAACACATCCAGCAGAAATGTTTTAAAATATTGCATAGATGGAATTAAAACTCAAAGAGGAAAATCCAAATAACAGCCAAAACATTGCAGCTAAAGCCAAGCTGAGCCGGTTAGCATCTAGCTGTGTAATTATTAGGGCAGGAGAGCACCGGGAGGTCACACAGCTTCACGGGAGAGGCTCCAGCAGCTCATGTAGGTTCACTGAAGCAAACAGCAAAGACTCCAAAACTTTAAATATAACCAAGAAGCAATTAATCCATGTTTATAATAACTAAAGGTGTTGTATAGAAGAGTCTCTGATTGATAAAAGCTTTTCTGCTCATGAACAATGAACTGAAAGGTGAAAACAGCGGTTGACCCACTCCTCATACAAAGAGGTGAGGCGAAGTGAACATCCTAAAAATAGGCCAGATGGCATCTGTTAGGAATGTCCGATTGCAGAATCAAAACACAGTCTCTCCTCTCTCTACGGATATCAAACAAAAGACTAGCGGTCGCCATAAAAAAAGTCATGGAAACAATCCAAAGGAAACTGTGATGCAAGCTTTGTTTTCTTCATGAAGAGCTATACTGTCAGAAAGTTGTTCTCTAATAGCCTCTGTGGCTAAATGTAATTTATTAAATGTATGCCTATTTTAGGCCACAGTAAGTATACACTGGGCAGCTGTATGATTTAGAATAAATCAATCAATACATCCTTGACTGGTTCATCCATTAGCATCAGTACATCCAAGGCATCTGATCTTTGACTGTAGGGATGGCAGGAGACAGTGTCTCCGTGTGGCGACAAGGAAGAGCAAGACAAAGCAGTGGGGTTGATACACTGCTGCTGACATGGCGACTCAGCACGATTATGGGATATATGAATTTGGCATGGCATCGGGAGCAGTGGGAGGGGCAAGGGGGAAGGCTACAAGAGCTGGAGAAAGAGTCGGGAGGGAGGGAGAGACAAGACAGTGACCCTGCGCTGACCCTGCCACCCCTCCCCTCGCATTCTCCACTCATCTGCAGAACGAGGCCAGTGTGAGACACCGAGACCGGACCTGCGGTACATTGTGCGCATGTCTTGCAGAGTATCAACTGAATGAGTATACGTGTATGCTACTGTGTTTGTGGGTGAATTAAAGTGTAAACTCCCCGCATGCCGCCTCCCTGAGGTCCAGGTGTAGCCAGCATGTGGGGGACACTGACAACCATCAGCCTCACTAATCCCTTAATCAGGTGGCCAGGGTTGGCCAAGAGTAACCTAGGAGAGGCTGATGGAGGGGCGGAGGAGGAGAGAGACGGGAGGGAGGTGGAGTGAGAGGGTGGGGCGGGAAGGGGGTGGAGGGGGCGCTCTGTAAGGGTCAACAAAGGGACACGCGAGCTTCCATCATTGGATCACCACCCTAACGACGAGATGCTGAGTGGACTGCTGAGCTGCAAAAACACAGTTGCACACAAAAACACATCCCCGCACTAACAGACACCATATGTACTTGAGCTCTCAGCGCTGGGACAAACATGCTTACGACCCAAAGAGCCATTACAGAGAGGTCACGTGATACCGTGTGTTTCTCTATCTCTGACACAACATTGAAAGCATAACATCACAGCAGGCCAGTTCAGAAGTCTACCTGTCACACAATACAAATGTGGCCTTATTCCCACACTGATAATAGCTGTGGCTTTTTGGTCAGGGTCATGACCTAATGTTCTGAAGCCATAAAAAGCTGCCCTCAGTCTGCCTGAATCCAGCTTGTGTGTGTCTGTAAGTGGGAGCGAGTGCGTGTGTGTGTGTGTGTGTGTGTACGTCTGTGAGAGTATGTGTCATCCCCTCTGGTGCAGAAGTCTCTTCTGTGAAACACCAGCTGCCATTAGGCCACAGAATCGGGTCTAAAAGAGTGCGTGTGTGTGTGTGTGTGTGTCTGTTTAGACAAAAGTGTCTGTTCCCTCCTTCACTAAAAAAATCATAGCTTTCCTCTTTAAAATATACCAGTCAAAAAACTATGAATAGTTTCTAGAACAATGGGAAATAAATGGGGTGAAACTGCAGGCTATTAAGTTATGTGTGTGTGGGTTTTATACACGTTTATAATAGTTGTTCCACCACTGAAAACATGGTGGTTTGTATTATAATTAAAATAAAAAAAACACGATACGAGACCTGCTTTGTGGTAATAATTTAAAACTATTAGAAATCAAGGAAACTGACTTTTTATTTAAGTATTATTTTTAGCCGAGTTTGGCTGACTGTCCTCTTGTCTGATCATTACAGAAGGACAACATGGTCCAATGTGACTTTTAGTGGAACAATTATATCCCTTTGTTCTTAAAAAAAAGGTTAAGCAATTGAAAGGTGAAACTTTTAAGTAACAGGTGCAACAACTAAGTATATATGAACACATCTTTTGTTTGTTTGTCTTAAAATTCACATCACTGCTCAAACGAATGCACACGGTTCCTCTACATGAAGCACTGCGTGTGATAATGACAAACTAATAAACTGTCGGATTGCAAGTCTGTCTGGATTAGGTGGGTTTGAGTGTGTCCAAATGTAACGGAAGCTTTTTTCAGCTTCATTTGGTTTGTAATGGCAACCAAATTGCACTGTGTGTGAATGTGTGCCAAGTTACTTTAAATGCACTATACATACCTTGCTCCCTTCTGAAGCAGCACCACTCAAGATTTGAGTCAGAATGAAAGTGATCGGGGTTTGTGCGATGTTCTGTTTTTAGTGATCAACTTTGACCTCTGGTGTCTACTTGAATCTGCGTGAACGTGACAGCCTCTTTCGCTGACAATATACAGTAGGAAGGCACAGACCCCTGGACACATTGGTTACTACACAAAAAAAAGTCAGACACCATTAGTGACTTAATGCTCGCAAAGTCAATTTATTGCACCACTTTGATGCATCGATGGCACAGGAACAAAAAAACGCAGACAGACAGGCAGTGAGGGAGACAGACAGACAGACAGACAGGAGGAAGAGGCGAGAAGGAAGGGTAAAGAAAGAGGAAAAATTGTCAAACCGTGCCAGAAAAAGAACACCAGAGGGTAAGAGAGGAAACAAGAAAGTGGGATGAGAGAGAAGAGCTGGGGGAGGACAGAAGGATGAGGAATGGCTAGAGCCTAAATGACAACCTCTCCACCTCTCCCCCCTCCCGTTATCTTAGTCTACCCTTCTCCCTGCTCTGTTATTCCACATCTCTCTATCCCTGGCCCTCTCTCTCTCTCTCTCTGTCTCTCTTTCTCCCTCTCTCAATCTCTCTATTCTCCTGCTCTCTAGCCGACCTGCTCAGACAGGGGTGAAGAGTTCATGCGCTTCAAAGGCTGCAGTGTGGAGACTGCATGTCATGTGGGAGCCACAGCAGCCTTGCCTGCAGACTTCACAGACAGCTGCTGCTACAATTGATCCTCGACCAGCTAGCTCTCAGTAGTTCAGCCTTCCAACGTTCACAAACTGCGGCTACATCTGACTCTAGAGCGGCACGCTTGATAAGCAGCCCACGAGGAACCAGAAATGGTCGTTATTAAAGTGGTCCGAAACAAAAAAAAACCCAAAACATTTGGCACTAGCTCGAGCAGATCCAAGGCAAGTGATGCTTCCTCATATATTGTCAAGACAAAAAGACGACAAGTGATGTGCCCCGGTCATTCTGTCAATCACTACCTACCCAAGAAAGCAAACACCTACTCCAAGGGCCAAAAAGAATTAACTCTGCATTTCTGTAAATAGAACTACAGGCAATGATAAGTAGTCGGAGAGACAGAAAGAAAGAGGTGGAGGTAAGAGAGAGGAGGGGGGAGGGGGGGGGAGTAGGAGAGGTCAGCGAGCGGCCACACCGAGGGGGCATGATGAGGACACCGTAGAGCTCCACCGAGTAATACTGTAATGCCAGTGTTGTGAATTAGAACGGTGAACTGCTTACAGTCTGTGGTGTTGAGCCATATTAAGTCAATAGTCAATCCTTTAATGTGAGGTTGAAGATGAAGTTGCTTGGTAGTGTTTTCTCCTGAAAGCCAGAGAAAGTGAGGCTTTTGTTATCATCTTTATCGTTTCTGTTTTATTTGATTACAAATATAATAGTTTTCTTTGTCACATGGCAGCTGTGGACCAGTATAACCTGGGCTATGATACATCTTCCTAACTTCCTCCAACTATACTTAACTCCCATAAGCTGTAGAGAATATGGACGTAGGCTCAGCTAATTTAAAAACGGGTAAAGAGATGGATAGTTGGTGAAGCTGAAGCGGGCACAAGAAACCCAGCACAGGAGGCAGCTAGCGACGAGGTGGCAATCGCCCGGCAGCCAGTTTAAAGGGGTGAATTAAAAATATTTGCCACCTGTGCAGTCGCCATAAATACCTATAGGGACAAAAAATGTTTTTGTCAGGAAAAAAAAATCCAGTATTTGGCACTTGTGCGTTGGCTTCTTTTTATAGCAAAGAAAGTTTCTGCTAGTTTAGAACGAGTAGTGCAAAGTCAGTAGGAGTATTGATATGACGCTCAGTACAAACAAGGTAGTGTACGGCGTTGGTGAAGTTGACTGTTTGAATCTCATAAATTGAATAGCTGTGAAACAAAAGACCATCTTCATTTTCAGTGCACCATAATAATTTAGTCATTCAATCATAAATTGCAAAGGATGCGAGTGGTGCAAAGAAGCAGAAATAATAAAAATTAATAATGCATTATAACATTAAATGCATTCTACAACCAGTGGATACAAAGAAAAAACACAGGCAACAATGTCAATATGTCTGTCTGCGTCTGTCATCCTAAACTGATTGTAGACTTTATTAAGAATACCTTCCACTTTGTTCAACTAAATCCTTATAGCTACCCTGAAGCCAGCGGGAGATGGACAATGTGTGTTTTATCTGTAACAATTGCCGCATCAAACAGCAGCAGAGACATGATCCAACGCGGTTACGTTGAGGAAATCATGCAAGACTAACTAGGGTGTTTTATCTGCGGAAAAAAAAAAGTGTTTTATAGCTGAATTAAAACATGGCACGTTTTAATTCAAGAGTAAGCTGAACAAACCTCCCACAAAACTCTTGATGGACACGTGTAACCGTCAGATTTATCCCGTCGACAGTGACGGTAGCCACATTGTAGGCTGACGACGTGTGGCGCGTCAGTCAGCTGTGGCGCCTACAGTAGGAGGCAATCAAGTGAAATATTTTGGGGGGAAGCCAGGTGCAGTTTGATTACAACCAGTGTTAATTAATTCTCAATCAATCAGCTTTGGCCACTGCTGCAAGAACTGCCAAAGCTCCTGAAAATCATCACCCACTTTCCTGCTTCTTGCTGCGTTTAGGTAATTGCTCCGACGCACAGACAAAAAAAAGACAAATTCCATTTTCTTAAGAAAACCACAGGGATGAACTATCACAAGGAGCTGATGGATCAAACCAGGGTTTAACACCTGTTTATTAAACCCACATTTTAATGGTAACCAGAAAAAGAAGGTCCATGTTGAGGTTTTCTATAACAATCAACAAGAAGAACTTCATGTGCTACACATTTGTAGCCGTCGGTGTGGTTTGAGGTTTTTCTGCTCCTTTGTGGTCAAAAATGTCCAAATGCAACTTTTATTAGGAAGGTAACGAGCACTGCAGAGGGGAGAGGGCCTTTAAAATGTCTTCAGAGATGGAAGGCCTGTTCCTACGGAATGAGTTAAGCAAGTACAAAGTGTGATTTCACACCTATCGTGAGGGTGGCTGGATGGTGAGTGGGTGGCACGGCTGTTACCCACACGAAGCCAGTCTGCCAGGGCAGCACCTAGGGCCCTGTACCCCCCTTCCCCCTCCCTTCCTGTGACGCCATGTTCCCCTTGCCCTGCAACACCAGTGCCCATCTGCTAGGACACGTTAGCCTCTGGCGCCAGGGACTATTTAGCCTGGCGTAATTAGCCCCCAGACACCAGCAGCCTGGTTTTAAACAGATGTGGGGGAGGTAGCGCTTGCAAGGCGACTCAACACGACCAACCAATGTTTGATAAGGAAGAGAGGAAAGGAGGGGGGGGGAGAAGAAGTGACCTAGTTAAAGGGATGATGCAACTCATGTTACAGCACAATGGGCAGTAATGATGACAACCCTACTTGCTCGGACTGTCCAATGCCGTGGTCGAGGAGGGATGAGCAGCGGAAATCTAATTAGGCTGTGTCCATTTGCAACAATGAGGAAATAGGCCCTTTTTGACAGAGAAAAGGTGGTTTTTGGAACAAGGAAACTGCTTAGTCTAAACTCCCCAATGTGATTTCCCTATTCAAGTATCCTTACTGGGCTATTGTCCTCTGGGGCTGACCTTTAACAGGGGACAGAAAGAGGTTACAGTGTAGATGCCCTTGAACCCCACGACCGTAATCACACGTGACTGTAACGGCATTGACCTTTCCCTGTCTCTCTCCTCGCCATCTTTTCTCCTTCCCTTCCCCCCAGGGTCATTTGAGGGTCCAGACTCTTGTCAAGGCTGTCACTCTAGACAGCCCTCTCCATCTACCGCCCCCGCTGTTGCCATGGCAATGGACGGCACTGCGCTCCGAGGACTGTGTGAGGGGGCAGAGGGAGCCAGCGGACAGATGAACGCTGCAGCATCTTTCCCTAACCTAGGTCAACCTTGCAGAGCTAGTGTAAGTGATGGGTGGGGATAAACGCTGGCCATGCTGCTTGAGAACCAAACACACTGGCAGGGTAGCATCAGTGCAGGTTTGGAAATGGCAAAAATGATGGGAGAGGAACAGCGATGAAACAAAGAACATAGGTGGAGGCAGTACACTGGAGGAATTACATCCTGCCCACATCGTTCTCTCAGCTTCTTTCTCTGATTTAACACAAAGGCCAGCATACTAAATCAGTTTTTATTGTTGTTGTTTTAAAGTAGTAATCATGTCATCTCTGTCTTCCTCAAATACACGCACAAAAAGCACACGCACACACACACACAGACACAGGGAAACGTGACCTGGGGGCAGGCAGTAGAGCAGCACACGTGTAGTACCACAGAGCTTCCAGCCAACATGACTCACTCCGAACACTAGTCAACCCAGAGAGAACAATAGCAACCGGTGTGTGAGGTGTCTGTCAAGCACGCATACACTGGCACAGGATGAAGAGCCGCAGATGGAGTAACGCCCCACTGCGCCACCATCAGACCACCATTTGCTTTGTGCTTTTAAACACTGTGCATATTTGCACATTCCTAGCTTACTTTTTCTTCCAATGTTGAAATGGGTCTGTATTGTTTTTCTAAAGGAAAAGTAGTTCAGAACAATGCATTTAGTATTGAAATTAATTGTTAAATCAGGAAGAAAAAAAAAAAAAAAGTACATACTGACTGATAGATACACTCCAGCAGCCCACGGAGGACAAACCTGTCTATAATACACTTCAACTGGACCTGGCATTCAGTAGTGATTGTGGATGTAGGCTATAATAAGAAGCGGCTTTAAAGTTTATCTAGCAGTGAAACACAGTGTGTAGTAATTGAAAAATAACAGGTAAACAACACAAGTGCAGCAGCAGCACTGTTGCAAGTGCTACAAAATAAAGAACTAGGCTTGAGTCCCTGCCTGAGGACTTGTTACTGACATTCATGCATGGCTCAAACCAAAAGCTGTAAAAGGGCTAAATCATGCTGCATTGATGATGACAGAGTGGTGCACACAGGTTGAAAGTGTTTAACTACCTCTCATGGAACAAGGGTTGAGTTTTAAGTTTTAAGCGAGCAGGAAGATCTTATGCCATTTGACAGCACGGTTTAGAAGACAAAACCGTTGCACAAAACAAAGTAGAATTGATCCTCAATGCACTGATTATTGTTCACGATAACTTGAAATAAACTACTGTACTGGTACTGTAAATAGAAAATGAAGGGTTACCAAAATATCATCACAGAGGATACAAAGACATTCTCAGCCACCATCTAGAGCAGAGGCCTCAGAGAAACAAAGACAAATTCACCACTTGTGTGTTTTTACCGCA